>NC_057798.1:52277349-52895249 GCF_018294505.1 Triticum aestivum | reverse complement strand
TGAGCGGCTTGGGGAAGTGCGTTGCCGGAAGCGCGGGGATCCCCGGCACGTGCACGAGCTCCTCTCCCATTTCCCGAAAGTTGGCGGCGCTCCGGGCATGCAGGTCTGGGAGATACAGGTTGGAGGCCAGCGCCTCGGCGGCGGACGTGAAGAAATAGTACCCTGGGACGCCGAGCTCCGCGGCGACGTCGAGCACGATGCTGCAGAAGAAGTCGACGATGAGGACGGCCGAGGAGGCGCCGGCGAGGAAGCCACGGAGGTGTGGGATGGAGAGGCCGGCGACCTCGTAGGTGATCGCCTCGGGGAGGTCGGAGTCGAGCGGCGGGACCTTGACCTGCGGGAGGCAGTGGAAGGAGATGGAGGGGTTGGCAGCGGGGGTCGCGTTCCTCATGCATGGTGGTGGTGTGTGTGGCGGCGGCAGAGTCCGTGTATAGAGTGGTACACACGCCGTCGAAAACGTGGCCTTTGCTCCGGCCACGCCCACCTACGCCGTCTTGCCTCGTCGGCTTTGAGCGGCGTCGATGTGGTTGTTGATGTAGCATGCATGTTTGGGCTTGGCTTGGACGTCGTCGATGACTTCGTAGGTTTGCCAGATGTGCGAGGGGTATGCCTTGTGGGAGTAGAGGAGGAAGAGGAATGGATGGACGTGCGACACATGGTGTGCACACATCCGTCGATGACCGCATACACCGCCGCCAATAGCGGAGGAAGTCGCCACCTTGCACCGCTCGGCATGTGTGACACGTGTTCGTGCCGACGAAGAGGGAGGCCGCAAGATACGCCTAAGCGTGTCCCGGCCGCAGCCGGATGTTGTCTCCGCCGCCATAGCTACAACGAGTCATCGTTGCTCGTCGAGTGCCGTACCGCCTCCAGGGTTACGACGAGTCGTCGTGACTCATCGAGCGTTGCGCCGCCGCCGACGCGTCGAACGGACCATGGCGCCTCCATGGACTGGCAAGAGAGCGGCGAAGGAAACCTCGCGATGCGGCGAAGCCTCGCCCAGGCGCCGCCGATGGTGTAGGTAGAAGGGGTGGCGCACTAGATGGCGCCTAGTCGAACGATGCGTGCCGACGAGTCCCGATCAGTCCATGGCGCCTCGATGGACCAGTGAGACGGGCGAGTAAGGCCTCGCGATGCGGCGGTGCCTCGCCTTGGCGTCGCCGAAGGTGTAGGTAGAAGGGGTGCGCCGATTTGATCGATGCGTGCCGCCGAGTCCCGACCAGTCCATGGCGCCTCCATGGACTGGTGAGACGGGTGAGTCAGGCCTTGCGATGCGGCGGTGCCTCGCCTTGGCGCCACCGACGGTGTAGGTAGAAGGGGTGCGCCGAATCGATCGGTGCGTGCCGCCGAGTCCGGACCAGTCCATGGCGCCTCCATGGACCGGTGAGACAGGCGAGTAAGGCCTCGCGATGCGGCGGTGCCTCGCCTTGGCGCCGCCGACGGTGTAGGTAGAAGGGGTGCGCCGAATCGATCGATGCGTGCCGCCGAGTCCCGGCACAATGATGTTGTTGCCGGCGGACTCGACGACGGAGGGTAGACTAGGGACCGCGCACGGTCGATGGCCTCAGGACGTCGTCGTCTTGCATGGAGAGTTCACCGGGGTCGCGCATGGGCTGCAGCCCCGGCACACCGTCGTCTGCGCCGAGAGTACGCCGAGGGTTGCACATGGGCGGCAACCTGGCACGTCGTCGCGGGGATCATCGCTGGTGAGTAGTGCACCGGGGTCTACCAATGAGCGGCAACCCCGACACGGCGTCGATTGCCTTCAACGACCCAAAACGGAGGCGACGGCCAGCTTCGTCTCCGGCCGTCCAGTCACAGATCCGGGCACCACCATCGAGTGAGGAGAGGTGGGATGCGAGGGAGAGATTAGTTTTGATGCTCACCTTGGGAGAAGACGATCGGCATGTTCGCGTCGTCGCTGGTGCACGCGCTCCTCGCGTACGGCGCCGGCTATGCTACCTCCGTCCCGGCCGTCTACTCCAGAAGACAGCCGAGCTCGCGTTGATCTCCTGGCTGATGCGTGATGCTTGAGGCGTGCTATGGATGGATGATGGATGGATCTCTTGGTGGCTCCCCGTGGGTGCTTCGTGCGTTGCCTTCCTTTGTGCGTGGATAGATGATGGATGTGATGCGGTGGATGGATGGGTGGTGGAGGTGTTGCGCGATGGATGGGTGCATGCGTGAGTTGCCCCTCCGGCCGTCTCCCCTCTGCCTCCTTTGCAAATGGCTTTCCCTGTTTTGGTTCATAAGTTCTAGGATTTTTTTAGTCCCAACTTATAAGTCCCAAGTTCCTAAAAAGTCTCTACCTATTTGGTTCCTGGGACTTAACATGGACTAGAAGACCATATTTCAACTATAAGTCCCTATAGGTCTCTCCTGGAGAGTCTTATTTCATAAGTCTTACATGCCCACTTTAAGTCTCTCTTGTTTGGTTTAGATGAGACTTACCATTTTAAGTCCCTAAACCAATAAATTTCTGAAAACAAACACCCTCTATATAGGCAGAGCCGGGTGCCGCGTCCCGCCGTCGCTGGTTGTTTTACCATCCCGGATATCATGGGCCGTTTGAGCGGATAATCATTGAGCTTCGACCCTCGCCCAAGTTGATCCGATGCCACCGTAGCCCATGGGCAAAATACATGACGTGCACGTCGGGCCTGGGTCTATGTACGACCTGGCCGCGGCGTCTACGGAGATGCGAACTGCACCGAGTCGTCTGCAAGGTTAGCTTAAATTCGTACATGATCAATACGTGACTAGTGCCGGTCATAACATGCATGAGATAAATAAATAAAACGTGTGCATGCATGCATCAGTACGTGAGGCAGTCACTAGTCACTGTGTATAGTGTATATACACTTAGGTGCACATGCAATTATCAAAAGTAGACATGCATAACCTGTACTCAGGAAATTCCTTCAAAACTAATAAAAAAACTTCCTGATTATATAGTATTGCCAAAAACCCATCAAACAATCGGACGGCTGGACATCTAGATGTGTGATCATTAAATTTCATGTAGACGTGTTTTAGCAATCCCGCTCAAAAAAAGTAAAAGAAAAGAAACACAAACACAGAAATGACCGAAAAACACATGGACAAGGATGCACAAATCACTCTTGCTGGGACAACAACAACACGCGAGCCGTGCTAAAAAAATATGAATCTTGGAAATTGCATATATATAGAGAGGAGAAAAAGAAAGAAAAAAAATGAACATCACAGCCTAAGAACAAAAAAAAGGAAAAGCCAAGCCTAAAACACACAAGAGAGGGCAAAAGAAAAAAAAACGCCTACAGCCCACGTAGAGCTGCCAAAGAGCAGCATACAGCAGCCCAACACGGGCAATAACAGCGGCGTGCAACAGGAGCATGCCGACAACAGCATAAAGCACCACACACGCAGCACACACACAAACAAACCACGCCCGTGCAAAGACAACAGATTGTCAAGGAAAGGAATGTGCAGTACGAATCTTAGAGCCTTCAGATCATGTGGTGGAAAGGTTAGATGTGACATAGTTAATTTTCATCCAGATGTGAGTTTGCCAACCCAATTACATTTAGCTAAAGGGTAATTTCACAGTTGTCGCTTCCCTCTGACCCTAGCATATCCATGACTATGAGCTTGCACTGTCTCTCTCTTCTCAGCCGAACCAATCAAGTACATGATGTATTTTTTTTTCTGATCTTTCGTTACTGGTCATGATTCATGAACATCCATCTAGTAGTACTCTGACCAAAATATATGAATCAATCAAGTATTAATATGACGTATTTTTCTTTTGCCGGAAATATACCTTTACTGGTCATGATTCATGAACATCCATCTAGTAGTACTCTGACCAAAATATATGAATCAATCAAGTATTAATATGACGTATTTTTCTTTTTGCCGGAAATATACCTTTGACCATGAGAATGGTTTTTCTACCATGCACCGGATCCTCTTAAGTTTTATAGTACATCCATATACTAGCCATGGGACGACTCTGCCCCCGTGGCGAACTCCAGCGGATGTCCGGCGACTGGCGTTGTGCCGATTCTCCATTCCCCTTCCTTTCCTCTGCATCCTCCTTGATTCTCCTCTGATCTATTTGCTCTCCCGTCTTTTCTCCTGTTATTTTAATAGCCTGTCCCTCATCCACAAGCTCCGCCTCTGTTCTTCTCAAATCCAGAGCATGAAAGGTGAAAAGCGGTGGCAACATCCGGTGAGTATCTGGTGATTGGCGGATGCTGCCCTTCCTCCCCCCCTCTCCTCTGATCTAATCTCTTTATTTCCTTATCTTCCCCTTGATCCTCTTTTTATCCATTTCCTGATTGCTGGCCCGTGCTTCATCTTGGCGGCGCGGTGCTGATCCCCTGATTCTTCTAATCCTGCCCATCTCAGTTGTCGCCTCTTGGATCCCCCGTCTTTCGTAGCCTGATTCACCCCATCCCATCTCTTTTCTCTCTGGATTCCTTTCCTTTAGTCCTCTTCCTCCCAGATCCGTTCGGTGGCCTCAAGATCCAAGTACCGATTGTTGCTTTTCTTCCTGTCCGCTCTTGGCTGCTCTGGGGCCTGTGCTGATGCTAGCTCCGCCATGAGGGCCATTGCTTGGAATTGTCGAGGTATGGGCAGGGGCCTCGGCAATGAGCGGATGCTATACCTGGCTAATTTGATGCGGTCCATGAAGGCTTAAATAACTTTTGTTTCGGAAATCAAGTCCTCCAAAGTTCGTTCTATTGATCTTGTTAACAGGTTTGATGTTACTAATGGTTTTGTTGTTCCTTCTAGAGGTACTTCGGAAGGGCTTTGGTTAATGTGGACCGATGATCTTAAAATCTCTGTTCATAGTGCTGCTTTCCACTATATGTTAGCTAAAGTAGTTCAGGTAGATTCAGGGGTAAACTTTTGTTTCATTTGCATATATGGTGATCCGTATCATAGGCAGACTAGTGTCATCTGGGACCAAGTTTCTTCTTTTGTGTATGATAATCTAGGCATGCCCATGATGTGTATGGGGGACTTGAATGACATCTTGTATGATATTGATGGTTGTAATGGCAATGTGAATTACTATCGTATGCATGCTTTTCGTTCTCTTGTGAAAAATTGTGGCTTGTTTGATATAGGTTATAGTGGTCCTGCCTATACTTGGCGTGGTAGACAACACACTTCCAATCCTATTTATAGACGCCTCGATCGTTGTTTAGTTAACTCGGATTGGTGCACGCACTATCCTACTACCAAAGTTCTTAATTTGCCTATTATCCTGAGTGATCATGCCCCCACTCTAGTGTCTACTGAAGGTAATTTTGTCAAGCCTCGACAAACTTTCAAATTTGAAAATTGGTGGTTAATGGAAAAAGATTTTCATGCATTTGCTAAATCTGCCTAGAATGCTACTTCCTCATCTTCTTTTGCAGCAAAGTCTTCTTCTTTTGCAGGATCTTTAAAAAGGTGGTGTAAGAAGAAAAAGCCTCTTCAAAATGAGCTTTTGGATCTGGAAGCTAGCATCAATCAACTTCAGCAACTTCCTTTCCAGCAGCAGGATCACAAGTTAGAAACTTGTCTCACTGCTACATATGAGCACACTCTTTCTAAACTTAATCAATTCTATAAGCAACGTAGTAAGAATAAGTGCGCTGTGGCTGGTGACCGTAACACTAAATTTTTCCACCAAGCTGTTGTCAAGCGTAGGAAGAGAAATACCATTTGTTCCGTTAAGGATGAGAATAATATGATTCATTTCAATCCTACCGCTATTATGAATACCTTTATTAACTATTTTCGCTACATTTTCTCTTCTCCGAATAATATTGTGAGTAGACCTTACCTTTCCACTCAATGGCCCGGCGGCTCTTTGGATCCTACTTATACTCTTCCTGACAATCATGAGATTTTACAGATTCTTAAGGATATGAAACTCAATGCTTCTCCAGGACCGGATGGTTTTAATGTTGAGTTCTATTTAGCTACTTGGGACTGGATTGGAGATGAGGTAACTCGGCTTGTTATTAACTTTTATTTAACTGGAATTCTTCCTCCGCACATTAATGACACCAACATTGCTCTCATTCCTAAAAAGCTTGTTCCTCAAGTGCCTATGGACTACCGACCTATTAGTCTTTGTAATGTTGTTTATAAGATCATTGCCAAATCTCTTGCCAACAGGATTAAGCCTCACCTTCCTAGTTATATAAATCCTGCTCAACAAGCTTTTATCGAGGGTAGGAGAATTAGTGATAATATTATCATTGCCCAGGAAATTGCTCATTCTTTCTCCCTCAAATCTTGGAAACAGGATGCCTTCATGCTTAAAATTGATCTTGCTAAAGCTTTTGATAGACTAGAATGGGACTTTATTGTTTCTGTGCTTGCTCGTAAAGGGCTGCATGGTCATTTCATTAATTTAGTTCATGCATGCATCTCTTCTCCCACGTTCTCTGTGCTAATCAATGGACAACCTTCTCATAAGTTCAAAAGTTTTCGAGGGATTAGGCAGGGCTGTCTCATGTCTCCTTACTTGTTCGTTATTGCCATTAATGAACTTTCGATATCGCTTAATGAGGCTCTTCAGGCTAACCATTTGCAGGGTATTTCTCTTGGTCCAAACTGCCCCTTTGTTCATTCTCTTCTATTTGCAGATGACTTATTGGTTTGTGGACAGGCTACTCTTCGAGAAGCTCAGACTATGGCTAATCTTATTCATCAATTTTGCGAGCTCTCTGGTCAAACTCCCAACTGGGGCAAATCTGCAATTCTTTTTAGCTCGCATGTTTCTCAAGCTACGATTCAAAGCATTAAGCAATCATTTCCTGTTTCTAATCTTGATGCTAATTTCACTCATCTTGGTCATCCACTTATTCTTCCTGCTAAAAATAGAGTGGCTGCTTACAACTTTGTGTTAGATAAATTTTTACATAAGCTTCCCTCTTACAAAGCTAATATGCTCTCTCATGCTGCTAGGCTTGAATTGATTTGATCAGTTTTTTCAGCTATTCCAGTCTATTACATGGCAAACATCTTATTTTCTAAGAAATTCATTGCTAAGCTCACGGCTGTTATTAGAAATTTCTGGTGGACAGGTGTTAGAGAGACTGACTCAAAGAAAAGTCTCTGCCTTAGGGCATGGAAGGATATTTGTAGTTCTAAGGGAGAAGGTGGTTTGGGCATCAGGAATCTAAAAGCCATTAATGAAAGTCTCATCCTCACAGCTGCTTGGAGGTTAGCCAATGCTCCTTCTTCTCATTTGTACCTTGTGTTAAAGGCTAAGTACTTTCCTGATACTTCAATTTGGAGAGCCACTACTACCCCACCTAAATCTGCTTTCTGGGCCTCTATCTTGAATATGTTGCCTAAACTAAGAGATCATGCTTTTTATCAACTCACTCAGGGTAACATTTCTTTGTGGAGCATGCCTTGGTGTAATCTTTGATATTCTATTTATGATCATCTTGTTCCACAACAAGCTGGTTTTGTTTACCCGTCTCATGTGAAAGATCTTTGGCTTCCTGGTTTGAAAAGCTGGAATCATTCGCTCATATTTTCTCTTTTTCAGCAACCTTTAGCCTCTCACATTGTTAATACTCAAATTTTAGATGATGATGGTCCAGATTTGTTGTGTTGGGATCTTACCCCAAATGGTATTTGCTCTTCAAAATCTGCTTACAAACTTTGCTTGCAGGAGCTTCACAGTATTCCAAGAAATGCTCCTCTGGATATTCCTTTGGACTTGAAAGATTTTCTTAAGTTCATTTGGAAACAAAAAAATCTGCTCCCTCGAGTTCAAACTTTTGCTTGGAGACTTCTTCGAAGGGCTTTGCCTACGGGTATGAGGGCTGGCCGCTTTTCTATTCATATTGCTCAGACTTGTTGTAGATGTGGCTAGCAGGAAGATGAATTTCATCTTTTTTTCCTTTGCAACTTTGCGAGAGCAGCTTGGTTTTCTTCGCCCTGGTTCCTTCGCTCGGATGTTCTCACCCAAGGGCACCATACTATGCATTCCATTCTCATTGCGCTTACTCGAATGGGCCATCCTCATGCTTCCATTAAGAATGTTCTAAATTTTTTGTGGTGCCTTTGGAAAGCTAGAAATGATTTTCTTTTTGATAGGAAAAATCATCTTCCTTATCAAGTTAATATTGCTGCTGCAGCTCTGGACTATGAGCCACTGGTTGATCCTTCTTGTCCCCCTACTAAGAAACCTCACTTCAATGATGTTCAGGAAACTCATGTTCTTCCTTTGCAGGGCAAAACGCTGAAGTCTGACTTGTTAGTTCCTGGGACTAAAATCTTCTCTGATGCAGCGTTTAGATCAACAAAAATCCCAGGTCTCGCTCAAGGGCAAGTGGGTACAGGTATAGGTGTTTTATTTCTATACCTTCGGATCAGGGCGAGCTTAATGTTCAGGTTTAGGCTTTGGCCCCTCCTACCTCTACTCCTTTGCAGGCTGAAGCTGTGGCTCTCTCCTGTGCTGCACATCTAGCTTTGAGACTTAATCTTGCTAACTCCACTTTCCTTATGGATTGTTTGTCTTTAGCCTCTTTTGCTGCCGTAAGAAATATTTCAGCCACTCCTTGGAATATTAGGAATGATCTTGCTCATTTTTTCAAAGACACATCTAATTTGAATGCTCAAGTGTTTCACATTTCTAGGGAGATAAATGGTATTGCTCACAATCTTGCTCAGCAGGTTTTTAGATCTAATGCTAGCTCTCAAATCTCTTGCTTTGCTCATGCTCATTCCCATCAGTCTTGCCCCATGATTTCTCTTCTTTCTCACTTTCAGATTCAAGGCATAAATCTACATACTATTCACTGTTATTAGCTCACATTCGCCTTCGGGCAGGATTTTCTCTTTGTCTTTTGCAGAAAGCGCTGGCCTCTTTCCCTTTTAATGTTTCTTGCAGGCTTGCATTCTGTACAAGATGAGCTATGGTCATAAGTGTGTGAAATGCAGGTTCAACAAGTTTGCTGCCAGACTATTTTACTGATGGTGTACTCTCATTCTGTTCAATACCAGCAAGTGGAGGCAACAATCTGTGAGCTGTTCTCTTGCATTTGCCACTTTGGATAAGGAATAAGAACAGTTCCCAATATTCTGCTTCTCTTCATAGCATCAGCACTTCTTCACATTCTCCTATGGCTGCAGATGGGCTGTTACATCTACTTTTATGACTGATGGAATGATCTTGCTCTGTGCTTTGTAAATTAGCCGGTGATCATCTGGTTGGGTGTTTCCTCAACCTATCTTTGCTTTCTCTTTCAGCTCTACCCCTCTGGCTGTACTTCTCCTTGCTGTCTATCTTCTCGCCGCTGTACTCACTGATGTACTTAACTTATGAGCTGAAATGAAATTGGGCGCCTGTTGGTGCCTTGCTTTGTTCCAAAAAAAAAACCATGCACCGGATCTCCCATGCATGCTAGTGTCCCACCGTACTACCTACTATGAGGCTATGACTTGTAGTTACTCCACCCTATGACCCTACCTCATTCTTCCCCGTCTCATATTTACTAATGCATTTTAAGTCAAGAGTCTGAAATTTTAAAACCATGTAGCTTTTGAATGAAAATTTTGATTTCTGTTTGGTTTGCATATTTGGGGTCTTGAAAAGAAGATCTTTTAAACAAGATCAATCATGGATATATTTCCAGAATTTTTTAAAAGAATTTTGTAAGTTGGTGAAACTATAGAATATAAAGCCCATCAAATTACAAAACTGTATACGATGTTCTTAATAGAAACAAATTGACATGAAATGAGTTCCACGGACTATATCACAGAAATTTACACCATGTTTCATGGAATTTCACCATCTTTCGTAAGGTTTTATCATGTTTCAAAAATTATGAAAAATATATTGAAGAGTGATCTTGTTTAAAAGTCCTCGTCACCAGGAACATAAATATGCAAACGAAAAGTGAAATCGGGATTTCGGTTCATAAGATAAAATGATTTCAAACTTTGAAATCACATGAAAAAGCATGGGTGTAGTGTGCTGCATGGGAGAGTGTGGGTTCATTAATGGGTGAAATACAACTAGAAGAGGTGTGCATGCATCCAAATCTCCATCTAAATTCAACGGTTGAGCCATGCATGGGAGAATTGCTTTTCTCCCGTGACCATGAGTTGCACTATCTTTTCTCAGCCGAACTCACGTCATTGCCCACGTCAAGCATCCAGCCCTGGACCAGTCGCGTCAACGTCAAATTCGACTCCCCACCCTCGCCCAGCGCCTGCTTGGCCCGTCGCATAGCCGCCTGCGTCCACTCCCGGAGCACCCTGCCGCCGTCGGAGTCCATCAGCCACCTCACCTTTGCCGCCACTTCGTCGGCGTCCACCACCTCCTTGTCATATTCATCCACCGCCACAGCCAGACCCAGCTCCTTTTCCAGGAACACTCTGTTCATCCGCTGCTCCGCGTACAGCGGCCAGGCCAGCATGGGCACGCCGGCCATGATCACCTCGAGCACGGAGTTCCACCCGCAGTGCGTCACGAAACCGCCCACCGCGCCATGCGCCAGCACGTCCCGCTGCGGCGCCCATGACTTGACGACGAGACCCGTGCCCTTGGTCCGGTCCAGGAAGCCCTCCGGGAGGAGAGCATCGAGGTCCGGCTCCGGCGGCTCCTCGAACTTCTTTGTCGGGTCGTCGCTCGGCGGGCTCCGCACGACCCACAGGAACCTCTTGCCGCTGGCCTCCAGGCCGATGGCCACCTGCCTGATCTGCTCTGCGTTGAACACGCCGAGGCTGCCGAAGCAGAGGAACACCACGCTGGCCGTCGGCTGCGTGTCCAGCCATGCCAGGCACTCGTGGCCGCGCTTCACGCCCACCTCCTCCGACTTTATCAGCGGCCCGATGCAGTAGACCGGCGGCGTCGGGAGGCCGGGAGGCGTGCAGAGCCCGGCAGCGATGGCGTCCACCGCGCGTGGCTCGAGCGAGCGGAAGGTGTTGACAATGATTCCCTGGGAGCGGCAGAGGTCGGGGGACACTCTGAGGGACCATCTGTACGCCACGTCGTCACGGTCCATGAGCGGCTTGGGGAAGTGGGTCGCCGGCAACGCGGGGATCCCCGGCACGTGCACGAGCTCCTCCCCCATCTCCCCAAAGCTGGCCGCGCTCCGAGCATGCAGGACCGGCAAATACAGGGAAAAAGCCAAGACCTCCGCGGGAGACGTGAAGAAACAGTATCCGGGGACGCCAAGCTCGGCGGCGACGTCGAGCGCGATGCTGCAGAAGAAGTCGACGATGAGGACGGCCGGGGAGGCGCCGGCGAGGAAGCCGCGGAGGTGCGGGATGGAGAGGCCGGCGACCTCGTAGGTGACCGCCTCGGGGTGGTCGGAGTCGAGCGGCGGGACGTCGACCTGCGGGAGGCAGTGGAAGGAGATGGAGGGGTTGGCCGCGGTGACGCCGGCCAGGAAAGGCCCCCTCGCGCCGGTGTCCACGAACGGCAGGCTCACGATGACGATGGTGATGGCGAGGCCGCGAGCCGCGAGGACCTTGCCGAGCTCGATCATGGACACCAGGTGGCCCATGCCGGGCGAAGGGTACAGCACCACCTGCTTCCGGGGCGTCCAGGTGGCTGCCGCACCGTCCATCCCGCGGACGACGAGAGGTGTGGTGCCTGCTCAGCTCTGCCGGAGAATGGTGTATGCTCTGCTCTCGACTGCGGTGCCTTCTCAGATTTGTAGTGTGGATGGAGATGATGAACGACGGAAGAAGAACGGAGCAGTTTATAGACGCCACGCAACGCTGCGTGTGGCCACATGTTGAGCTGTACCTCTCGCCTCTCGGTTTCTCGCCGGCTCAATTTTTCCACTAGCTAGGAGCCACAGCACTGCAGTTGTGGACCGGCCGCCATCATGTGAGCAGGAGCAGAAGCAAAGCAGTGGCCGCAATCATCTTCTCGTCCTTGGGCTCCTGAGAAACACCATGGCGCGCGGCAAGCTCCGCCCGAGACCGGTGAGCTCGAGTAAATTGCACAAAACCGCTATTTTAAAGGCTATGTTTGCAGAAAACACCACAATACATTTTTGTTGCAAAATGCACCACGTCTTCTGTAATCGTTTTGCAAAAATCACTGATCGATCGTTTTGTCTCGGTTAAGCGTGTTTATGACTGGCGGGCCTGCCAGTCAGGCTGACGTGGCATCTCTTAACACCTCGCAGGTAACGGCAATGGATGTTAATGGTGTGATCATGTGTGGAGCCATGTAGGGTCCACCTGTCATTGAAAGAAAAAAAAGAAAAGCCTTTTATTTTTTCTTCCTTATCTTCCTGTACTGAAACGGCGGTGGCGGCCCCTGCCTCGGCCGGGGGCGGGACGGGCTCCGCGCGGCAACAGCTACGGCGGCCTCTGCCCCAATCGAGGGCGGGACGGGCGGCGGGCCTCTGCCCGAGTCCGGTCCGGTATGAAGATAAGGCAAGCGAAAAAAAGCAAGGCGTTTTTTTCTTTTTTCTTTCAATGACAGGTGGACCCCACATGGCTCCACACATGATCACACCGTTACCATCCGTCACCGTTACATGCGAGGTGGTAAGCAGTGCCACGTCCGCCTGACTTGTAGGCCCATCTGTCATAAACACGCTTAACCGAGACAAAACTGCCGATCAGTGGTTTTTGCAAAACGATTACAAAAGACGTGGTGCTTTTTTCAACAAAAGTGTAGCGTAGTGTTTTCTGCAAACCTAGTCTTCAAAGTAGTGGTTTTGTGCAATTTACTCAGTCTCCAGTACACGCCGGCGCTGCCCTTTCAGGACGACCGACCCTGAGGCTCCCATTCGTCGTGCACAGAAGGTGTTTGTTGAAATGCCAAAAAAAGAGGGGAGAAAGAAGAGGTTGATGTTGATGTGTGGGCTCCACCTGTCATAAGTCATAACGGTCAACTTAGCAGGCAAACTTTCCCTAGACGGGTGGGTCCCGCCTGTCATAAACATGGTTAAATCCTCTAAACGGTCATCAACCGTTTTCGTTTAGGGACGAATTACGAAAAAGTGATAGCTTTCGGCCAAATTTTTGAAAGTGGTAGTTTAGTGGAACGCAAACCTAATTGTGGTTGTTTTTTGTCAAATACACCATGGACCGAGATGTATACATCCTTAATGTCTCGACTATTTTCTTTTCTTTTTTATTCTTTTGGCTGTGTGCACCCTTAATATCTCGACTAGTTCTCGACGTTATGTTTGGTACCCAAGCTGGTTATAATTGATATCTTTGATATTAACATATGGCAGCCGCTATGTGTCAACCGGCTGATCCGCGGGAGGGGTCAGCCGGCTGGCTAGCCATCCAATTGACTCATGAGACTGCTTCGTCAGCCATATGATTCACTGGATCAGCCCGCTCGGTTTTGTATTCTCCTGGGCTCTTGCGCAACGACGCAACATTTTCATACGAGTGTGGCTAGATCTTAGTCGACTGAGACTTAACAAGTCTCAGTCAAGTGACAGAATATATATATATAAAAAAGGATAAAAAGGTTTAAAAGAAACATTTAGGGTCCGGCTTTTGCGACAATGGGACGCGACGCTTGTAGCATCCGATGTGTCGGTTGCAACGTCGCACTTCTGGTTTACAGTAGCAACATTGCATGGGTATGAACCAGGTGAATCTAATCATTTTCCTATACAAAACTAAACCCTATGTCGTTGCAAAGGAAACATCGGAAAAGATATTGCAGCATAGCCATCACTCGGCACTGAAAAAAACGCAGCATAAAGCAAACTATTGCAGCAGGCACCATCACAATATGTTGCCCATGTTTCGCAGCAAAGCGCACATGGGCTCCCAACGTGGCAAAATAACAACCAAGCAAAGCAGCATATGAGAGACTAAACAAGATTTCCCGATGCTGGCCGGTGAGCAGCAACGGCAAGGCACAGGCGGCTGTAGGCACCGACGCGAGGCTAAAACAACAGCGACAAGCGTGGAAGCATCAGCGTCACTACATGGGAGCAAAAGTGCTCCGCGGTGTTGAAGTAAAAGGCCAATTGTACTCAACTTTGCTAGTGGGCAGCACTCTCCATCACGGAACGCGCGACTGCTAATCGAAAGATATAGCGAGCGGCTGACGCAAACATAGAAATCAGTCCGGTGATTATAAAATTTTTCTCTTTATTAAAAAAACAAAGGTAAGCAACCTGAATTAGTAGGCAATCAATTGATGTAGCTGACTTTGACAATCAACCAAACACGCCTAACTTATGATGAGTACAACTGTAGTCCTACGCTTATGAGTTATGTCTGTGTCCCGTTGAATTGAATGAGACGAGACATGTTGCACTAGCACATGACACGACTTTGGAGATGGTCTCTTAAAGCCGCTACCCAACTATCACTAATAATCCTATCGCTACATACGGTTTCAAAATGGTCTACAATAATATATCAAGCACACCCAGTACTTTAATATTTGAACAGGTTCGAAGAAGGAACTTTCTAAATATTAGTTACCAGATTTTCCCACAAAAATATATTAGTTTACCAGATCATTAACAATTTCTATTCACACGACATAAGTCATTGAAAGACATATATATTAGAACATAAATATCACAAGTATCACAACTCAAGATCAAACACAATGACATTCACATTTTCACGATCACATCACAATTTCAGACTTCACAGTTTTAAAACTGTATATAACAAAGTATAAATTTGTTTTCTCTATTTCCCGTCTATTGCAAACTCATCATTGGTCGGCCTCGGGGTGGTTGAACTTGTGGACTGTAAGTCATATTTTTTATGGTCCGGCCCTCATTACCACTCCAATGCCCCCACACCCGAGGAGAAGCACGAACACTCTACAATGTTTGTGAAACAACACTACGACCGGCTCCTATTCATATATGCCTTCATGCACCAACATGGAGTATTCCATAACATAGCTGTATAAGAGGAACCAGAGGCACCGTAGACACTCCTTTCGCAGATTAGCCTACACCACATAGAAGATTTTTTATGCTACCCATCGAAATCCCCACCATCGTCATTAGAACTCACCGAGTCTCCTTGACTAGACGAGTACCCCTTGACATTGCAATCCTCTATATTCTTCTATAAGAAGAAGCAAGGCAGAAAAGTTGTGCTTTTATCTATCTTGGAGGGCTAAACCTAGCTATATCATGCGTCCCCTATTTTCTGTATTCTAGACCCTCGAGTACCAGTATTAGGATTGACGGAAAAATCCTCGGCAGAACTCTCCATCTTTTATGATGACATGTTGAGTTGTATATGAGGGGGCCTTGGAAATTGGAGTGATGAAGTACAGTACGTTGTACTACAATCATCTAGAGAATTTATTGTAAACCAAAGTTTTGCAGCACGCAACCTGACGAAGCTGCAGCTTGTAGAAGCGAAACCATTCAGGTTGCAATATAAATACTGTGCACATTTAAGTAACCGTGTGCCCTGGTCAATGGGTTCCTTTATGATCTTAAATCTCTCGATGAGAAAAGTTCCTTGAAGTTTAGAGTAGTTCTGCAGACAGGTAGATGAACATATATCTTGAAGTGCGCCCGGGGGTCAGAGTGTGCAACGGTTCCACTTATTATGTAGCATGGAAAATCTATGCTTCACCAAAGTAGCACCCAATTTTCTCCAACTTCGACTAAACACTAGCACAAGGTGTTCTGGATCCAGCAAACCAAACTAGGAACCTATCTGAATTTTGATCCCGGAACGCAGATCGGTACTTGTTGATGCTTGCTGGGCCCCTGGAATGTCATGTCAATCCCGTGCAACAGCCACAAGCTGCTTTCCGATGTTGCGCCCGTAGAAGATCCCGATGAGCACTGCCGGTACCTTCTCGATCCCCTCGGCGACGTCCTCCACGTAGGTAATGTTCCCTTCCTTGAGGTGACTCACCATCTCCTCTTCGAACTTGCGGTAGGTGCCGAAGTACTCCGTCACGATGAACCCCTCTATGCGGACGCGCTTGGTAACGACGCAGGCAAGGTTGCGCACGCCCTCATGCAGCACCAGGTTGTACTGCGAAATCAACCCGCACATGGCCACCCTCCCTGTGCAGCCTCATGTTGAGTAGCGCAGCGTCTAATATCGCACCACCCACATTGTCGAAGTAGATGTCAATGCCCTCCGGGAAGCACCTGATAGAGCAAAGCATCATGACACCAATTACTCTTGGTTAATCGGCCCAAAGTGTTCAGTGGTATAGCACCGAAAGGGGCTTGCAATTAACCTCTTTAGTGCGGCGTTGAGGTCCTGTTCCGTCTTGTAGTTGAAGGCATCATCAAATCCAAACTTTGTTTTCAGGAGGTTGACCTGAAGAGAAGGCAAATTAATCCCATGAGAAATGGTGTATTACTTATGTTATGAAAGACATTGATATTTGGGGGATCAGTGAAATTGCTAAAGGCAGTGACGCAAAATCAGTATGAACAAAACCATCCATCGTTTGGGGAAGGCACGGCCGGAGGAGAAGAGAAAAAGAGCATGTACATACCTTCTCATCAGAACCGGCACTGCCAACTACATAGCAACCTGTGATCTTGGCAAGCTGCCCGACAAGTTGTCCGACGGCGCCTGATGCTGCCGAGATAAACACATAGTCGCCCTTTTTTGGCTTGGACACATCGAAAAATCCAGCATACGCAGTAAGGCCTGGCATGCCTGAATTATGAAAATTTTGCATTATGAATACCTGAACATGACATGGTATACTACACTATTTTACATATTAATTTGATAAATGCCACTCAAATTCTGGCGATTCCGAGAAACGCCACTGCAATTTCCAAACTTTGAAAAATGCCACTGCGTTTTTAAAAGTTTGCAAAATCTGCAATGGCGCTTTTCAAAGTTTGAAAATTCCAGTGGCATTTCTCAGATTCGTCAGAATTCGAGTGGCATTTATCCAATTAACCCCTAGTTTACATATTCTATCATGAATGCATGATGAACTAGGTTTCAGTGCTTAGTGAATCAAGGTTGCCTTATTTGGTTGATTATAGCAAGTGGTCTTGTAGTAACAAACAGCCAGACAAGTAATATATAGTGAACACACCGAGAACACCTAAGTAGTACGACAGCGGTAATTCGGGATGGTTGATCTTGAAAAGCGAATCCGGAGTAGTGATCAAGGTGTATTCTTCACATGCTGTCATTCCCCACACCAGATCATCGGCCTTGTAATCCGGGTGCCCGGATTCTACCACCTTGCTGACACCGAAAGTCGGTATAATCTGGTAGGATTCAAAGGAGGAACCAAAATGTCAAGGATTTCGGCGGGGAAATATTTCTGAAAAAAGGATCCTGAATCCAGGTCCATCCATTTGCACAACTGCTGATTTTTTTTTCGAAACGGAGGCAAAAGATTTGCCTCATCGATTAATTAAGAAGAAGAGAGTTGTCCGGTTAATTAATGGAAAACCGGGCGAAAACCAATACAAACAAATCACATGCGGACTACTCCCAAAGTCTAAACCCCCAAGACCGCACTGTCGACCCTACAGACATTTCCAACAAGCAACAGACCCAAGCCCACACGCATCTACATCGCAAAGGAATCCCCAAAAAGAACACCTCGGATGTAGAGAAATGACCCCCCAAAAACCACGATGATAAGCTAAACCATGAGGACGGCCCATAAGACCAAGGAGCAGCCATTAAGCAGCCGCAGACGCCTTCCCTAAGGCATCACTCTTCTTGTTTTTGCTTTTGAGAGACTTCTCCACCTTTTTGATCTTGTCTTTGTTAAACTTTTCGGTCAGGATGCATGCAACCACTTTACCAGACCCAGGGCTAGCCGCCTCCAAGCTAGAGAGCAAGCTGCAAAGCTCTTTTGCAAAGAGAGCATCGGAACAAGGTGCCAATGTATTTGTCCCAACAACATCTCCACCTGGGGGCACCACGTGCCCAACGGTCACAGGCAAGCGCGTGACCGAGGCATCCAAACCTGCACACACCATAAAGTCTGTCTGGCTAGACTCCAAGGGCGGTGGTGAGGGTGTCATGGGCACCGCCAATGCCCCTAGCAAGCCCATCTCCTTCGGAATCGCCACCGAAAGAGGTGGAGTGGACTCCTCACATAGCACTGTCAACTCAAGCATAATCTATAGAATTGGAGCCACATCCTCAACAATCACTTCACCCCCAACGTCAGTCGACACCATAGAGCAGGGTCTAGCACGAGGAGAGAACCCTCCATAGAGGTCGACTTCCTCTCCATCTGCAGAGCCAACCTGAAGCTCGGGAAGTAGAGACCCAATCGACACAACCGGAAGTTTACCAAGAGCAACCTCTGCCCTTGCCAAGACACTCTCAACACGCACAAGGCATTCGTGAAGCTCAACGCAAAGTAGCTCAGCCTGCTGCTCAAGGACAGGTTGTAATGGCACATCAGCTTGGATGACGGATGCAGGCGGTGGAGCAACACATGGTTGCGGCATAGCCTCGTCGACGAGTTGCTTCGCACGACAAAAGCGAGCAATGTGGCCGAAACGGAGGCAATTCCTGCAACGGATTGGATCCCTGCAAGAGTGTGCTCGATGACCCCGACACAAACACCGGAAACATCTATCTCTCAGCCATGTCGGAGGAGGCAGCCGTGCATTGAAGGTAGGGCGATGAAAAGCCGGAGGAGACGCCGAACGACGCCCCTTCGAGACGAGCTGCCAGCCCCCCAGGCGGAGCGGCCGCACAACACTCAACGGTAGGTGCGTCATCCCGACGAAAGCATCCACGCCAATCCTCCCAACCAGGGCGCACAGGCGGGACGAATCGGTCGCCTCCAGCAATGATCTGCGACGCAAGAGCAGTGGGCGCAAGGTCCGAGGATGTTGTTGCCTTCCGCCCCCCAATGGTCGGGTCTGACCTGCGGGAAGCAAGGGCAGTCGCAGCCAGCGCAGCAGCGGTGGGTGGCGGTGCCGAAGAATCTGCAGTTGCAAGCTCGGGGGAGAGCGAGTGTGGCGGCGACGGACGCGGGATTTGTGGCGCAGATTGTTGGAGCAGGGCCGGTGCCGTCGCCGGGACGACGTTGCCAACGGCAATCGCGTGGACGCACGGAAGAGACTGTGGCGTGGACTCTAGTTCCAGAATGGATGCTTCACTTGATGGAATGCTGCTGGAGAAGCCGAATGGGGTCGAACCACCGGGGACGACGGCGGGCGGCGGCCGCAGCTTCACCACGAGCTTGGAGGTGGCTGGAGGGGCGGCGTCCGACGGGGCCGCAGGGGCCGTTGCCGGCGCGGGGGAGCCGCCTGGTCGCGGGCATCGGCTTGGCCAAGGAAGCATCCTCTGCCCATTGGTATCCGCGCCCAGCGCGGCCGGAGCAGCAGCCGGCGCCGATGACGACGGGGGTGCCGAGCATGGTGGAGCGCAGGAGGCCGAGAGGGAGGCGGACGGGGCTGGGGAGGCCGCGGCTGCCGCCGCCGACGGTGGCGCAGAAGCCGGCTTCGGGCGTGGAGGAGGAGCCATAGCGGAGGGAGCCACCGCGGGAGAAGAGCAGCCGCCGAGAGAGGACGTCGAGGGGATCCCGGATCTGGTCGCAGCTGCTGAAGGGGAGGTCGGAGAAGGGAGATCGGGGCAGCGCCGCCGCGCGCTCACCCGTCTTCCGCGAGGTCGCCCGCCATTTGCTCTCGCTTGCTCCCTGGGTGGGATTCTGATATATACAACTGCTGATTAGATTACAGCGAAAACATACACTGTACCTCCCCTGGGACGTAGTCCGGGACGTAGCTGGGCTCCTTGTGGTTGGTCATCCGGCTGCGCATGTAGGGATCGCAGGAGAGGTAGAGATTCTTCACCATCACTGCGGCCGACCCGGGCGGGACGGCCAGGTGCGCCGTCGCCGTGACGAGCTCCATGTCGTCCTTGGTGGGGAACCCCGTCACGTGCCGCTTTAGGATCACGCTCCTGTTGCTCACCTCCGCCGCCGCCGCTGCCATTGCTTCCTTTCTTTCTTGGACGTACGCAACGCACCGATGAACTGGTGATTTTAAGATATCTACTGCGTTCGGGAGGGTACGTTTCGTGCATGGCGGATGGAGATCGAGCGGGTGGTGGGGGCAGCCGGCCGGCCGGCAGATAAAACTGCCGCCAGACTACCCCTCGTCCTCTCCGCCGCGGCATCATCAACAGAAGAAACACAAGATTCTTGCTCTGTCAACTTGCGTGAATTAATTAAACTAGATACACGACATTAAACGCCAGGCTCATTTCAAACAACATCCTTGTCTATGAGACACGGGGCCACCCTTGTGGTTGTGGACTTGGATGTGCATAGCAAAAACAAAATCCAGGGATGGCATGAGAAGCGAAACGTGTCCATACCTGATAATTGTGTCTTTTGTTTCTTGGTAAGCCAAGTTATTTTAACGGCTTCTCGGCTTATAGCGTTTTAAGCCGTGTGTTGGAGTCAAGGCACGCGGCGAAGAACTGGTCCTCGGCTTACCACCAAGAACACGTGGCACTGTTGTACACATTCTCTGTACAGTCGCAGCCAGGCTCAAAGAGATGGGTCCTCTGTACACATTCGATAAGGTTCTCAGTCCGCCTGCTCTTCTGCCTCTTCCACACAGTCACGATTCTCCATTTGCCGGGCAATAAACGATCCAGAAGCTTGGTCCTGCTTTGTATCTGTGCTTACCGATAGAAATAACTCGAGGGCTGGTATGCCATCAGACTTCATATCAGGATCAGCCTTATTTGCGGTCAAAACACTCACAGACAAGAATCCCGTTACAACCAATACAGACTCCCTCAATCAACTTACAACGCAATTTGTATCCTCAAAAAACTTACTCCCTCCGTTCGGAATTACTTGTTGCACGAATGGATGTATCTAGACGTATTTTAGTTCTAGATACATCCATTTTCGAGACAAATAATTCCAAGCGGATGGAGTACAACGCAATTTCCTAACAAAAGTTTATTTTGTTATACTCCAATCTCTCATGCATACTCTATAGGAGTATAATATGCAGAGGAAGTACATGCATCAACTTCATAGTTCTCAATAACAGTAGTTCATATAGGATATGGGTTGAACCAGTGAAGTGCCTACCATTTATACTACTATGATTACTATGGCTGGAACGGTCATACAACTTTGGTGAACATACCTGACTTTGTCCTGCAGAAGGGTGATCATATATACAACTAAGGCAGCCATATAACTTGTATGTTCAACCAACTCATGAGATTACACTAGTAGAAAAACACCAATTAGTCCCGGTTCGTAAGGGCCTTTAGTTCCGGTTCATGAACGAACCGGGACCAATGTGCCTCCACGTGGCCCTGTGCGCTGAGCCCAGTCAGGGGGCCTTTGGTCCCAGTTGGTGGCTCCAACCGGGACCAAAAGGCATCCACGCGTCTGCATTTCAGTGGCTGGGGTTTTTGTTTTTTTGTTTTTGAAAGGAGGGGGTTGGGGGTTTTGGGGGGTTAATTTAGGTGTTTCATATATTGTGTTAGCTAGCTAATTAGCACACCAAAAAGCTCTAAAATGAAAATACAAATTTGGAAACTATACATACGCCTTACGGGTAGAGTACATTCTAGTCTTAAACATGTATTTGTAACATCATTATCTAATTTAAAAATACGCCCTTGACCCAAGGTATAAAAATTAACAATTTGAAAGTATGGTCATGTGGAAAATGCTCCACCCCAAACACTAGACACCAGCGCCTCCCTCCCCTCTTGCCATCGCCACAGGGCCCGTGCTTCCCTCCCCACACCTCTCATGCTTCCCTCCCCACATCATCAGTGGTGTCGCGAGCCTACGTCGTGGTGGTGCGCCCAACACCTCCTCCTTTGTCCCTCCCTTAGACGTTCTCAACCGGATCATTGCTTCACTTAGCCTGATCAGGGCCTCCGCATGCACGGTCCTCTTCAGTTGTTGCGGGATAATGGCCTCACCTCAAAGTGATGCACCATCCTCCATCGACTGTTTTAGGTTGGATTTGCGTGCCTCGTCGCCGTATCTGGTGCTCAGCCCTCCCTTGCGTCCTGATATGTCCCCTTCATCCAATCATCCTTGTGTTGCTATATGAGGTTGTGCGTTTTTGGTTGTTTTTGTTTGGTCATTTCTTGGTTGGTACGATAATGGTCCCACCAGCCCTTGTTCTCCGACCCTACCATTGGGCTGATATCTCTTCTATAGATCTTCTTCTTTGGTTGGTTTCGTGGCGGTTGGCTTGGTGGCGAGTGGTGCATGCTTGTTGAGCTATTCATGGTTGTCTTCCTCCTACGATGGTGCTATGTTCAGTGCATGGTTGCGGTCATCACTTTCATGGCATTCGTGCTCGTGCAATTGGGGGTCCCTGGACCTGGTGATGTCTGTCATCCCGGTGGGCTTGCGGTTCTACTATCGTGGTCGTTGCTCTCACATGTTGCAAGTTCCTTCGGTGCATGTGATATGCTTCCATGCTTGTTGGTTGTTGATGTTCACTGTTGTTCTTGCTTGGGGTGCTACTACTTTGTCTAGGCCACGGGTTGCCGACACATGTGCCAAGAACCTTAAGTCACTTGTCGTTATTTTAGTTGTGGGTTTGTGTTTGGGTCGCTTCATCTATGGCGTTGTTTGTTTCGTTGGTGCCTCTTGTAGGCGTGGAAACTTCTTTCTACACTAGTAGAAAAGGGGCCAATGGTCCAGGCCGGTCCAGCCCATTAGTCCCGGTTCAATCCAGAACCGGGACCAATGGGGGCATTGGACCTAGTTCGTGAGCCCCAGGGGCCGGTCGGGCCACGTGGGCCATTGGTCCCGGTTGGTGGGACGAACCGGGACCAATGGCCCTCGCTCCTGGCCCACCACCATTGGTCCCGATTGGTGGCCTGAACCGAGACCAAAGGACGACCATTAGTCCCGGTACATTCCACCAACCGGGACTAAAGGGTTGGTCCTCGTTGCGGCCAAAGTTTAGTCCCACCTCGCCAACCGAAGGGGAATCAGACCGGTTTATAAGCCCCTCCCTCTCTGCCTTATTGAGCTCCTCTGAAAATGAAAATAGATGCCCTTATATAGGGAATTTAGCCTAAATTCATACGAATTTCTCTTGAAATTTGTTATAAATTTAAGTTGAATTTCCTCTATAAGCGCATCTATGCTCATTTCTGAGTAGCTTTTTATATTTTTTTTCTTTTCTGCTATATTTATTTTTTTCTTTTTATTTCTGAGTTGTAATAAGTCATTAAAAATAAGCATCTATGCTCATTTTTTAGTAAAGTTAATCATAACTATTTTTTTCTTCTATTTATTTTTGAATTGTAATAAGTCATTAAAAATAAGCATCTATGCTCATATTTTAGTAAAGTTAATCACAACTATTTTTTCTTCTTTTTATTTCTGAGTTGTAATAAGTCATTAAAAATAAGCATCTATGTTCCTTTTTTAGTACAGTTAATCACAACTATTTTTTGCTTCAATTCATTTCTGAGTAGTTTCCTATATAGTTTTTTTTCTTTTCTGCTATATTTATTTTTTTCTTTTTATTTCTGAGTTGTAATAAGTCATTAAAAATAAGCATCTATGCTCCTTTTTTAGTACAGTTAATCACAACTATTTTTTGCTTCAATTCATTTCTGAGTAGTTTTCTATATAGTTTTTTTTCTTTTCTGCTATATTTATTTTTTTTCTTTTTATTTCTGAGTTGTAATAAGTCATTAAAAATAAGCATCTATGCTCCTTTTTTAGTACAGTTAATCACAACTATTTTTTTTGCTTCTATTCATTTCTGAGTAGTTTTCTATATAGTTTTTTTTCTTTTCTGCTATATTTATTTTTTTTCTTTTTATTTCTGAGTTGTAATAAGTCATTAAAAATAAAAAAGAGGCGCAATGCTTGTTAATTTGCTTCAAGCCTTTCGGAATAGTGTCAACTGCACTGCACATAGCTCTGTGCAGTCTACCGTATTCCTCAAGGCTTGAAGCTAACCAACGTGCAGGAGCATTGAGCCTCTTCGTCATCGTCTCTGCACTCAGGGCTTATAAACAGCTGCGAGTGCCTCTCGCTTGGCGAGGTGGGACTAAAAAAATAGCTGCAGGAAGAATCAACAAAAAAACAGCTGCAGAAAATAAAAAAGTAGTTAGACGGGTCCATTGGTACCGGTTGGTGGCATCAACCGATACCAATGCCGCTCTTTGGTCCCGGTTGGTGGAACCAACCGGGACGAATGCCGCTCTTTAGTCCCGGTTGGAGCCACCAACCGGGACCAAAGGTCTTCGTTTCCCGCCCTTTGGGCTGCTGAAAAGAGGCCTTTGGTCCCGGTTGGTGGCACCAACCGGGACTAAAGGGGGCATTGGTCCCGGTTGGTGCCACGAACCGGGACCAACGCCTTTGCTATATATACAGCACTTAGCGCGATTTCAATCTCTCCTGCTCCACTCCCGTCGCCGCGCGTCTCCCTGCCGCCACCTCGCCATCGCCGCCCCGCCCCGATGCCGTCGCCGCCACGCCCCGACGCCGTCGCCGCCCCGCCCAGCCGCCCAGCCCCGCCCCGCGCAGTCGCCACTCGCGCGCCCCGCCCAGCCCGCCCGCGCCGCCCCGATCGACGTTGCCGCCCCGGCCCGCGCCGCCCCGCTCCGCACCTCGCCATCGCCGTCGCCGGCCGTACGTGAGCACCTCGTCGTCGCCTTCGCCGGCCGTACGCCGGCCACCGTCATTTTTTTGTTAGATTATTTAGATTTTTTTGTTAGGTTAGATGTGTAGTAATTTAAATATGTAGTTCATAGATTTTTTTGTTAGATTAGATTTTTTTTCTTGTTAGATTAGATGTGTAGTAATTAATTTGTTTATATTATGTTAGATTTTTTTGTTAGATTAATTAGATTTTTTTTGTTAGATTAGATGTGTAGTAATTTAGATATGTAGTTCATAGATTTTTTTGTTAGATTAGATTTTTTTGTTAGATTAGATGTGTAGTAATTAATTTGTTTATATTATGTTAGATTTTTTTGTTAGATTAATTAGATTTTTTTGTTAGATTAGATGTGTAGTAATTTAGATATGTAGTTCATAGATTTTTTTGTTAGATTAGATTTTTTTGTTAGATTAGATGTGTAGTAATTAATTTTGTTCATAGAATTTTAATGATTTTTTTGTTCATAGTATTTAGAAAAAGGAAAAAAATAAGAAGTAGTTTATATATAGTTGAACTAGCTAGTTGATTTAATAAACTAATTTATTTTACTATATATAGACGTAGTTTGTTTTAGTAAATACTACTTATTTATTTATAGTAAGTGCTTAGTAGTTGAACTAGATAGTTGATTTAATTAATAAAACTACTTTTATTTAACTATATATAGAAGTAGTTCCCGCATCGACGTCGGCGATGCCTATCCCGCATCCTCGTCGTCGTCGACTCGGCGGTGGAGGCCTGCTTGATCAGGGCCATGTTCGGGACTGGGCTCCGCCGGGCTGGTATTGGGAGGTGCTACCTTCCGGGGGACGTAGGTTGGTGAGGAGGCAGCCCGTTGTTGACCCGATCCTTGTTTGGTGGCGGTCGCGTGGGCCAGTGACGGTGGTGAGGCATCCGGACACCGCGGAGGTGGTACGTCACCGTGTCAGCGAGGAGGACGAGCACGTCCGTCGCTACATGGTTGCATTGGAGAGCAGGTTCGACAATACCTGGCAGGTTCTTCAGGGATCTCACTGGAGCTATGATCCTGTGATGGTTCCTTATCTTTGGGTGTCCACCACCCGCGTCGATACCCGTCGGGCGCTACGGTTCTAGTTGTATTAGTGATAATATTCGACGATGTACGGACACCAAGAGATGATGTACTTTTGCTTATAATTATTGAATGCATGCTAATTTGAATACTATACTTTATTTTATGATTTGGTTTTGCTTATTTTATGATTTGTTTTTGCTTATTGAATGCTCATATTGGATAAGTTCACCTTCATTCCCGTGTGCTAGACAATTTGATATAATAATGCATTCGGAAATGAAAGGAGGAGTTACGTACATCGATCATCGATAGTCAACCCGTGATTAATAATAATGATCTAGTTTAATATTTGAATTATGAACGTAGACCGGAAATGTCGTACTCATCGGACGACAAAAACCGCCCGGGGGAGTGCGACTGGTGCCACGACGACCGAGGTATCTGCGACAGGTTCATTGAGCTGGACGAAGATCGGCGCTTCAGCATTAAGCTCGAGGAGACCTACGATGTTCATACAGTACGCAACGACGACAATAGTGTTTTTCGTAATTAAGCACGACTTCAACTATTTTAACGTGTATTTTTCATATTTTCCAATTCGACTAGCTTATCCCATGCTTTGCAAGACGTTATGTCTTAGAGAGAATGGGTTTTGAAGACCATGAAAGTTTCGAAACCAAAAAAATTATCCTAAGTACCCATCATGGTGTGGATTTTCAAGTAAAGTTGTACAATGCTCAGAGTGTAACCCATTTTGGTTGCAAAAATTGGGAAGCACTTTGCAAGATGTATGGTCTTGATGAGGGTATGCTTGTCACCATGGATCTTGGTGATCCTACAATCAAGCAAGAGAGACCTTCGATTTGGGTCCTTGTGGATACACCTCCAATTCTTCCCCCATGTGAGCTTAACATAGTTATTAAGTAATTTATATTGTTTATTTCAAAATATATAGTTGACAACTTATCTCCATTGACAGCTTATTTTCATTCTTCAAAGAATGTGCGGAAGATGGTAGACAGAACCTACTACACCGAAGGCTCCGAATTAACTTATCAGGAGAAAAATCATCTGGTCGGATTTTGTACTGATCTTGAGAATTACAATATCTACAATCAAACTCCTCAACATTATGGTCAATACGTGCCACTAGTGCACGTGTTGAACTACGGTAACTACCATGGAGATACCCTGGTAAGATTATTTTTACTATTACAACATCCGTGCATCTTTTTGCACACTTCTAAAACTAGTACATCATTGCTAACTACGAAGTTATTACTATGTTTTTCAACAGATAATCCCGAATGATTGTGTGCCTCATCTGATGTATACGCATGGTAGCCTTCATGTTTTGAACATACAACCAGGTCGTCCTACGAATCTCAACTGTCCATACCGGGTTTCTAAAAGAAGTGGAGACATAACAATCAAAGAATGGAAAAAATGTATGGACAGTCGTAAGGAGCTTCTTGGAAGCAATAAGCAGCGAAGGGCAAGAATTGGAGACAGGATGATCGCCATTCTTCATAATGGAGAGTCAGGGTCTATATTGTTTTATGCTATTTTACCTTAAGGGTGTTTAGGTCCTACCTGATACTGATGATCATGTGCTAAGAACAATTATGTAGGGTTGGGTTCGATGACTATGAGGATGATGATCGCATGACTTATTATTAATAACGAGTAGAAGTTGTATGATGATGCATGATTAGTAGGACTTGTTATTATATATGATGATGTATGATGCGAGCATGCATGAGCATGTTATATCAGCGGGTGAAATGAACATAGCAGCAGCGTTGATAAACCAAGGACGAAGATATAAGAGAGGACACTTCTCTCTATTAGCTAGCTAATAACAACCTAAAAATAACCCCCAAACCCCTAAAGCAGCCACTTTTGTAAAAAAACATGGACTTTTGGTCCCGGTTGGAGCCACCAACCGGGACCAGAGGCCCCCTGACTGGGCTCGGCGCACAGGGCCACGTGGAGGCACATTGGTCCCGGTTCGTGTTTGAACCGGGACTAATGGATGGAGGTATTAGTAACGACCCATTAGTCCCGGTTCATGAACCGGGACTAAAGACTCTTACAAACCAGGACTAATAGGTGCTTTTTTACTAGTGCTATGTAACTAAGTGTGCATTTATAGCTTGCCCACAGCGAGCGCGAGTATTCCCTCGCCTTTGTGCGGTGCACTACTTGGCCGACTCTTTAGTTGCTACGAACGTAAGTTTGTTTGTTCATTTTTTCTTTTTCTAATTTTGTTTCCATTTCAAGAAATGATATTTAAAACTACTTTACCTAAATTTGAAAGTGATCATCCAGCATTTAAAAAATATTCACTTGTGTAAAATTAATGTTTGCACCAATTTTAAGAAAACGTTGATAGCATTCAGACCGTGACATTTAGAAAATGTTCACATCTTTCAAAAAAAATGTTTGTGGCATTTCTTAAAAATATTTCATAATTTCAAAAAATGTTTGCGTAATTTAGAGATAATATTTCATACTATTCATAAAAATTGCGTATTTGCACAAGTTTCCATCATATTTTAAAAACTGTTTAGACAATGTAAAAGAATGTTTTTTCAGTTAGAAAAATGTTTCATACCGTTCAATAAAATTCACGTGATATTTTAAAAACATCCGACATTCCAAAAAATTGTTGACGAAATTTTCAAAAAATTGTGTATACAATGTAATAAAAATGAATGGATAATACTAAAAAAATATTTTGTACTATCCAAGAATGTTCATGACAATTAAAGAAAGTACTCACAATTTTCAAAAAATATGTTCGTGACATTTCAAAAAATGTTAATACATTGCCGAAAGAATGTTGACGTATTATTGAAAAATGTTCAACATGTTATAGAAAATGTTTTGCATTTATTTAAAAGAACATTCCAAACATATATTTAAAAAATGTTAATAATATATCTACAAAATGTTCAACATATACAAAAATGTTACACTATATATAAAATATGTATAACATGTTTGAAAAAATTGGACATCTATTTGAAAAAACAAAAAACAAAGAAAACCGGTAAACAAACATAGAAAACAAAGAAAGGATGAAAACAAAAACCAAAGAAAAAATTAAAAAAAATCTATAAAGAAACAGAAAACCACAACAAAAATCGATGAGAACCACCACCGAAAAAACCACACGAAAGTCGACATAATAGCTTCTCTGTAAACCGTTCCCGCAAGACCCGTATTGGGTGACCCTTAATTCATGCAGCTCTTCTGCGTGATTCGAAACAAATATGGTCTCATTACCCGACGGTATTGCACGACTTGGATTAGTCGAGAGGAACCACGCTTGGAGGGCACCGGGTGGTATGAGGAAGGCGGGACAATGGCATGAGCCGGCCTTAAGCTACAGAAACCCTTTACCTACCACATTCGGCGCTCATTGTCACGGATTGTCGACGCAAGCGAACAACCCAAGCAACCAGAGATGGGCCAACAAACTTTGAGCTACGTAGTGCGATCCGTCCAGTTTTGGAAACCTTCTAGAAGGTTCCCTAATTGGCTTTCTTTTCTCTATTTTTACTGGTTTTTTCTATTTTCATTTTTCATCTTTTTCTGTTTCTAGTTCTCGACACATCCTTCTTGTTTCCCGTGTTTGTGTGCCACTGCCATCTCCTGGGCGTGGTCAGAATTGGCAGTGAAATGCCATCGTCGCAATCCCGCTTCCCTGTGAATTGGCAGTGAATCCGCTACAACAACAAGTAGCTTCACCACAGGCCAACATTGCAATCCAGCTGGTGGGCTGAATCTTCCATCGCAACTGGAAAGGTGGATGTATGATGCATCTCAAGGATTCTCTATTTTATTCAGTAGGTCACGGTCCAAGCTCTCCTTGTCATCCGCATCGTGTTCACTATTTTTCATTCTTATCTTAATCATCCATCCGCAACTCCCTCTTAAAATGAGCTCCTGGGGGCTGGGGTGGAACAATCACAACAGACACGTGAGTGGTTTCAATCATTCCTTGGCCAATTCACTCGATCCAATAAGACTTAACACGGAAATATGTAGGAGTACCTAATTGCAAGGGATTGGAGAATATCTGCCAAACTTTACTACAAGATGATATAGCCAAAAGTCAGTATGCAATGCAGAGCACACTTGTCTGCATCAAGGAATACAATGACATCTCATTTAACAAAGCTGTTGAACCTAAACTACCATGTAAGGCCTCCTTTGGTTCATAGGATAGGATTATCATAGGAATAGGAATCTTGTAGGAAATGAGATAACATGTATCTCAAATTCTATGAGTAGGAATAGGAAACAAGATGTCATTTGGTTGACACCAAAGGAATTTTTCCATTGAGTCTAGGCTCTTTTTTATTTTCCTATGAAATGTGGAGGATAGGAACCAATCCTATGTAGGAATAGGAATCCATTCCTATGAACCAAAGGGCTCTAAAGGAAAAAATCCAATAAGAATCCTATCCTCTAGAATTCCTATGAAATTCCTCTAAACCAAAGGAGGCCTAAAATTTTAGTCACATACCCCATGAAGGGCAAATAGGTCTTTTAAAGTGTCATTTAACACCGTTAAGGCTCAAAATGGAGGGATGTGTCATAAAGGGCATAAAATTGAGACACAATGTTAGATAAAGAACAAAACATGATTTTTTTTTGTGTCAAATAGGGAAGCAATTAAAACAGTTTTATATAAGATTTTTCTCTAAAATGAACTCTCAGTAATAAATGATAAACAAGTCCTCAAATGGAACTAGTTTTCATAGAAGTACTTTGGTATGGTCTAAATTTTCTATGCAATCTCATACAATCCTATCAAAAAAATACAATTGATATGATAGAAAAGTCGGATTGCTATTTGTATGATCTGGAGAAGCAAGATTACTTGATCACTACTGCAGAAAAGCTTAGTACTGGCATGCCAAAAAGGGCCTTGGTGGCATGGACACCCAACGGCGCCAATATGGCTCCACTGATAAACATTAGTGGTGGCTTGCCACATGTCCCACGCCACCAGTAATATTTCATCGTCGGTGACTTTCCATGTTGGAGCCCTGGCAATAATATGATTTTCACGTATAAAAAAAGTTGCACAACAATATTTTCTAGCCAAAATGCTAGCATTTTTCAGTTTTATAGCAACAGTAAAAACCTTTGACGACACAGATAGGTAACAACTAAGAAAGGTACTCGATCAACTAAAATATTAGTTTAACAACTAATTAAGATAGGCACTCGATCAACTAAACATAGCAGTTTAACAACTAGGATAGGTACTCGACCAACTAAAACATAGTAGTTTAACAACTAACATAAAACCTTCAGCGATTCGATGAACTTAACATAAAAGTGTTGCTCTTCAATGATTGCCTTGATCTTCCAAAGCTTTTGACTATTCTCTTGTCACTCTTAGACAAAAGCAACCTTCATACTTTTGAGCTTATTCCTCTCGTGCTTGAGTTGATTCCTCTCCTTCTTGAGTTGATCCCTCTCCTCCTTTAGTTGATCCCTCTCCTCCTTCAGCTCATTCATCTCATCGATGTGCTCAATCTTCTCGTCAATCAGCTGATACATTTCCTCCTGCAGTTAATCCCTTGCCTCCTTCAGCTTTGTGGTGATAGTTTCTTGAGAGGCCAAAAATTGTTGGTTGAGCCTGTTCATATGATAGACCTTTTATTTAGCTTGCACAGACCCCCTGACCTGAATCTCTATGTGTCTCTACAAATAAAAATTTGCAATCATCATGCATGAAATTCAATTAGTAAACCTAGAGATGATGACCATCATTACTAGAAGTGAAGGAATAAATAAAGATGATGACCATCATAACTAGAAGTACACCTATATATGAATCAATATGAGGACCAACATATAAAACCATTTTAGGGATGAGTTTGTTGAAGAATGAAGATAATGACCATCATAACTAGAAGTGCTCCTACAAGTTTGATGAAGAATATATGATGTAGTGCTCCTACAAGTTTGATGTAGTTCTCTGACAAGTTTGATGAAGAATATGATGTGCTGCTCCTACAAGTTTGTTAAAAAAACATGATGACCAACTATGAAATAATTTTCCTTGTCAACAAATCAAGTTTGTTGTTCCTACATATAAAACGTATAAGATGTTCCTACAAGTTTGATGACCAACAAATCAAGTAAAGGAAAGTGCAGCTATGAATCAAGTTATGAGATGTTCTTAATCGGTTGCTTCTCATGTCGTTGTCGTCGGCTATCATGTCGACATCGTTGGAGTCCACTGGCTACAATATATAACAAGTCAAGGGATTACCACATTCACATTTTGTGTGTCTGTGGTCATCTATGTCTAAACATAACCAAATAAAGAGATTAACACATTCAAATTGTGTGTGTGTGTGTGTAATCATCTAGTCTAAGGGAAAGTAGTGGCTACATCTAGTAGTAGTAGAAACATTAATATGATATAATTTTCCATTAATCAATCAAAGGGAATTATTTGAAGGAAATATGTCATAGAGGCAATAATAAAGTTATTATTTATTTCCTTAATTAATGATAAATGTTTATTATTCATGCTAGAATTGTATTAACCGGAAACTTAGTACATATGTGAATATATAGACAAAACACATAGTCCCTAGTATGCCTCTACTTGACTAGCTTGTTAATCAAAGATGATTATGTTTCCTAACCATAGACATGTGTTGTCATTTGTGAACGGGGTCATATCATTAGGAGAATGATGTGATGGACATGGCCCATCTATTAGCTTAGCATTATGATCGTGTCAGTTTCATTGCTACTGCTTTCTTCATGACTTATACAAGTTCCTCAGACTATGAGATTATGCAACTCCCGAATACCGGAGGAACACTTCGTGTGCTACCAAATGTAACAACGTAAAAGGGTGATTATAAAGATGCTCTATAGGTGTCTCCGAAGGTGTTTGTTGGGTTGGCATAGATCAAGATTAGGATTTGTCACTCCGTGTTTCAGAGAGGTATCTCTGGGCCCTCTCGGTAATACTCATCACTATAAGACTTGCAAGCATGTAAATAATGAGTTAGTTGTGGGATGAAGTATTAAGAAACGAGTAAAGAGACTTGCCGGTAACAAGATTGAACTAGGTATAATGATACCGACGATCGAATCTCAGGCAAGTAACATACCGATGACAAAGGGAACAATGTCTGTCGTTATGCGGTTTGACCGATTAAGATCTTCATAGAATATGTAGGAACCAATATGAGCATCCAGGTTCCGCTATTGGTTATTGACCGGAGACGTGTCTCGGTCATGTTTACATAGTTCTCGAACCCATAGGGTCCGCACGCTTAACGCTCAATGATGATTGGTATTATGAGTTTATGTGATATGTTGTATCGAAGATTGTTTGGAGTCCTGGATGTGATCACTGACATGACGAGGAGTCTCGAAATGGTCGAGACATAAAGACTGATATATTGGACAACTATATTCGGACATTGGAAGTGTTCCGGAGAAGTTTCGGATAAAACCGGAGTGCCGGAGGGTTACCGGAAACCCCCGGGGAACTAATGGGCCTCGATGGGCCCTAGTGGAGAGAGAGGGGCCGGCCAAGGCAGGCCGCCCCCCTGAGTCCGAATAGGACAAGGAAGGGGGCGTCCCCTTGCCTTCCCTCTCTCCCTCTCCTTCCTTCCCCCTCCCTTCCCCAAGTTGGAAACCTACTAGGAATAGTAGGAATCCTACTTGGGGCGCACCCTACAGGGGACGGCCGGCCTCTCCCCTTGCTCCTTTATATATGGGGGAAGAGGGGCACCCTAGTACACACAAGTTGACAATTGTTTTAGCTGTGTGCGGTGCCCCCCTCCACAGTTACACACCTCGGTCATATCGTTGTAGTGTTAGGCGAAGCCTTGCGCGGGTAACTTCATCATCACTGTTACCACGCCGTCGTGCTAACGAAACTCTCCCTCGGCCTCAATTGGATCAAGAGTACGAGGGACGTCTCCGACCTGAACGTGTGCTGAACGCGGAGGTGCCATACGTTCGGTGCTTGGATCGGTTGGATCGCGAAGACGGTTGACTACATCAACCGCGCTAACTAAACGCTTCCGCTTTCGGTCTACGAGGGTACGTAGACATCACTCTCCCCTCTCGTTGCTATGCATCACCTAGTGATAGATCTTGGGTGATCGTAGGATTTTTTTTTGAAATTACTACGTTCTCCAATAGTGGCATCCGAGCCAGGTCTATGCGTAGATGTTATATGCACGAGTAGAACACAAAGATTTGTGGGCGATAATAGTCATACTGCTTACCAACATGTCATACTTTGATTCGGCGGTATTGTTGGATGAAGTGGCTCAGACCGACATTACGCGTACGCTTACGCGATACTGGTTCTACCGGCGTGCTTCGCACACAGGTGCCTAGTGAGTGTCTGTTTCTCCAACTTTAGTTGAGTCGAGTGTGGCTATGTCTGGTCCTTGTTGAAGGTTAAAACATCACACTTGACAAAAAATTGTTGTGGTTTTGATGCGTAGGTAAGAACGGTTCTTGCTAGAAGCCTGTAGCAGTCATGTAAAACTTGCAACAACAAAACAGAGGACGTCTAACTTGTTTTTGCAGGGCATGCTGTGATGTGATATGGTCAAGCATGATATGATATAAATTGTTGTATGAGATGATCATACTTTGTAACAAAGTTATCGGCAACTGGCAGGAGCCATATGGTTGTCTCTTTATTGTATGCAATGCAATTTCCATGTAATTATTTTAATTTATCACTAAGCAATAGCGATAGTCGTAGTAACAATAGGTGGCCAAACGACAACGATGCTACGATGGAGATCAAGGTGTCGCGCCGGTAACGTTGGAGGTCATGACGGTGCTTTGGTGATGGAGATCATGAGCACAAGATGATGATGGCCATATCATGTCACATATTTTGATTGCATGTGATGGTTATCCTTTATGCATCTTATTTTGCTTAGAACGTCGGTAGCATTATAACATGGTCTCACAATTACTCATATCAATGGCATAATCAGCTAGCGAGCCATAATAATAAAACTCGGATAACGACACTTTCTCAAAACAATCATAACATGATATAACAAAATGGTATCTCGCTAGCCCTTTCTGAGACCGTAAAACGTAAATGCAGAGCACCTTTAAAGATCAAGGACTGACTAAACATTGTAATTCATGGTAAAAGAGATCCAGTCAAGTCATATCCAATATAAACCAACAGTAATGAATGCAAATGACAGTGTGCTCTCCAGCGGGTGCTTTTTAATAAGAGGGATGATGACTCAACATAAAAGTAAATAGATAGGCCCTTCGCAGAGGGAAGCAGGGATTTGTAGAGGTGCCAAAGCTCGATTTCAAAATAGAGATTGAATAACATTTTGAGAGGCATACTTTCACTGTCAACGCAACAAATATGAGATGGATGTATCTTCCATACTACATGCATTATAGGCAGTTCCCAAACAGAATGGTAAAAGTTTATACTCCCCCACCACCAACAAGCATCAATCCATGGCTTGCTCGAAACAACGAGTGCCTCCAACTAACAACAGCCCTGGGGGAGTTTTGTTTAATTATATTGATTTGCTTTGATCTTTTTGGATCATGGGACTGGGCATCCCGGTTACCGGCCCTTTCTCGTGAATGAGGAGCGGAGTCCACTCCTCTTGAGAATAATCCACCTAGCATGGAAGATATAGGCAGCCCTAGTTGAAACATGAGCTGCTCGAGCATACAAAACAGAATTTCATTTGAAGGTTTGGAGTTTGGCACATACAAATTTACTTGGAACGGCAGGTAAATACCGCATATAGGAAGGTATGGTGGACTCATATGGAATAACTTTGGGGTTTAAGGAGTTTGGATGCACAAGAAGTATTCCCTCTTAGTACAGGTGAAGGCTAGCAGAAGACTGGGAAGCGACCAACTAAGAGAGAGACAACAGTCATAAACATGCATTAAAATTTATTCACACCGAGTACAAGCATGAGTAGGATATAATCTACCATGAACATAAATATCATGAAGGCTATGTTGATTTGTTTCAACTACATGCGTGAGCATGTGCCAAGTCGAGTCACTCAATTCATTCAAAGGAGGATACCATCCCATCATACCACATCATAATCATTCTAATAGCATGTTGGCACACAAGGTAAACCATTATAACTCATAGCTAATCAAGCATGGCACAAGCAACTATAATCTCTAAATGTCATTGCAAATATGTATACTTCATAATAAGCTGAATCAGGAACGATGAACTCATCATATTTACAAAAACAAGAGAGGTCGAGTTCATACCATCTTCTCTCATCTCAATCAGTCCATCATATATCGTCATTATTGCCTTTCACTTGCACGACCGAATGATGTGTATAATAATAATAGTGCACGTGCATTGGACTAAGCTGGAATCTGCAAGCATTCAACTCAAGAGAGAAGACAAACTAATATGGGCTCTAAGTTAAATAAACAATCATGCATATGAGAGCCACTAAGCATTTTCAATATGGTCTTCTACTCTCGACCCCCAAAGGAAAGAAAAGAAAAGAAAACTATTTACACAGGAAAGCTCCCAACAAGTAAGAAGAAGAACGAGAAATCTTTTCGGCTTTTTCATTTTAATTTCTACCACAAGCATGGAAATTAAACTAACTAATTTTTTTTGGTTTTTCTTAAGGTTTATCAAACTCACAAGAAAATTAAACTAGCATGGATAATACAATGAAAGAGTATGAGCACCGACGACTAGAATAGTGTGTGAACATGAATATAAAGTCAGTGAGAAATACGTACTCCCCCAAGCTTAGGCTTTTGGCCTAAGTTGGTCTAATGCCAAGGATAGCCTGGCTGATATCCGTAGTTGTAACTGGGGTCGTACTGAGATGCAGCAGCAAATGCCTCCTGAGCTGCGGCATGCTGGCGAGCCACCTTCGCTCTCCCCTCGTGTTCAGCTGCTTCCTCCCTGGTAACAACATATCTTCCTTTTTCCTGGTAATCAAAAAGGAGAGGAGCAGGAAGAGTAACATGGACAGCGCTATGTCTGTCAAAGATTAGTCGATACTGGAGGAATTGTTCATTCCTCTTAAGAAAATGATGTTGGACCATAGCGTCATAATCTAAATAAGCAGGAGGTAACATCATGTCCCCCTCTCGTGGGGCTATACCAAGATAATTTGCCACACGGATCGCATAAATTCCTCCAAATAAATCTCATGCCCTACCATTATTATGCAACCTACGTGCAACTATTGCCCCAAGTTATAATCTTTATAACCTAACACGACGCTCTTGAGGACACTAAGATCAGGGACACACATATGACATGCTTCGTCTTTACCGTTAATGCATCTACCAATGAAGAGAGCAAAATAATGTATAGCAGGAAAATGAATGCTCCCAATGGTAGCTTGTGCAATATCCCTAGATTCTCCCACAGTAATACTAGCAAGAAAGTCTCTAAATTCAGATTTGTGGGGATCATTAATACTACCCCACTATGGAAGTTTGCAAGCAGTTGTAAAATCCTCTAAGTCCATGGTATAAGATGTATCATAGATATCAAATAAGACACTCGGGGAATTACGTGTACATTTATATTTAAACCTTCGCACAAATGAATCAGTCAATTGATAGTACTGAGGGCACTTATCATGTAAGAAGTCCTCCAGATCAGCATTACGCACATACGCGTCAAATTCCTCCTTAAAGCCTGCTTCGACCATAAAATCGTCGGATGGCCACTCACAAGCTCGTACTTCTGCGTCCCTCGGTAGTTCATCGTCTTGCTCACGTATAGCAATCCTGGGTCCTTTCTTTATTGAGGAACCACATTGGTACATTCTCCTAGACATAATTCTTTTTCTGAAAAATTTCTGAAATTTTAGTAACTTCAAAATAAAAGTGAATAAAACTAAACAAGATTGATAGCAACTACTCCTACAAGTGCCTAGAGCTTATATCATGCATTAGAATTACTTGGGACCTCATAAATTTAACATGCGAGCTCAAGAACATGGTCACCTATGCAGCAAAAATTTGTAATGAATAAAGCACTAGAACAAAAACTAATTGGACCAATGGAGGAGTCACATACCAAGCAACAATCTCCCAAAGCAGTTTTGTGAATGGAGCTTTGAGCAAGGAGATCGAAAATTGCAGCAAAATGAGCTAGAACTCGTGCTTGAGTTGGATGGGGATTTTTTTGGGAAGAAGATGGAGTGTGTGGGTGCTGGCATAAGTGGAGGGGGGCCACCAGGGGCCCACGAGATAGGGGGGGCGTGCCCAGGGAAGGTGGGCGCGCCCTCCACTCTCATGGCCTAGTGCTTACCCCTCAAGTGTTTTCAGTGCCTAAAATCCTCAAATATTCCACAAAAAAACATACTAAATTTGCAGGGCAATTGGAGCACTTTTATTTTCGGGATATTTTTTATTGCACGGATAATTCAGAAAACAGACACATAATACTATTTTTGCATTATTTATTCTAAATAACAGAAAGTAAAAAGAGGGTACAGAAGGTTGTGCCTTCTAGTTTCATCCATCTCATGATCATCAAAATGAATCCACTAACAAGGTTGATCAAGTCTTGTTAACAAACTCATTCCTAATAACACGGAATCGGAGAAATTTCGAATAACACTAAGTTACCTCAACGGGGATATGAACATCCCCAATAATAAGAATATCATATTTTTTCTTGACAGTAGGAAGAGGAAATTCAAAACCTCCAATAATAATAGTTGGAACTTTTCCAATAGAATTGATGCTATGAACTTGAGATTGTTTCCTCGGAAAGTGTATCGTATGCTCATTACCATTAACATGAAAAGTGACATTGCCTTTGTTGCAATCAATAACAGCCCCTGCAGTATTCAAAAAGGGTCTATCAAGGATAATCGACATACTATCGTCCTCGAGAATATCAAGAATAACAAAGTCCGTTAAGATAGTGACATTTGCAACCACAACAGGCACATCCTCACAAATACCGACAGGTATAGCAGTTGATTTATCAGCCATTTGCAAATATATTTCAGTAGGTGTCAACTTATTCAATTCAAGTCTACGATATAAAGAGAGAGGCATAACACTAACACCGGCTCCAAGATCATATAAAGCAGTTCTAACATAATTTCTTTTAATGGAGCATGGTATAGTTGGTACCCCCGGATCTCCAAGTTTCTTTGGTATTCCATGTTTAAAAGTGTAATTAGCAAGCATGGTGGAAATTTCAGTTTCCGGTATCTTTCTTTTATTTGTAATGATATCCTTCGTATATTTAGCATAAGGATTTACTTTAAGCATATCAGTTAAGCGCATACGTAAGAAGATAGGTCTAATCATTTCAGCAAAGCGCTCAAAATCCTCATCATCCTTTGTCTTGGATGGTTTAGGAGGAAAGGGCATGGGTTTCTGAACCCATGGTTCTCTTTCTCCACCGTGCTTCCTAGCAACAAAATCTCTCTTATCATAACATTGATTCTTTGATTGTGGGTTATCAAGATCAACAGCAGGTTCAATCCCTACTTCATTATTTTTGCTACGTTGAGCATCAACATGAACATTATCATTAACATTATCACTAGGTTCATGTTCATCACCTGATTGTGTTTCAGCATCAGAAACAGAGATATCATTGGGATTCTCAGGTGTGTCTACAATAGGTTCACTAGAAGCATGCAAAGTCCTATTGTTTTTCTTTTTCTTCTTTTTAGAACAACTAGGTGCCTCTAAATTGTTTCTCTGAGAATCTTGCTCGATTCTCTTAGGGTAGCCTTTAGGATACAAAGGTTCCTGAGTCATTCTACCAGTTCTAGTAGCCACTCTAACAGCAAAGTCAAGTTTATTATTTAATTCATCAAGCAAATCATTTTGAGCTTTAAGTACTTGCTCAGCTTGAGTAGCAACCATAAAAGCATATTTGCTAATGAGTTTAAGTTCACCTTTAACTCTAGCCATATAATCACTCAAGTGTCCTATCTCGAAAGCATTATTCTTTAATTCTCTACCAACATAAGCATTAAAACTTTCTTGTCTAGCCATAAAGTCATCAAATTCATCTAAGCATGGGCTACGAAATTTAGTAGAGGGAATTTCAACTTCATCTAAGCATGGGCCATAAAGTCATCAAATTCATCTAAGCATGGGCCATAAAGTCATCAAATTCATCTAAGCATGTGATATGTGGTCTAGTTGTTAGCAAAATTTACAAACATGAATTTTCGACTTTTTTGCAAAATCTCTCGAGAATTTGTAAAAATGGGCATAACTTTTGCATACGAACTCGGATGAAAAAGTTTTTTATATGAAAAATCATCTGCTCGAAAAGTTACATCCGAATTTAACAAGGGGAACCCCGTTAAACATTTTCAAAATCCTCAAAAACCTAACAGAAAAAAGATACAGTGCTTTTAAGATCTGGAGAGGCAAAAAAATTCAAACTTACTAATGCCAGACCTTCCCATGGTGCGCCATTACTATCTTCCCGCCTTCAAAATTCAAAATAAATCAAAAAAATAAAAAAAAGTTACTAATGGCGCACCTGCCCATGGTGCGCCATTACTATCTTCCCGCCTTCAAAATTCAAAATAAATCAAAAAAATAAAAAAAATTACTAATGGCGCACCTGCCCATGGTGCGCCATTAGTATCTTCCCGCCTTCAAAATTCAAGAAAATTCAAAAAAATAGTAATGGCGCACCTGCCCACGGTGCGCCATTACTATGCCGTATATATGGCTGCGCGTGTCCTCTCCTCCTTACGTATTCATTCTTCTCCTCCACTCCACCTCTCCTCCACTCCTCCACTCCATCTTCCCTTCTCTCCTCCACCATACTACCCTCCTCCTCTCCGGCGACCTCCTCCTCCTCCTCTCCAGCGACCTCCTCCTCCTCCTCTCCGGCGACCTCCTCCTCCCTCCTCTCCTCTCCTCCCCTCCCCTCCCCTCATGGCTCCTCCCTCCTCTTCGGTGAGATCCTCCTCCCTCATCTCCGGTGAGCTCCTCCTACCTCCTCTCCAGTGAGCTCCTCCTCATTCCTCTCCGGTGAGCTCCTCCTCCCTCCTCTCCTCCCATCCCCTCATGGTTTCTCCTTCCTCCTCTCGGATGCTCTGGTGAACTCCTCTCCGGCGACCTCCTCCTCCTCTCCGGCGACCTCCTCCTCCTCTCCGGCGAACTCCTCTCCGGCGAACTCCTCTCCGGCAAAAGAACACGGCAAAAGAACGTACAAGATCCAAAACGGGAACAAAATTTGAAATAATATCGTCCAAAAAAACGAGCAAAAAAAGGAGCAAAAAATGGGCACAAAAATCGCGATCAAATCCAAATTCAAAATTCAAAAATAACAATGGCACATGGTGGGGTTAGACGGTGCGCCACTACTATTTTCCCGCCTTCAAAATTCAAAAATACTAATGGTGCACCATGGCCTATACTAATGGCGCACCAGTGGCCTATACTAATGGCGCACCATGGCCTATACTAATGGCGCACCACTGGTGCGCCATTAGTAAAAAATACTAGTGGCGTGATACTAATGGCGCACTAGTAGTGCGCCATTAGTAGGCAAAACTGGTGCGCCATTAGTAGGCCTTTTCCTAGTAGTGTCTAGCCATATAATCACTCAAGCGTCCTATCTCGAAAGCATTATTCTTTAATTCTCGACCAACATAAGCATTAAAACTTTCTTGTCTAGCCATAAATTCATCAAATTCATCTAAGCATGGGCTATGAAATTTAGTAGAGGGAATTTCAACTTTATCATATCTATAGAGAGAATTTACCTTTACTACCTGTGTCGGGTTATCAAGACAATGTGGTTCATCAACAGGCGGTATATTAAGACCATGTATTTCTTCAATAGGTGGTAAATTCTTAACATCTTTAGCTTTTATTCCTTTGTCTTTCATTGTTTTATTTGCCTCTTGCATATCTTCAGGACTGAGAAATAGAACACCTCTCTTCTTCGGAGTGGGTTTAGGAATAGGCTCGGGAGTTGGCTCAATTGGCTCAAGAATTGCCTCAGGAATTGGCTCAGGGAGAGTCCAATTATTTTCATTAGTCAACATATTATTCAATGGTAATTCAGCTTCGTCGACTGTTCTTTCCTTGAAAACACAACCAGCACAACTATCCAAGTAGTCCTTGGAAGCATTGGTTAGTCCATTATAAAAGATATCAAGTATTTCATTTTTCTTAAGAGGATGATCAGGCAAAGCATTAAGTAATCGGAGAAGCCTCCCCCAAGCTTATGGGAGACTCTCTTCTTTCATTTGCAAAAAAATGTACATTTCCCACAAGGCAACTTGTTTCTTATGAGCAGGGAAATATTTAGCAGAGAAGTAATAAATCATATCCTGGGGACTACGCACACAACCAGGAGCAAGAGAATTAAACCAAGTCTTAGCATCACCCTTTAATGAGAACAGAAATATCTTAAGGATATAATAGTAGCGAGACTTCTCATCATTAGTAAACAGGGTGGCTATATCATTCAACTTGGTAAGATGTGCCACAACAGTTTCAGATTCAAGGCCATAAAAAGGATCAGATTCAACCAAAGTAATTATTTTAAGATCAACAAAGAATTCATAATCCTTATCAGTAACACAGATAGGTGAAGTAGCAAAAGTAGGGTCAGGTTTCATTCTAGCATTAAGAGATTGCTGCTTCCATTTAGCTAATAACTTTTTAAGATCATATCTATCTTTACAAGCAAAGATAGCTCTAGCAGCTTCCTCTTCCATAACATAACCCTCAGGAACAACAGGTAATTCATAATCAGGGGGAGAACTTTCATCATCACTATCATCAATAATAGCATCTTCAATAATTTCATTCTCTCTAACCCTAGCAAGTTGTTCATCAAGAAATTCACCTAATGGCAAAGTAGTATCACACACAGAAGTAGTTTCATCATAAGTATCATGCATAGAAGAAGTGGCATCATCAATAACATGTGACATATCAGAATTCATAGCAGTAGCGGGTTTAGGTGTCGCAAGCCTACTAATAATAGAAGGAGAATCTAGTGCAGAGCTAGATGGCAGTTCCTTACCTCCCCTCGTAGTTGAGGGCAAAGTCTTGGTTCTTTCGTCTTTCAAGTTCCTCATAGTGATAAACAGATATAAATCCCAAGTGACTCAGAGAATAGAGCTATGCTCCCCGGCAACGGCGCCAGAAATTAGTCTTGATAACCCACAAGTGTAGGGGATCGCAACAGCTTTGGAGGGTAAAGTATTCAACCCAAATTTATTGATTCGACACAAGGGGAGCCAAAGAATATTATTGAGTATTAGCAGTTGAGTTATCAATTCAATCACACCTGGATAACTTAGTATCTGCAGCAAACTGTTTAGTAGCAAAGTAGTATGATAATAAAGGTAACAGTGGCAAAAGTAAAGATAATAGTTTTGTAGGAATTGTAACAGTAGAAACAGAAAAGTAAATAAGCGAAACACAAGATGTGAAAAGCTCGTAGGCATTGGATCAGTGATGGACAATTATGTCGGATGTGATTCCTCATGTAATAGCTATAACATAGGGTGACACAGAACTAGCTCCAGTTCATCAATGTAATGTAGGCATGTATTCCGAATATAGTCATGCGTGCTTATGGAAAAGAACTTGCATGACATCTTTTGTCCTACCCTTCGTGGCAGTGGGGTCCTAGTGGAAACTAAGAGATATTAAGGCCTCCTTTTAATAGAGAACCGGACCAAAGCATTAACACATAGTGAATACATGAACTCCTCAAACTACGGTCATCACCGAGAAGTATCCCGATTATTGTCACTTCGGAGTTGTCGGATCATAACACATAATAGGTGAATATAGACTTACAAGATAGGATCAAGAACACACATATATTCATGAAAACATAATAGGTTCACATCTGAAATCATGGCACTCGGGCCCTAGTTACAAGCATTAAGCATAGCAAAGTCATAGCAACATCAATCTCAGAACATAGTGGATACTAGGGATCAAACCCTAACAAAACTAACTTGATTACATGATAAATCTCATCCAACCCATCACTGTCCAGCAAGACTATGATGGAATTACTCACGCACAGCGGTGAGCATCATGAAATTAGTGATGGAGGATGGTTGATGATGACGACGGCGACGAATCCCGCTCTCCGGAGCCCCGAACGAACTCCAGATCAGCCCTCCCGAGAGAGATTAGGGCTTGGCGGCGGCTCCGTATCGTAAAATGCGATGAAACTTTCTCTCTAATTTTTTTCTCCGCGAAACGAAATATATGGAGTTGGAGTTGAGTTCGGTGGAGCGTCAGGGGGCCCACGAGACAGGGGGGCGTGCCCAGGGGGGTGGGCGTGCCCCCCACCCTCGTGGACAGGGTGTGGGCCCCCTGGTCTTGATTCTTTCACCAGTATTTTTTATATTTTCCAAAACTTGCCTCCGTGGATTTTCAGGTCTCTGAGAACTTTTGTTTTCTACACATAAAACAACATCATGGCAGTTCTGCTGAAAACAGCGTCAGTCCCGGTTAGTTTCATTCAGATCATGCAAGTTAGAGTCCTAAACAAGGGCAAAAGTGTTTGGAAAAGTAGATACGTTGGAGACGTATCAATGAACAAGACAATTCCCGAGCTCTTCGCGATGCTAAAGGTCGCGGAGGTAGAAATCAAAAAGGAGCATCAATTGTTGATGGTCAATAAGAAAACTAGTTTCAAGAAAAAAGGCAAAGGGAAGAAAGGGAACTTCAAGAAGAATGGCAAAAAGGTTTCTGTTCAAGAGAAGAAACCCAAGTCTGGACCTAAGCCTGAAACTGAGTGCTTCTACTGCAAAGGGACTGGTCACTCGAAGCGGAACTGCCCCAAGTATTTGGTGGATAAGAAGGATGGCAAAGTGAAAGGTATATTTGATATACATGTTATTGATGTGTACTTAACTAATGCTCGCAGTAGCGCCTGGGTATTTGATACCTGTTCTATTGCTCATATTTTTAACTCGAAATAGGGGCTACAGATTAAGCAAAGATTGGCTAAGGACGAGGTGACGATGCACGATCGCGGTCGGCACGCTACCTCTACATCTACCATCGGGATTAGTTTTAGACCTGAATAATTGTTATTTGGTGCCAGCGTTGAGCATGAACATTATATCTGGATCTTGTTTGATGCGAGACGGTTATTCATTTAAATCTGAGAATAATGGTTATTCTATTTATATGAGTGATATCTTTTATGGTCATGCACCCCTACTGAGTGGTCTATTTTTGTTGAATCTCGATAGTGGTGATACACATATTCATAGTGTTGAAGCCAAAAGATTGAAGTTTAATCATGATAGTGCAACTTATTTATGGCACTGCCGTTTGGGTCATATCGGTGTAAAACACATGAAGAAACTCCATGCTGATGGACTTTTGGAATCACTTGATTATGAATCACTTGGTGCTTGCGAACTGTGCGTTATGGGGAAGATGACTAAAACTCCGTTCTCCGAAACAATGGAATGAGCTACTGACTTATTGGAAATAATACATACCGGTGTATGCGGTCCAATGAGTATTGATACTCGTGGTGGGTATCGTTATTTTCTTACCTTCACAGATGATTTGAGCAGATATGGTTATATCTACTTAATGAAGCATAAGTCTGAAACATTTGAAAAGTTCAAAGAATTTCATAATGAAGTGGAAAATCATCGTAACAAGAAAATAAAGTTTCTACGATCTGACCGTGGAGGAGAATATTTGAATTACGAGTTTGGTCTTCATTTGAAACAACATGGGATAGTTTCACAATTAACACCACCTGGAACACCATAGCGAAATGGTGTGTCTGAACGTCATAACCATACTTTATTAGATATGTTGTGATCTATGATGTGTCTTACTAATTTACCGCTATCGTTTTGGGGTTATACTTTAGAGACGGCTGCATTCCCTTTAAATAGGGCACCATCAAAATCCGTTGAGACGATCCCTTATCAACTGTGGTTTGGCAAGAAACCAAAATGACATAAAGTTTGGGGCTGCGATGCTTATGTGAAAAAACTTCAACCTGATAAGCTCGAACCCAAATCGGAGAAGTGCGTCTTCATAGGATACCCAAAGGAAACTGTTGGGTACACCTTCTATCACAGATACGAAGGCAATATCGTTGCTAAGAATGGTTCCTTTCTAGAGAAGGAGTTTCTCTCGAAAGAAGTGAGTGGGAGGAAAGTAGAACTTGATGAGGTACTTGTACCTTCTCCCTTATTGGAAAGTAGTTCATCAGAGAAATCAGTTCCCATGATTCCTACACCAATTAGTGAGGAAGCTAATGATGATGATCATGAAGCTTCAGATGAAGTTACTGTTGGGGAACGTAGTAATTTCAAAATTTTCCTACGTACACGCAAGATCATGGTGATGGCATAGCAACGAGAGGGGAGAGTGTCCATCCACGTACCCTCGTAGACCGTAAGCGGAAGCGTTATGACAATGCGGTTGATGTAGTCGTACGTCTTCACGATCCGACCGATCCAAGCACCGAACGTACGGCACCTCCGAGTTCAGCACACGTTCAGCTCGATGACGATCCCCGGGCTCCGATCCAGCAAAGCTTCGGGGATGAGTTCCGTCAGCATGACGGCGTGGTGACGATGATGATGCTCTACCGGCGCAGGGCTTCGCCTAAACTCCGCGACGATATGACCGAGGTGGAATATGGTGGAGGGGGGCACCGCACACGGCTAAGGAATGATCCGTAGATCAACTTGTGTGTCTCTGGGGTGCCCCCCGCCCCCGTATATAAAGGAGCCAGGGGGGAGGAGGCGGCCGGCCAAGGAGGGCACGCCAAGGGGGGAGTCCTACTCCCACCGGGAGTAGGACTCCCTTCTTTCCTAGTTGGAATAGGAGAAGGGTGGGAAGAGGAGGAAGAAGGGAAGGAAAGGGGGGGGGCACCGCCCCCTTCCCTTGTCCTATTCGGACTAGGAGGGGGAGGGGCGCGCGGCCCCCTCCTGGCTCCTTGTCTCTTCTCCCTCGTGGCCCAAGTAGGCCCATTAACCCCCTGGGGGGTTCCGGTAACCTCCCGGTACTCCGGTAAAATGCCGATTTCACCCGGAACCATTCCGATGTCCAAACATAGGCTTCCAATATATCAATCTTTATGTCTTGACCATTCCGAGACTCCTCGTCATGTCCGTGATCACATCCGGGACTCCGAACAAACTTCGGTACATCAAAACTTGTAAACTCATAATAAAACTGTCATCGAAACGTTAAGCGTGCGGACCCTACGGGTTCGAGAACTATGTAGACATGACCTAAAACCATTCTCGGTCAATAACCAATAGCGGGACCTGGATGCCCATATTGGTTCCTACATATTCTACAAAGATCTTTATCGGTCAAACCGCATAACAACATACGTTGTTCCTTTTGTCATCGGTATGTTACTTGCCCGAGATTTGATCGTCGGTATCCAATACCTAGTTCAATCTCGTTACCAGCAAGTCTCTTTACTCGTTCTGTAATATGTCATCTCATAACTAACTTATTAGTTATAATGCTTGCAAGGCTTAAGTGATGAGTATTACCGAGAGGGCCCAGAGATACCTCTCCGACAATCGGAGTGACAAAACCTAATCTCGAAATACGCCAACTCAACATGTACCTTCGGAGACACCTGTAGTACTCCTTTATAATCACCCAGTTACGTTGTGACGTTTGGTAGTACCCAAAGTGCTCCTCCGGTAAACGGGAGTTGCATATTTCTCATAGTTACAGGAACATGTATAAGTCATGAAGAAAGCAATAGCAGAATACTAAACGATCAAGTGCTAAGCTAACGGGATGGGTCATGTCAATCACATCATTCTCTAATGATGTGATCTCATTAATCAAATGACAACACATGTCTATGGTTAGGAAACATAACCATCTTTGATTAATGAGCTAGTCAAGTAGAGGCATACTAGTGACTATATGTTTGTCTATGTATTCACACATGTATCATGTTTCCGGTTAATACAATTCTAGCATGAATAATAAACATTTATCATGATATGAGGAAATAAATAATAACTTTATTATTGCCTCTAGGGCATATTTCCTTCAGTTTCCCACTTGCACTAGAGTCAATAATCTAGATTACATAGTAATGATTCTAACACCCATGGAGTCTTGGTGTTGATCATGTTTTGCTCGTGAGAGAGGCTTAGTCAACGGGTCTGCAACATTCAGATCCGTATGTATTTTGCAAATCTCTATGTCTCCCACTTGGACTTGGTCCCGAATGGAATTGAAGCGTCTCTTGATGTGATTGGTCCTCTTGTGAAATCTGGATTCCTTTGCCAAAGCAATTGCACCAGTATTGTCACAGAAGATCTTCATTGGTCCCGATGCACTAGGTATGACACCTAGATCGGTAATGAACTCCTTCATCCAGACTCCTTCATTTGCTACTTCAGAAGCAGCTATGTACTCCGCTTCACATGTAGATCCCGCCATGACGCTTTGTTTAGAACTGCACCAACTTACAGCTCCACCGTTTAATAAAAACACGTATCCGGTTTGCGATTTAGAATCGTCCGGATCATTGTCAAAGCTTGCATCAACGTAACCATTTACGATTAGATCTTTGTCACCTCCATATACGAGAAACATATCCTTAGTCCTTTTCAGGTATTTCAGGATGTTCTTGACCGCTGTCCAGTGATCCACTCCTGGATTACTTTGGTACCTTCCTGTCAAGCTTATTGCTAAGCATACGTCAGGTCTAGTACACAGCATTGCATACATGATAGAGCCTATGGCTGAAGCATAGGGAACATCTTTCATTTTCTCTCTATCTTCTGCTGTGATCGGGCATTGAGTTTGACTCAACTTCACACCTTGTAGCACAGGCAAAAAACCTTTCTTTGCCTGATCCATTTTGAACTTTTTCAAAATTTTGTCAAGGTATGTGCTTTGTGAAAGTCCTATTAAGCGTCTTGATCTATCTCTATAGATCTTGATGCCCAATATGTAAGCAGCTTCACCGAGGTCTTTCATTGAAAAACTTTTATTCAAGTATCCCTTTATGCTATCCAAAAATTCTATATCATTTCCAATTAATAATATGTCATCTACATATAAAATCAGAAATGCTACAGAGCTCCCACTCACTTTCTTGTAAATACAGGCTTCTCCAAAAGTCTGTATAAAACCATATGCTTTGATCACACTATCAAAATGTTTATTCCAACTCCGAGATGCTTGCACCAGCCCATAAATAGATCGCTGGAGTTTGCACACTTTGTTAGCACCTTTTGGATCAACAAAACCTTCTGGTTGCATCATATACAACTCTTCTTCCAGAAATCCATTCAAGAATGCAGTTTTGACATCCATTTACCAAATTTCATAATCATGAAATGCAGCAATAGCTAACATGATTCGGACAGACTTAAGCATCGCTACGGGTGAGAAAGTCTCATCGTAGTCAACCCCTTGAACTTGTCGAAAAGCTTTCGCAACAAGTCGAGCTTTATAGACAGTTATATTACCATCAGCGTCAGTCTTCTTCTTAAAAATTCATTTATTCTCAATGGCTTGCCGATCATCGGGCAAGTCAACCAAAGTCCATACTTTGTTTTCGTACATGGATCCCATCTCAGATTTCATGGCCTCTAGCCATTTTGCGGAATCTGGGCTCATCATCGCTTCCTCATAGTTCGTAGGTTCATCATGGTCAAGTAACATGACTTCCAGAATAGGATTACCGTACCACTCTAGTGCGGATCTTACTCTGGTAGACCTGCGAGGTTCAGTAGAAACTTGACCTGAAGTTTCATGATCAATATCATTAGCTTCCTCACTAGTTGGTGTAGTTGTCATAGGAACTGGTTCTTGTGATGAACTACTTTCCAACAAGGGTGTAGATACAGTTATCTCATCAAGTTCTACTTTCCTCCCACTCACTTCTTTCGAGAGAAACTCCTTCTCTAGAAAGGATCCGAATTTAGCAACGAAAATCTTGCCCTCAGATCTGTGATAGAAGGTGTACCTGAAGGAAATATGCCCTAGAGGCAATAATAAAGTTATTATTTATTTCCTCATATCATGATAAATGTTTATTATTCATGCTAGAATTGTATTAACCAGAAACATGATACATGTGTGAATACATAGACAAACATATAGTCACTAGTATGCCTCTACTTGACTAGCTCATTAATCAAAGATGGTTATGTTTCCTAACCATAGACGTGTGTTGTCATTTGATTAATGAGATCACATCATTAGAAGAATGATGTGATTGACATGACCCATCCCGTTAGCTTAGCACTTGATCGTTTAGTATTCTGCTATTGCTTTCTTCATGACTTATACATGTTCCTGTAACTATGAGAAATATACAACTCCCGTTTACCGGAGGAACACTTTGGGTACTACCAAACGTCACAACGTAACTGGGTGATTATAAAGGAGTACTACAGGTGTCTCCGAAGGTACATGTTGAGTTGGCGTATTTCGAGATTAGGTTTTGTCACTCCGATTGTCGGAGAGGTATCTCTCGGCCCTCTTGGTAATACTCATCACTTAAGCCTTGCAAGCATTATAACTAATAAGTTAGTTATGAGATGACGTATTACAGAACGAGTAAAGAGACTTGCCGGTAACGAGATTGAACTAGGTATTGGATACCGACGATCAAATCTCGGGCAAGTAACATACCGATGACAAAGGGAACAACGTATGTTTTTATGCGGTTTGACCAATAAAGATCTTCGTAGACTATGTAGGAACCAATATGGGCATCCAAGTCCCGCTATTGGTTATTGACCGAGAATGGTTTTAGGTCATGTCTACATAGTTCTCGAACCCGTAGGGCCCGCACGCTTAACGTTTCGATGACAGTTTTATTATGAGTTTACAAGTTTTGATGTACCAAAGTTTGTTCGGAGTCCCGGATGTGATCATGGACATGACGAGGAGTCTCAGAATGGTCGAGACATAAAGATTGATATATTGGAAGCCTATGTTTGGATATCGGAATGGTTCCGGGTGAAATCGGCATTTTACCGGAGTACCGGGAGGTTACCGGAACCCCCCCGGGAGGTTAATGGGCCTACTTGGGCCACGAGGGAGAAGAGAGAAGAAGCTAGGAGGGGGCCGCGCGCCCCTCCCCCTCCTAGTCCGAATAGGACAAGGGAAGGGGGGCGGCGCCCCCCCCCCCCTTTCCTTCCCCTCTTCCTCCTCTTCCCCCCTTCTCCTATTCCAACTAGGAAAGAAGGGAGGCCTACTCCCGGTGGGAGTAGGACTCCCCCCTTGGCGCGCCCTCCTTGGCCGGCCGCCTCCTTCCCCCTGTCTCCTTTATATACAGGGGCGGGGGGGCACCCCAAACACACAAGTTGATCTACGGATCGTTCCTTAGCCGTGTGTGGTGCCCCCCTCCACCATATTCCACCTCGGTCATATCATCGCGGAGTTTAGGCGAAGCTCTGCGCCGGTAGGGCATCATCATCATCACCACGCTGTCGTGCTGACGGAACTCATCCCTGAAGCTTTGCTGGACCGGAGCCCAGGGATCGTCATCGAGCTGAACGTGTGCTGAACTCGGAGGTGCCGTACGTTCGGTGCTTGGATCGGTCGGATCGTGAAGACGTACGACTACATCAACTGCGTTGTCATAACGCTTCCACTTACGGTCTACGAGGGTACGTGGACGGACACTCTCCCCTCTCGTTGTTATGCCATCACCATGATTTTGCGTGTACGTAGGAAATTTTTTGAAATTACTACGTTCCCCAACAGTGGCATCCGAGCCTAGGTTTTATGCGTTGATGTTATATGCACGAGTAGAACACAAGTGAGTTGTGGGCGATATAAGTCATACTGCTTACCAGCATGTCATACTTTGGTTCGGCGGCATTGTGAGATGAAGCGGCCCGGACCGACATTATGCGTACGCTTACGCGAGACTGGTTTCACCGCTGCGAGCACTCGTTGCTTAAAGGTGACCGGAGGGTGTCTGTCTCTCTCACTTTAGTTGAACCGAGTGTGGCTACGCCCGGTCCTTGCGAAGGTTAAAACAGCACCAACTTGACAAACTATCGTTGTGGTTTTGATGCGTAGGTAAGAACGGTTCTTGCTAAGCCCATAGCAGCCACGTAAAATTTGCAACAACAAAGTAGAGGACGTCTAACTTGTTTTTGCAGGGCATGTTGTGATGTGATATGGTCAAGACGTGATGCTATATTTTATTGTATGAGATGATCATGTTTTGTAACCGAAGTTATCGGCAACTGGCAGGAGCCATATGGTTGTCGCTTTATTGTATGAAATGCAAACGCCCTGTAATTGCTTTACTTTATCACTAAGCGGTAGCGATAGTCGTAGAAGCAATAGATGGCGTAACGACAACAATGCTACGATGGAGATCAAGGTGTCGCACCAGTGACGATGGTGATCATGACGATGCTTCAAAGATGGAGATCACAAGCACAAGATGATGATGGCCATATCATATCACTTATATTGATTGCATGTGATGTTTATCCTTTATGCATCTTATCTTGCTTTGATTGACGGTAGCATTTTAAGATGATCTCTCATTTAATAATCAAGAAGTGTTCTCCCTGAGTATGCACCATTGCGAAAGTTCTTCGTGCTGAGACACCACGTGATGATCGGGTGTGATAGGCTCTACGTTCAAATACAACGGGTGCAAAACAGTTGCACACGCGGAATACTCAGGTCATACTTGACGAGCCTAGCATATACAGATATGGCCTCGGAACACGGAGACCGAAAGGTCGAACGTGAATCATATAGTAGATATGATCAACATAGTGATGTTCACCATTGAAACTACTCCATCTCACGTGATGATCGGACATGGTTTAGTTGATTTGGATCACGTGATCACTTAGATGACTAGAGAGATGTCTGTCTAAGTGGGAGTTCTTAAGTAATATGATTAATTGAACTTAAATTTATCATGAACTTAGTACCTGATAGTATTTTGCTTGTCTATGTTTGTTTGTAGATAGATGGCTCGTGTTGTTGTTCCGTTAAATTTTAATGCGTTCCTTGAGAAAGCAAAGTTGAAAGATGATGGTAGCAATTACACGGACTGGGTCCGTAACCTGAGGATTATCCTCATTGCTGCACAGAAAAGTTACGTCCTGGAAGCACCGCTGGGTGCCAGGCCTGCTGCTGATGCAACTGACGACGTTAAGAACGTCTGGCAGAGCAAAGCTGATGACTACTCTATAGTTCAGTGTGCCATGCTTTACGGCTTAGAACCGGGTCTTCAACGACGTTTTGAACGTCATGGAGCATATGAGATGTTCCAGGAGTTGAAGTTAATATTTCAAGCAAATGCCCGGATTGAGAGATATGAAGTCTCCAATAAGTTCTACAGCTGCAAGATGGAGGAGAATAGTTCTGTCAGTGAACACATACTCAAAATGTCCGGGTATAATAATCACTTGATTCAACTGGGAGTTAATCTTCCTGATGATAGTGTCATTGACAGAATTCTCCAATCACTGCCACCAAGCTACAAGAGCTTCGTGATGAACTATAATATGCAAGGGATGAACAAAACCATTCCCGAGCTCTTCGCAATGCTAAAAGCTGCGGAGGTAGAAATCAAGAAGGAGCATCAAGTGTTGATGGTTAACAAGACCACCAGTTTCAAGAAAAAGGGCAAAGGGAAGAAGAAGGGGAACTTCAAAAAGAACGGCAAGCAAGTTGCTGCTCAAGAGAAGAAACCCAAGTCTGGACCTAAGCCTGAAACTGAGTGCTTCTACTGCAAGCAGACTGGACACTGGAAGCGGAACTGCCCCAAGTATTTGGCGGATAAGAAGGATGGCAAAGTAAACAAAGGTATATGTGATATACATGTTATTGATGTGTACCTTACTAATGCTCGCAGTAGCACCTGGGTATTTGATACTGGTTTTGTTGCTAATATTTGCAACTCGAAACAGGGACTACGGATTAAGCGAAGATTAGCTAAGGATGAGGTGACGATGCGCGTGGGAAATGGTTCCAAAGTTGATGTGATCGCGGTCGGCACGCTACCTCTACATCTACCATCGGGATTAGTATTAGACCTAAATAATTGTTATTTGGTGCCAGCGTTGAGCATGAACATTATATCTGGATCTTGTTTGATGCGAGACGGTTATTCATTTAAATCAGAGAATAATGGTTGTTCTATTTATATGAGTAATATCTTTTATGGTCATGCACCCTTGAAGAGTGGTCTATTTTTATTAAATCTCGATAGTAGTGATACACATATTCATAGTGTTAAAACCAAAAGATGCAGAGTTGATAACGATGGTGCAACTTATTTGTGGCACTGCCGTTTAGGTCATATCAATGTAAAGCGCATGAAGAAACTCCATACTGATGGGATTTTGGAATCACTTGATTATGAATCACTTGGTACTTGCGAACCGTGCCTCATGGGCAAGATGACTAAAACGCCGTTCTCCGGAACTATGGAGCGAGCAACTGATTTGTTGGAGATCATACATACTGATGTTTGTGGTCCAATGAATGTTGAGGCTCGCGGCGGGTATCGTTATTTTCTCACCTTCACAGATGATTTGAGCAGATATGGGTATATCTACTTAATGAAACACAAGTCTGAAACATTTGAAAAGTTCAAAGAATTTCAGAGTGAAGTGGAAAATCATCGTAACAAGAAAATAAAGTTTCTATGATCTGATCGTGGAGGAGAATATTTGAGTTACGAGTTTGGTCTACACTTGAAACAATGCAGAATAGTTTCGCAACTCACGCCACCCGGAACACCACAACGAAATGGTGTGTCCGAACGTCATAATCGTACTTTACTAGATATGTGCGATCTATGATGTCTCTTACTGATTTACCGCTATCGTTTTGGGGTTATGCTTTAGAGACGACAGCATTCACGTTAAATAGGGCACCATCGAAATCCGTTGAGACGACACCTTATGAACTGTGGTTTGGCAAGAAACCAACGTTATCGTTTCTTAAAGTTTGGGGCTGCGATGCTTATGTGAAGAAACTTCAACCAGATAAGCTCGAACCCAAATCGGAGAAATGTGTCTTCATCGGATACCCAAAGCATGGCACACTGAACTATAGAGTACTCGTCAGCTTTGCTCTGCCAGACGTTCTTAACGTCGTCAGTTGCATCAGCAGCAGGCCTGGCACCCTGCGGTGCTTCCAGGACGTAACTTTTTTGTGCAGCAATGAGGATAATCCTCAGGTTACGGACCCAGTCCGTGTAATTGCTGCCATCATCTTTGAACTTTGCTTTCTCAAGGAACGCATTAAAATTTAACGGAACAACAACACGAGCCATCTATCTACAAACAAACATAGACAAGCAAAATACTATCAGGTACTAAGTTCATGATAAATTTAAGTTCAATTAATCATATTACTTAAGAACTCCCACTTAGACAGACATCTCTCTAGTCATCTAAGTGATCATGTGATCCAAATCAACTAAACCATGTCCGATCATCACGTGAGATGGAGTAGTTTCAATGGTGAACATCACTATGTTGATCATATCTACTATATGATTCACGTTCGACCTTTCGGTCTCCGTGTTCCGAGGCCATATTTGTATATGCTAGGCTCGTCAAGTATGACCTGAGTATTCCGCGTGTGCAACTGTTTTGCACCCGTTGTATTTGAACGTAGAGCCTATCACACCCGATCATCACGTGGTGTCTCAGCACGAAGACCTTTCGCAACGGTGCATACTCAGGGAGAACACTTCTTCATTATTAAGTGAGAGATCATCTTAAAATGCTACCGTCAATCAAAGCAAGATAAGATGCATAAAGGATAAACATCACATGCAATCAATATAAGTGATATGATATGGCCATCATCATCTTGTGCTTGTGATCTCCATCTTCGAAGAACCGTCATGATCACCATCGTCACCGGCGCGACACCTTGATCTCCATCGTAGCATCATTGTCGTTACGCCATCTATTGCTTCTACAACTATCGCTACCGCTTAGTGATAAAGTAAAGCAATTACAGGGCGTTTGCATTTCATACAATAAAGCGACAACCATATGGCTCCTGCCAGTTGCCGATAACTTCGGTTACAAAACATGATCATCTCATACACTAAAATATAGCATCACGTCTTGACCATATCACATCACAACATGCCCTGCAAAAACAAGTTAGACGTCCTCTACTTTGTTGTTGCAAATTTTACGTGGCTGCTACGGGCTTAGCAAGAACCGTTCTTACCTACGCATCAAAACCACAACGATAGTTTGTCAAGTTGGTGCTGTTTTAACCTTCGCAAGGACCGGGCGTAGCCACACTCGGTTCAACTAAAGTGAGAGAGACAGACACCCGCCGGTCACCTTTAAGCAACGAGTGCTCGTAGCGGTGAAACCAGTCTCGTGTAAGCGTACGCGTAATGTCGGTCCGGGCCGCTTCATCTCACAATGCCGCTGAACCAAAGTATGACATGCTGGTAAGCAGTATGACTTATATCGCCCACAACTCACTTGTGTTCTACTCGTGCATATAACATCAACGCATAAAACCTAGGCTCTGATGCCACTGTTGGGGAACGTAGTAATTTCAAAATTTTCCTACGTACACGCAAGATCATGGTGATGGCATAGCAACGAGAGGGGGGAGTGTCCGTCCACGTACCCTCGTAGACCATAAGCGGAAGCGTTATGACAACGCGGTTGATGTAGTCGTATGTCTTCACGATCCGACCGATCCAAGCACCGAACGTATGGCACCTCCGAGTTCAGCACACGTTCAGCTCGATGACGATCCCCGGGCTCCGATCCAGCAAAGCTTCGGGGATGAGTTCCGTCAGCACGACGGCGTGGTGATGATGATGATGCTCTACCGGCGCAGGGCTTCGCCTAAACTCCGCGACGATATGACCGAGGTGGAATATGGTGGAGGGGGGCACCGCACACGGCTAAGGAACGATCCGTAGATCAACTTGTGTGTCTCTGGGGTGCCCCCCCGCCCCCGTATATAAAGGAGCCAGGGGGAGGAGGCGGCCGGCCAAGGAGGGCGCGCCAAGGGGGGAGTCCTACTCCCACCGGGAGTAGGACTCCCTTCTTTCCTAGTTGGAATAGGAGAAGGGGGGAAGAGGAGGAAGAGGGGAAGGAAAGGGGGGGCGCCGCCCCCTTCCCTTGTCCTATTCGGACTAGGAGGGGGAGGGGCACGCGGCCCCCTCCTGGCTCCTTCTCTCTTCTCCCTCGTGGCCCAAGTAGGCGCATTAACCCCCCGGGGGGTTCCGGTAACCTCCCGGTACTCCGGTAAAATGCCGATTTCACCCGGAACCATTCCGATGTCCAAACATAGGCTTCCAATGTATCAATCTTTATGTCTCGACCATTCCGAGACTCCTCGTCATGTCCGTGATCACATCCGGGACTCCGAACAAACTTCGGTACATCAAAACTTGTAAACTCATAATAAAACTGTCATCAAAACGTTAAGCGTGCGGACCCTACGGGTTCGAGAACTATGTAGACATGACCTAAAACCATTCTCGGTCAATAACCAATAGCGCGACCTGGATGCCCATATTGGTTCCTACATATTCTACGAAGATCTTTATCGGTCAAACCGCATAACAACATACGTTGTTCCTTTTGTCATCGGTATGTTACTTGCCCGAGATTTGATCATCGGTATCCAATACCTAGTTCAATCTTGTTACCGGCAAGTCTCTTTACTCGTTCTGTAATACGTCATCTCATAACTAACTTATTAGTTATAATGCTTGCAAGGCTTAAGTGATGAGTATTACCGAGAGGGCCCAGAGATACCTCTCCGACAATCGGAGTGACAAAACCTAATCTCAAAATATGCCAACTCAACATGTACCTTCGGAGACACCTGTAGTACTCCTTTATAATCACCCAGTTACGTTGTGACGTTTGGTAGTACCCAAAGTGTTCCTCCGGTAAACGGGAGTTGCATATTTCTCATAGTTACATGAACATGTATAAGTCATGAAGAAAGCAATAGCAGAATACTAAACGATAAAGTGCTAAGATAACGGGATGGGTCATGTCAATCACATCATTCTTCTAATGATGTGATCTCATTAATCAAATGACAACACATGTCTATGGTTAGGAAACATAACCATCTTTGATTAATGAGCTAGTCAAGTAGAGGCATACTAGTGACTATAGGTTTGTCTATGTATTCACACATGTATCATGTTTCCGGTTAATACAATTCTAGCATGAATAATAAACATTTATCATGATATGAGGAAATAAATAATAACTTTATTATTGCCTCTAGGGCATATTTCCTTCAGTTACTACCGAACCTCGTAGGTCTCCCAAAGTAAGATTCGCATCAGAGTGGTGCGGTAATCCTGTTCTGGAAGTCATGTTACTAGACCATGATGAACCTACGAACTATATGAGGAAGCGATGATGAACCCAGATTCCACGAAATGGCTTGAGGCCATGAAATCTGAGATGGGATCCATGTATGAAAATAATGTGTGGACTTTGGTGGACTTGCCCGATGATCGGCAAGCCATAGAAAATAAATGGATCTTTAAAAAGAAGACCGACGCAGACGGTAATGTTATTGTTTACAAAGCTTGACTTGTTGCAAAAGGTTTTCGACAAGTTCAAGGAGTTGACTACGATGAGACTTTCTCACCCGTAGCGATGCTTAAGTCTGTCCGAATCATGTTAGCAATTGCTGCATTTTATGATTATGAAATTTGGCAAATGGATGTCAAAACTGCATTCCTGAATGGATTTCTAGAAGAAGAGTTGTATATGATGCAACCGGAAGGTTTTGTCGATCCAAAGGGTGCTAGCAAAGTGTGCAAGCTCTAGCGATCCATTTATGGACTGGTGCAAGCCTCTCGGAGTTGGAATAAATGCTTTGATAGTGTGATCAAAGCATATGGTTTTATACAGACTTTTGGAGAAGCCTGTATTTACAAGAAAGTGAGTGGGAGCTCTGTAGCATTTCTGATCTTATATGTAGATGACATATTGTTGATTGGAAATGATATAGAATTTCTGGATATCATAAAGGGATACCTGAATAAAAGTTTTTCTATGAAAGACCTCAGAGAAGCTGCTTACATATTGGGCATCAAGACCTATAGAGATAGATCAAGACGCTTAATTGGACTTTCACAAAGCACATACCTTGATAAAGTTTTGAAGAAGTTCAAACTGGATCAGTCAAAGAAAGGGTTCTTGCCTGTGTTACAAGGTGTAAAGTTGAGTAAGACTTAGAGCCCGACCACGGCAGAAGATAGAAAGAGAATGAAAGTCATTCCCTATGCCACGGTCATAGGTTCTATAATGTATGTTGTGTTGTGTACCAGACTTATTGTCTACCTTGCCATGAGTTTGGCAAGGGGGTACAATAGTGATCTAAGAGTACATCACTGGACATCGGTCAAAATTATCCTTAGTGAGGACTAAGGAAATATTTCTCGATTATGGAGGTGATAAAAGAGCTCGTCGTAAAGAGTTACATCGATGCAAGCTTTTATACCGATCCAGATGACTCAAAGTCTCAATCTAGATACATATTGAAAGTGGGGGCAATCAGCTAGAGTAGCTCCGTGCGGAGCATTGTAGATATAAGAATATTTGCAAAATACATACGGCTCTGAATGTGATAGACCCGTTGACTAAACTTCTCTCATGAGCAAAACATGATCACACCTTAGTACTCTTTGGGTGTTAATCACATAGACATGTGAACTAGATTATTGACTCTAGTAAACCCTTTGGTGTCGGTCACATGACAATGTGAACTATGGATGTTAATCACATACAGATGTGAATATTGGTGTTAAATCAAATGGTGATGTGAACTAGATTATTGACTCTACTCAAGTGGGAGACTGAAGGAAATATGCCCTAGAGGCAATAATAAAGTTATTGTTTATTTACTTAATTCATGATAAATGTTTATTATTCATGCTAGAATTGTATTAACCGGAAACTTAGTACATGTGTGAATACATAGACAAAACACATAGTCCCTAGTATACCTCTACTTGACTAGCTCATTAATCAGAGATGGTTATGTTTCCTAACCATAGACATGTGTTGTCATTTGATGAACAAGATCACATCATTAGGAGAATTATGTGATGGACATGACCCATCTATTAGCTTAGCATTATGATCGTGTCAGTTTCATAGCTACTGCTTTCTTCATGACTTATACAAGTTCCTCAGACTATGAGATTATGCAACTCCCGAATTCCGGAGGAACACTTTGTGTGCTACCAAACGTCATAGCATAAAAGGGTGATTATAAAGGTGCTCTACAGGTGTCTCCGAAGGTGTTTGTTGGATTGGCATAGATCAAGATTAGGATTTGTCACTCCGTGTTTCTGAGAGGTATCTCTGGGCCCTCTCGGTAATACACATCACTATAAGCCTTGCAAGCATTGTAACTAATGACTTAGTTACGAGATGAAGTATTACAGAACGAGTAAAGAGACTTACCGGTAACGAGATTGAACTAGGTATAATGATACCTACGGCCGAATCTCGGACAAGTACCATACCGATGACAAAGGGAACAACGTATGTTGTTATGCGGTTTGACCGATAAAGATCTTCGTAGAATATGTAGGAACCAATATGAGCATCCAGGTTCCGCTATTAGTTATTGACCAAAGACGTGTCTCAGTCATGTCTACAAAGTTCTCGAACCCGTACGGTCCGCACGCTTAACGTTCGATGATGATTGGTATTATGAGTTTATGTGATATGTTGTACCAAAGATTGTTCGGAGTCCAAATTATTTAGAATAATGTTATTATTTTCTTTTGTTAGTATTTTCTTTCTGTTATTTAGAATAATGTTTTGCATCTATATTTTCAATAAAAATGTCAAGGATAGCCTTTACCATGCTTATTTTGCAAGTATACTTGTTGCTGTTTCAAAACAGAAAGTTTACCGCTGTTGCAAAAATTCCCTAGAAAATTCAGAAAATGATAAAATGTTGAAACCTTTTGCATATTGAGATCTGATAAATTTCCTACAGTTTGGTATTTTTCTCATAATTTATGGAGTTAGGGAAGTATTGATACTCTTGCATTCTTTACAGACTGTACTGTTTTGGCAGATTGCTGTTATGTTTGCATTGTCTGCATATGTTTGCTTGTTTAATGATTCTATTTGAGGATAGAAGTATTAAATATGCAGAGGCATTTACTATGCAATGTTGAATAATAATTTTAGTGATTTGTTACAATATAAAATGATAAGGGTTAGGTTTGGTTTATACTAACTTATCTCACGAGTTCTTGTTGAGTTTTATGTGGATGAAGTTTTTGAGAAATAGAGAAACCATGATATGAGAGGGATTAAGGAGACACAAAATTTCAAGCTTGGGGATGCCCAAGGCACCCCAAGATTATATTTCAAGAAGTCTCAAGCATCTAAGCTTGGGGATGCCCCGTTAGGCATCCCACCTTTCTTCTTCAACAACTATCGGTTAGTATCGGTTGAACCTAAGTTTTTGCTTCTTCACATGAGTTGTGCTATCCTTGAAATATCATTTTATCTTGATATTATCTGCAGCGCTGTTTACAAGGAAGCGCTACTGGTAAGGAGGCGCTACTGCTAAATTCCCCCCCCCCCTCGCTACTACTAGTTTTATTAGTTTTTTTCCCTACATATTTGTTTTGTATTTGAATAGGATTTATACAATAATCTTTAGCATATCATACACATACAAATGTAATCATAACATATACATACAATTAGTCTCATCAAATCATGTCATCATCATAATCATCATCCAACACAAAGTGGTCTCTCGTCATCATCTCGAAAATAGCGATACAAGTCTCGATTACTTGCAAATACATCATCATCCATCTAAACAATGATATACGCGAGAAGAGCTATCAGTTTGAGTACATGAGTTCGTATCCCTCTCTCGCATTAGCGTGAACCTAAACTAACTACTGCCTGTCGCTCGGAAACCGGAAACCGGTACACCTGGGCCTGACACTCCGGCCACTCATCGTATATATACTCCTGGCGTAGCACTTCTTCGCCATCTATGATCTATGCACCTGCATCGTCACATGAGTCGATGATATGCAACATATATAGTTGAGCAACGGAATGTGAAAGACTTGGCAAAAATAGAAACAACATATCATAAGCATAAATAACAAAGTTCATCGTACCCAAAATGCCCTAACTAGAGTGATTTTCGCTAGTCGAGGAGGAGGATGGTTTAATTACATCACAAATAAAGTTTCACCATGCATAACTCAAAGTTTTGTCATACATAAAGTATGGACTAAATGGACACATTGTCATATATCGACAATCACTCCACCATGTCGTGCCATCCATCCATGTCAGGGAGATAGTCCTCGAGCTTAGTGAAAGGCTTCATGTCGAGACGCTGAGAGGCTATCCATGTTCGGACGTCTTCCCGCGACATTTGTCCTTCTCCGTAGAACATCCCTGTTTTTCCGACGACCTCCTTCATGATGATTTGGGCAAGATCGCGCTGGATGTTATAGAACTCAGCTCGAAGTCGATGATCCTCGATATCTCCTATGTCCTTTGCCCATTGCAGAATATGCGCATCGCCGGATCTAGGTGACATGCGAAGGTTCTGGTGATCCCGCCTGTACTCCAGCATGTGGTGTAGGACATAGAATCCATCATTAAGAGAATCGCTCGGTTGCTGGATGCAGCGCCGGTCTCAGTCTCAGCGCTGGTCTTGATGCCGGTCTGAGTCTCAGCGCCGGTCTCAGTCTCAGCACCAGTCTGCGTGTCGGTCCAGTCCCCGATGCCACCGGTGGGCCTAGCAACAACATCGGTTGATCGTCGGCAAGGCTAAAAAAATCGTCTGCCACCCGGTAGACGTCGTCGCAATCACCAGAACCCTGTCCTTCATTGTTGCTAGCCATGTTTCCTATGATTAAATCTAGTCAATTAATTATAGACCTAACAAAATGAATAATGACATAAAAAGGCCTATTGTTTTGCAGGAATGTTGACTCCTTCTTGGTGCGGCAAATCCCGGGCACTCGATATGTCCTAGTTTGTAGCACATGTCATGCCAAAATTCACGGAAAATTTCGGCATGACCTTTGCTAAAAAGTGGACAAATCGAGAAACTGGAATTTGCAGGAACAAAAATGAATCAACATTCCGGCAAAATATAGGCCACTCAGCTTCATTCCCTGGAAACAACAAAGCCACTTGGGCACAATCAAAGCACTTCAATGAAAAGATATAACATGAGCAAACACTATTGAGGAATTTGCATATAACATGGCCACTTCAATGAAAAGATATAATCAACAATAATGGAATATGCAAATGAACATCAATGACATATATCATATAAAAACAATCTTGTTTTTTGTTTACATAGCAACAATTAGTTTGACCAATTTTTTGAAAAGAAAAACAATTCTGTTTTTTGTTTATAGCTAAATGCCATAGCTACTGTTTTTTATTTATAGCTAAATACTTTTGTTTTTTGTCTAAAGCTAAAAGTCTAGGAACTACATTTTCTCTAACCCTTCTGACCTCACCAAAATTTCCACAGCAAGACCTTAGTACCTACACCCAATTTCTTCAAAAATATTCAGGTCCATAGTCCAAATAATTCAAATTTCATTTGAATGAAATTTGGAACAAATTCAGGTCCGTAGTCCAAATATTTTTTTATAGCTAAGTGTTTTTTGTTTATAGCCTCTGTTAATTTAAATCTAAATGCTACTATTATTTATATAACCTCTATTAGTTTAAAGCTAAATGGAATTACTGTTTAGGCATTTTCACAAAAAATGCCCTAGCTAATTTTCTAAAAAAATTGCTAATCATTTTTCCTAAATGCTATAAAATGCCTACTGCCCTAAAAAATCTAGGGTTCATATGAACACCTAGGGTTCATATGAACATCAACACAGTATCAACATATATATGAATTGCCCTAGCAGAGAGAGAGAGGGGAGGGTAGGGGACAGGAGAGACAGAGCCTTACGGTCGGCGGCGAGGGCAGGCTCTGGCTCGGGCAGCAGCGGTGAGGTCGAGGGCGGCGGCGGTGAGCTTGAGGGAGGCAACGGTGAGGTCGACGACGGCCTCGGGCGGCGACTGTGAGGTCGAGGGGGCAGCCTCGGGCGGCGGCAGTGTGGTCGAAGGCGGCAGGCGGCAGTAGTGTGGTCAAAGGCGGCCTCGGGCGGTGGGGGTGTGGTCGAAGGCGGGAGGGCGATGGTGGCGATGGAGCAGTTGCGGGACAGGGGGAGTGGAGAGGGGGGGAGGACTTAGCAAAATTTTGAGCCCAGACTGCTGGGATTTGAGTCAAACTAGCAGTAGCGCGTTTTGCCGAAACGCGCTATAGCTAAGATAACTATAGCGTGTTCCAGAGAAACGCGCTACAGCTATCCCTTTCTGTTTTATTTTTCTTTTTCTTTTGTTTTCTTTACATTTTCTTTTTTTCATTTCTCCTTTTTCTATTTCTTTCATTTTCATTTACTTTTCTACTTATTTTTTTATTTCTTTTCTTCTTCATAGCAGTAGCGCTCTATAGCATAAACGCGCTGCTACAATGTTTTTAGCAGTAGCGTGCTTCTGGTAGAACCGCTACTACTATTCCTAGCCTACCGGCATTAGTGAGGGAATTTTAGTAGTAGCGCGTACTGCTAAAACAATGGTTGTAGCGTGGTTTTGCAACAAGCGCTACTACTAAGTAGCGCTAGCGCCGAGTTTTGACCAACGCTACTGCTATACCTCTGTGTATAAGGTTTTCCCTAGTAGTGTCGTGTGCTTCACTTATATCCTATGAGTAAATGGTTGAATGAGTTGAATGTTATAAATCTGAAATTATATATGTTTCATATGCTTACTCCATTGAGAGTAATGACTTCACATCTAAGAAGTAGAGGTCGTAAATTTATTAAAGGTTAGCAAACATTGTATTGGTCACTTGAACAATTCATGAAAGAAATTGAAGGAAGAGAGATTTCACATATAAATATACTATCTTAGACATCTTCTATGATTGTGAGCCCCATTAATTATTTTCAAACCTGAGCAAATTAGTTGAAGTTGGACAAGCAAGAGAATGTAATGACTTATGCTAGGGTATATTTGTATAGAAGTTATATTGTTATAGATCCTCCAACATGTGGTGCTTGCTTTTTAGAATCCTTTGCTAGCCAAAATATCTGTACTAAGCGGGAATACTGCTTGTGCATCCAAATCCCTTGAACCAAGTTTCTTTCATGAGTGTCCATCATACCTACCTATATGCGGTATTTACCTGCCGTTCCAAGTAAATTTGCATATTCGAAACTCTAAACCTTCAAATAATAATCTGTTTTGTATGCCCGAATCGCTCATGTAGCGACTGGGGGTTGTTAGTATCTTCCATGCTAGGTGGTTTATTCTTACGATGAGTGGACTCCGCTCATCATTCATAAGAAAAATGGCTGGTAACTGGGATGCCCAGTCCCATCATCAAAAGGTCAAAATCAAATAAAAATAATTGCAAACAAAACTCCCCCAGGATTGATGTTAGTTGGAGGCACCCGTTGTTTCGGGCAAGCCATGGATTGATGATTGTTGCTGGAGGGGGAGTAAAAACTTTACCATTCTATTTGGGAACCGCCTATAATGTATCCAGTATGGAAGAAACTGGGAACCCTTGGTTGTTATGTTGACAATGAAATCATACCTCTCAAAATTATTTTTATCTCTATTTCAAAATCGAGCTCTGGCACCTCTGCAAATCCCTACTTCCCTCTGCGAAGGGCCTATCTTTTACTTTTATGCAAGAGTCAGTAGTATTCTCTCTCATTCCTACCTACTCTTTAGTTGGCAAGCATCGTGTGTTGGGGAAAGATCTAAGCATATATGGCCATTCGAATATATTTGATCATGAATTATTATTGTTGACAATTATCTATATGATAAGTAAGTTGGGAGGTGCAACATTAAGCCCCTATCTTTCTCTGTGTTCGATCGATGCTATTTGTCCTAAAAATATGCTTTGAGTGGTAGCAATCATGGAAGACTATATGATAGTTGAGTATGTGGGATTTGCTAAATCAAAGCTCTGACATAGACCTTTCCTGAAAATAAGATGAATTGCAATTGTTTGATGAGTGAGAATGAAGTTTGCTAGTTTGCTAGAAAGTTTATGGTCTATGCTTTAACATTTGAATAGCTTGTTACTTGATTGTGAGAACTTTTATGAGATGAGCTACTGTTATGACATATAATGATGCTAGAAAAGGTGATTGAAATTATCATTGATCAAACCTATGCACCTGCTAGCATTCACACTTCATAAATTCTTTCTTTTATCATTTACCTACTCGAGGACGAGCAGGAATTAAGCTTGGGAATGCTGATACGTCTCCAACGTATCTATAATTTATGAAGCATTCATGCTATTATATTATCTGTTTTGGATGTATATGGGCTTTATTATACACTTCTATATTATTTTTGGGACTAACCTATTAACCGGAGGCCCAGCCCAAATTGCTGTTTTCTTGCCCATTTCAGTGTTTCGAAGAAAAGGAATATCAAACGGAGTCCAAACGGAATGAAACCTTCGGGAGAGTTATTTTTGGAACGGAAGCAATCTAGGGGACTTGGAGTGCACGTAAGGGAAGCAACGAGGAAGCCACGAGGCAGGGATGCGCGCCCTACCCCACTACTAGGGAAAACCTTATACACAGAAATTTAGCAACAGCGCGGGTCCAAAAAGAGCGCTGGTACTAAATAGCAGTAGCGATCGGCGGAAAACCACGCTACAGATACAACTTTAGCAGCAGCGCGTGTAGTGACAAAAGCGCTACTACTAATATTCCCATGGCTAGAATGACAGGGTACGCATAGCAGTAGCGGGCTTGGAGGAAACGCGTTGCCGCTACGTCATAAGTAGCAGCGCGTTTCCTTAGAAGAGCGCTACTACTAACGGAAATAAAATAAGATGAAAAACAAATAGAAAAGTAAATGAAAATGAAAGAAATAGAAAAAGGAAAAAGGAAAAAATTGAATTAAAAGCAAAATAAATGAAAAAGCGAAAAAACGGAGGAAGGCATAGCAGCAGCGTGTGTTTGTAAGAGGCGCTATAGCTAACGTAGCTGCAGCGCGTGTCCTAGACCCCCGCTATAGAAACAGAAAAGGAAATTAAAGAATGGAAGAAAATTACATAGCTATAGCAGCAGCGCGTTTTTCTAACACCGCTATAGCTATCTTAGCTATAGCGCGTTTTGTCAAACGCGCTACCGCTAAATTTGACTTAACCAAAAATTTTTTTCCCCCCGGCCACCACTTCTCCCCCAAATCCCTCAACCCACCCCCCGCGCGCTGCCGTCTCCCCGATTCACCGTCGCCCCACTTCGCCGTCGTCTCCTCCCGACGTCGACGCCACCAGAGCCGTGCGACGTCGACGCCACCGGAGCCGCCCCCAACGCCACGGAGCCGCGCGGCCTCGTCAACGCCACCGGAGCCGCCGTCGACGCCACCGTATCCTTTGTTGCCACAACTGCCTCCCTCGATGTCACCGGAGACGCCCCTGCCTCCCTCACCGTCACCGGAGACGCCCCTGCCTCCCTCGCCACCACTGCGTCTGTCGCCACCACCGGAGCCATCCTCTGTAAGCCCCCACCCCTCCTCTCTCTCTAATGAATAGGTTAGCTAGTTTAATTAGGTTAATTATCTAGGTTAGGGCAAAAATTTAGTTAGGGCTTTCACAGAGAAGTAGTTAGGTTAACTAGTTTAATTAGGTTAATTATCTAGGTTAGTGCAAAAATTTAGTTAGGGCTTTGACAGACAACTAGTCAGGTTAACTAGTTTAATTAGGTTAATTATCTAGGTTAATTAGTGCAAAAATTTATTTTGGGCTTTGACAAAGAACTAGCTGCGTTAACTAGGTTAATTAGTGCAAAAATTTAAGTGGCCATGTTATATCTTTTCATTGAAGTTGTTCGATTGTGCCCAAGTGGCTTTGTTGTTTCCAGGGAATGATGCTGAGTGACCTATGTTTTGCCGGAATGTTGATTCATTTCTGTTCCGGCAAATTTCAGGTTCTCGATTTGTCCACTTTTTAGCAAAGGTCAAGGCAAAATTTTCCGTGAATTTTGGCATGACTTGTGCTACAAACTAGGACATATCGAGTGCCCGGGATTTGCCGCACTAGGAAGGAGTCAACATTCCTACAAAACAATAGTCCTTTTTTATGTCATTATTCATTTTATTAGGTCTAGAATTAATTGACTAGATTTAATCATAGGAAACATGGCTAGCAACAATGAAGGACAGGGTTCTGGTGATTGCGACGACGTCTACCGGGCGGCAGACGAATTTTTTAGCCTTACCGACGATCAACCGATGTTGTTGCTGGGCCCACCGGTGGCATCGGGGACTGAGACCGACACGCAGACCGGTGCTGAGACTGAGACCGGCGCTGAGATTCAGACCGGCATCGAGACCGGCACTAAGACCGGCGCTGAGACCGGTGCTGCCTCGGGGAGCGGAGCCGGTGTAGAACCGAAAGCAAAGAGGCAACAGGTTCCTAACAAACTCAGGACTACTAGACTGGTGGTCACGGAGGTGGACGACGGCAATTTTGAGCCAAAGGCGCCTGAGGAAGCGCGCGCGTGCTACTGCAATCAAATAGGTTGCATCGTACGGACAACCGCCACCATCAATGATGAGAAACTAAAGAAGATAGGAAATATGAGGAGCTCCCTCCTAAAGAAGTTTCACCAGATATTCTTCTTCCCGTGCCGGAATGAGAAGGATTATGAAGATCCAGACGAGGACCCGACAATGAAGAAGATAAACAAACATGCCATGACCAAGTTTAGCGACGCGTTGGCCGCCTGGAAAAATCGAGTGAAAGCAAAGATCAACGACGGGGAACCCTACTCCGAGATTGTAAAGGATAATCCGACAATCACAGAAGAGCGGTTTCAAATATTCAAGGAGGCTTGCGAGGCCGAAGCTGCCAAAAAAAGTCTAAGTACATGAAGGGGCTTCAAAAGAGGAACATTGGGAGCCACCACCTCGGAAGCCGTGGTTACGGCGGAAAGAGGTCCAAATGGGCCAAGGAGGACGCGGAAGCCGCGAGTCTGGGCATCCCAGACCCCTTGGCGGATTTCACCGTCCCGCAGGAGCGTGACGTCCTGAGGGCCCGGCACCGTTGGGACCCAGTGAAGAAGGTTTACGAGACAACACCGGTCATTACGGAGTTCATGAGACTGCTAGTAATTTTAGTTTCTGGTCAGTTCGACTGCACACGTTAGTCATATTTGTAAACGATCCTTGTGCCTTTTGCAGAGAGAGCAGCACCGGATTACGGCCGAAAGTGACTCGCCGTCTGAGGCATTGGCGAGGCCCAAGTGGGACACTCCATTCAACCGGGCGTTGAACATATTGAAACAACAACCGGTGTATACTCGATCGTCGTATGGACGCGTGCACGGTGTCGGAGACGGCGCCACATGGAAGAAGTACTACCGTGAGACCACGGAGGAGAGAAAGGAAAGATGGAGGTTAACTGAAGAAAACACTGACAAGAAGGTTGAGATTGCGGTTGACAAGAAATCATCTCAGACAGTCGCAACAGCGATAGCTGCCGCAAGACAGGCGATTGCAGATATATCTACTTCCTTGGTGACGGGCGTTTTCACTTGGACAAGGCAAAATCCAGAAGAAAAATGCAGAGGACTTTCCCCTTGCTGACTTCTTGGGAGCACCTGCTCCCGCACCGGCTCCCGTACCTGCTCCCGCACCGGACGTGCTCGGTGGTGCCTCCTCTTTGGCTGAGCTCGACACCCTCACGGTATCTGTCACACCGGCCCCCTTCAATATAAATGTATAATCTCCCGTTTTCGTTGCCTTTCGGATGTCTCACGTCGCAGACTTTTCTTTGCAGGCCGACGAAACCCCGTGCACCATATTGTACACCATCGGCGAACAGAAGGTGGACGTGGGGAAGGCGACAATAATGGAGCCGAAGGAACCATTGTTCCACAGCCGGCCGATCCCCCCGAACGTCTTCAAGGTTTCCGTGGCCAGTGTCAAACCGGGCCACGAGAATTTGCCTCCTCTAGTACTAGTGGGGGATGACGACGAGACCCTGCAGCGGCTTGGTGATTGTTGCAATGGGTGGGTCCTGTTGTGGCCAAAGAGTCTGCTTCGTCTGGAGGCGGCCGGGAGCACACCCACCACGAGCACGAAGCCTCAACAAGGTATGAACATCAACACCCCACCTACCCAATTAGCATCGGGTGTCGGGTTGGGTGATAGCGGACGGGGTAAGCAGGTGGCTCCATTAGTCGCTGATGACGTCGCCATGGATGAGGATGAGGATGACAATGGCGCTGAACAGTATGTCTATACTGGCGCCTCCTCAGGGTTTGAGCGTCATGAGTCGGTGCCTGAATTACCGTCTCAACGTATTATTGACGACCTTCCGGTAGTAAAGAAGTCTAGGAAGAGAGCGAGGAAAGGCAAAAAAGTTGATTCTATGATCCAGCCGCCTCAGCAGCATCGGCTTCAGGACCGTGTAGATATCCCCGATGCGAATAAATGGCATATCCCCGGTCAACCAATCCTACCTGAAACAGCGCTATGGGCCAGATTCGGCGATCTAAGGAGACTTCATGACGATGTGCTGCGGGTAGAGAAAGGCCTCATCGCCTCGAAAGATCCAGGATACCCACTCTACGTGGTTAACATTCCACGACAAATGTCGTACGTCGATAGCTTCCCCGCAGATAAGTTCTTTCTCCGATTCGATTACATATTCGACATGTTTCACGTGAAGAAGCTGTTTTTTATGTTTGTCCGCCTTTATGCCTTGCACATGAACTACATCATTGGGGTTGAGCAGATACGTCATATCTGTGTCGCTGACCCGTACTACATGCACGAGGGCTTCTTGGGAGTCTGTGCAGAGCAGCGTGAATACGCGAGGGATTACATCGTCAATTTCATGCTCGCCAATAAGGACAAGGAGGCGATTCTCGTGCCTTATCATCCCGTGTAAGTCATCCGCGCTGCTATCCTTCCTTCGATTTCAATAATTCATTTGCACGGTGTAGGCTAATTAATTTGAGGTGTACTTATTTTGCGCAGCGGTGGGCGCTCCGTCCTCATCATCCTCTACCCCCGATTCTCCCATGCTCTTTACTTGGACTCGTCGAAGAACATTCACAAAAAGGATTACACCCACATCAAAGATGTTCTCGACAGTGCTATATTTTACTACCAAGCAAGGGGTGGAGAGGTTAGGGACAAGAAGAGAAGGGGCGGCAGGGCCGCCTTCGGCCATAAGACCGACTTCTGCTGCATCCAGCAACAGAAGGATTCTCTTAATGATGGATTCTATGTCCTACACCACATGCTGGAGTACAGATGGGATCACCAGAACCTTCACATGTCACCTAGATCTGGCGATGCCCATATTCTGCAATGGGCAAAGGACATAGGAGATATCGAGGATCATCAACTTCGAGCTGAGTTCTATAACATCCAGCGTGAACTTGCCCAAATCATCATGAATGAGGTCATCGGAAAAACAGGGATGTTCTACGCAGAAGGACAAATGTCACGGGAAGACATCCGAACATGGATAGCCTCTCAGCGTCTCGACCTGAAGCCTTTCACTAAGCTCGGGGACTATCTCCTTGACCTCGATGGATGGCACAACATGTTGGAATGATTGTCGATATATGACAATGTGTCTGTTTAGTCCATACTTTTTGTATGACAAAACTTTGAGTTATGCGCAGTGAAACTTTATTTGTGATGTAATTAAACCGTCCTCCTCCTCGACTAGCGAAGATCACTCTAGTTAGGGCATTTTGGGTACGATGAACTTTGTTATTTATGCTTATGATATGTTTTTTCTATTTTTGTCAAGTCTGTCTCTTTCTGTTGCTAAACTATATATGTTGCATATCATCAACTCATGTGACGATGCAGGTGCATAGATCATAGATGGCGAAGAAGTGCTACGCCAGGAGTATATATACGACAAGTGGCCGGAGTGTCAGGCCCAGGTGTACCGGTTTCCGGTTTCCGAGCGACACGCCGTAGTTAGTTTAGGTTCACGCTAATGCGAGAGAGGGATACGAACTGATGTACTCAAAGTGATAGCTATTCTCGCGTATATCATTGTTTAGATGGATGATGATGTATTTGCAAGTAATCGAGACTTGTATCGCTATTTTTGAGATTGATGACGAGAGACCACTTTGTGTTGGATGATGATTATGATGATGACATGATTTGATGAGACTAATTGTATGTATATGCTATGATTACATTTGTATGTGGATGATATGCTAAATATTATTGTATAAAGCCTATTCAAATACAAAACAAATAAAAAACAAATATGCAGGAAAAAAACTAATAAAACTAATAGTAGCGAGGGGGGGAAATTTAGCAGTAGCGCCGCCTTACCAGTAGCGCTTCCGTGTAAAGAGCGCTGCAGATAATATCAGTAGCGCCCTTTTCTAAAGAGCACTGCAGCTATTCATGTGTAGCAGTAGCGCTGGTCAACAGGCGCTACTGCTATAGGTTAGCTGTAGCGCCTTATTAGTAGCACCGGTACCCGCGCTACTGAGAGGGCCAAAACCCGCGCTGCTGCTAGGCTTTTCCCTAGTAGTGCCCCCCTGGGCGCGCCCCCCACCCTCGTGGGCCCCTCGTGGCTCCCCTGACCGACTTCTTTCGCCTATATATCTTCATATACCCTAAAAACATCAAGGAACAGAATAAACCGTAAGCGGAAGCATTATGACAACGCGGTTGATGTAGTCGCACGTCTTCACGATCGACTGATCCTAGTACCGAACATACGACACCTCCGCGATATGCACACGTCCAACTCGGTGACGTCCCACGAACTCATGATCCAGTAGAGCTTCGAGGGAGAGTTCCGTCAGCACGACGGCGTGATGACGGTGTTGATGTAGCTACCGACGCAGGGCTTCGCCTAAGCACCGCAACGATATGACTGAGGGAGTCCTGGATTAGGGGTATCCGGACAGCTGGACTATATACATCGTCCGGACTATTGGAGCGTGAAGATACAAGACTCAAGACTCCGTACCGTGTCCGGATGGGACTCTCCTTTGCGTGGAAGACAAGCTTGGCGATCCGGAGATTGTATTTCCTTCCTTGTAACCGACTCCATGTAAACCCTAGCTCTCTCCGGTGTCTATATAAACCGGAGAGGTTGGTCCTTAGAAGGCCGATCACAATTACAATCATAATCATCATAGGCTAGCTTCTAGGGTTTAGCCTCTACGATCTCGTGGAAGATCTACTCTTGTACTACTCATATCTTCAATATTAATCAAGCAGGAAGTAGGGTTTTACCTCCATCGAGAGGGCCCAGACCTGGGTAAACATTGTGTCCCTTGCTTCCTGTTACCATCAGCCTAAGACACACAGATCGGGACCCCCTACCCGAGATCCGCCGGTTTTGACACCGACATTTGTGCTTTCATTGAGAGTTCCTCTGTGTCGTTGCTGCAAGGCTTGATGGCGCCTTCAATCGTCAACAACACGGTCCAGGGCGAAACTTTTCTCCCCGGACAGATCTTCGTGTTCGGCGGCTTCGCACTGCGGGCCAATTCGCTTCACCATCTGGAGCAGATCGACAGCTACGCCCCTGGCCACCAGGTCAGGTTCAGAAACTTGAACTACACGGCCGACATTCGCGGAGACTTGATCTTCGACGGATTCGGGCCTGTGCCGAGAGCACCGGACAGTCACGATGAGCACGGCTTAGACCTGCTGTCGGACAACGCTCGGGATATCACCCCTGCAGTAGCCCCGGACCTAAATCCGGAACAGGCTGCATTGCCTAAGGACGGAGGGATGGACCCCGCCCCGCAGGCCGCACACTCATCAGCGTTGGAGCCGAACACATGTCTCACCTCTGTGGAAGCCAGTGACTCTGGACCCCCGGACTCGTGTCCGGTTGTCGGTTCCTGTCCGCGCACTCTCGAGCCAGCCGAGCCAGGTTGGGCTCTGGTAATGGAGTTTACCGCTGCGGATATCTTCCAGCACTCTCCCTTTGGTGACATGCTGAATTCATTAAAGTCTCTCTCTTTGTTAGAAGGCTCTTGGCCGAACTATGTCCGGCTCGAGTGGGAAGCCGGCGACGAAGGAATTCGCTGCCCACCCACCACCCACTTCATTGCCACGGTCAATGATCTAACCGACGTGCTTGACTTCGACTCCGAAGACATCGACGGTATGGACGATGATGCAGGAGAAGTATAGGAACCACCACTCACAGCACGGTGGAAAGCCACCTCCTCATACGATATATATATGGTGGACACTCCGAAGGAAACCAATGGTGATGAGGCAACGGAGGATAACCCCTCAGGGAGAAAAACAAAGCATGGGCGTCGTCGGCGCCGCTCCAAGCCCCGCCACAGCAATACCGGCCCAGGAGACGAAAACAATCCAGATGATGCCGAAGAGGAATAGAACCCTGATCAGCCCGCCTTCGAGTAGGCCGAGCAGGAAGATGAGCAGGTCAGCCCAGACGAACAAGCGACGGATGTATATCCGGAGGAGGATAACTACATGCCCCCCTCCGAAGACAAGATTAGCCTCGGCGACGACGAGTTCGGCGTGCCTGAGGATTCCGTGGAGCAGGAGCGCTTCAAGCGTCGGCTTATAGCGACTAGAGGAGCCTGAAAAAGAAGCAGCAGCAACTCCAAGCTGATCAAGACCTGCTCACAGATAGGTGGACTGAGGTCCTGGCAGCCGAGGAATATGGACTCGAGCGCCACACGGTTGACCGGCCACCCTGCGGCCGGGATAAAACCGCATATCAGCCCGAATACTAGCACTCACCCCCACGCCAATACACTACGGCCCGAGGCAACAGGCAAGACTTGCAAGATATACTGGAAAACAAAGCAGGACATCCAAGATCGATCTACGGATCGCGGGGGCGCGCCCCAGCACACGACGATGACCTTCGCGTCGGACACACCATAAACAAGTCCGGCCGGGCCGAACACAGCCAGCCAGACCAATTCGAACTGCGTAGACACATAGCCCGGCACAGAGGCGCCGCACACCCCCTCTGCTTCACCGATGAAGTAATGGATCATGAATCCCCAGAAGGGTTCAAACCTGTAAACATCGAATCATACGATGGCACAACAGACCCCCGCAGTATGGATTGAAGATTTCCTTCTCCATATTCACATGGCCCGCGGAGACGACTTACACGCCATCAAATATCTTCCCCTCAAGCTCAAAGGACCCGCCCGGCACTAGCTAAACATCCTGCCCGCAAATTCCATTGGCAGTTGGGAAAACCTGGAAGACGCGTTCCTCGACAACTTCCAGGGCACATACGTGCGACCACCGGACACCGATGATCTGAGCCACATTACTCAACAACCTGGAGAGTCGGCCAGGAAATTCTGGACTCGGTTCCTAACTAAAAAGAACCAAATAGTTGACTGTCCGGACGCCAAAGCCCTGGCGGCTTTTAAGCATAATATCCGTGACGAGTGGCTCGCCCGGCACCTCGGCCAGGAAAAACCCAAGTCCATGGCAGCTCTCACGACACTAATGACCTGCTTTTGTGCAGGCGAGGACAGCTAGTTGGCTCGTAGCAACACCACGCCACATTCTGGCACTTCGGACGTTCGTGACAATAACGGCAAGCCACGGCGCAACAGACACAAGCGACAGAACAACGGCGACAACACCGAAGAAACGGCAGTCAATGCCAGATTCAGCGGATCCAAATCCGGCCAGCGGAAGCAGCCATTCAAAAGAAACAATCAGGGACCATCCAGTCTGGACCGCAAACTGGAACGCTCGTGCCAAATTCATGGCACCCCAAACAAGCCAGCCAACCACACCAATAGAGACTGCTGGGTGTTCAAACAGGCCGGCAAAATAAAAGCCGAAAACAAGGACAAGGGGCTGCACCGCGACGATGACGAGGAGCCCTGGCATCCGAACACGGGGGAGAGAAGAAATCCCCCCCCCCCCAGGTGAAAACGGTTAACATGATCTACGCCACTCACATTCCCAAGCGGGAACGGAAGCGAGCACTACGGGACGTCTATGCGATGGAGCCAGTCGCCCCCCAAATTCAACCCATGGTCAGCTTGTCTGATCACCTTTGATCGCAGGGATCACCCTATTAGCATCCGTCATGGCGGCTCAGCTGCATTGATCCTGGACCCAATCATTGACGGATTCCACCTCACGCGAGTCCTTATGGACGGCGCCAGTAGCCTGAACCTGCTTTATCAGGACACAGTGCGCAAAATGGGCACCGATCCTTCAAGGATCAAGCCCACCAAAACCACATTTAAAGGTGTAATTCCTGGAGTAGAGGCCCGTTGTACGGGCTCTATAACATTGGAAGTGGTCTTCGGATCTCCGGATAACTTCCAAAGCGAAGAGTTAATCTTTGATATCGTCCCTTTCCGTAGTGGTTACCACACGCTGCTCGGACGAACCGCATTCGCTAGATTCAATGCGGTACCACACTATGCATACCTCAAGCTCAAGATGCCAGGTCCGCGTGGGGTCATAACAGTCAACGGAAACATGGACCGCTCTCTCCGTACAGAAGAGCACACCGTAGCCCTAGCGGCAGAAGTACAATGCGGCCTCCTCCGACAAACCATCAATCCGGCGACGACAACCTCGAACACCGTCAAGCGAGTCCAGAGCACCCCGCAACAGGATCACCAGGCACGCCAAGAGCGCGACTAGAAGTCCGGCCTCCGCTCAAGCCCCATCAAAGCAGCATTCGTGCCACGCATACACAATTACGCACTCAAAATACCATGGGCACAGGCGGAGGCGCAACAGTGACTCAGTCAACAGTGCGGTATCACCGCAACATACTTTCATAACCCTCCCTTTTTATCTTTCAGGACACTGCCTTAGGGCAGCCACTTCAGAAGAGCCGGATTGTCGGACTTATACAGGGGAGAAAACCAATGAGGCAACATGCTTTGCGCACAGAAGGAAATACCCAGGTGGAATCTCTCTATACCTATTTTATATACCTGTACGCGGCCTGCCCCTGTATAGGACATGTAAAATAGTCCTACTTATCTCCGCTTAATGCATTTATTGTAAACATACACTTAAACATATTATTCATCAATGGGAGATCATATATAGCGTCAGCTTATTATTATTATTTGAGCATTTTCTTTCTTACAAATGTTTATTCGATATTGCATCCGTACACCTTGGTACGGTCAGTTTGCCAGGGACTTCTTATGGCGCCCAGTAATACGGCAAGTAAAGTCCGAACACTTTCAACAGTGCGGCACCCCGAACTTATAGCACTATATGCATCAGCTCCGAATCATGTCTTGGGTCCACAGTTGGGTTAGCCCGGCTCCCTTGTTTTGGTACCTTACGGTCCGTTATATCGGCTAAGGTAGCGCAGGGAGAACTACTGCGATTGTGTCCCGGTTCTTCCGGACAAGCACCTCAGTAGAGAAACCCGAAAACTGACCGGCATGATGCGGCGAGAGCTGGTCGCTGTTCGAGAGGTCTTAAAATCCTTAAAGATTTTTCCGCTTTAGGCGAGGAATCGGCTTCGTCCGATTTAGGCGTATATAGCATCCCAGTTTGGCCTTCCGAATTCTATAGGGCCTTCAATGAAATTTAAAATTATAGACTTCTATGGCTAAGTGAAAGTTATAAAGCCGCATAGTTCGATTGCCTTGTTCGCTGCGCTGAATACCTCCTTAAGGGACCAAAAATTTGGATAAAGAGTATCCGGGTTTTTCCAGGAACACCCCGGTACTAGTTACGTGGGGGCGGAAGCCGACGACTGGCCTACTTTTAGAATTTTATAAACAGCCGCACAGAAGGTAATATTTTAAATCAAACAGCGCTTCATAGCGCAAGTAACTTCGTCTTAATATTACAATGACTACAGAGGTACATTTACTCAAGGATCATGTCCTTGGTACATTCATCGGCCACGAGATGAGTGCCCTTCATAATGCCATCGTAATACTTCTTGGGATAGCGACGCCTTGCCCTCTGGCGGCCCGTCCTTCACCAGCTTCTCCGCATCTAGCTTGCCCCAATGCACCTTCGCGCGGGCAAAGGCCCGGCGGGCACCCTCAATGCAAACGAATCGCTTGATAACTTCAAGCCGCGGACAGGCATTCACCATCCGCTTGATCAGGCCGAAGTAGCTAGTGGGCAGGGGCTCATCAGGCCACATCCGGACTATGGAATCTTTCATAGCCACTTCGGCCGCCCTGTGGAGTTCAACCAACTGCTTCAGTGGGTCACTCGGAGGCGTTGGATGTTCGTCCCCAGCATACTAGGACCAGAACAGCTTCTCCGTCGCGCTCCCATCCTCGGCACGGTAGAACTCCACGGCATTTGATATGCTGCATGGCAGATCTGCGAATGCCCCTGGAGAGCTCCGAATTCGGGTAAGTAAAAGAAACGCCTCCTCCACATGCTTGCTTTGCATAAAGAATTTCTTACCCGCTGCTATCTTTTTGGCCTCCTGGATTTCCTGTTGTGCCTTCTCGGCTTCGGCCTTGGAGTCTTTTATACCAGCAAGGGCCTTCACAAGCTCGGCCTCTTTCACCTTAAGCTCATGCTCCACGGACTCAAACTTCTTGTCGAGCTCCTGGAGCTCTTCCTGTACCTCGCCCACTCTAGCACCTCGCTTTTCGCACTCCTTGCGTTCCAAGGACGCCTTGTCTTAGGCCTCGGACAACGCTTTCTTCAGAGATGCCACTTCGGTGGTGGCCCCTGTTACAAAATCACGACGCTTCGTTGTTAGAATAACCAACTTTATCTATCCTTCATTATGTGAGAGCGGGGAATCACTCACCTTTGTTCTCTTCGAGCTGCCTCTTCGTGAGGTCGAGCTCTCCCTGCGCCTGCTCCAAATCCCGTTTTAGTCCGGCGATCTCGGCTATGCGGACAGCAACAGCAAGCAGCACAGCCTGCTTATTCACGTTTACACTTATTATTAAACTCCAGCGGATTATAATTGACCCTCGATTTGGTTTTTCCTTTCGAACACCAAACAAAGTATCAGGGGCTACTACCTATCGTGTGGTAATCTCACACATCTTTATTACTTACCTCAAAGCCTATCAGGAGGCTGGTGCAAGCTTCGGTTAGTCCGCTCTTGGCGAAAAAAACCTTCTGAATCACCGCACTCATAAGAGTACGGTGCTCTTCATCCATGGAAGCGCCGCGAAGCGCTTCCAGCAGACAATCCGACGCCTCGGGCGTAACGAAAGTCCTTGGCACAGACGGCTCGCCCTCCCTAACATGGGGCTGCCCGCCTGAGTCCGGAACCATTGGAGGTTCGGGAACAGTGTTCGGCTGAGAGTCCGGCCTACTGCGACTCTCATCGACACGATCCGCAGGGATCTTGAACCCCGCGTGTCCGACATCTGGAACTCCGCCCTGGGGCGTCTCCAGAGTCACCTCCCCCCGCTCTGGGAGCCTTCGGGACAACACCTCTGTGTCATCCGTGGGCTGAGGAGTAGTGGCCGTCGGGAGTGAGTTCATCGCTGAATCGCTCAGGGACCCATCCGAAGACGATACCTCGGATGAACCCTGGCCGGACTGCATATATGTTCGGCGTTATAAAAAGACTATGAGGTAAAATCACGATAGAGTGCGGATACTTACGATCACGCTAGGGGCTTCCCCCTGGGCAGACACCCCTCCTCGCTATGGGCGGCCGTGGCAGAGTAGTCCGGAAGGGACACCTTTCCCTTCTTGGATGTCCCAGCCGCCTCCTCCGGAGCATCTTTCCTCTTTTTCTCCTCCCCAGTGCGGGGAGGTAGAGTTTCTTCTTGTTTCCCCCTGCCTCCGTAGGAGGAATCTGCCTCATCATCATCGGACGATGAGGGAATGATGGCCTTGCGCCGGGGGCCTTTCCCGGCCCCCTGGTCCACCTTCTCCGGCCCCTCATCCTCTCCGGATGGGGCGGCCCCTTCTTCTTCGAACGAGGCTTCTGGTAAACCTTACGCCGGAGACCCTTCCTGGTCCCCGGGGCCTTCTTTTCGGCCTTCTTCTCCGGCGCCTTGTAGGGCGCCGGGACTAGCATCTCCGTCAGGACAGCATCAGCTGGGCCTTCGGGCAGCGGAGCCGGACAGTCAATCCGCTCCGCTTTCTCCACATAATCCTGATCAAACATGCATAATTACTTAAGACTCATTCATGAATATATTAGGGAGAACTGAATCCGGTGGTAGTCAGAAAACTCACCGGACTAGGAGGCCGCGCGGCGTGAAGTCCACGGTCCTCGGATGAGGGAGGAGGTACTTTGGAGGCCTTGAACAGCGCCTTCCATGCGTCTTTATGCGTCATGCCGTAGAGCCTCCGGAGCGTCTGGTGTTCGGCCGGGACGAACTCCCACAGATTAAAAGCCCGCCTTTAGCATGGAAGAATCCGGCGAACGCGCATGACCTGGATCACGTTGACAAGCTTGATGTTCTTGTCCTTCATGCTCTTGATGTAGTTTTGGAGCCCGGTCAGCTCTGTAGGTTCGCCCCAGGCTAGGCCCTTCTTTTCCCAGGAGGTGAGCCGCATGGGGGTTCTGGATCGGAACTCGGGGGCCGCTGCCCAGTTGGCGCTACGCGGCTCGGTGATGTAGAACCACCCCGACTGCCACCCTTTCACTGTCTCCGTGAAGGAGACGTCAAGCCAAGTGACGTTGGGCATCTTGCCCACCATGGCCCTTCTGCACTCCGCTTGCTGGCCGCTCACGATCTTCGGCTTCACGCAGAAGATTTGTAGCCACAAGCCAAAGTGAGGCTTGATGCGGAGGAAGGCCTCGCATACGACGATAAACGCCGAGATGTTGAGGACGAAGTTCGGGGCTAGATCATGAAAATCTAGCCCGTAGTAGAACATGAGCCCGCGGACGAAGGGGCGAAGTGGAAACCCCAGTCCACGGACGAAGTGGGCGAGAAACACGACCCTCTCGTGGGGTCCTGGGGCTGGAATGACCTGTCGTCGCCCGATAGCCTGTGCGCTATGTCTGCGGCCAAGTATCCGGCCTCCCAAAGATTCGCGATATCCTTCTCCTTCACGGTGGAAGCCACCCACTTGCCTCCTGCTCCGGACATATTTAGCTGTGCGGAGGAGACTTGGACTAGGGCGCTGGAGCTCGAGGAGACAAGGACGAGCAAAGGAGGAGGAAGGCGTGGGTGAAAATGGGGAGCCCTTATCCCTTTATAAAGGCGACGAAAGCGGTGCGCCTCCTCACTCGCCCGTTGAGAATCGCTTACCTCCCAAGCGCCACGATTGATGGCGTGGTGGGATTACCCATACCCGTATTGATGAGAATCCCATGATAAGGGGACACGATCTCTGCTTCGACAAGACGTGTCAAGGAAACCGCCTCGCAATATGCGCTGTGGCTGGTTGTGGGAAAACGGTTCGAATAATGACCCGACCGTAATGACATATCACATCGTCTAAAAAGTTGTCAGCTAAAATATCATTCTCTCTACGATGGTATGTGAACATCATTTTGCAGATCCGGACATGGTTTACGTGTTCGATGATCACCTTGGAGTATTCGAAGAAGGAACCCGCCTTGCAATGCTGAAGACAAAACTGCATGCCGGACTCATCGTCATTGAAGCCAGGTTCAGGGGCTACTGAGGGAGTCCTGGATTAGGGGGTATCCTGACAGCCGGACTATATACATCGTCTGGGCTATTGGAGCGTGAAGATACAAGACTCAAGACTCCGTACCGTGTCCGGATGGGACTCTCCTTTGCGTGGAAGACAAGCTTGGCGATCCGGAGATTGTATTTCCTTCCTTGTAACCGACTCCATGTAAATCCTAGCTCTCTCTGGTGTCTATATAAACCGGAGAGGTTGGTCCTTAGAAGGCCGATCACAATTACAATCATAATCATCATAGGCTAGCTTCTAGGGTTTAGCCTCTATGATCTCGTGGTAGATCTACTCTTGTACTACTCATATCTTCAATATTAACCAAGCAGGAAGTAGGGTTTTACCTCCATCGAGAGGGCCTGAACCTAGGTAAACATTGTGTCCCTTGCTTCCTGTTACCATCAGCCTAAGACGCACAGATCGGGACCCCCTACCTGAGATCCGCCGGTTTTGACACCGACAATGACCGAGGTGGATTATGCTGGAGGGGGGCACCGCACACGGCTAAAAGATCAATGATCAACTTGTGTGTCTATGGGGTGCCCCCTCCCCCGTATATAAAGAAGTGGAGGGGGGAGGGGCCGGCCCTCCTAGGCGTGCCTCAAGGGAGTCCTACTCCCACCGGGAGTAGGACTCCAACCCTTCCAAGAGTAGTAGGAGAGAGGGAAGGAGGAGAGATGGGGAAGGAAAGGGGGGCGCTGCCCCCCCCCCCCTGTCCAGTTCGGACTAGAGGGGGAGGGGGCACGCGGCCTGCCCTCGCCACCCCTCCTCTTCTCCACTAAGGCCCAATAGGCCCATTACACTCCCCGGGGGGTTCCGGTAACCCCCCGGTACTGCGGTATTTGTCCAAACTCTCTCTGAACCTTCCGAAGTCCAAACATAGTCATCCAATATATCGATCTTTATGTCTCGACCATTTTGAGACTCCTCGTCATGTCCGTGGTCATATCCGGTACTCCGAACTACCTTTGATACATCAAAACACATAAACTCATAATACCGATTGTCATCGAACGTTAAGTGTGCGGACCCTACGGGTTCGAGAACTATGTAGACATGACCGAGACACGTCTCCCGCCAATAACCAATAGCGGAACCTGGATTTTCATATTGACTCCTACATATTCTATGAAGATCTTTATCGGTCAAACCGCATAACATATGTTGTTCCCTTTGTCATCGGTATGTTACTTGCCCGAGAATCGATCGTCGGTATCACCATACCTAGTTCAATCTCGTTACCGGCAAATCTCTTTACTCGTTCTGTAATGCATCATCCCGCAACTAACTCATTAGTCACATTGCTTGCAAGGCTTATAGTGATGTGCATTACCGAGAGGGCCCAGAGATACCTCTCCGACATTCGGAGTGACAAATCCTAATTTTGATCTATGCCAACTCAACAAACACCATCGGAGACACCTGTAGAGCACCTTTATAATCACCCAGTTTCGTTGTGACGTTTGGTAGCACACAAAGTGTTCCTCCGGTATTCGGGAGTTGCATAATCTCATAGTCTGAGAAACATGTATAAGTCATGAAGAAAGCAATAGCAACATACTAAACGATCAAGTGCTAAGATAACGAAATGGGTCAAGTCAATCACATCATTCTCTAATGATGTGATCCCGTTAATCAAATGACAACTCATGTCTATGGCTAGAAAAGTTAACCATCTTTGATTCAACAAGCTAGTCAAGTAGAGGCATACTAGTGACACTCTGTTTGTCTATGTATTCACACATGTATTAAGTTTCTGGTTAATACAATTCTAGCATGAATAATAAACATTTATCATGATATAAGGAAATATAAATAACAACTTTATTATTGCTTCTAGGACATATTTTCATCAGTTGGTCTGCTATTGAAGACGGTATTTCTTTTGAGAGGAGAGTGGACTTGTTTGATGCGTGATTGTGGTGTCCTTACACATCTCGACGTCAGTGTCTGTCGGTATTCGTTGTGTGAGCCCCTTGAAAGCTCATGTTCAATGTCGAAAGGATGAAGTTATTTTTATAATGTGGGCCATGAAGCCCTAGCTTGCTCAAGACTCAAGTCGGCTCCCTGCTCCGCTCGCTTCAGTGCTAGCTCAGAAAAATCCGGCTAACGTTTGTTATTTGAAAAAGTAAGTTAAATTAAAAGATGTTCAGAGTTTTCTAAAAACTGTTGCAAGTTAACAAAACCATAATTGGTAAAAGAGTATTCATGAATTTACAAAAATATATTAACAAATTTGAAAAAATCTTCACAAATTAAAAAAATACTATTCATAAATTTAAAAATTCACTTATTTGAAATATATTGGAAAATATAACAAATGTAAAATGTATTTTAATTAAAAAAATCTTCAAGATATTTCTCAAATATTCAGGATTGAAAACGTGAAAAGGATAAAAATTAATAAAAGTCAAATAATTGGTACATTCACCGTACGAGGAGAGGGCTCGACGCAGCCGAGTGAAGGAGGGCGGGCATAGTTAGTTAACAAAATTACCAAGGGGCAAGATAATAAACATAGATTTGCATTAATGTGCCACCGAAATGGTGAGTCACAGATGAAGAATTATTCCAGTCTTTCCAGATATCATGGAGCATCGAGGAGCATATGGCTTTGGCTTTTGGAGTTTGTGACGATCTGCTCAGTCAATCTATTGAGCAGAGCACACTACCACTCGTTTGAAGACACAAATGGAGGCATCAGTTCCCCTGGAGCCTGAGGGCGAAGGCTTGCAGCGACAGGAGCATGCTCCTGACCTGCTCCTTGGTCTCTGAATCGATGAGGTTGCCGTCTGCGTCGAAGTTTTTCGGGGGGCAGGTGTGCCTTGGTGAAGACCTCCGGCTTGTTGATGAAGTGGATGTCAAGAAACACCCCAACCTGCCGGATGTGGTACTGCCCGACGCGCTCAGCATCGCCGCGGCTCTGTCGGCCCAGCAGTTGGGCGGCCGTGATCCCCAGTCCAGCGAGTTCTTCAGAGTTCAGAGGGCCTGGTAGGGAGGAGAAGAGCAGAGTGACAGGAGAAGAGGAAGGAAAAAAATTCCAGTCGGGAGAATCGGGCACCTGAAATGGAGTAGTTGTAATCGGGCGAGGCGAAGAGGAAGCAATCGGCCGTGCGGACGCTGTCGCGGAACGCCTCGACGGCCGGCGGGAAGCCGCCTCGGACCTCGAGGTCGGTGTTGAGCAGCGGCAGCTAGCTCCGAGATGTCGACGTGGTCGATCTGCAGGCCCGGGATGGACTCCCTGCAGATCTCCGCGGCTGGCTTGATACACACGCACGGTGCTCCAAGGTCGTCAGCCGCACAAACTGACGGACAGTAAAGTGCAAGGGACTTACCGGCGATCTGATTCTGAGTTGAAGTGCAAGGGACTTACCGGCGCGGATGAGGCCGGTGTTGGCCGACGCCCTACGCAGCGAGCCGGAGATCGCCGCCACCCTGAGGACGGTCCTTGGCGGCCATGCGTGATGCACTGTGGAGCTGCAGAAAGAAGAAAAGCCTTATTAATCTGGTGCAGTGGCCCTTTCACTTTTATCGACAGCACCCGATCGACTCACCAGTCATCACCCATCTGGCATGATTGGTAGTACGTACGCCCCCGTCTCTTTCCACGCATCACAATTTATAATTCCAAATACCCAGAGTGGAAAATGACCAGAATAATGCTAATAATAATTCGACAACATTTGATCTACTCTCTGCATTTTCTGGACTTTTTTCGCTATATGCAGCTGTCAATGATGGTTTATGTGGCTATCCAGGTTGTGCTTTTGTTCAACCATGGAGACCGCTCTAGTTGAACCGGTCACATATTGTTGTTCCAAAATGGCTGTTGCCGTAAAAGAAAAAGGAAAGCTCTGGAGGTATATATCCTTCGGCGACTTGTCCTACATATCACGCTCGAGTCGGAGGCACCCGGTGATGTGTTTGCGTGCGGACAAAGTGCATACAAGAAACCAAGGAAGCATGAATTCCATGAAGGAAAATTTAATACTACCGCAACGTATACTAGTCATCGCAATATCCATTGAAATTTGAAATCCAAAATTAGCATATCTTTCCAACAAATGATTTAGGCGCATAAATTTGAGGTTTTGTGGTTTTGTGAACTTTCATCTACAAAAGTAGGGCAAAAACATTAAATCAACGCATATAGTTTTGAGTTACTATACATCCTAGCAGTAGCAGAATAACTTGAACATTGGATGATTAAATTTTCATGTTTATTGCAAAGAAGTCGGAACTAATTTGGAGTGATGAGCATGCAAACCGCGGCTCAGTAGATTCGATGTAGCCTCAGTAGCCGCTGCTGATCGAGATAGGCAAGCGAATGACGCAAGGTGGAGCTGCCAGCTCCCACACTGCCCCATGTTGATGGGGAAGACCACCGTCACAAGACGAGCACATCTGCTCAACACTACACTGCCCTCTTCTGCAGCAGGGCGGGGACCTCATATACAACGCCTTGAGCGGCGACGTGCTGGTATAGTGCACAGGGGTGCGCCCCATGGGCCGCCTGTTCGTTCGCTTGTGCTTGCTCATTTTTTCTTATGTTGTCGGTATGTTATCTCAAGGAAGAAGGCGGTTGGCTTTTACTGGTAATTTTAAAAAATTGGCAAAATCAATAAGTGTTCATGAATTTGAGAAGTTTTCCAGTCATGAATTAAAAAAGTTGGTCATGAATTAAAAAAATGTTGACCAGTTTTTAAAAATGTCAAGAATTCAAAAAAGTTTGCAAACTTGAAAAAAAAAACACTCCACAACATAAGCCCATGTCAACCCTACTAACCCAAGTGCAGCCCATCTAACATTAACAGGCCGAAAAAAAACCCGGCAGTTCTGCAGCTAGGTGATCCACTGCGCGGCGGCGAGCTAGGTCGCGAGCGCCCGCTCCCATGGATGACGACGGCGGCGCCTCCCCGTCCCACCACGGCGGCGCCGGAGGAAGCATCCGGCTGCAATGCGAATGCGGCTTCAAGGACGACTACAGCCTCGACGACACCGAGGACGGCCGCTTCTACTGCGGGCGGTGCTACGGCGACCTCGACACCCAGGCGACCGCCGTCGACCACGCCGATTTCCAAACCCCGGGCAACATGTCCTTTCACCGAGTTTCCCAACCCACCAAAACCTCGGTGCCCTACCCAACCCCTTACCCCGGGCAACCCCCTGCTGCCCCTCCCTTCGAAGAATCCCACGAGCCGCGCGACTTTGTGCCTGGCGCCGGCCCAGAGGAGCTGGGGGCTCGGGTCCGGCGGCGCTACGTGGAGGGGCTGCAGGTGATCCTGGAGCAGCAGCTGCAAGTGCTGGTGGAGAGGTACCGGGTGGGCGCGCTCGTCTGCGGCGTGGCCGGAACCGTCTGGCTGCGCTGGCTGGCTGCCTCCAAGGTGTTCGACGGAATGTGGGCGCGGAAGGTGCTCGCCGGGGCCGGGGCCGGGGCCGAGGCCGCGCAGAGACTGATGAAGCGCTCTGCCAGTGGAGGTGTCAATTCTAAGCTCCTGTTCAGTTATCACCATTGAAAGACCAGAACAAACTTGATCAACATATGTAGTGTCTTATGTGTGCAGGCGAGCAGAAGCCTCAAGGAGTGAAGTGTGAATGGGCGGATGAAGCCGCGCCTCGAAAAGACAGGCGAAGGGTCGAGTTCATCTATATGCGCTCGTTGAGGACGATGCTGCCGCTGTACTCGACATTATCTGTCTGTTTCCTGGCCTGTCATATTGCCCGGGAAGCCGTCCTACCGACCGACATTTATAGGTGGGCGATGGAGGGTAAGCTTCCTTATGTGGCGGCATTTACGGAAGTGGACAAGCTTCTTGGGAGCCCTCTAAGACACTGCCCTCTGAATGCGAGACAACTGTTCAGGCCAGTCCGAGTGATTGGAGCGTGGCAGCTGGAAGCGGCAGCTGGGTTCGTAGCACAAAGAATAGGCTTGCAGCTTCCTTCAGTTAATTTCTATGCTATTGCTCAGCGCTACTTGGATGAGTTGTCTCTGCCGATAGAAAGAATACTCCCTCACGCTTGCCGCATCTATGAGTGGGCAATGCCTCCAGAACTGTGGTTGTCTAGTAATCCAGCCAGGGTCCCTACACGGGTCTGTGTAATGGCTATACTAATAGTTGCTTTAAGAGTTCAGTATAACATCAATGGTCAAGGGGTATGGGAGGTGAGTATTCCATATCGACTCACTCGCTTATGTCATGTAAGATCTGCCATAAATATGGTGGGTTGAACTTCTTTTTTGCTCCAGGAAATTTGCGAGGCAGCAAGAAATCCAGGTGGGTCTGACCGTGATGCAAATTTAGCACCATCTATGAAGCCTGATGTCGACACCAGTGAGGAGCTTGGCACAAGAGAATTGCTATGGACTCTTGTAGATGCCTATGACAAAATTGACGTTGCACATGGTAATTGTTTGACCAGTGCTTTGCATCTACATCAATTTTTTGTTGTTGTAATATGTTCATGTCAGGTCTCATGTTGTCAATTAGTGGTTTATATACTTACCTTTTACATGCTATTCTAGCTTCTAGTACAGTAACTACGTCAGAACAGAGAATATGACGTAATAGTACTATCTACCATGGTAGCCATGTCGTATTTTGTCTGTTAATAGGTTATACCCTCCTATGTATAGAGCCACTAGTCTATCTTGCAATGTACTCCCTCCGTTCCTAAATATTAGTCTTTTTAGTAATAAATTGGCAAGAATTGTTGGAACAAAATTTATATTTTGTAATGGATAGAATAATGCCTATGTTGTCTCAACATAGCCGGTCCCAAGCCCGGGTAAAGGAGGAGGGTTGTGATAGGCTTGGCGAGCCAACGTAAAAACTCAGCCACTCTTATGGAGATGAAACCCAAAAGATTTTCGTTGGGGCGTAACCCTCTCAGCGACGCGCCACATCGGAACCCGGGTGTGGTGGAAAATGGGCAAGGGCCGGGCCGTCACCCCCCAAGTGGCGCGCCGTATCTTGATCCGGATACGGTGGCAAGTGAGCGAGGATCGGGTCGTCGCATCCTTAGTGGCGCGCTACATCGGCGCCCGGATGTAGTGGAAAATGAGCAAGGGTCTTCGCATTTGACTCGACGAGTGCGAAGGGTAAGGAAGCTAGCCGAGCCTAGGAGGATTCGCTTAGGTAGCTGGAACGTAGGGTCTCTGACAGGGAAGCTTCGGGAGCTAGTTGATGCAGCAGTGAGGAGAGGTGTTGATATCCTTTGCGTCCAAGAAACAAAATGGAGAGGACAGAAGGCGAAGGAGTTGGAGGATACCGGCTTCAAGCTGTGGTACACGGGGACGGCTGCAAACAGAAATGGCGTAGGCATCTTGATCAACAAGAGCCTCAAGTATGGAGTGGTAGACGTCAGGAGACGTGGGGACCGGATTATCCTGGTCAAGCTGGTAGCTGAGGACTTGGTTCTCAATGTTATCAGCGCATATGCCCCGCAAGTAGGCCACAATGAGAACACCAAGAGGGAGTTCTGGGAAGGCTTGGAAGACATGGTTAGGAGTGTACCGATTGGTGAGAAGCTCTTCATAGGAGGAGACCTCAATGGCCACGTGGGTACATCTAACACAGGTTTTGAAGGGGCGCATGGGGGCTTTGGCTATGGCATCAGGAATCAAGAAGGAGAAGATGTCTTAAGCTTTGCTCTAGCCTACAACATGATTGTAGCTAACACCCTCTTTAGAAAGAGACAATCACATCTGGTGACTTTTAGTAGTGGCCAACACTCTAGCCAGATTGATTTCATCCTCTCGAGAAGAGAAGATAGGCGTGCGTGCCTAGACTGTAAGGTGATACCTGGGGAGAGTGTTGTACCCCAGCATAAGCTGGTGGTTGCTGACTTCCGCTTTCGGATTCGTGTCCAGCGGGATAAGCGTGCCAAGGTCGCTAGAACGAAGTGGTGGAAGCTCAAGGGGGAGGTAGCTCAGGTGTTCAAGGAGAGGGTATTTAAGGAGGGCCCTTGGGAGGAAGGAGGGGATGCGGACAATGTGTGGATGAAGATGGCGACTTGCATTCGTAAGGTGGCCTCGGAGGAGTTTGGAGTGTCCAGGGGAAGGAGAAGCGAAGATAAGGATACCTGGTGGTGGAATGATGATGTCCAGAAGGCGCTTAAAGAGAAGAAAGATTGCTTCAGACGCCTATACCTGGATAGGAGTGCAGACAACATAGAGAAGTACAAGATGGCGAAGAAGGCCGCAAAGCGAGCTGTTGGTGAAGTAAGGGGTCGGGCATATGAGGACCTCTACCAACGGTTAGGCACGAAGGAAGGTGAAAGGGACATCTATAAGATGGCTAAGATCCGGGAGAGGAAGACGAGGGATATTGGCCAAGTCAAATGCATCAAGGACGGAGCAGGCCAACTCTTGGTGAAGGACGAAGAGATTAAGCATAGATGGCGGGAGTACTTCGACAAGCTGTTCAATGGGGAGAATGAGAGTTCTACCATTGAACTGAATGACTCCTTTGATGAGACCAGCATGCGTTTTGTGCGGCGCATCCAGGAGTCTGAGGTGAAGGAGGCTTTAAAAAGGATGAAAGGAGGCAAGGCGATGGGCCCTGATTGTATCCCCATTGAGGTGTGGAAAGGTCTCGGGGACATAGCGATAGTATGGCTAACCAAGCTTTTGAACCTCATTTTTCGGGCAAACAAGATGCCAGAAGAATGGAGACGGAGTATATTAGTACCAATCTTCAAGAACAAGGGGGATGTTCAGAGTTGTACTAATTACCGTGGAATTAAGCTGATGAGCCATACAATGAAGCTATGGGAGAGAGTCATTGAGCACCGCTTAAGAAGAATGACAAGCGTGACCAAAAATCAGTTTGGTTTCATGCCTGGGAGGTCGACCATGGAAGCCATTTTCTTGGTACGACAACTTATGGAGAGATATAGGGAGCATAAGAAGGACTTGCATATGGTGTTCATTGACTTGGAGAAGGCCTATGATAAGATACCGCGGAATGTCATGTGGTGGGCCTTGGAGAAACACAAAGTCCCAGCAAAGTACATTACCCTCATCAAGGACATGTACAATAATGTTGTGACAAGTGTTCGAACAAGTGATGTCGACACCGATGACTTCCCGATTAAGATAGGACTGCATCAGGGGTCAGCTTTGAGCCCTTATCTTTTTGCATTGGTGATGGATGAGGTCACAAGGGGTATACAAGGAGATATCCCATGGTGTATGCTCTTTGCGGATGATGTGGTGCTAGTTGACGATATAGTCGGACGGGGGTAAATAGGAAGTTAGAGTTATGGAGACAAACCTTGGAATCGAAAGGGTTTAGGCTTAGTAGAACTAAAACCGAGTACATGATGTGCGGTTTCAGTACTACTAGCTGTGAGGAGGAGGTTAGCCTTGATGGCCAGGTGGTACCTCGGAAGGACACCTTTCGGTATTTGGGGTCAATGTTGCAGGAGGATGGGGGTATTGATGAAGATGTGAACCATCGAATCAAAGCCGGATGGATGAAGTGGCGCCAAGCTTCTGGCATTCTCTGTGACAAGAGAGTGCCACAAAAGCTAAAAGGCAAGTTCTACAGGACGGCGGTTCGACCCGCAATGTTGTATGGCGCGGAGTGTTGGCCGACTAAAAGGCGACATGTTCAACAGTTAGGTGTGGCGGAGATGCGTATGTTGAGATGGATGTGTGGCCAGACGAGGAAGGATCGAGTCCGGAATGATGATATACGAGATAGAGTTGGGGTAGCACCAATTGAGGAGAAGCTTGTCCAACATCGTTTGAGATGGTTTGGGCATATTCAGCGCAGGCCTCCAGAAGCTCCAGTGCATAGCGGACGGCTAAAGCGTGCGGAGAATGTCAAGAGAGGGCGGGGTCGACCGATTTTGACATGGGAGGAGTCCGTTAAGAGAGACCTGAAGGATTGGAGTATCGACAAAGAGCTAGCTATGGACAGGGGTGCGTGGAAGCTTGCTATCCATGTGCCAGAGCCATGAGTTGGTTGCGAGATCTTATGGGTTTCACCTCTAGCCTACCCCAACTTGTTTGGGACTAAAGGCTTTGTTGTTGTTGTTGTTGTTGTTGTTGTAATGGATAGAATAATGCATGGATGTATGCTGGAGTTTCTGGCCTCGTTTGCAAGAAATAACTTTCCACATTTCCAGGATCTCAACCTCCGCACATACAAATAGAGAGCTTCATAATGCTTGATAGTGACTAACACAAGACTTGAACATTTATGGGGCATTTGTACCAGGCAGCATTACAGAAATCAACAAACAATGCACCAGTATCTTCCACTGAAATATACTCTTTTCTGCTAGTACCTTCAGATTATCCAAAAAACATATTCTCGTTCTTTCTTACACAAACATAGAGGTCTGAAAAAGAGTATTCTAGAACATTTCATTATGTTTCAGGGGACCCCATGTTTCAAACATTCAACCAAGACAGAGCTGCACTTCTCTCTCTTTTGTACGGATGGTGCTCAGCAACTCCCCTTTAGTGAGAACAGAGCATCACTCTGTTAGCATGGCACGTGCGCAGCCAGCTCGCCTGCGTTCGAGTCTTGGCTCTCTTGCCTTGTGCTCAAGGATGCCCTTCTATTAATGTAGCCCCCAAGGGCTAGACCTGGTTGGTCTGGTTTGTTATTATCATATAATATGCCAAGGAAAGCTTAGAAGTACAATAATGTCAAAGTATATTGGATAAGAAAAATGTGCATTCCATTCTCATCTATTTAATATAGATGTTCATGGTGATATATTTGCTCGGATTTGTGTCTGAGTGAATGCATTCTATGGTGTACTTTTTGCTAGACCAAATTGACGAAGTTTTCTAATTCTGTAGACTATTCGAAGGACCTTCACACATATCTCAGATATTGCAAAGATGTTGTTTTTCCTGGGATTGCATGTTCAGTTGAAGAAGAACACTTAATAGAGATCTTCCAGGATCTGTACAAAGGACGAGAGGTAATGCACCCAACTTGATGTTGTTGTCAACTCTTATTCCTTTTTTATTCCTAGCGTATTTGAACTTAAAATTGTACAAATGGAGCACCTTGAGGATTATCTACATGTCTTTTGGCAGCGATTGTTGTTGATTCGATGTCTAAACCTGTTGCACTGTAGGATGAGAATTCAAAAGCGCACACCACAAATGGAGTGAATAAACGAGGTAGGGATGGGACTTCTGTTGGCGCAAGGTGCGTTTCTGCATTATCATCATCAGGGATACAAAGTATCAAGTCAGAAATGGAAGACCACGGATTTTGTTATATGCCACCAAGGAAGTGGCCAAAATCAGATGGTTACCTTCACTATAGAAGAAAGACAATGACTGGTCATCTTGTTTGTGCTGGACATGCTGATTATTACCTGTTGCTACGCTCATTTGCCAAGCTTGCGGAAGTTGATATTAGGGTTATGCATGCTAGTGTGTTAAAACTTGAGAGGAGACTTGGCTGGATAGAGGAAAGAATAGGCAGGAGCTTGGATGCCTTGCAAAATCTACCTAGCTAAGCAAATGATGCGGAAAGACATGTTTCAGGCTGAAGTTTTTGATGGATTGCTAGTTTGCCAAGTTAGTACTTCCTCCGTCCCAAAATAAGTGTCTTGAGCTTGGTACAAATTTGCACTAGAGCTAGTACAAAGTTAAGACACTTATTTTGGGACGGAGGGAGTAATTGGTAACGAGTTATCGTGCTATTATCAAGAAAAGAGATTGTGTTTGTAGTTCGGATCTCATGATCCTGGACCAGACGATGAGGATCTAAACAACGGACTCTCTTGCAAGATCTTGCTGACAAGGTGATCAGCAACAGTAAACCTACCTCTACTTGTGCTAACAATTCCCATGGAGATGTTCGTAGACCGTAGTTCACTTTGGTGGCAAGCTTTGCCAACAAGTTATAGTCATCATCTGCGAGATTTATCAGCTCAATTGTAAACAATGACCAAGGCCACTATGAAGTTTATTTTAGTTGACAAGTTTTCACTCTTTCTTATTTATGAATTATCCACTTGAGCGTTTTGTATGTAGGAATATGTTCTTGTACCAGAGTTTTTCGCCTCATGTCTATGGACCCTTGGTTGTTTCTTATGTTATTGATTTGTTTGTACTACTGAATTTAGCTAGGAGAAACTAATGTTAGAAAAAGTAATGTTAATGTCTACATGAAATATTTCTTCATTGTTGCTGTGTATTCATATCTCCAAGCCATGGTTAATTTTGTCTTATTCAAAGCAAAATATTGACTTGCAGATAAATTTGGAAAACTTTCCAAGGCCATTCTTTGCATGATATACCCATTTTCTTTTAACGCATGATATATGCTAAAATGTTTTTTAACGCATGATATATGCTAAACTGTTTTTTTAATGCGTGATATATGCTAAATATGTTGCTCCATCATTGAATCCACAAGGGAAAAAAAATGAAACACATGAAAAGTCGTTTTCCTCGTTCCCACGAGCGGCTCCAGACGATTAGGGACGCCATATCGCATTATAAAATGTTTCAAAAAAAATCTAAAAACAATCTAGCACATTAAGACAACATCAATGTGTGCTGTCACAAAATTTTGTATCAGAATTCGAAATATTGTATGAGATACAAAAATGAAATTTTTGGCATCGATGTGATAATGAACCAAATCTAAAGCCCTTATGTTATGTGCTATTTAGTGTCGAATTTGTTTTTTTGTAGCTTGAGCAATGTTTCAGATTTTTTATTTAAATTTTTGCTGCAACATACATTAATGTGCTAAACATCAATGTTCCCTCGCCTGTGGCTAGCATCATCGGAGGTCATGTGCAGGTGTGGCTCTAGCTGATCTTGCGGTTCTAATGCATTTGTCACTTAAGGCCTTACATGACAACTTTCCGACTGTCTACTACAACTAGAGTTACCCCACTCCGACGAGAGAGAGGGGTAATGATGACATCATGATTTTGTCTCTCTTCAGTGTTTGTAGGCATAGTTAGGTGATCTACGAAGATAGATGCAATTTATTTTACTTCTGGTGTTCTTTGTACCATCACGATGTTTGATGAATAAATCAGAAGACCATGAGGGAAAAAAGAGAGATCAATATCCTGTTACGCTGACCCGTGGGCCATAGGACTGCTTGTTTTTCATTAATGCTTCTTTCTAATCGCCGTCCTCCTCCCGCTCAGTCTCAGCTCAGGCGCCAATCCCCCACCAAAACCTTCCCACCTCCGCTTCTCCTCTCCCATCTCCACCGCCGCCGCGCGCGCTATCCCTCCCGCCGGCGAGTGCTCCGGCACCGGCTATACGCTCCGTCAGCCTTTCCTCCCGTCGCCGTCGTGCCCCTGAGGTAAGGCTCGCTCACCCGCGCGCCCCGATTCCTCCGCCCCCCGCGCGCGCACGCGGGAACCCTCGCCGCCGCGGAACCTAACCCTAGCTCGTACCTCCTCCTCCTCCGCCAGGTCCAGGTCTCCTCGAAGGCGCCCCCGATCTCAAGCCGCAGCGCCGCCACCGCCGGGCCTCGTCTCGCTCGTCGTCCCTTCCATCACCGATGCATCAGGAGGTACCTATTACGTGCCTTCCCCTTCCCTTAAGGCTTAGGATTTGTCGCCCGATTCATCATCTTCGAGTGCATTTCGCGTTGAGAAATTTCGAGCTGTGCGGGGAAGTGGGGGATTCACAGGTTGCTAGCTGAATTGTGGAGTTCAGGTTGATTGGAGGGCTGCATTGCGAGATTTATAGTATTCCCAATTCACTGAATTCATCCTCTTCACGCTTTGTATCTCCAGTTCTCCACATGTTGACTGCATAGGAACTGCGTAAGGTCAGAGTGTCAAGCCGTCTTACAAAATGAACATTCATCACTTATTATTCACTATATGCATGCATAATTGCATATGCAATGAACCGTACCTTGTGATCAGGATTCAGGCATACTGCTATTTGGCACACCAGCAACTTCACTTTCAGTATCGGTAGAATCAGATAGAGATGCCAATTTTCCTACACCGCTAAGAACTTGCTTCTTCTTCAAATGGCATCCGGATGCAGAGTTAAAAATTAGAGCAATGTTAGTGCAGAAGTAAGACATCTGCTGAGAACTTGGTTCTTCTTCAAACGGCATCCGGCTGCAGAGTTAAAAATTAGAGCAACGTTAGTACAGAAGCAAGGCATCTCTAGAAGTAGATACCATGTAGCTAATTAACTTCCTGAAAGTTCATAATATTACATTGTCCCGGACAAATACTTGCAGTCAACTGAAGGAATAGTCATGGATAACGCATTTGCCAAAAGTGAGATGTTGCGTAAAAAAGTACTCGTACATAAAATAAAAATAGTTTGGACTACAAGAAAACTGACAAATGACAAATATACAGGTTGGATGTCTGACAATGAATATATTTATCTTTGCCTCTCTCTTCAACTTCTCATCAACTATATGATAACTTAACACAATTGAAATTGCACCATAACACACAACAGTTGTAGAAGGGGGAGGGAAACTTTACCAGGTTTCTGCTTTTTAGAGGAAGAAGTAATTAGATCATTGACCTTTTTTTTCAGCAGCTACAGTCTCAGTTGATTTTGTAAAGTTGTCCACTAGTTTCTTGTTAGCATGCTCATCCTTTTGTCATCAATTTGTTCGGTTGACCTAGTAGAGGAATCTGATTTCGATTATTGTGTTTGTGTTTCTCCAGATATGCTTCCAGGACCGCCACCACCTCTTCTTAGGGGATATCCCTCTGTGCCGAGCGCGTCACCCTCAGCTGCGCCGTCATCATCCATAGGTGCCAGCATCGCCATTATCGCTATCGTCATCATCGCTTCGACCTTGCTGATCTGTTGCATTAAGGTCCTTTGCCGTAGCTCCCGTCCCCCTCGCTCGTCCTGGTCGCCATTCTCTCGCCACAGCAGCATCTCCCGGAGGGCCTCATCATTAGGAGAGTCTGACAGGAAGCGTGGGGCGGCGGCAGCTGTTCATGCTTGCCAGGAGGCTTCATCTAGAGAGCATGCAGAAGGTTTGATGTTTGGGTTGAAGGTCCCTGTGCCATCTGCGCCCACTCTACCAGAGGTGGAGCTGGTGATCTTGGCGTTGCTCGCGCAACCCCCCGTGCTGTTGCAGCAGGGGATGTTCTGTTGCATCTGCGCCCAAGACTTTGCACCTACTGATATGATCCTTGCCCTTCCGGCGTGCTTGCATAAATTCCACGAGCGATGCATCATCCCATGGATTCGTGGCCATGCACCATACTGTTGTCCGTTCTGCGAGGCTTCTATCACCATGCCCTGCCCTGACCCTGACAAGACCTACAGCTCAGATCGCTATGACGTCAAGGCACAGACAATGGTCGCGCCGGATCCGCCTGGAGTGGAGGTGGCAGAGGCTGTGGGGGCTCTCGTGGGTGGCTGCGCTCTTCACTGGACAGACTCTCAGGCAGCTGGAGGGGATGCTCCAGCAGTCATGCCACTGCAGTTGTAGTGCTGGTGTCCTCACGGCGTACCACGGGGAGCTGGAGAGTCAACGATTCTGACAAGGAGGACGTAGAGGCTGTTGGTGGCTTTCGTGGGTGGCTGCACTCTTATCTGGCTACACTCTCGAGCACCTGGAGTGGACGCTCAGAGAGCCATTCCACTACAATGGTGTCATCGGTGTCCTCAGGGTGCGCAACTGGAAGCCTGAGCCTGGTACTGAGTGGCTGCGGCAGTACTGATTTGTGTTCCAGAAGCTGGGATCCTGAGGCAGCTGTGCAGAAGACATAGTTCTTTGAATTCGATCGTGCCAGAAATCAGGCAAGTTTGTTCTGAAAACTCTTTGCTCCACCTACCAAATACTTGTTTTGAAACCTGCAAGGCAATTGCCCCTTGTGCCAATTCAGTCACGTAAGACGTGTTTCGAGTTTGATATCTGGTCTCTTCTCATTTCAAGTTCTGATCCAAGTTCTACTTTCGTCTTTGCAGGCTGAAATGCTGTCATACCGTACCAAGAAGTAGAAAAGATGAAAAAAGATAGAGAAAAGTCTGTGTAGGATACACGAAATATATCATGAAAATAGCATCATATCTCTGCATCAAGTTCTACATCGTCGCCGAGGACTTCTTCTTCTCCGGCCTCCATCTGGCCGGCAACACGGCCAACAAGCAGGGTTCCGCGGTGACCGCCGTCAACGTCGTGCAGATCGGCGGTCTTAACACCATGGGCATCTCCCTCGTCCGCATCGACTACGCGCCGAACGGCCTCAACCCTCCTCACACCCACCCACGCTCCACCGAGATCTTGACCGTGCTAGAGGGTTGTCTCCACGTCGGCTTCGTCACCTCGGACCCTGAGAACCGACACTTCACCAAGGTTCTCGCCAAGGGAGACGTGTTTGTGTTCCCCAAGGGCCTCGTCCATTACCAGTTCAATAATGGGAATACACATGCGGTGGCCATCGCGGCACTGAGCAGCCAGAACCCCGGAGTGATCACGGTAGCCAATGCGGTGTTTGTGTCGGAGCCTGCCATCTCAGATGATGTTATTACCAAGGCCTTCCAGGTGGAGAAGAACACGGTAGATTGGATCCAAGCACAGTTCTAAACAGTCTTGTGTTCCACGTGTGTTTGTTTGTTGAAGTAGTATTATTTTGTCTTTAGCTTCGTTTGTATTGCATTGCATTTTCTTTATAGTATTGTAAGTTGAGGACATCTAATGTAACATTGATGTGTTGTGGTACACACCCCTATTTGTTTATTGCAATGGTAAATTATTTGGTAAATTTGTCATTATTTTCTTGGGTTTGGTAGTAAATATCTACTGCCGCTGATTTGTGTCCTTTACACTGCCCACATGTACTTGTGGGACACAAATCCAAGTGAACCATGCGGTGGAGCTTCTTGTTAGAGCAAACCTTGCTGTATGATGTTCATCATCTTTGGTTTTCCTTGCTTTGAGTTTGGGTCATGCATATAGCCGAGTCATGTTACCGTGTGCACGGATAGAGAATTGACCATGTGTGTACATGCAAGCTGAAAGTGAGTCTCATTAGCAATAAGTGTGTGCAGATTAGGGAAGCTGTGAACATGGCAAGTTTGGTCAGGGCGCTTTTTTTTTTTTTGAGAAAATTTTGAGGGGAGTCAGGGTGCTGATGTGTCTTGCCAGCAGCAAGATACAAGCCAATCGCCCCTCAAGGACGCCTTAAACAGGTTGGTCCATAATCACGCATTTTAATAGAATGTTGTGACATTTAAAAAAATATTTATACAATGTGAAAAATGTTCACATAGTTTTAAAAAGGTTTTATTATCTTTGATTATTTAAACATGCATTTTATTTTTTTAACACATATTAAAAAAATGTTCAAAAACATGTATTCAATAAAATGTTAATCATGTATTTGCAAAATATTAAACATGCATAAAAAATATATTATATGTATACAAAAAATATAGAATGTGTATGAGAAACATATAAAAATATAAATTTAGAAAAATGTTAATTATGTATTTGAAATATGTAAACATGCAAAAGAATGTTCTTGATGTAAGAAAAATGTACAATGTGTGCGAAAAATATAGACATGTGTTGAATAAAAAGGGAAATAAAAGAGAGAAAGCAATTTCTTTGAAGAAAAGCAATGAAAACAAGAAAACAGAAAAAAAGAAACCCCGAGACAAACAAAGAAAACCACTTTAAACAGTAAAAAAATACCACAAGGAAAACTCATGACGCTGCTACAGTACTGGGCCAGCCAGTAGCGCACTCGCCGGAGGCGAGACGGTGCTCTTTATAGCAGTGGGCAGTATATAGCCCAAGCAGTTTGTTCATGCGTGAGTGTTGCATGCCCGGCCCTAGGCTAGGTCAGGAGGGGGGTGGCAGCATGCAAGCCACCGCTTGGTGGAGTTCGTGCAGGTTTGTGTCGTTGTTGCTGCAATAGGCAAGCGAATGATGCGACGTGGAGCTGCCGCCTCCTAGAGTGCTGCATGTTGAAGGTGAACACCATTTTCATTGTGACGAGAACCACAACCAATGGAAGGGTTGGGGTAGCACTACTAGGGAAAAGTCTATACACAGAACTTTAGCAGTAGCACGTGTTATGGGCGCTGCTGCTAGATAGCAGTAGCGCGCTCAAGAAAACCGCGCTGCAGATACACAAATAGCAGTAGCGCGTCCAAACGTAAAAGTGCTACTACAAAAATTTCCACCGCTGAGCCGTAAACAGCGCTACCGCTAACTTTGTTGTAACAGCGCGTTTATTTGTAAGGCGCTACTGCTAACGATAATAAAATAAATGAAAAACAAGTAGAAAAGTAAATGAAAATGAAAGAAATAGAAAAAGAAAAAAGGGAAAAAATAAAATGTAAAGAAAAATAAATGAAAAAAGGGAAAAAGGAGAAAGGAATAGCAGTAGCGAGTTTCAGGAAACGCGCTGTAGCTAACTTAGCTATAGCGCGTTTTCGGAAACGCGCTACCGTTAAGTTTTCACTTAAACAACGCCCCCCCCCGGCCACCACTTCTTCCCCAAATCCCTCGCCCTCGTCGCCATCTCCCCAATTCACCGTCGCCTCACTTCGCTGCCGTCTCCTGCCGGCGTGGATGCCCGCAACCTCACCGTCTCCCCTCGAGGCCGCCGTTATCCTCACCGCCGCCGCCCGAGGCCGCCCTCAGCTTCACCGCCGCCGCCCGAGACCGCCCTCGACCTCACCGTCGCCGCCCTCCACCTCACCGCCGCCCGAGCCCGCCCAGGACCGCCGTTGCCCGTGCCCGAGCCCGCCCTCTCCGCCCCTGCCTCCGTCGCCAAGCACCTCCCCGCCACCGTCTCTCCCTTCTCTGTAAGTCACCCCTCCCCCACTCCTCTCTCTCTCTCTCTGCATTTTAGAGCAAAAATTAGTAGAGCAAAAGTTTGTTTATAGCAAAAAAAAATAGTTTAGAGCAAAGGGTGTTAAGTAGTAGATGTTAGAGTAAAAATTAGTTTAGAGCAATGAATTGAGTTTTCCCTTTGAAGTTATCTTATCGGATTGAGTCTTTAAGGATTTGAGAACACTTGATGTATGTCTTGCCGTGCTTGTCTATGGTGACAATGGGATATTCACGTGATTCACTTGATGTATGTTTTGGTGATCAACTTGCGGGTTCAGTGACCTTGTGAACTTATGCATAGGGGTTGGCACACGTTTTCGTCTTGACTCTCCGGTAGAAACTTTGGGGAACTCTTTGAAGTACTTTGTGTCGGTTCAATAGATGAATCAGAGATTGTGTGATGCATATCGTATAATCATGCCCACGGATACTTGAGGTGATAATGGAGTATCTAGGTGACATTAGGGGTTTGGTTGATTTGTGTCTTAAGGTGTTATTCTAGTATGAACTCTATGATAGATTGAACGGAAAGAATAGCTTCATGTTATTTTACTACGGACTCTTGAATATCAAAAAGGATAACTTTGAGGTGGTTCCGTACCCTACCATAATCTCTTTGTTTGTTCTCGGCTATTAGTTGCTTTTGAGTGACTCTTTGTTGCATATTGAGGGATAGTTATATGATCCAGTTATGTTATTATTGTTGAGAGAACTTGCACTAGTGAAAGTATGAACCTTAGGCCTTGTTTCCTACCATTGCAATACCGTTTACACTCACTTTTATCATTAGTTATCTTGCTGTTTTTATAATTTCAGATTACAAATACCTTTATCTACCATCCATATTGCACTTGTATCACCATCTCTTCACCGAACTAGTGCACCTATACAATTTACCATTGTATTGGGTGTGTTGGGGACACAAGAGACTCTTTATTATTTGGTTGCAGAGTTGTTTGAGAGAGACCATCTTCATCCTACGCCTCCTACAGATTGATAAACCTTAGGTCATCCACTTGAGGGAAATTTGCTAATGTCCTACAAACCTCTGCACTTGGAGGCCCAATAACATCTACAAGAAAAGTGTTGTGTAGTAGACATCAAGCTCTTTTCTGGCGCCGTTGCCGGGGAGGTGAGTGCTTGAAGGTATATCTTTAGATCTTGCAATCGAATCTTTTCGTTTCTTGTTTTATCACTAGTTTAGTCTATAAAAGAAAAATACAAAAAAATTGAATTGAGTTTGTCTCATACGCTTCATCTTTTTAATATCTTTCGTGAGAATGATGGTAAGGAAAATTGTGCTCAAGTGCTAGAAGAAGAAATCTATAAAATGTTTGGCACTAAATCTTTGAATAAGGAGCATGATTGCAATGTTATTAGTATGAATTCCTTGAATACCCATGATGCTAATGATATGCAAAGCCACAAGCTTGGGGATGCTATGTTTGATGAAGATGATATGTTTAGTCCCCCAAGTTTTGATGAGAATATTTATTGTGATGAAAGCATGCCTCCTATTTGTGATAATTATATTGATGAAAGTGGGTTTGGAAGAGTGTCAACTTTAGGAAGTAATGATCCCACTATTTTGGAGGGTGTTGAATCTTATTGTGATAATTATGAAAGTGGATTTGGAGAGGTCATGACCTTTATTTAGTGATGAATCCACTATTTCGGAAGAGGTTCTAATTGATTATGAGAACAAAGTTGCTATCTATGATGATTATTGTGATGACTTGTATGCTATTAAGAATAATGATAACCATGAAACTTGTCATCATGATTTTAGTTTTCAATTGGATTATGTCTCACATGATAGTTATTTTGTTGAGTTTGCTCCCACTACTATTGATGAGAATAAATTTGCTTATGTGGAGAGTAATAAAAATTCTATGCTTGTAGATCATGAAAAGAATGCTTTATGTGCTGGTTATATTGTTGAATTCATTCATGATGCTACTGAAAATTATTATGAGGGAGAAACATATGCTTGTAGGAATTGCAAATTTAGAACGACGATGCTTATCAAGAATGTAGGGTGACGAGCTCGTATGCCGTCTTGCCGAGTAGCTTGTGAAGATACAAGTGATTTGTTGCATGGCAATCTGTCTCAACCGCTTCTGCTCAAAAGTGCTTCGGCGTCTTGTACTCATCAATCATCGTTCTCGCCATTTCGATGAGCGTCCGGTTCTTCCTCTCAACAATTCCATTTTGTTGAAGTGTGTACGTAGCCGAGAACTCATGTGAAATTCTTTTTTCGTCAAGAAAGGTGTCCACATTTGCGTTCTTGAACTCCGTTCCGTTGTCGCTGCGAACCTTCTTGATCTTCACTTTAAATTGATTTTAGGCCTTCCTAGCGAAGTTTTTGAAGATCTTTTGGACCTGTGATTTATCATAAAGAAAGAACACCCACGTAAATCTTGAAAAATCATCAACTATAACAAGACCAAATGAGTTTCCACCGAGACTTTTGTAAGCGTTGGGACCAAAGAGATCCATGTGAAGTAGCTCGAGCGGTCTCCGTGTGGTCATGATGTTCTTCACGGGATGGCTTCCTCCAACCTGTTTACCTGCTTGACAAGCACTGCAAAGTCTATCCTTATCAAATATGACATCTTTAACTCCAAGGATATGATCACCTTTAATAAGCTTGTCAAGGTTTCACATGCCCACATGACCTAACCGTCTATGCCACAACCAACCTTTAGAAGATTTAGCAATTAAGCAAGTTTTAGGTTGAACCTTTTTAGTGAAATCAACAATGTAAAGATCACCTTTGCGCATACCGGTAAAGACCATTTTATGATTATCTCTTCGAAACACTTGGCAATCTACTTCAGTAAACAGGACATTGAAACCGAAATCAGCAAGTCTAGATGCTGAAAGTAAATTGTAGCCAAGAGATTCAACGAGCATGATATTTTGTATGGAGCTATCATGTGAGATGGCCACCTTACCGAGGCCAACCACCTTACCCTTTGAGTTATCACCGAAAGTGACATACTTTCAAGGGCCATTGTTTTCAGCAAGCTCACCAAACTTATCTTTATCTCCGGTCATGTGATCGGTACATCCACTATCAAGGACCCATTCCTTTCCTCCTGCCATGTATCCCCGAAGATTTGCCATAAGACCAAAATGTCTCATTGCATCATCAAGATCAAAGTCACCATCATCATCCTCATCATAGTATCCATGTTCAACATCGTCATGTGGTGGATCAATTCCTAGAGAGGGTGATTCGTTAGACAAATGATTTTGACAATAGTCATCTTTATGAATTCTAATAGCTTCGGAGATAATATCACTAATAATTCCAACCCCTCCTTTGGCACGCATAAGATTTGTAAGCTCAAATAGACAATCACCAAACTTAGGATCATTGGAATTCACTTACTCAAGGCAATAGACTTATGGAGAATTTCATCTAGATTTTGCAAGGAATAATTTAGAAATCGTTCCTCAAGAAATTTCCATATGGTGTAGGCACATTCAAGAGTAGGCAAGCAACCAATCAAGTTTCCAGGCAAGCCTCTACTGATAAGATTAACAGTTCTAAGATTGCGAATCATGTTAATGGACTCATCAAGGGTAGGATGGATAGGATCAACATGAGGTGCACAAGGACTAGTAATGTACTTGTTCAAATGATATTCATTGAAAATCACAAGCATCTCATTTTTTCACTCATGAAAATACTCTCCATCAAGTATAGGCACTCTATGTCTAAGACTCCCCAAAGTAGACTCATCCATCTTCTTCCAATGGTGATTAAACCAAAGCAATGGAGACCAAAGCTCTGATACCAATTGAAAGGATCGAGAAGAGGGGTCTAGAGGGGGGTGAATAGACACTCAACACATAAAGTTGGTAGTTTTTAATTTCTTTAAGTTGGAGTGGAGTTTTGGCACAAGTTTAACCATTCACAATGCAAATCAAGCAAGCATGCAAAGAGTATATGAGCAGCGGAAAGTAAAGCATGCAACTTGCAAGAAAGTAAGGGAATGGGATTGGAGTGTGCAAACGCAATTTGGAGATACTGAGATTTTTTATCCATGGTTCCGATAGGTGGTGCTATCGTACATCCACGTTGATGGAGACTTCAACCCATGAAGGGTAATAGTTGCGCGAGTCCACGGAGGGCTCCACCCACGAAGGGTCCACGAAGAAGCAACCTTGTCTATCCCACCATTGTCGTCGCCCACGAAGGACTTGCCTCACTCGGGTAGATCTTCACGAAGTAGGCGATCTCCTTGCCCTTACAAACTCCTTGGTTCAACTCCACAATCTTGACGGAGGCTCCCAAGTGACACCTAACCAACCTAGGATACACCACTCTCCAAAAGGTAATAGATGGTGTGTTGATGATGAACTCCTTGCTCTTGTGCTTCAAATGATATTCTCCCCAACACTCAACTCTCTCTCAAAGGATTTGGATTTGGTGGAAATAATATTTGAGTGGAAAGCAACTTGGGGAAGGCTAGAGATCAAGATTTATGTGGTAGGAATGGAATATCTTGATCTCAACACAAGTGTAGGTGGTTCCCTCTTAGAAAATGGATAGTGGAAGTGTAGGCATGTTCTGATGGCTCTCTCCATGAATTAAGAGTGGGTGGAGGGGTATATATAGCCTCCACACAAAATCTAACCGTTACACACAACTTACCAAACTCGGTGGGACCGAATCGTTAAACTCGGTCAGACTGATTTAGTTCATAATGTGACCGTTAGGCATTTCGATGGGACCAACATGTCAACTCGGTGGGACCGATATCATTAGGATTAGGGCATAACGTAATCTCGGCGAGACCGATTACACAAACTCGGTGAGACCAATTTTGGTAATAAGCTAACCAGAGAGTTGGTCAGGCAAACTCGATGGGACCGATTTGCTCATCTCGGTTGGACCGAAACATTATGAAAGGGAAACAGAGAGTTTGCATTGCAATCTCGGTGTGACTGGTCGGTTCATCACGGCTAGACCGAAACGTTACAAAAGGAAACAGAGAGATTACAATCCCATATCGGTGAGACCGAAAAGACTAGGGTTTCTGGCAGTGGCTATGTCAATTGAACTCGGTGGCGCCGGATAGAAAGATTTGGTAGGGCCGAGTTTGACTTTTGGTTTGGGACATATGTGTATGTGAGAAAGTGGTTGAGGGTTTTGGAGCATATCACTAAGCACTTTGAGCAAGCAAGCCATTAAGCAACACCTCACCCCCTCTTAATAGTATCGGCTTTCCTATGGACTCAATGTGATATTGGATCACTAAAAGTAAAATGTAGAGTCTTGTTCTTTGAGCTTGAGCCAATCCTTTTGTCCTTAGCATCTTGAAGGGGTTCCACATCCTCTAGTCCATGTCACTCCATTGTTGAACTTATCTGAAACATACTAGGTAAAAGTATTAGTCCAACAAGAGATATGTTGACATTAATTACCAAAATCATCCAGGGAGCACTTGTGCTTTCAGATTGCTTACTTCACCCTGTTGTCCTATGGACTCCGTGGAAATATCGTAACGACATTTGTTTCAACCATGTTCCCTGGCTTGGGATGCAGATTCTGTCGAGAAAGACTGCTTCTATGCTGGACGTTGGGTGGTTCGATGCTCTGGCCCTGTCAAAGAAAGGGTGATGCACTTGGTGACAAAGCTGGAGCAGGTAGCGCGAGCCCCCCCCCCCCTTGCTATGTCTGGACCGTGGGTAGGCCTTCTGAAGTGCTCGGAGGTGCTGCACAACCGTGCTACTGATTGAGATCAGATGTTCCCTTGAGCTCTGCATGATGTATTCTCGTCTCGTCTCTGATCTCTTTCTCTGCTGGCTGGAGTATCTTCGGGTCTAGTTTATTTCTCTTTAGTAGTTGCCGTAGTTTCATTTGAGGCTCGGACTGATCTTTGCTGGGGCAGCGTGTGTGCTGTGTATCCCCCGCGTGCTTGTAACATGATGGTGGACCTGTGTGGTTTCGTTTGTACAATACAAATGGAGCCGGGGCTTTCGAGAGCCCCTTTCCTCTAAAAAAACTATTGAAATCTTTGTTCATGTTGTGGCAAGATGGATGTAATAGTACCTAGCCTATTCAAACAACGATTCACCAACGGGAGGTGGTCTTCTGACTCCCCAACGCATGCCTTCAATGCCAATGTCCACTAGAAAGACAAAGATTAGTGGGGTGGTGAGACGTTACTGCTATCGCTGGAGGCAACCGGAACCTCCAACCTTCAACTTTTTGGTTCACTCCAATATCTCACACACTATTATAAATATAGATAAATATATACTCCAACTTCTTAATTCTCATTGGCAATAGAATTGAGAACGGGTTCAATGTGGAGAAGCGCTCAGTATTTATAGTACTAGGATTACTAGTGCAACTATATGTCATATGCTTTAGATGAACCTAACTAACTTCATCATGCATATCAGGACAGTCATATGAATTCTATGTGGTTGTTTGGAATGTTACAATTGAGCGTGGGCATGAGAATCTGCATGTCGTTGTTCTCATCCATGTCCCTTCGGGTGAATAGTGGGGTTCAGTATGTGTCATGCATTTCCCTAGTAAATCCTAATGTATATATTCCTTTTTTGATAAAGGATCCTAATGTATATATGTTTATGCTGATAGAAACATGGATAAACTAACCATCTGTCAAGCTTCAGCTCCGACATTAACTTGCTGTGTAAAGCAGCCTAAGAGGGACTGTGAATTAATGTGTATTACCTGCTTTTATAACCATCTTACTATATTTCTGATATCAGTCAAGTCTGTTACTCAATCAAACAACATTTTATTCCGATCAATCGAATGCAACATCATTTTGCAGAAGCACACAGGCAGAGCAATGGGAAAGCATGTATATTGACTGACACCACTCAAATACTTCGACATCTGCTTACGCAATTAGAGTCTCTCCGAATGGAGAATAGCACCCTGCAGAATGAATCTTATTATGTAACTCGTTTCTAGCTAGAATTATCTTTCCTTCCTTGCAGTTTCCTTGTTAGGAAAAGAAACAAAAACAGTGTTACGGACTTGATGGTTTCGAATAAGTATCTGACCCTATGGACTGCAAATTATTTCATTTATGCATACGCTAACTTTTTTCCGACGAAATGCATACGATAACTAGGAAAGAATCATGCCAAAATCATCATTCCAGAATTTTTTTTATATTGTGGCACTGCATTTTATCACATGATACCTACATAACTGAGCAGTTGGTTCATTCTTTCCACAGACAGGTTACAGTGGAGAAGAATGAGCTGCAGGATGGGAACAGTGCGCTCTGCAATTCTGGAGCTACAAAAATGATATGATGATATGGGTCGCGGGCAACCCAGGTTGGGGCCATGGTACCGCTGGATCGCCTCACCCTGTTTCTCACACCGGCGGCACAGTTTTTCCAGCACAGCCACCGACCGTCACAAGCACAACATTCGCCTTTCAGCAGCCAACAGTCATGCAACACTCTTATGCAGCACCGTACCACCACGGGAACTTAAGCTCTTCCCAGACAAGGCGCCCGATATCGAATGCCTTGAACCATCACAAGACCACCCGTCCCCAACCATTACCATGTTGCCCGACCGTAGACAAGGTACCGAACAGTCAGCCTTGTGGCCGGTGAGGCGGGGCCTCCCGAGGACGGAGGATGAACAATGTAGCAGTAGTAGTAGTTCTATCTTCGATAGAGATTGAGTAGATCAAGAAGATTCTCTTTGAGCGCACTGAATGTACACAGTTAAGCATGTACATGTAAATACCAGAGTCCATCATGGACCTGGGAGTGTTTTCCGTTTTTCTTTTTGAAACTCAGGATCTGGCCAAGAGTTAATTTATTCTAGTTTTGACCATGTGTGTGTGACATGGTGATATCTTGAACTACGTATTAATTCTGTGACACATTTCGACCACATCTTGCACCACTAAATCTACAAAAAAAACACATTTTAGCAATTGAGGAGGTTTAACAACAGATAAGCAATGTGGCGCTTGTTCTGTTGCATCATCAATTGATGGTTAATGCATTTTTTGATAAAGGGTATTTTTATTGATTCATAATGTAGCTTCGAGGGATACAATAATAATGAATACACACTTAGCCTTTGCATAACTAGCATGCGCGCGCGCGCGCACAGAGAGAGAGAGAGAATGATCATGCCAGCAAAATGCAAAGTCATGCAAGACCAAAGCTATGCCTGGATGGAGAGAGAGAAAATAAAACCGAAACAATGAAAACAACAATTGACGAAATATAACAGTGACCATCATTGCCAACCATTTCTTGACAACGCAAAGACTATGAGAAGGGTTCTCCAAAATCACCGTCTCCAGGAAGGGAACGACGTACATGCACTGGTGGAAAAAGGGCCTTTGGTCGCGGTTCGCAACTGCCATTAGTCGCGGTTGCGCAACCGCGACCGAACGGGCGCGACTAAAGGCCCCCCCCCCTTTAGTCGTGGTTGCTTAAGAACCGCGACTAAAGGCCCGTCCACGTGGGCGCCAGGTGGCCGTCGGGGCGGAGGACCTTTAGTCGCGGTTCTTCTGGCCAACCGCGACTAAAGGCCGCCGCAGGTTTAGGGTTTTAGCCCCCCCCCCCTTAAACCTGTTTTCTGTTTAATTTGTATTGTTTTATTTCTTTTGTGCTTTATTTTAATTTTGAAGGAGTTTGATATATTCTACGGTACTACATACATGCATATGAATGTACAATTTCAAATAAATTTGAAACTAGAACCAAAAAGAATTCAAGAGGAATATACAATATATATTCAATATCATCGGATGACCATATACAATTTTGAACAAGTTTCCATACATGATTTAATGCATATAAAGTTCTACGTCCTCGTAATAATGTTCTCCTTTAGGATGGAGGACTTCCCTGCTGAACCATCCAGCTAGTTCCTCTTGAAGTGGTCGGAAGCGAGCTTCTGGACTAAGCATCCACCGGAGGTTATTCCTCTGAGCATTGGTATCACTCGGAACCCGCTCAGAGGTGTATCTCCGGATCATCTCACAGACATAGTATCCACATAGATTGGTCTCTGGTGGCTGAATATCCCCAGCATTCTTAGCCTTTAACATTTTGAATTCTAGCTCTTTTTTGAATTCACCGACCTTTGTATCTACGAACCGTCTCCAAACCCTACGAGGCAAAGAAAATTAAATGAACAAGAGAGTTATTAATTAGTTACTTGATATTAGGAAATGAACGAAATAGGCCGATCGATATAGAGCGCAAATGAATGAAAATAATTACTTCTGCAGCATTCTTCTCATGCCGCCCCAAAGCTTTGGATCCATATTCACAGAGTCGTGGACGAGACATTCTGAGGTGTTAACTTTAATTACTAGCAGAATCCAGTGGAACCTGCGGACACGATACATGCACAGTACGTCATGCATAACTCATCGATTAGCCGGCCACATACCATGCATGGAGTAAACAAAAGAGAATGTGCTCAAGACAGAAACACTCACTCAAAATGGTAAGGAAATAGAATATCACTTTTGAGTTCCTGCTTTGTAAGAAACTGCCACAGGTCTGCCTCCACGTCGGCGGGGTAACGCTCCAACACATGTCCATTAACGATGTGTGGGTCAATGAACCCAACATCATGGATGTTCCTTACTCTGCATTCCTTCATCTTCATTCTGCATGTATAATAGCGGACACAACAATATAGTTAGGACATATATATAGTGCAGGCAATATGAACGAGATGGGGTAGAAATTAATAAATCACTTACAGAACGTAGCAACTGATGATAGATTTATCGAGCTCGCGCAGATTGAAAAGCTGGAGCAATTCACTCAGTTCAATTTATACATAGTAATGTTTGAAGTGATGCTCATGTCTAACTTCCGCATAAATATATTCTTTGGCGTTTTTATTTTTTATGTAACCCTTGTACCATTTCAGCAGACCTTTCATTTGTGGAGGTAGATCCTTTTCCTGCGCAGGCTCGACGAGAGGCCCATTCTTGACATATGTAATTACTACCTCCTTCACTGGCGCCTCATCAAGGCCTAACAGTTCACGAAGAGTAATACCTAAGTTGGCCGCTTGTTCTCTGGCACTCGTTACAGTCAATCCCTGTGCTGCCGCAGCTTGTATGATCTCGGGGGCATCCGGACAGAAGGCTTCCACTATAAGCGGGGCAATCGATTGTTTACTTTGTTCCCCGAGCTGGGCAACTTGTTTCCCGCTTTTTTTACTTTCGGCCTTCTCCCGCTCTTTGTTCTCCTTGAACATGAGTGCCTGCCTGCGAAGTTCACGTGCATAGTCGTTAGGCAGATTCTTCGCGGCTTGGGACGGTGTGCTCAAAAATGACTTAGCCCACTTCTTTTGCTCATCAGAAAATACTGGCTTGGGCTCGGGCTCTCTTTTCTTCTTGCAGTCCGCCTTCCATTTCTCCAAATCAGCAGCCGCGGCCGCGTCGACTTCCTCGGCACTACGTTCCCAAGGCCTTGTGGGGAGAGGCTTCAGTGATGGCTCCGGTACCTTTGTGGTCTTAGGTACATAAGGGTCCGGGTTAATAATCCAGGACTGCTTCTGCTTCTTTGCCGGAGGTGGATTGGGGGGCGGCGTCTGATCACCCGCCGGACGAGGACTGGGGGGCGGCGGCTGATCACCCGCCGGACGTTGTGGACTGGGGGGCGGCGTCGGCTGACGTGACGGAGGTGTAGGTGAACCGCCACCACCACCACCACCACCACCACCGCCACCGCCACCACCACCATCGTAGGGGGGTGGACTTGTTGTCCTTGGCGCCTCGCCTGGAAACTTGATAAACTTCTTTTGCCATAGAATGAAATGGCGCTTGACATCTCCAAGTCTTTTCTCCCCTTCAGGTGTAGCAATGTCAATCTCCAGGTCCTCAAACCCTTGGACTATGTCCTCCACCGTGACACGAGCATAGCCATCTTGAATGGGGTTGTTGTGGTGGAGTGCTCCAGGTAAACATGGTAAAGCACTGCCGATGGCTACCTTCATGGACATGTTCCCGATAGGATAATACAGATGACATTCTTTCATCTCCTTTATATCGTCCACGGGGTAGCGAGGAGGCTCCGGTGAAGTAATTTCGACCACCAGAGGCTCCGGTGCAGTAATTTCGACCACCAGAGGCTCCGGTGCAGTAATTTCGATCGTCGGTGCATCTGCACCAGCCGGTGGGGCCTCCGTGGAAGCCACGCTGCTTCTCCGCTGCTGGCTTCCGAGATCCGCTGGATGATCTTCATGCTGCACCCGAGCTGCATCTCTTTCGGCTACTAGTACACTCATGGTTTTCTTCATCACATCCATTTCCGATGCCAATCGCGCCACAACATCTGCTTCCCGATCCATCTTTCTCTTACGGCTTCTGTAACCGTACGGGTCATCGTTCTGGGGGAACCCTATTTTCCACGGAATGTGCCCCATGCCTCGTACACGTCCTCCGTGTTCAGGATTCCCGAGGGCTTTTGTCAGCGCGTCGTTCTCTCTGTTGAACTTGATCTTCCCCTGTTGAGCATCCCTCATTGCGTTAATAAGGGCTTGGGTGGGTTTAATTAATTTGCCCCGGTAAACACACTCCCCTGTCTCCGGGTTCAGCGTTCCCCCATGCCCGTACCACCAGCTTTTGGCCCTTGGGTCCCATCCCTCCGTACCTGGACGGATTCCTCGCGCCCTCAGCTCGTTCTCCATCTTCTCCAACCTAGGCACCCAAATGCGATACCCTCCTGGCCCCATAACATGATTGTACTCCTTCTTAGCCGCATTTTCCTTATTTTTTTTCGATATTTGAATGAACTGCTCCGATTTCTTTTGCTTCACAAATTCTGGCCAATCATGTTTCAGTTTCTCATATTGTCCTTTGAAATCCGGAGTCTTGTTCTGCTTGACAAAGTCATGGGCTAGATTTTGCTTGAATTTCCGGAATGCGTCGACCATCTTATGAAGAGCGAACTGTTTGACTAGCCTCCTCCTCTCCTTGTTTTCCTCAATCTTGTTACCCTCCTCATCGAATTTGTTGTATTCCGGAGGTAGAACGAAATGTTCCATAAGCTTCTTGAAGCAATCTTTTTTTGTTCTCTTATCGACAAAAGTGAAACCATCAATTCGTGCCTTCTTTGGCTCATTCCACTCCTGGACGGTGATCGAGACGTTGTCTCTAACAATGGCTCCGCATTGGCTGACAAACTTGGTGGCGTTCTTGCGGGGCTCCAGCGGCCTGCCGGTTGCACTGTCGACAACCTCGATGGTGCATGTTTCTCCTTGTTTCATCGTCTTGGTTGCGCCACGCTTTGACGACGTACTCGATTGTTTCGACGATCCGGCCGAGGGCTAAAATAAGAAAGAGTCGCGCGCGTTAGTACACACATATTTATTCAAATCAGTTAGTTTGTATCACCAGAGGCTCAATGTATATATATACCTCGGCGCCGGAGGTGGTTGCTACTTCCATTTGAAGATCGTCGTTTATCGACGTTTGTTCGGCATCATCTTGCTGACGGCGCCCTTCATCTTCACCGTCAAGGTTCAGATAAGAAGAGATATCATCTTCTTCTTCTCCGGTCGGCACATATAGAATATCGCCGTTTATGATGCCGAACATATGTGCTTCACCGTCCGGATCATAGTTGTCCATAATCGGGTCAGCTCTATCGTCCGCCATTATGTCAGTCCTGAAAACATGTAGTAAAAACAAATTAATTAAGTGAAGAAGGGGGGCGGTGGCGGTGGCGGTGGCGAAAGGGCGGTGGCAAAAGGAGGGGGCGAGGAAGGGGTGGGAGAGGGTGTCGCGGTAGAGCGCGAGACGGGGCGGCAGACGACGGCGTCACGGAGAGGGGAGGCGAGGACAACACATTTATAACCCTCGCCGTCCCCTCTCGATCCCTAAAAAAACACCGCGCGCATCGCCGCCCCCCTCGCCGCCCCTCTCCGTATATACGTTTTTTTGTTAATTATCAAATTTTACGGTTTTTTTTGTTAATTATCAAGTTTTAAGTTATTTACCGTTTTTGTTAAACTAAGTTATTTACCGTTTTTGTTAATTATCAAATTTTATCGTTTTTTTTGTTAATTAACTAGTTAAAAAATTCTCTCTCTCTCTCTCTCTTCTCTCTCTCTCTCTCTCTGCTCTATCTGCTCTCTCTCTCTCTGCTCTCTCTCTCTCTCTCGATCATCGCTCTTTCTCTCTGCTCTCTCTGCTCTCTCTCTCTGCTCTCTCTCTCTCTCTCTCTCTCTCGATCAACGCCGGCGTTGAGGGCGGCGAGGCCGGCCGCCGACGTTGAGGGCAGCGAGGCGGCGCGGTGGTGGGCGAGGGAGGCCGGCGGGCGGCGTACTAGGGCGAAAGGGGGCGGCGGGCGCCGTACGTGGGCGAGAGGGGGCGGCGGGCGATGGCGGGCGGCGTCGAGGGCGCGGGCGACGGCGGGCGGCGTCGAGGGCGAGGTCGACGGCGGGCGGCGTCGAGGGCGAGGGCGGCAGGCCTTCGGCGCGGCAGAGAACGAGCGGAGAAATGGAGGCGACGGGTCGGGCGGTTGTATTTATAGCCCCCCCTTTAGTCGCGGTTGGGGAGGCGACCCGCGACTAAAGGGCCTTTAGTCGCGGTTGGGGAGGCGACCCGCGACTAAAGGAGAACCTTTAGTCGCGGTCGGGGAGGCGACCCGCGACTAAAGGGTAACCTTTAGTCGCGGTTGGGGAGGCGACCCGCGACTAAAGGACTTTTTTGGCGGGTTTTTCGTTCCCGCGCGCAACCACCTTTAGTCGCGGTTGGGCAGGCCAACCGCGACTAAAGGTATTTTCCAAATACTTTTTCTTTTTCAAAATCTTAAAAATACAAATAATATATCAAAAATTAAGAAAATAAAACTAATTCAATTCAATATGTTAAAAATACAAATAATATATCATAAAATTAAGAAAAATAGAACTAATTCAATTCAATATGTTAAAAATACAAATAATATATCAAAAAATTCAGAAAAAAAAACTAATTCAATTCAAAATGTTAAAAATACAAATAATATATCAAAAAATTCAGAAAAATAAAACTAATTCAATTCAAATTCTAAAAATACAAATAATATATCAAAAAATTCAGAAAAATAAAACTAATTCAATTCAAAATTCTAAAAATACAAATAATATATCAAAAAATTAAGAAAAATAAAACTAATTCAATTCAAAATGTTAAAATACAAATAATATATCAAAAAATTCAGAAAAATAAAACTAATTCAATTCAAAATGTTAAAAATACAAATAATATATCAAAAAATTCAGAAAAATAAAACTAATTCTATTCAAAATAATATACCAGAGGCCGGTCGTCGGCTATGGTGGTACGGCCGGACTCTGCAGAGCGTCATGGACTACATCACTCCAAATTTCATGTATCATTCGAAAATGGACACCAAACACATCACGGGTAATATAATTCACGTGATCCATTCAACAAAGTTTGGTACAATAAATTATTACACATCACGGGTAATATAATTCGCAGCGTCTCCGTGCATCAGCAATGGTCCGACCAAGATCATCAACGGGATCATCACGTGCCTCTTCTTCACCTTCCCCTTCACCTTCAGCATCCTCCATGAAAGTATCACCGAAATGAGCAAGATAGCTTTCATCAATGAAATCATCCCCTTCTTCATCTTCTTCCATTATAACCCCTCTTTCTCCATGCTTGGTCCAACAATTATAGCTTGGCATGAAACCGTGCCGAAGCAGATGCATGTGAACATCTCTTGAGGAAGAGTAACCCTTCTGATTCTTACAGATAACACATGGACAAATAACAAAACCCCCCTACTTGTTCGCATTAGCCACTACGAGGAAATCTTTCAAACCCGTAGTGAACTCGCCGGAGAGTCGGTTACCGTACATCCATTGCCGATTCATCTGCATTATTATAATATAAAATATATAATTAACCATCATGCATTTGTTAAACTAACTAGCTACAAACAATATAAATTAAACAATGAACTGCACACATGCATATTTTATCAATGACACATCAAAGGTTCATCAAGTTGCTAACCTCGATCGAGGAGTGTGGCTCCAACACTTCATGTCATGTTTGTTTCATACTCTTGGGGCATTTCATCAAACACCTTATGTGCATAAGAGGAACCAAAAGCAAACCTACACCCACTTGTGAAGAGAATGGCTCCAAATGGCTAAGTGTTGGCTGCTGGATGGGTATATATAGGGGAGGGGCTTTAGTTGCGGTTGGCCTGGCAAACCGTGACTAAAGGTGCCCGAAGGCCTTTAGTCGCGGTTGTCCTGGCCAACCGCGACTAAAGACCCTCACGTGCGCCAGCTGGCCACCGAGCACCCTGGGCCCAGGCCTTTGGTCGCGGTTCACCTCCAGAACCGCGACTAAAGGTCCCATTAGTCGCGGTTCCTACAGCTTCGCGACTTATGGGGCTGGACGGAAGCCTGTTTTTCCACCAGTGATGTGTCGCCTCCAGGAAGGGACCGGCTGTGGCGAGGGGAGGACACATGGGGAACTGCCAAGAAAAATGGATCGAGTAGCTGCCTGAGTAGCCCAGGCGGACGTTGCGGGGGTAGTTTCAGTTTTTTTTTCCCTGCTGTTGTGTACGGTTACCAGTTGCCGATGGTCAATGCATGAGTAAGTGATCTATGACAAGTAAGTGGTGTGGCAGTGGAAGGTGCAAGCAAAGTGTTACATGAAGCCGACGCGGATCAGTGGCCACGAAAAGGATGAAACTTTTCGGATGAAGTCATACGAGAAGTGTTTCACTTGTGTATTAGAGCATGCAGTGTTTCAGTTTGTGTGTCGTCCTCCCCACCTGCATTGTAGTTGGACCACAACACACCACACGAAAGAAAATAGACAATGTTGCATCTTGCTTGAATTGTCAATTTGTCTTTTTTTATCTTGTTTTAATTTACGTGTCAAGGGAAGGACCAAATATCTACGAACTGATCTGCTTTGGTTGACTTAGATCATTTAGTCCGGAATCCTCAAGAACCCCGGGTTAATTGTGTGCAACTTTCCTCCTAATTTTTTATCAAAGAACTTACTGATAACAATTTTTTCACAATCAATGAAGAAGACTCCCGGGACCAACTTTAGCGGGTTATTTCACAACATTGTATTTTTGTTATACTTAAATATATCATGTAGACTCTATGAATATGCAAAGGAAATACATGTATTAACTTCATGGTTCTCAAGAACTACAGTAGGCAGTAGTAGACTTAGGACAGGTAAAATCAGGTGAAGTGCTAAGTACTTATAATAACTAGTATAACTTGAATAGTAATAACACTTTGATAAGTCTACCTAACTTTGTCATGCAGATGTAAAAATCATATACAACCAAAACAACCAAACAATTTGGATGCTCAACCAACTGGGCAATATAGTCATGACACTTACAACCGGTGACACTAGGCATGCAAATTTGGAACCTTTAGGGTCCCTCCGACCCTACTTAGTTCAACCAAAAGAACTAAATTTTCAAAAGTAACATGAATTCTGAAAATTAATTTCATTTAGTTGAACTAAAGAGGATTGCAGGGTACCCTCAACGTTCCAAATTTTTGATACATAAGTGGCACCTTGTCAATGGCAGATTTGATTTCTCTCCGGGGCCCCTCTTGCTGCAACAAGGCACCATGCGCGTCTCAGTGTCTCACCACCAATATCCTCTGCCTACACCCCTTGTTTGAGTGCCGCCTACTCCACACTACAATTCCTTAACACCTCACCTACCGCCCTCTCCTCACCAACTGCGTCTGGGCAAGGATCTGCAATCAACTGTCTTTGCTACCAGCTTTTGAAATCTTTGTTCCTGTTGTGGTAAGATGGATGTAATAATACCTAGCTTATTCAAACAACAATTCACAAACGGCAGGTGGTTGTCTGCCATGCCAACGCATGCCCTTAATGCTAGTGTCCACTAGAGAGGCACAGGTTAGTGGGGTGGTGATACGCTACTGCTATTGTAGGAGACAACCGGAACCTCAAACCTTCTACTTTTTGGTCCACTCCAATATCTCACACACTATTACAAATATAGAGAGAGATATGCACCAAATTCTTAATTCTCAATGGCAATAGAATTGAGAACAAGTTCAGTGTGGAGAAGCGTTCAGTATTTATACTACTGGGATTACTGCTACAACTATATGTTAGATGAACCTAACTAACTTCATCATGCATATTAGGACAGTCATACTCCCTCCGTTCCAAATTACTCGTCGCTGAAATGGATGTATCTAGAACTAAAATACATCTAGATACATCCATATGTGCGACAAGTAATTCAGAACGGAGAGAGTATTAATTATATGGTCAGGCAACTGGCCAACGATCGTATTCCATGCTAGACAGGAATTCCCTAGTAGATACATCCTAATGTATGTTCAATTATGCTGGTAAAAGCATGGATGAACTTACCAATTTACCATGTGTCAAGCTTCAGCTCCGACAACTTGCGGTGTAAAGTAGCCTGAGAAACAGTGTAAAATAATGTGTATTGCCTGCTTGCCATTAGCATATTACTCACTGATCTTAGATTTCTGATATTACTCAAGTCTGCTATTGAACATACATTTTATTCTGATCGATCGAATGGAACATCATTTTGCAAGCATACAGACAAAGCAATGGGAAAGCATATGTATATTGACTGACACCACTCTAATATTTGAGATCTTCTTTCGCAATTAGAGTCTTTCCGAAAGGAGAATAGCTCCATGCAGAATGAATCTCATTATGTCCTCATGCCAACACAGGAAATAATGAATCTCATTATGTAAGTTGATCGTGTCTAGAATTGTGTTTCCTTCCTTGCAGTCGTCTCGTGACACTGTTTTTCTTTCTTTTCCGAATTGACGGTTTTGAATTACCCTATGGAGAGAAACCTAGTGTTCCATTTATTCATAGGATAACTAGGCAAGATTCATCTCAAAATCATCATTCCAGAATATGTTTACATTGCTTCACTCTATTTTATCACACATATGATACCTACAATGTAACCTGAGCACTTGATTCATTCTTCCACAAACAGGTTACAATGGAGAGGAATGTGCTGCAGGAAGAGAACGGTGTGCTCTGCAACCAAGTCCTGGAGCTACAAAATGAGCTGGCCATGCGGCTTGCGGACAACCCAGGTTGGGGCCACGGTATCTCTGGGTCGCCTCATCCTGTTTCTCACTCTGCCAGCTCAGTTTTCCTGTCACATCCGCCGACCATCACAAGCGCAGTATTCCCCTTTCAGCAGCGAACAGTCATGGAGTACTCTTATGCACCACCACCACGGGAACTTAAGCTCTTCCCAGATGCAACGTTTGGTATCAAAGGCCTTAAACCATCAAAATACCAGGAGGCCCCGACCATATTGCGCAACTCTAGGCAAGGTACCCAACACAGTTAGCCTCGTGGGTCGTAAGCCTGGGCCTCCCAAGCACGGAAAATGAACAATGTAGCAGTAGCACAACCTGCAGTAGTAAGGAAAGTAGTAGCTCTGCCTCTGATAAAGATTGAGTAGATCATTTCACTAGTAGAAAACGGAGCTTTAATGAGACTAAAGGCCTCCCCTTTTAGTACTGGTTCGGCACGAACCGCCACTAAAGGCCCACCACGTGGCGTGAGCTCGCGACGTGGTACCAACCGGTACTAAGGTATTTTTTTTGAAATTATTTTTTGAAAATTTTGGAATTTTTTTGATTTTTAGTTTTCTGAATTATTTGATGATTTAGTCTCTAATCGCCCATCTTAACTGCTCGAGTGTGAATCACTCATTTCAAATCGTCTAACTTCCCGTCCGTTCACCCATCCCTCTCACTACTCCAGTCTGAGCACGCTTAACTTCCGGGTTCTATTCTCCCTCATTTCCAAGTCTGCACTTGTTGTTTTCCTGACAATAGTAAGATGTGAATCCTATTAACCCTCAGGAGTTTAGCTTGAGCATGAAGTCACACGTTTCACTGTGAGAGTTTGAAACTATTATTCTAAAAAACAATAATTATGTAGTAACAATAATATTTCTTGAATAAGTAGTTTGACCACAGTTTGACCAGATTTGACCGAAATTCAAAAAAACTGAGATACTTATTTAGTAACACTAATATTACTGCGTAATTATTTAGTAACACTAATATTTCTTGAATCAGTTGTTTAACCGGTTTGACAAGATTTAACCAAAATTAAAAAAAAACATAAATTAGAGCATATCTTTTTTTCCTTTTACAATTTTGTCATTTCAAAAATTGTCCTAAACCCTAAACCCGGGACTTAAAATGTCAAACTCTATGCTAAACAGTAAAAACTAAGGGTTTAAACCATAAAACCTAACTCTAAACTCTGAAATCTAAACCCTAGCTCTAAATGTTAAAAAACGTCTAAAACGCCCAAAAACTCTATTTTTCCTTTGGAATTTTGTGATTTTAAAAAATTGTCGAAACGGAAAACTTGTTGTTTCAGCGGATCAATCTTTTTGTTCTGCAAGTTTTGATATATTATATGTATTTTTCTGAATTAGGATGTTTTAGTTATGATTTTTTCAAGTTTGAAAATTGCCCTATAGTCCCGATTTGTGTCTCCAACCGGGACTATAGGTTAGACCCCCTTTAGTGCCGGTTCGTGGCACAAACCGGTACTAAAGGTTGGCCCTTTAGTACCGGTTTGTGCCACAAACCGGGACTAAAGGGGCTCGTGGGGCCCCGACCTGACGCCAGCCTGCCACCACCCCTTTAGTATCGGTTCGTGGCACGAACCGGTACTAAAGGTTCAACACGAACCGGCACTAATGCATAGCCATTCGAACTGGTACTAATGATACCATTAGTACCAGGCCAAAATCGAACCGGGACTAATGTGTCTCACATAAGGTCATTTTTCTACTAGTGTTTCCAACCAATCAGGAAGTTTCTCTTTGAGCACAGTGAATGTACACAGTTGAGCTAGTGCATGTAAATACTGGACTCCATCTTGGACCTGGGAATGTTTTCCTTTTTATTTTTTAAACTTAGGATCTTGATTGAAGCCTTTCCATCTGCTTCCAGATTGCAGCACTCTTGAGAATTGGTAACCAGCCTCATAATTGTAGTACATAGTAGTCTTGACCAAGTATTGGGAAGGCTATTTGCCTTAATTTTCTTCCAGACACTAACATGTTAGAATTAGTTTACAACCAAGGTAATGGGCATCCTAAGGTTTACAACCAAGGTAACGGACATCCTAAGGTTAGGTTTACTGGTGAACCAAAGCACATTGAAAAGAGGAGGCTTTCATGTGACCGAAGGAGACAACTCCCTCCCCACTAGTAGAAAAGGGGGCAATGGCCCAGGCCAGTTCAGCCCATTAGTCCCGGTTCAATCCAGAATCGGGACCAATGGAGCTATTTGCCCCGGTTCGTGAGCCCAGGGGGCCGGCCGGGCCACGTGGGCCATTGGTCCCGGTTCGTCCGGACCTTTTGGTCCCGGTTGGTGGGATGAACCGGGACCAATGGGTCTGGCTCCTGGCCCACCATTATTGGTCCCGGTTGGTGGCATGAACCGGGACCAATGGCTACCCGTTAGTCCCGGTTCATGCCACGAACCGGGACCAATAGTGCTGCCTATATATACCCCCTCGCTCGTGAGCAGAGCACTCCAGTGCTCTGTTTTTCTCTTGCCGGTGAGGGGGGGCTTTGTGGTGCTCTAGCTCACCTCCATAGCACATGAGGTGTTCGATGAAATGCCCGAGCCACACTACTTAAGCTTTCTCCTCTCCAAGCTCGACCTCCAACCTCCATTTTCCTCAATATTTGTCTAGGTTTAGCGGTCCATCACGCCCCGTCCCCGTCTTCACCGCCGTCGATCACCCGCGCCGATCTCATCGCCAGCACCACCGTGGTGAGCCTCTTGTTCTTATCTTCTTTCTGAAAGGAAAAATATTCTTACTTGTATTATTTTCTTACTTTTATTATTGCATCTTATATAGTGCGATGGTTTTGGTATCCGCCCCCGTCGGCCCTCGTCCTGTCTATGATTCGGATGTGGTATATATTATCTTTTCATAACTATTGGTTCATTTATTGTTTATGAAAATTATGCCGACCAACGTGACATAGATTTTATTTATCTAGGAGGTTGTTGAACCGGAAATTCCAACCGACCCTATTGTCGAGAGATTAAATTTAGTTGAAGAAGAAAACAATTTCTTGAAGGAAAAAATAAAAAAACTTGAGGAGGAGAAGATGTGGAGTTGCATGTTGCGGATGTCGTCGATGATCACAAGATCAAGATGGATGCAATGCGCTTGAAGATGAGAAAGATTAGAAAATATGCCATTCATACCGAGGCTTGGTATCATTATGCCGTTGGATCAGTTGTTACCTTGGTTGCGACTATGATCGCATTTGTTTTCGCATTGAAATGTTTTACATAGTTTCAATGTATGGTTTAATTAATTTAGATGCTCTGCGGAGCTTTATGTTGTTAGATGAGAACTATGTATGTACTTTGGTTTTTATGTGATGATGAACTTCTATTAATTTGGTCATTTAATTATCTATTCATGATGTTCTGTAATGATTTTTGACACACTTAGTTATATATATGGCGGAAGGATCTCATCAACCTTCATCAACCTTCCGATTTTTGACACACTCCATGCCTATGGCGGAAGGATCTCATCAACCTTCCGAACTGGACGCCTCCGCCTCCTCCTCCTCCTCCGGCGAGTCAGGGCACTCCGCCTCCTCCACCGCCTCCTCCTCCGGCGAGTGACGATCAGGGCACTCGGCCGGCTCCTTCTCCGGCGCGTGGCGGCACTCCGCCTCCTTCTCCGCCTGCGCCGGCGCGCCCGAGCAGCCAGCCTCCTCCTTCTCCGCCTCGTCAGCAAGGGCGGAAGAGACCCGGCGCCGCTCCGGCTGCTCCGGCGCGTCGTAGTCCTTCTCCTCCGCCTCGTAAGCAAGGAAAGAAGACATCCGCTCCGTCTGCTCTGCCGGCGTCTAGCAGTACAGCCAAAGGCGGGAGGAGATACAGATTCGGTCCTTCTCTGAACACTCCAGAGAAGTTACCGTACGAGAGGAGCGAGGAGGAAAACGTGAAGATCGCGCAGACCGAAGTGGATGACTGGTTTCAAGGGTTGAAAGCAAAGAGACATCCACCTCCGGAGGAGAAGGTAGATCCGATGAAAGCGAAGCGCACTCTGGCTGCCCTGACAAAACCACCCAAGTCTCCGCCGAAAGGCAACTATGAGCGCATTATTGGAAAGGCATTTGCCGAAGCGGAGAGGTCGGGAAGTACTAAAAGTGATCAAAGGATGAAAGAACGACGAGCTGGGAAACAAATTGCCCAGCTCGGCGAACAAGCGAAGCAATCGTGCCCCCCACTCAAGGTGCCTGCTAGCGACATCGTCGATCCGAGGATGGTGCCCGGTTATGGCAATCCTGCAGATTACCTGCCCGACGATGTACATTATGATTTCTTGGAGGTGCAGATACAAAGATACGAGTACGGGAAGCCTCTCGTCAAAGATGAAAGTTCTCTATCAACGATGATGCGAAGATTGCATGATTGGTACATGAAAACCTGCAAAGAGTCTGAGGGGAGGAGTACTTTGTATGTGAGAGTTAAAAAGGAGCATGACCTCCTTGGAATTGAACTGTTGCCTATTCCATTTGAGGAGTTCTATCAGTTTTTCAATCAATTGGCCATCGATAAAGCAACGGTCACCTGCTACTGTCTGTAAGTAGTACTACTTCTGTCATTAAGTCTCTCTATATAACTCAACCTTTTCATTGCATGTATTTATAATTATCCTCACTATATTATGCAGATTGAAGATCGCCGAATTGAAGAAAAGACAAGTGGGAGATATTGGGTTCATTAACACGTATCTCATAGATGCAACTGAGGTTCAATATCGTGCCCAAGAAACTGAGGCCAACTTGCTATGATCGTTGGAAATAAATGAACACAAAGATATAATACTCTTTCCTTACAACTTCAAGTGAGTGTTACTGTCTTGTGGCATATTCGATTTCCTTATTAGTCCAGGTTATAGTAATGTAATATTGATGAGTTATGCATGTGTGCGCAGCTACCACTATATTCTCCTAGAGATTAAGCTTGAGAAGGGAGTAGTAACTGTCTTAGACTCCAAGCGAAAAGATCCCAAGAAGTATGCGGACATGACTGAAATGCTCGAGAAGTAAGTTAAATCGATCATTATCCACCATATCAGCAACTTTGTTCATTTCTGATATCAAGTAATTATTTTCTTTGTATGGCAGGGCTTGGAGAAAATTCACCAAAAAAGCTCCGGGACTACCGAAGAAGCTGCAATTTAGGCACCCGAAAGTAAGTACTATATAGTAGCATATTCCACGCATCTCCTAGTGATTCAAGCGCTAGTTTCATCAATACCATTTAGCATGCTTGCTAATTATCAGTTTGATTGACCTCTGTTTCTTGTAAAGTGGTTGTGGCAGGAACAAGGAAATGATTTCTGTGGATACTACATTTGCGAGTCCATCCGCCACACGACCTGTGAGCGGGGCTACTCCGACAAACAATATGAAGTGCGTAAATAACAATATTCACAATTTTATTTTATTACCATCATTTGTGTTGAGTTTCATACATTCATATATATATGTGGTAGCTGCGCACACATGTATGTATGTATGTATTGACCCCCTTCTTAAAATTAGATGTTTCGGATGCGGGATGAACTCCTAGCACCAGATCGCATGCGAGCAATTCAAGAGGAATTGGCGGCATTCTTTCTTGACCACGTGATCGTTGAAGACGGAGAATACTATGTGGACCACGCGTCCGTATTTTAGGAGATTATATATTTGTAAAAGATAATTATTGTATATATGTAGCCGGTAGTGTCGGATAGATATACGAGAACTTGTTGTTCGACCAATCTCTCGGAGAAGGAGAGGTGGTCGATATCACTTCTCTCTGTATGCATATATGTTCATGACGATCTTCTGTTTGCTTACTAGCTAGCTAGCGTGTCTAGCTAGTCCTCTCTATACGTATGTATGGTACCTAGCGTCGACCAAGCACGGACAGGACACTTCTCTCTATTAATTAGCTAGCTATATCACAATATATGAAACACCTAAATTAGCCCCCCAAAACCCCCCAACCCCCCCCCCCTTTTCAAAAAAAAAACCCCAGCCACAGAAATGCTGACGCGTGGATGCCTATTGGTCCCGGTTGGTGCCACCAACCGGGACCAAAGGCCCTCCTGCCTGGGCTCAGCGGACAGGCCACGTGGAGGCCCATCTGTCCCGGTTCTGGATTGAACCGGGACTAAAGGGTCAGGGCATTAGTACCGACCCTTTAGTCCCGGTTCATGAACCGGGACTAAAGACCCTCACCAACCGGGACTATAAGCCCTTTTTCTACTAGTGCCCCAAACCTTTTATCTTTTGGTCTACTTCAATATCTCATACTATATAAAATATGGTGAAATACATGTATCCACTTCCTAATTCTCAAGGACTTGAGGATTATGAACGGGTTAAATGTGGAGAAGTGCTTCGTATTTATACTAGTACACTAACTACTGTAGCTATATATAGTCATATGACTTTGGTGAACCTTCCTAACTTTGTCATCCGAAGGGCAGTCATACATCTTGAATAATCATGGCCTCTATGCTGAAGCGGTGGGCAGACGAGCACATTTATGCACGAGAGAAATTTCAAAGTGGATGAAATGCCCACCAATAAATTGTGTTAAAGATTTCTCCCAAAAAAAGTTGTGTTAAAGATATATTACCTCCATTCCTACAAATATGACATTTTGGTAGTTCTGAAACGGAGGGAGTACTTTAGAAGTCTCGTAATATAGTAACACATTTTTCATGCGCTTGTATTGTTGCTCCCACTCTCATGTGAACAAATGAGCATGAAGGTGATGAGCAGTCATACATCTAGTTGGAGAAAAGCCGGTGAAAATCTGCAAGGGTCAAACCAACGGCCATGATGAAAATTGTACGTGTTTCTTGTTAGGCAAATCATGCAGTGCATGTGCCTTTACTTCCAACTATAAAACCCAATAAGAGTCGCGGTATGGGCGCCTCCTCGCGCGCTCCACCTGTCCCTATTTTACTGTGTCGATTTCTTTTAACCGGAAAAAGTGGAAACGAAGGGAGCTAGCTCGCGTGAGACAAATTACCCAGCCCCCGTTCCCCATTCGCCGCCCCCTCCTCCCCGATTCCTCTCCCTCCCCCTCTTCCTCGTCTGCCGCCGCCACCACTCACCGGAGCCCTCCCCCACCGCCGCCGCCGCCGCTGCCGCCACCGCCAGCGCCACCATCAGCGCCCTGCCCCAACAGCCTGCAACCAACCCCCTCTCCTGCTTATCTTATCCCCACCACTGGCAAGCTCCCCCGCCCCCCCCCCCCCCCCCCCCCACCTCGCCCCAGATCGAACGCCATGGACAAGGTGCTCTCTCCATCTCTTTTGTGTTCGATTTGGAGTTGGTTCTCCGTTCGTGAAGCTCCCTCTCTTCTCTGCTACAGGAGAGCATCTCTCTCTGATCATGAAGCAGCCCCAACCCTAGCCCTTCTTTGGCCATGGCGGCTGAGTAGGCAGGAGGTACGAACCCCTCCTCCCCTCCCAAAACCAGCTCCTGAGTGTGTTCTTCATCCCCTTATGTGATGTGTGCCTCTGCGTGTCGAGCCATGGTGAATTTTTCTATGTGTGCTGGACAATGAGCCATGGCATTTTCTAGGGTTTTATTTACTGTCATGCTACATCTGTTTGTGCTTGGAGAGTTGTAAGGTTTTATCTATGGTGAGGATTATCGTCTTATTTATCTAATTCACACTTTGTTTTTTAGATATATTTGTTACATCCGTTTTCAAGCATGTGACTATGATCCAATTTGTGCAAGAGCTCCTCGACTTACATGATGCCTCACGCCCGCTAACGGACATGGACCGTGCAAAGTAAAAAAAAAAAACGGTTATGTAGACTACAATGTTATTGGCTGCAGGTAGTTGACTAATTTCTTTCATACCCATTATATATGTAGATAAAGAAAGCACTGCGTGGTGTTCGTGTTAAAACAAACCACCAGAAAGACCAAATCAGAAAATAGAAGATAACAGGAATTACTCCTGTCCACATTGAGCCAACGGAAGTAATAATCTTTTTCGTATGATGTTATATATTCGATTTTGTCATTAGTCCCTATGTTCTAGAACAGCAAATTAGCCCATTGTATTGCTGGAAAGATGTGGCTTATAGACTTGAGGCCTTTGTTGCTTGTTTGTTCATGTTGGTGTGTGAGAAATTGGGTAGATGAATAGCTTTGCATACAACATTCTACCTGAGGCCCATGCATTTGATATCTGTAGGTGGTTACTTTCTCTCTCTAATGTTGTTTTACTCCTGTTATTTTGTTGTTGTTAGATTTCCTGTTGATGAGAGAGGAACAATAATGCCAGTCGTTCAGTACTTCAAGCCTTCAAGGACATATACAACTGCAATCTGCAGTATACTACTTGGCCCTGCCTGCAGTCTGGAAGTGATTATCGGCCTGTATATTTGCCTATGGAGGTACTGTATCTATCCATGAATGCTTCCTCATGTTTTAATTAGATAGCATTTGTCCAGTGTTTCCTACAAATTGGTTGTAGGCATGCAAGCTTGTTGAAGGGCAAAGGTACTCTAAGAAGTTGAATTATAAACAGGTCACCAACGTACTTAGAGCTAGTTGTCAACGTCCCCAGCAGAGGGAGCAAAGCACTCATGAGGCACCTGTATTTAGATGCTGTGAATACTGATAGTAAATTATTTTTTCTTATAGTCTGGATCATCTGCTGCACATTTGTTAATTTTTTTGATGACCAGATTTAGCTAGGCAATTTCATGAGTGGGTGCCTGTACAAATTGCTCGAGTATTTTCAGCCACGTCAATGTCCAGCACCTCTTGTAACAATATGGACGGCCACTACTTCTTCGGCTCAAGCGTAAGATCTCGTGTTCACTCTTCTCATCTGTTGATGATATAGAAATTTCTTGCTATCTTTCACACCTTCCCACCTACATATTTCGAATCATGAACTAGCACTATGTGTGTTTGCATATACATACACACAACACACTTGAAATGCTGCGTCGATAATCCTTTTAATTTGATTTGTAGATTCTGATATGAACAAACTAGAATTTGAACTTTAATATGAAGTTGCCGACAATGGCCCCCATTTGGTTTGGAGCACTAATTGCCTGCTGCTGGTAGTGCACTATTTCATTGCTTTAGATGTGGCCCTTCATTAAATTTAGTTTGTAAAATATCATAATCAGACGTGCTTTATTAAGAAAATACTACTGAGATATGGCTACCTTACACTGTCTAATCAAAATAAATTTAGGTTCTTACAGTAGTATACTTTTGGCTTCTTTAGTTTGGACAAGCTAGCCATATCTGCTTGACTACCATGACCTCTGGTCTCAGTTATGACGATCATATTATCTTGGTTCGCATAGTAGTACATGATTTTGCTTGTCATTTAGGATCGACCCCTTCACCGGCGATGAATCGACGTCCGGAGCTCTACAGAAACTACCAGCATGACAGGTAACCTGATCCATCCCTGCTCTAATTCAAACACGGCCATTGAATCGAATTCGTTGCTCCTGCCCTATGTCCGCCGTGCGCTGTGGATTTGTATTTAATGCTGGTTTTGGATGGTGTATGCAGTTGCAAATACGAGGAGCAGTGCAGGTTCGTGCACGCCAACTCTAACCAACAGTGAAGCCCAACCAATTCAGGTTTTGGTACCGGGAGCAGGCAACAGCCGCAACATATTGTTTAGTAGGTATTACTATTAACCATGGAAAGCTAAAAAATTGTCGGCACATCATCTACTCTATAAGATTCCCTCGGAAGAAAATACTTTATAAGATGCTAAATCTATTAATCACACTTGAAATCCTTGGTTTCAGAGGCATGCTAATTAATCAATTGAGCAACAACTCAATCCTGGAGGTAGTGCAGGATTATGGAAACTATTTTATGATTTCATAATTTTTCTTTTCCATCTTCTTTCAGTTCTTACCCATTGCTCTGCTTTTGTATTCTGCTATCCTCTGTTGTAGTTTTGTGAGTTTATCTGTTGTTAATCCACCAACAGAAGGAATGCAACAGAAATGTGCATGTTAATGCTTACTAGATACATGATTTCTTTCTTCCGTAGACGATCCAAATATGGGCATGTATACTTCAAGACTTAATTCTAACCAGGCGCTAAGGAAATCCGCTCTGAACTAAGTAGGAAGAACAGAAGCAACAGCGTACATCACGAAGATAGGCACAGATAAATGGATGCATTCCAATCCTTCTAATCCAAATATAGAAAAGCATCCTATTAGATTGGTCACCACAGGGTGAGTGTTATCTAACTTACGGATTTAGAGTGTGATGCTAATTAAATTACACGCACAACCAAATTATTTATTTTTACTTTCATAATAGTAAGATATGACTTCTGAAGACTTTGTCGTATGTTCTTGCGTGATTTTTTTTTTCATAAATGGGTCTTCAATTTTATCTTCAAACCTTTACATGCCATCAATAGTTTTGGAGATATCCATGCGTTTGGTGCCAAATTATCATTTGGTGTGGCGATCATGACCAATGGTAATGTTTTAATAGGCTGGAAACCTCCATCATTCGTCTAGCTACAAATTTCAAACTAATGTCATATATGCGAGTGTCAGCATCAGTGGAAACACTGAGACCTATTCTGTGAGAAATATGAAATATGTTTTGGAAAACATGTGTCATAAGTTAATCATGGGAAAAAATAAATAAAAAGATATCTTCTTTTCACGTTTTATTTGTTTTGCTTATATACCTAAAAATCAGTGGCATTTCTTTTTCTATTTTTTGCTGGGAAGTAGCCAATGTATAGTGTTGCTTCACTTACTATGCTATAAGCCTTTTTTGGGCATTAACTCTGCTGCCAAAGGCATATGTAAGCCTTAGATATATGCACTATAGAAGAAATGTGGAATGTTCTGTTAAAGCGTCACAACATCAATAAGAATCTTGCACGCTGTTTAGATGGTCGATGGAGAGATCAAGCAGACTTTTCCCACTAACTTTTTGTCGTCTGTGTCCAGTTTGACGCAGGCTGCCTCCGAACAGCATGTTGCTTATGTACAAATCTTGGAAAAAACTAATCCTGGAAGCATCCTTTGAATATCAGTACAAACCGGTGCAATTTTTTAGATTGATGTTTCCTGTTGCTCATCAATATAGGTTGCTTTGCCTCTGTCTATGGTGTTTTTTTTTTCTGGATGGAATCAGCTTCCTGAAGAACCATCATGTACCTTATCCTAATAGTTTGTTTATATATGTTAAGAAATGCAATTCAAGGGACTCAACCAGCAAAATGGAGTTTTGATTGGGTAATTTAATTATAGCCTTGATTACCATTGTCAATTTTGTCGTGTAACAACTAACAAGGTATTGGCTTGCATACATGCAATTTTTAGCAAACATTATTCTTAGGAGGTCTCTATACTTATCATTTAACTGCAACAAAGAATTCAAGCGGTGCTGATACAATTGCTGATCACTTGATCTGATGCTTTGCAGAGTAACCACTGAGAATATGAAAGAGAGCTTGCAATTCCATTCGTCAATGTGCAGTGGCAGGGAACACATTTACATTTTGTAGGTACGTTCTGGTTCATACTTTCATAATTTGTCGTTGCTTTCCACTTTGTTTATGCAGATGTCTGTTCGAGCAATGCATTAGCATATTTCATGCCCACATAATCACAAAATAATTTCTTTAAGATTTCATTTTCCATTGCTTGTTTGGTATTAATATGATAACTGACATAGACACACAACAAGCTAACAATGACATCAAGTTGTCGCCGCGCTGGCGACATCAACGGATGGAGGGTACGCCTGCTGCAGTGGACTTTGTCATCTCATCAGCATGCTCGCCCGTGACAGTACACGGAAGCTTTCTCTTGCTGTTGAAATCTCTGAAGAATTTTATGGAAGGTTTATTTGTCTCCTTCCACTCCAAATTTCGATTTGACATTTTATGAATCTAACTCAAAACCACTTGTTTGTAGATTGCATCAAGGGGGATATATTGGTTTTGAGGCACCATCACTTTTTTGTTTAGGAGTAGTTTTGCTGCTTTGTTGATAAGCATACTGAAGGTATTATTTCATTTTCATGACGAGGGCGGCGGCAGGGGTTGCTGCAGCTCCAGTGTGGCCCTGGAGCTCGTGGTGTGCCTCATACTGTACCTTAACTACCTGTACGTCTGATGGAGCAAAAGGGACGGTGTGCATCGAACGGGTCCGGGTCGATGAGGAAGAGGACCGGCAGAGGGGGCTCGACAAGGTGTCACATTCAAAAGGCGCGGATGCATGGTTGCGGCAGCGACGCATGGTTGCGGCAGCAAGGTCGGGGAGGCGTGTGCAGTCTACCTGGGCGCCATGCAGGATGGATACGGCACGGCGGCCGGGCCGACAAGGAGCATTTTCATTATTATGGAAAATGATGGATAGCAAAATCCACAAGATCACCAGCCGAGGGCATGTTGCTGGCAGCTATGCCCATGCCAGTGTTGGCAGCTATGCCCATGCCAGTGTTCAGATTCAAGGGGGTCGCGCGATGGCGCAAAGATTGGTAGCCACTGCTTATGTGTTGCTTCATCATCATGCCTTGGAAGCATGGGTGGCTACCGCTGCTTGATGGTTAGCCATCCAGTACACAATTATTTTTTGTTAGCTTGTTTCAATTGGAAGCAATAATTTTTTGCTATGACTTCTAGATTGTAATCCTTCTTGACTTTTGAATCAGTGATAAGTGTAATCCTACTTGACTTTGCATCAGTGATAAGTGATTCAATGAGTTTGTAATTAAATTCATAGTTGGTGATATCTGGCATGTGTACACATAAAAACATGGAAGGGGTGCGCCCTACCTGGCACCGCTCAGCTCCCGCTCAGGAGGCGCATCAGGGTGCGCCCCAACCACTAGTATGTACCAATAGTAATCACCTAACTGGCTCATGCATTAAGTTGTCTATACCATGGTTGTTTTTAACAATGTTTCAAGCGAAGCCAGGTTTCACAAATAAAAATACAATTCATGCGAGAGTAAAATATGGTTATGAGTTTGTGAGTAACAGTTGTGATTTCAACATGTACTACAAATACACTAATACCTTAATTACGTCATACGTAGTTTCTTGTGTCACAAAGCAAGCAAGCATACAGCTAGCTGGAACGAACCCAAAATCAAGCAACACGGATGAATACAGTATTTTTTGTGTTGTAAGTATAACTACATGCCAGATAAGTTAAACTATGTTTTACCGTTGCACATATGTCCTTTTAAAGAGAAGGGGTTGAAACCCCCGACCCCTCTCCATTCAAAGATGCACACACTGTCAACTATATTATTCAACAAAGCCTGACAAAACAAATACATGGATCGACTCAAAGCCGCATTCTTGGTGAGCTCTCTCGCTACACCTACAACCTTGATGATGTACCTGATCTCGCACAAACGCACACCATCTAAACTGGTGGACTCACCAAGCCGCCCAACGTTGAGTCGTGAGCACCAACCGGTCTAGCAAACCATCAGCACACACACCACATGTGCATGCTCTAGAATCCGTTAATCTTCCGTCATCCCATCTTCACGAGGGACCAACGCATTCACCTTGTCAAGCCCTATTGCCGTCGACTCCAGCATGACGCCAAACAGCGCCATCATCCTGTGTGCGTCCATCACTGATACCCCACTGCGCCACGCCGCCGGGACCCGTCGTCATCGATGCAGTAGATGCAACACCGTTTCACCTCTTGTCCCCTCCAGCCAGCACCTGCTTCAAAATGATGCCCCCATATATGCTTATCAAAACCAGTTTCGCACGGCACTACTCTGATTTGCACTGTATGGTGGACACCAATGAGTAGCGAGGCACAGCCGGGCCCTACACATTCCTGTTTAATATCCTCTTCTATAAATTTCCTATCTTACATCACATTCTCTTCCCTATTGACCACCACAGACCAAAAAACATTGGCTAATTGTATTGGTATTTTCCCATCAAAAGAAGTTGTACTAGGATTTTATTCTCTTCCCAAAAAATCCCATGAACCCATTTCCCACTAAGTTTCTTTTTTTACATTTTTTAAAAAAATTTCGTGTTGTTTTAATCGGGCAGTCATTGCTTGGCACTTATTTCTTTGGGATGTGGGGGCAAGGTTTTTAATTTCGGAATCAAAATCATTTCGGACCTCACTGAAATGTGCGAAAATTTCGGAAATTTCACATATTTTGTAAAATATTTCAGATTTTAAGATTTCAAATTTCGTTTAATTTGATTGAATTCTGACATAATTTAAATATTTTTTGAAAACAGTTTGAAAATGCCTCGAAATTTCGGAGGTAATAATATTTCAGACCCCACTGAAATAGCGAAATTTCAACCCTGTGTGGGGGTGTACGATTATTGGGTGCACCCTCTTGTCCCGCATGTGCCCTGCATGCATTCCTTTTGATGTGACTACATACGATTATTGGATGTCTCTTTCCATTCAGCGCTGTAATAAGTCACTCTACCTTAGGTCTGTTAGGCTACTTTCAATGCATGGGTGCTTACATGAGGTGCTAAGCACATTAAAAACTTTAGCAACTAAAGCCCTCAATGCATAGGTGCTTAACTTGTTGGTGCTAAGCATCCTTCATTTAATGATTTTACAACTAAAATTTTTCATACATTGGTGGGCTTCTTCCATTTAAGTGTTTTGCCTAGGTTCTCGTGCTTGGCATTGTTTCTTCCTGGGGTCACCATACTCGTCTCTCTCCTCATAACTACCTTGCCACATCAGATTTTTTGCCTACATGGCAGCCTTAGCACCTACACAAGGTGGAGTATTGGGAGGGGCCTTACAAACCATACCATTAATTAGGTCCCCGTAACGAGGTCATCCTCTTTTTTATTCTTTCTGATTGGTTACATCATGAAAGTATGTTGTTTGCCATCTCCTTCTAAAATCAATCTCTCTCTCTCTCTCTCTATATATATATATATATATATATATAGACGGTCTATTCTGCTAATATTAGCAGAATAACTATTCTGCACACCACTTCCGCACTGCACGCTGGACGCAAGTGCATGTCATTCTCTGAACCAAGTGTGTTGCACTACTCACACGAGTGAACTTCTCGTCGGAAAAAAATTGCACGGGTTATTTTTTCGGTATTGTTTTCGCTCTAATTTTTAACCGTTTATCGGAATAAGGCGTGTAATATACCGTTGAAAAGCTATGGATTAGGCGCAACTTCAACATGTTGAACACTTTTCGAGATTCCACACGGTTTAAGAGCAGTTTTAAAAATGGTGCGGCGGATGACGAGTGGCAGCAAGCGTTTTTTCGCGTTTTTTTTCCAAACCGCTTGTTGGAATGAAGCAAATGATACGCCGTTGGATAGATATCATCGAGGCGCATCTTTTTCATATATAAATCTTTCTCTAATTCTTTACGCTTTAAGATCAGTTTCAAATTTACTAAATCGCGGAATTCTGTTTTTCAAGTTTTTTAAAATTTTCGGTACTGTTTTCGCTCCAGTTTTTGAACCGTTCATCGAAACGAGGCGTGTGATACGCCGTTGAAAAGCTACGAACGAGGCGCAACTTTCATATGTAGAACTTGTTTCCAGATTCATTACGATTTTAAATTAATTTCGAAAACGGTGCAGCTGCCGGCGAGTGACAGCGAACGTATTTTCGTTAATTTGTTCAAACCGTTCATCGGAATGATGCAAATGATACGCCGTTGGAAAGATATCGACGAGGCGCAACTTTTTCATGTAGAACACTCTCTCTAATTCTTTACGTTTTAACAGGAATTTCGAATTTAACGAAATGCGGACACTCTGTTTTTCACGACACCCAAATCAACGTGGGTACTTCATCCGACTGAAAACCGCACTGCAACGGTCGAAAAACTGCACTTCATCGGACAAACAAGTGCACTGCAAGTTTTTTTTTGTGGGACGTAAATTTTCCCAAACGAGGTGGAGTGCACTGATTCAGACGAAAAACTGCACTGCATCGGACGAGCAAGCGCACTTCATGATTTCTTTTGTCGATTTTAAATGCATGTTGTTTTTAAATGGAGTGTACTGAAAGTCGTTCCTGTTGGACTTTTTTAGGCCAAAATGCACTGCATTTTTGCATGTTTTGTAAATTCTTTTTATTTGAAATGTACCATACTGAAGAGTCATTCGTAGTGCATTTTTTTCAAGACCAGAGTGCACCGCATTTACATGATTTTTAGTGCGTTTTTTGTTTTAAAATGTGTGTACTAAAAAGTCCTTCATAGTGGGTTTTTTTGTAGACTAAAGTGCACTGCATTTGTCATGTTTTTAATTGCATTTTGTTTGAAATGAACTGTATTGAAGAGTGCTCTGTAGTGGACTTTTTTTATACGCAAAGTGCACCGCATTTTCTTCCTAGTTTTTTACTGCACAATGGAAACATAGCGAACCTTATGAAGAAACTTCAACCTTTTTGCTGCATTTTTGTTCCATTTTTTCAAAATACTAGTGATAACTTCCTGCATGAACGGGTCAAGTGTACTGCAACATTTTTTATTTTGCATAGTGAACCACGTAGATTTTATAAAGCAAACCACAAAGATTTTAACAATGGACTACAATAGTATGAAAAAATGTACTTCTTCGGTTCACCGAGTACACTGCTTTTATAAAGAAAAGATTTTTTACAAACTAAGTAATGCAAGCGTACTGCATCAAATTTGTTCTTTCATTGTTATTTTTCTACACATGGCAACAAAGTGCACTGCTTAAAATAAATTTAATTTTTAATGCAGCAACACACTGTACTGCAGTTAGAGGGTTACTTTTTGTGAACCGAACTGCAGTAAAGACACCGATTTTTGCACTGAATTGACAAAACAGAAATGAATGCGTCCTCAACTGTACCGCACAGGCAAAATCTGAACATGAACAAAATCGCACTGAACTGTACTGCATCTCAGCGGAACAAAAATGGCGAGCAAACTGCGTTGTGCTCAGGTTAGGGAAGAGAGGAGTACCGCAGAGGGGCGCCGGACACGCAAACCTGAACGACATGGCACTCCCTGCCCAACTGTTGGGGAACGTAGTAATTTCAAAAAATTTCCTACGCACACGCAAGATCATGGTGATGGTATAACAACGAGAGGGGAGAGTGTTGTCCACGTACCCTCGTAGACCGTAAGCGAAAGCGTTAGCACAACGCGGTTGATGTAGTCGTACGTCTTCATGATCCGACCGATCCAAGCACCGAACGTACGGCACCTCCGAGTTCAGCACACGTTCAGCTCGATGACGATCTCCGGGCTCCGATCCAGCAAAGCTCCGGAGATGAGTTCCGTCAGCACGACGGCGTGGTGACGATGATGATGTTCTACCGGCGTAGGGCTTCGCCTAAACTCCGTGACGATATGACCGAGGTGGAATATGGTGGAGGGGGGCACCGCACACGGCTAAGGAACGATCCGTAGATCAACTTGTGTGTCTATGGGGTGCCCCCTGCCCCCGTATATAAAGGAGCCAGGGGGAAGGAGGCGGCCGGCCAAGGAGGGCGCGCCAAGGGAGGAGTCCTACTCCCATCGGGAGTAGGACTCCCTTCTTTCCAAGTTGGAGTAGGAGAAGGGGGGAAGGAGGAGGAAGAGGGGAAGGAAAGGGGGGGCGCCGCCCCCCTTCCATTGTCCTATTCGGACCAGGAAGGGGAGGGGCGCGCGGCCCCCTCCTGCCTCCTTCCCTCTTCTCCCTCGAGGCCCATGGAGGCCCAATAACCCCCCGGGGGGTTCCGGTAACCTCCCGGTACTCCGGTAAAATGCCGATTTCACTCGGAACAATTCCGATGTCCAAATATAGGCTTCCAATATATCGATCTTTATGTCTCGACCATTTCGAGACTCCTCGTCACGTCTGTGATCACATCCGGGACTCCGAACAAACTTCGGTACATCAAAACTTATAAACTCATAATAAAACTGTCATCGTAACGTTAAGCGTGCGGACCCTACGGGTTCGAGAACTATGTAGACATGACCTAGAACTATTCTCGGTCAATAACCAATAGCGTAACCTGGATGCCCATATTGGTTCCTACATATTCTACGAAGATCTTTATCGGTCAAACCGCATAACAACATACGTTGTTCCCTTTGTCATCGGTATGTTACTTGCCCGAGATTTGATCGTCGGTATCCAATACCTAGTTCAATCTCGTTACCGGCAAGTCTCTTTACTCGTTACGTAATGCATCATTCCATAACTAACTCATTAGCTACATTGCTTGCAAGGCTTATAGTGATGTGCATTACCGAGAGGGCCCAGAGATACCTCTCCGACAATCAAAGTGATAAAACCTAATCTCGAAATACGCCAACCCAACATGTACCTCCGGAGACACCTGTAGTACTCCTTTATAATCACCCAGTTATGTTGTGACGTTTGGTAGCACCCAAAGTGTTCCTCCGGTAAACGGGAGTTGCATAATCTCATAGTTACATGAACATGTATAAGTCATGAAGAAAGCAATATCAATATACTAAACGATCAAGTGCTAGGCTAACGGAATGAGTCATGTCAATCACATCATTCTCCTAATGATATGATCCCGTTAATCAAATAACAACTCATGTCTATGGTTAGGAAACTTAACCATCTTTGATTAACGAGCTAGTCAAGTAGAGGCATACTAGTGACACTATGTTTGTCTATGTATTCACACATATTATGTTTCCGGTTAATACAATTCTAGCATGAATAATAAACATTTATCATGAAATAAGGAAATAAATAATAACTTTATTATTGCCTCTAGGGCATATTTCCTTCAGTCTCCCACTTGCACTAGAGTCAATAATCTAGTTCACATCGCCATGTGATTTAACACCAATATTCATATCTGTATATGATTAACACCCATAGTTCATGTGACTAACACCCAAAGGGTTTACTAGAGTCAATAATCTATTTCACATCGCTATGTGATTAACACCCAAAGAGTACTAAGGTGTGATCATGTTTTGCTCGTGAGAGAAGCTTAGTCAATGGGTCTGTCACATTCAAAGCCGTATGTATTTTGCAAATATTCTATGTCCACAATGCTCTGCACGGAGCTACTCTAGCTAATTGCTCCACTTTCAATATGTATCCAGATTGACACTTAAAGTCATCTGGATTGGTGTAAAAGCTTGCATCGTTATAACTTTTTACGACGGGTTCTTTTATCACCTCCATAATCGAGAAACATGTCCTTAGTCCTCACTAAGGATATTCTTGACCGCTGTCCACTGATCTACTCTTAGATCAAAATTGTATTCCTTTGTCAAACTCAGAGCTAGGTATACAATAGGTCTGGTTCACAGCATAGCATACTTTATAGAACCTATGACTGAGGCATAGGGAATGCCTTTTCATTCTCTTTCTATTTTCTGCCATGGTCGGGTCTTGAGTCTTACTCAACTTCACACCTTTGCATCACAAGCAAGAACTCCTTCTTTGACTGTTCCATTTTGAGCAATTTCAAAAATTTATCAAGGTATGTACTAATTGAAAATCTTATTAAGCGTCTTGATCTATCTCTATAGATCTTGATGCTCAATATGTAAGTAGCTTTACTGAGGTCTTTCTTTTAAAGAACTCCTTTCAAACACTCATTTATGCTTTGCAGAATATTTCTACATTATTTCCGATCAACAATATGTCATTCACATATACTTATCAGAAATGTTGTAATGCTCCCACTCACTTTCTCATAAATACAGGCTTCACCGTAAGTTTGTACAAAACTATATGCTTTGATCAACTTATCAAAGCATATATTCCAACTCTGAGATGCTTGCACCAGTCCATAGATGGATCGCTGGAGCTTGCACATTTTGTTAGTACCTTTAGGATTGACAAAACCTTCTGGTTGCATCATATACAACTCTTCTTTAAGAAAACCATTAAGGAATGCTGTTTTGACATCCATTTGCCAGATTTCATAAAATGTGGCAATTGCTAACATGATTCAGACAGACTTAAGCATCACTACAGTTGAGAAAATCTCATTGTAGTCAACACCTTGAACTTGTCAAAAACCTTTTTGCGACAAGTCGAGCTTTGTAGATAGTAACACTACTATCAACGTCCGTCTTCCTCTTGAAGATCCATTTATTTCTTATGGTTTGCCGACCATCGGGCAGGTCCACCAAAGTCCACACTTTGTTCTCATACATGGATCCTATCTCAGATTTCATGGCCTCAAGCCATTTCGTGGAATCTGGGCTCATCATCGCTTCCTCATAGTTCGTAGGTTCATCATGGTCTAGTAACATGACTTCCAGAACATGATTACTGTACCACTCTGGTGCGGATCTTTACTCTGGAAGACCTACGAGGTTTGGTAGCAACTTGATCTGAAGTTTCATGATCATCATCATTAACTTCCTCACTAATTGGTGTAGGAATCACTGGAACTGATTTCTGTGATGAACTACTTTCCAGTAAGGGAGAAGGTACAATTACCTCATCAAGTTCTACTTTCCTCCCACTCACTTCTTTCGAGAGAAACTCCTTCTCTAGAAAGGATCCATTTTTAGCAACGAATATCTTGCCTTCGGATCTGTGATAGAAGGTGTACCCAATAGTTTCCTTTGGGTATTCTATGAAGACGCACTTGTCCAATTTGGGTTTGAGCTTATCAGGATGAAACTTTTTCACATAAGCATCACAGCCCCAAACTTTAAGAAACGATAACTTGGGTTTCTTGCTAAACCACAGTTCATATGGTGTCGTCTCAACAGATTTAGATGGTGCCCTTTTTAACGTGAATGCAGCTGTCTCTAATGCATAACCCCAAAACAATAATGGTAAATCAGTAAGAGATATCATAGATCGCACCATATCAATAAAGTGCGGTTATAACGTTCGGACACACCATAACATTGTGGTGTTCCAGGTGGCGTGAGCTGTGAAACTATTCCACATTGTTTTAATTGAAGACCAAACTCATAACTCAAATATTCGTCTCCGCGATCAGATCGCAGAAACTTTATTTTCTTGTTACGATGATTTTTCCACTTCACTCTAAAATTCTTTGAACATATCAACTATTTCAGACTTATGTTTCATCAAGTAGATATCCATATCTGCTCAAATCATCTTGTGAGGGTCAGAAAATAACGATACTTTCCACGAGCATCAACACTCATTGGATCACATACATCGGTATATATTATTTCCAATAAGTCAGTAGCTCGTTCCATTGTTCCGAAGAACGGAGTTTTAGTCATCTTGCCCAAAAGGCATGGTTCGCAAGCATCAAATGATTCATAACCAAGTGATTTCGAAAATCCATCTTTATGGAGTTTCTTCATGCGCTTTACACCGATATGACCCAAACGGCAGTGCCACAAATAAGTTGCACTATCATTATTAACTTTGCATCTTTTGGCATCAATATTATGAATATGTGTATCACTACGATCGAGATCCAACAAACTATTTTCATTGGGTGTATGACCATTGAAGGTTTTATTCATGTAAACAGAACAACAATTATTCTCTAATTTTAACTGAATAACCGTTTTGCAATAAACATGATCAAATCATATTCATGCTCAACGCAAACGCCAAATAACATTTATTTTGGTTTAACACTAATCCCAAAAGTATAGGGAGTGTGCGATGATGATCATATCAATCTTGGAACTACTTCCAACACTCATCGTCACTTCCCCTTCAACTAGTCTTTGTTTATTCTGTAACTCCTGTTTCGAGTTACTAATCTTAGCAACCGAACAAGTATCAAATACTCAGGGGCTACTATAAACACTAGTAAAGCACACATCAATAACCTGTATATCAAATATACCCTTGTTCACTTTGCCATCCTTCTTATCCACCAAATATTCAGGGCATTTCCGCTTCCAGTGACCATTTCCTTTGCAGTGTAAGCACTCAGTTTTAGGCTTTGGTCCAGCTTTGGTCTTCTTCACGGGAGTGACAACTTGTTTGCCATTCTACTTGAAGTTTCCCTTTCTTTCCCTTTGCCCTTTTCTTGAAACTAGTGATCTTTGTCAATCATCAACACTTGATGCTCTTTCTTGATTTCTACCTTCGTCGATTTCAACGTCACGAAGAGCCCGGGAATCGTTTACGTCATCCCTTGCATACTATAGTTCATCATGAAGTTCTAGTAACTTAGTGATGGTGACTAGAGAATTCTATCAATCACTATCTTATCTAGAAGATTAACTCCCACTTGATTCAAGCGATTGAAGTACCCAGACAATCTGAGCACATGCTCACTAGTTGAGCGATTCTCCTCCATCTTTTAGATATAGAACTTGTTGGAGACTTCATGTCTCTCAACTCGGGTATTTGCTTGAAATATCAACTTCAATTTCTGGAACATCTCATGTGGTCCATGACGTTCAAAACGTCTTTGAAGTCCCGATTCTAAGCTGTTAAGTATGGTGCACTAAACTATCAAGTAGTCATCATATTGAGCTTAGCCAAACGTTCATAACGTCTGCATCTGCTCCTGCAATAGGTCTGTCACCTAGCGGTGCATTAAGGACATAATTCTTCTGTGCAGAAATGAGGATAAACCTCAGATCACGGATCCAATCCGCATCATTGCTACTAACATCTTTCAACACAGTTTTCTCTAGGAACATATCAAAATAAACATATGAAAGCAACAACGCAAGATTGATCTACAACATAATTTGCAAAATACTACCAGGACTAAGTTCATGATAAATTTAAGTTCAGTTAATCATATTACTTAAGAACTCCCACTTAGACAGACATCTCTCTAGTCATCTAAGTGATCACGTGATCCAAATCAACTAAACCATGTCCGATCATCACGTGAGATGGAGTAGTTTCAATGGTGAACATCACTATGTTGATCATATCTACTATATGATTCATGCTCGACCTTTCGGTCTCCGTGTTCCGAGGCCATATCTGTATATGCTAGGCTCGTCAAGTATGACCTGAGTATTCCGCGTGTGCAACTGTTTTGCACCCGTTGTATTTGAACGTAGAGCCTATCACACCCGATCATCACGTGGTGTCTCAGCACGAAGAACTTTCGCAACGGTGCATACTCAGGGAGAACACTTCTTGATTATTAGTGAGAGATCATCTTAAAATGCTACCGTCAATCAAAGCAAGATAAGATGCATAAAGGATAAACATCACATGCAATCAATATAAGTGATATGATATGGCCATCATCATCTTGTGCTTGTGATCTCCATCTTCGAAGCACCGTCATGATCACCATCGTCACCGGCACGACACCTTGATCTCCATCGTAGCATCGTTGTCGTTACGCCATCTATTGCTTCTACGACTATCGCTACCGCTTAGTGATAAAGTAAAGCAATTACAGGGCGTTTGCATTCCATACAATAAAGCGACAACCATATGTCTCCTACCAGTTGCCGATAACTTCGGTTACAAAACATGATCATCTCATACAATAAAATATAGCATCACGTCTTGACCATATCACATCACAACATGCCCTGCAAAAACAAGTTAGACGTCCTCTACTTTGTTGTTGCAAATTTTACGTGGCTGCTACGGGCTTAGCAAGAACCGTTCTTACCTACGCATCAAAAACCACAACTATAGTTTGTCAAGTTAGTGCTGTTTTAACCTTCGCAAGGACCGGGCGTAGCCACACTCGATTCAGCTAAAGTGAGAGAGACAGACACCCGCCAGCCACCATTAAGCACGAGTGCTCGTAACGGTGAAACCAGTCTCGCGTAAACGTACGCGTATTGTCGGTCCGGGCCGCTTCATCTCACAATACCGCCGAACCAAAGTATGACATGCTGGTAAGCAGTATGACTTGTATCGCCCACAACTCACTTGTGTACTACTCGTGCATATAACATCAACGCATAAAACCTGGCTCTGATACCACTCTTGGGGAATGTGGTAATTTCAAAAAATTTCCTACGCACACGTAAGATCATGATGATGGTATAGCAATGAGAGGGGAGAGTGTTGTCCATGTACCCTCGTAGATCGTAAGCGGAAGCATTAGCACAACGCGGTTGATGTAGTCGTACGTCTTCACGATCCGACCGATCCAAGCACCGAACGTACGACACCTCCGAGTTCAGCACACGTTCAGCTCGATGACGATCTTCGGGCTCCGATCCAGCAAAGCTCCGGAGATGAGTTCCGTCAGCACGACGGCATGGTGACGATGATGATGTTCTACCGGCGCAGGGCTTCACCTAAACTCCGCGACGATATGACCGAGGTGCAATATGGTGGAGGGGGGCACCGCACACGGCTAAGGAATGATCCGTAGATCAACTTGTGTGTCTATGGGGTGCCCCCTGCCCCCGTATATAAAGGAGCCAGGGGGGAGGAGGCGGCCGGCCAAGGAGGGCGCGCCAAGGGGGGAGTCCTACTCCCACCGGGAGTAGGACTCCCTTCTTTCCAAGTTGGAGTAGGAGAAGGGGGGAAGGAGGAGGAAGAGGGGAAGGAAAGGGGGGGGGGGCGGCGCCCCCCTTCCCTTGTCCTATTCGGACCAAGAAGGGGAGGGGTGCGCGGCCCCCTCCTGCCTCCTTCCCTCTTCTCCCTCGAGGCCCATGTAGGCCCAATAACCCCTCGGGGGGTTCCGGTAACCTCCCGGTACTCCGGTAAAATGCCGATTTCACCCGGAACGATTCCAATGTCCAAATATAGGCTTCTAATATATCGATCTTTATGTCTCGATCATTTCGAGACTCCTCGTCACGTCCATTGTGACACTCCAAAATTTTTATTTGGTTTTCAGCAAAAACTTTGTGGTTTTTGGAAAGAGGCCATTTAAAATTTTCCAGAAAACCTTCCTCTTAAAAACTTCCTTTTCTTTGGCAAGGATTTTATTTTTCTTCAAACTATGGTGTTTGATCTTTTGAAACTTCTTCTCTGTTGGTTCCCTCTAAAATTATTTTGGGAGTTTAATTTTTTTTCTTTTAAAAAAGAAACTCTATGAAAATTTTGGATTTTCATATCTTGGAAACCACCCATGACTTTGTATTTTGCCCATGTGGTAAAACCCCTCCAAAACCTCCCCTCCTCCTTGTAATCAACCTAAGTTCTCTGTCCCAACTAATCCAAGAAAGTTTTGGATTTTATTCTAATTTTCTTTCCCCTCAAATCATTTCTGCAAATTATTTGGAGCCTGAGAGATTTTCAAAGCAAGTACCCTTTTGCATTTGAGTTTTGACCTCAAACCAACTCTCCTGGATGGTCCTTTGTACCCACAACCCAGAACCATCTTGATCCACTCCTCCTCTTTTCAAAATTTTCAAATTTCAGTCTCTGCAAGTTTGGACCAGATTTGCCAAATTTGGTGAAATTCATATCTACACTTCTTCAAAAATTCCACCAAAATTCAGGCAGCCTACTGGAGCAATGAGTAGCCACTCCACCAAAAATTAGCTCAAGGAAAAATCCCCAGAGGCCAAATTCATTCTGTCGAACACCTTGCATGCGCTGTTGCTGTTCATATTCAGGAATATTCAGATTCAGTGTCGTTTTCGTTCGTCAGTTTCAATCACGCGTAGACAGTGCCCTTGGCACGTTCCTCGCCGCCTCTTCCTCCTGTCTGGAGCACCACACGTGCACTTGTCGCCTTCCCGGCGTCGGCGGCGCCCTGGCCCGCCTGCGCCGGTGTGTCTTGCGGCGGCCGAACCACCGTAGCAGCCGACAGAGAGAAGAACGGCGGCTCAACGCCGTTCGGCGCCGCCCAATCCTCCTGGTAGCTTCGCGTGGCCTCATGCACGCCAGCACACCCCGTTGCACCGTCGCTGTGGCCCGACAGGCACTGGGCACGCTCTCTGCCACCAACGGGCCTGCGCCGCCCGTTCCGTCGAGCCCCCCCTAAACAACCGAATCCCGCTGAGGTTAGCGTCTGAATGGAACCAGTAAACCTCCACGATGACGCCCAACTCCCTAATCTCCCCTGACCAAGCACTGCGCCGCCGTAACCTTCACCGGAGATCCCCGTTCACGGCCACCGCCTCAGATCGCCTATAAAAAGGACCCCGAGCTCGCTCACGACCCCCACACCCTCACTGCATCTCTCCAAGACCCTGCCAAGCCACCAGGAGGACCTCGAGGAGGTCTCCTCCCCCCGACTCCGGCCGCCCCGTTCCGCCTCGGCCTCCACCTCGATTCTCTCCGGTGAGGCCGTCTCCGGCCCCCAAACCCCGTCCGTTACCCCCTCTAGCTACCAGAAGTCTAACCCCCTCCTCAATTTGGCCTTCGCAGGTCCATCCAATGAGGCCCTCGACCACCCGAACCGCCATCCGCCGGAGCAAGGCTCGCCGTCGACGTGGTGCTCGCCGACCGCCACCACCACCACCAACCGACGCGGAAGGGCGCCCTGAACATGGAGGTACCCTCCGATCTCCCTGCCTCGCTGTGGATCGCCGCCGGCGACCACCACGGCTCTCGGGCGCCGACAAGCTTCGTCCCCCGTTTGAAAGTTTAAACCTGACGAGTGGGACCCGCCCGTTAGCCTCTCAGATCCTTTTAAACGAATCGTTTTCTGAAAACGCCTTCGGGCAAAATACGCTTTCCCCTCTGGGCTGGCGTATTCAAGACTGGAACGTTTTCTGTTTTTATAAGCTAGCCCCTGGAAACCTTCTGTTTCATTACAGATGAGTCCCTGGACAAAAACCTTTATAACTTTTAAACAGAAAAGTATTTTTGATTGATTCTTTTTCTGTCGTCTTTAAAATTTTGTCTAGTTTTTTATCAGATTTATTTGAAAAATATTTGGAATACTTTTTGTGCACCTCTTGGTATTTACGATAGCGCATATATTTTCTTTATACCGTAGATACCAAAGGAGGTGACGGAGCCGCGAACTTCACCGAGCTAGGCTCCGACTACTCCGAACCAGGCAAGCATGTTTGAACTTTTGATATGATGATTGTTTTGGCATGTTTGCATTAAGTAGTTTATGGCATGTTGATGAACATACCGACGAATGTCATGTTACCTGCAACGATGAGGCAAGTAAGTTTTGGAAATCCATGAGTGGATGGATGGATGTGAGTATGCATGGCCATTTGTTGGCATGAGGATGGGTAAAATGGCAGTGTTGTAGCATGCCAGGCTTATGCCAGACTATGTGACTTCAATGTCAACTCGTATCATTCTAGTTCCTTCCATTCCTCCTTCCCTGTACTACCACATGTTTTCCGCAAGGAATATGGCTTAGTAAGTTGTAAACCGCTTTCCTGGTAGACACCAAAAAGGAGAGGCCGTGATGATGGTTCCATGGCCCTGGATTAAAGCCAGTCATCCGGTCAGGGGGCATGGGTGTTTCCAGTTGGGACCGAGAGGGGGGCACCCCTTAGAGCGCGCGTATATAAATTTGATCCCATGCTATTCGAGATTGTGATCTCCCCGTCTCAAAAGTATTTCTTGGACGATGTCTAGGGTGATTCCTAGCATCGAGAGGTAGGATGGGTGTGTACTAGTTAGCTGTGTTTTCTTCCGAAAAACCGTAAACGGAACTAGTCCTTCGTGACTACGGAAATCCGTTGGCTGTGGGAAATTTTTTTTGTACAAACTCTGCAGAGTCATATATTCCTTCGAATCATCTATTCCATGTCCAAGTTCGATATTAACTTATCCTGACCAAATGTCAGTTTTGATGACAGAGACTCCGGTGAATCGCATGAGTGCTAAGTCCGGTTAAATGATTATTCCTGTGGATGGACTAACCCGTTTATTTTCATGAATTGAATATTTATTATGAGCATTATTTCCTTGTGAATAAAAGCCCTTTATGTGGTGTCGCTAAGACGCCCGACTGTGGCATTTCTTTTAAAGCCCTTTATGTGGTGTCGCTAAGACGCCCGACCGTGGCTTTTCTTTTAAAGCCCTTTCTGTGATGTCGCCCCGACGTCCGACTGTGGCATTTCTTTTAAAGCCCTTTATGTGGTGTCGCTAAGACGCCCGACTGTGGCATCTCTTTTAAAGCCCTTTATGTGATGTCGCCCCGACGTCCGACTGTGGCATTCCTTTTAAAGCCCTTTATGTGGTGTCGCTAAGACGCCCGACTGTGGTATTTCTTTTAAAGCCCTTTCTGTGATGTCGCCCCGATGTCCGACTGTGGCATTTCTTTTAAAGCCCTTTATGTGGTGTCGCTAAGACGCCCGACTGTGGCATCATTTCCTTATATTTATTTGTTCACCTTTCGAGGTGTCGATTCAGACACCCGATCGGTCTTCATTTATGTTTTGTTGGGATTTCAGGCGGACTACCGCCGTTTCCCTTTTACTTACCTCGTTATGCTAATTTTTGAATGTACATTGGTGAATTAATCATGACGCATTCATGCATGCATTTGTTATATCTTACGTCCGAACTGTCTTGCGAGTACTTTCAAAGTACTCACTGGCTTGTTGATTTGGCCAGATGCTGACGAAGGCGATCTCATGGATGAAGAATTTGATAGCGAGTCCGACGCCTAGAGGAGTCCCAGTCAGTCTCGTGCGACCCTGGATTTGGTCACTGTATTATATCCGCTTCCGCTACCAAATAAATTCATCGAGCCTCACCTCGACGCTCGATGAGATGACAGTTTTAGAGTCTTGTATCTCTCTCCCCGCTGTGTTTTTCCACCACCGCCCTATCCTCGAGTCAGTAGTATGCCTCCACACCACTGTGTCATGTCCGGCATTATGTATAATTATTGGCGTGCTTGTAATAATTTGGTTGAGCAACCATAGTTCGACCCTGCAATATATTTTATGCTACTGGCTTATTGTATCAAGAATTTGTCTACCAGTGAGGAGGATTTCTCTCATACTGGACTCAAAAGATTGGTTTCTCAATAAATATTTTTATTGGAAAACCGGTCGTGACAAGCTTGGTTTCAGAGCCAGGCTGACTGTAGGAAGCCACTAGGTGCGATCGCTAATTGGTTATTAGCATGATTGAGCCTTTTCATATTTTCTTGATTGTAGTCATTTTCTGTCAGTCGGCATAAATTTATGATCTGACCATGCAGAATTTTTTCCTACTTTTGTAGATGGCTGACAACAGCTGCGAGTCTCAGACCTTCGCCAATGTGCCCGATGGGTTTGTCAAGCTTCTTTCCTTCATCATTCAGGTCGCGATGGGGCCATCTGTGCGCCCAGTCTTCACACTCTGCCAGCACCGAGTCAACGACAGTCTGACCATGCACCAGGCCGCGGTGCAGTTCAAGGGAGGGCGTGGTGAGTTACGCCGCTTCCGATTCTTGGGAAGAGCCATGCCTACGGAGAGGCATGCTATGCAGATGGCAGCCCGCGAGGCGATAGCTCGTCTCAGGGATGTCCTCCCCGTGATGAAGACTCGTCGTTACCGTTATCTTCCATGCCATGTGCCTTACACCTGTCACTACGCATTCTCCTGCCCCAGAGGAGAACGTGACGAGGCTTTTGAGATGCTCATTGAGTATCTCCGGGCCCTGGAGGCAGCCTTCGACAACCCGGTGGACGACTTCGTGGCTGCCCGCATGGACTCAGTTCATGGCTGTGCTGCCAACAGGAGGGAGCTCCTACCCACCGCACCGCCACTGACTTTGGTCTCGTCCTCAACATCTTATGCGCCTACTCGTTGCCTGCCTTCTACCGAAGAATTCAACCAAGTCATTGCGCCCACTCCAGCGCGCACTGCACCACCCTTCGCGCCCACTCCTGTTCGTGTTGTTCCGCCCCTGGCACCCGCTCTGTCCACTCTGCGCAACACTACACGTATGGAGCCTATTAGCGAGGAGGAAGTCGAGTCCCCAGCCTCGCTACGCCTCGCCCTCGGCAGGGCAAAGGAGGTCGTCAACATCTCCGCCTGAGTACGCTTAGCCGCCATGTAATGTACCGCTTTGTATGATATGTTTATATGTACATAGGTTGTGAGAAGTAGCCTGTTTGCGCATCATGTAGGATCTGGAGAAGTGCACTAGCCTAAATAACATGTCAGGATTATGTACGCATATCTTGAGTGATGTATTGTATAATTACCGACCGCGTGTAAGATATGTAATGAGCAGTCCTTCTCCGTGCGCAAGTCGATTTGTTTTTCTTAAGTAAGCTTGGTCATTTAATTTTATTTGCCAGCTTTATGCATTTATGGAATTGTTTTTGTGACTCTTTCCGCTTTTCTTATGGGTTTTACAAATATATCCCCAGAGTGAAAAATGTCTCGTCCTTGGACTCGCTCCATGCCAACTCCACCAGAGGAATATTATGATACACAACCCAGCAACGAGTTCACTCAGGGACAGTCAAGCCAACAGGGCAGTGAATCGGCACTTTCACAAATGTGCCGCCTTTATGAGCAGAGTCAGCAACAACATCGGGAAATGATGAACCAAGTCATCAACATGGGAAATCACCATGGACAGTATCAGCAGCATTCCAAGTTATCTGAGCTACAGAAGACACGTCCCCAAACATTTTCTCATACTGACAAGCCTCTTGAAGCCGAGGATTGGCTTCGAGATATGGAGAGAAAATTAATTATTGCAAAATGTTCAGATCTCGAGAAAGTACTATATGCTCCGCACTATCTCACAGGAGCAGCTGCATCATGGTGGGAGAATTTTCTGCACATGCACCCCAACGAAAATGATATAACCTGGGATGATTTCAAGGAAGGTTTCCGTGGTGCACACATTCCCAAGAGTATTATGAAAATTAAGAAGAGAGAGTTCGATGACCTCAAACAAAGGAACATGACAGTGTCAGAATACAACGGTCAATTTACTCTATTGTCCCGCTACGCCAATGAAGAACGTACGATTGAAAGCAAGAAGATGGAGAAATTCCTTGACGGTCTGGCGCCCACGCTTAAATGCCAACTGGTCGTTCACACTTTTCCAGATTTTAAGACACTAGTGGACAAAGCTATTACTCTGGAAAATGAGAGACGTAGCTTGGAGGATTTACGTAAGCGAAAAAGAGACCAGACTACTCTTGCACGCAACCACCGAAGCAGGACAGATTTTCAGAAAGGTGGGACACACAAACCTACAACAAACATCTCTCGCCCAACCAAGAATTTCCATGCAAGGGACAAAGAGTTCACATATCGGCCAGGCGTTACTTGCTACGCTTGTGGAGAAGAAGGGCACTATGCCAAACAGTGCCCCAAGCCAAGGAACTCGACCCCGAAGCCAAACAATGGTGGAAATAATTCAGCGCCCAAGCGCAACAATTTCAACCCCAACAACAACCACAGGAAGGGTCATCTAAACCACGTGACCAAAGAAGAAGCACAAAATGCTCCGGATATCGTACTCGGTACGTTTCCTGTCAACACAATACCTGCAACGGTTTTGTTTGATTCTGGAGCTTCTCACTCATTCATTTCGAAAAGTTTTGCTTTGCAAAATAATTTTTCGATATTTCCCTTGGAAAAATCCATGACCATCAAGTCCCCTGGGATTCAGCAAGTTACTCAGAGTTACTGTCAGAATGTGGTCATTGAGTTCGAAGGATTGAAATTTTACGCCAATCTTATTGTGTTGGAAAATAAAGGACTGGATGTCATCCTAGGGATGGACTGGTTAACCACCAACAAAGGTTTTATTGACTGTTTTAACCGGACCGTAATTCTCACGCACCACCATGGGAAGACAATAAAAGTATCAGCCAAGGAAAGAAAAATACCCCGGCAGCCGAGATTGAATAAGGTGGACGTTTCTGAGTTAAGCAAGGTTCCAGTAGTATGTGAATTTCCAGACGTATTTCCTGAAGAACTACCAGGCATGCCACCAGACTGAGAAATAGAATTCAGCATTGAGCTAGCACCAGGAACCACCCCCATATACAAGAAACCATACAGAATGGCACCATCCGAGTTGATCGAGTTGAAGAAACAAATAAAGGAATTACTGGACAAGGGATACATTCGAGCCAGCTCCTCACCTTGGGGATCACCAATTTTATTTGCCAAAAAGAAGGATGGAACACTAAGATTGTGCATAGACTACCGAGCACTTAACATGGTCACAGTCAAGAACAAATACCCGATGCCACGAATAAATGATTTATTTGATCAGCTCGCTCAGGCCAAGGTATTCTCAAAGATTGACTTAAGGTCAGGATACCATCAATTAAAAGTGCGAACAGAAGATATCCCCAAAACAGCCTTCACCTCCAGATATGGACTATATGAGTTCACAGTTATGCCTTTTGGATTAACAAACGCCCCCGCATATTTTGTTCACCTCATGAACAAAGTATTTATGAAGTTTATGGACAAGTTCGTTGTGGTATTTATCGATGATATTCTGATATACTCCAAAACACCAGAAGAGCACGCGGAACATCTCAAGATTGTGCTAGGAGAACTCAAGAAACATCAATTGTATGCCAAGTTCAGCAAGTGCGAATTTTGGCTAAGACAAGTAGGCTTTCTAGGTCACGTGCTGACCCAAGACGGTATCGCAGTGGACCTGGAGAAAGTTAGGGCCATACTTGACTGGAAGGCACCAGCCAGCGTAACGGACATACGAAGTTTCTTGGGAATGACAGGATATTACCGCAGATTTATTGAAGGATTCTCCACCCTATCCAAGCCAATGACGCAGTTGCTCAAGAAGGACAAGAAGTTTGAATGGACAGAAGCCTGCGAAAAAAGTTTCCAAGAGTTAAAATGGAAATTAACCACAGCACCGGTATTAATTGTGCCAGACTTACACAAAAACTTTGAGGTGTATTGTGACGCATCCCGAAAAGGTCTCGGGTGCGTGTTGATGCAAGAAGGCAAGGTTGTCGCATACGCTTCACGACAACTCCGCAAGCATGAGGAAAATTACCCCACTCATGACTTAGAAATGGCAGCAGTCGTTCATGCACTTAAGGAATGGAGGCATTTCTTACTTGGGAATCGATGTGAAATATACACGGACCATAAAAGTCTCAAATATATTTTCACACAACCAGAACTAAACTTACGGCAACGACGCTGGTTGGAATTGGTAAAGGATTATGATGTTGGTATCCACTATCATCCAGGGAAAGCAAATGTAGTGGCCGATGCTCTTAGTCGAAACCCCAGCTCCGACGAAAACAGTCTGCAAAGTTTGAGACCTGAATTCCAACAAGAATTTGCCAAACTCAACTTGTTAATGATCGCGGAAGGCACCATATCAAACTTGTAAATAAAGCCCGACCTTGTGGAGAGAATTAAAGAAGCTCAGCCTGGTCACCCCAGCATTGAAGGAATTAAAAGAAAGGTGAGTATGGGCAAGGCCTCGGAATTTGTCATAGGCGATGATGGAATATTACGGTACGGGGACAGACTCTGCGTGCCAAACATAGAGGACCTCAGACAGCAAATCCTAGCTGAAGCACACACCACTCCATATTCAATCCACCCTGGAGGAACCAAAATGTATAAGGATATTCAGGAAAGATTTTGGTGGCACAGTATGAAGAGGGACATAGCCACATTCGTTGCATGTTGCGATTCTTGTCAACGCATAAAAGTTGAGCATCAAAAACCAGCCGGACTACTGCAACCAAACAAAATACCTGAGTGGAAATGGGATGAAATAGGGATGGATTTTATTGTCGGACTACCTCGGTCACGACACGGGAATGATGCCATATGGGTCATCACCGATAGATTAACCAAGGTGGCACATTTCATTCCAGTGAAGACAACCTACACCACTCAGAAGCTTGCCAGGATTTATCTCTCCCGTATAGTTTGTCTGCATGGAGTCCCGAAGACTATAATATCCGACAGAGGCACTCAATTTGTCTCGAGATTCTGGGATCATTTACAACAGGCTCTGGGAACTCAATTGGCCTTCAGCACAGCCTACCATCCCCAGACTGATGGACAGACTAAACGCGTAAACCAAATTTTAGAAGACATGCTGAGAGCATGTGTCCTCACCTATGGAACCAGTTGGGAAGAAAGCCTGCCATATGCCGAGTTCGCATACAACAACAGTTACCAGGCCAGCCTGCAAATGGCACCTTTTGAAGCCCTATACGGACGGAGATGTCGTACCCCGCTAAATTGGTCAGAGACCGGAGACAACCGTATCTTCGGCCCAGACGTGCTCAAAGAAGCCGAGGAAAAAGTCAAGCTAATCAGGGACCGACTCAAGACCGCTCAAAGCCGACAGAAGAGTTATTACGATCAGAAACATCGTGGGGTCAATTTTGAACCCGGTGAATTTGTGTACCTATGAGTATCACCTATGAGGGGATTGCAACGGTTTAAGATTAAAGGAAAGCTAGCACCAAGATTCATTGGACCATTCTGTATAGTGGCACGAAGAGGCACTGTAGCCTACCAGCTAGACTTACCCGAAGACTTGTCCGACATTCACGACATGTTCCACGTCTCTCAATTAAGGAAGTGCGTAAGCAAACCAGAGAAACAAGTATTCCATGAGAACATTGACGTGCAGCCAGACCTCACTTATCGGGAACGCCCAGTAAAAATATTAGAGGAGTCTAAAAGGAGAACCCGACAGAAGACCATCAAGTTTTTCAGAGTTCACTGGAGCAACCACACCGAAAGCGAAGCAACTTGGGAAAGAGAGGATTTTCTTCGGACAGAACATCCATACTTATGTAAGGATCAGTTGGAATCTCGGGGACGAGATTTTTCCTAAGGGGGTAGGTGTTGTGACACTCCAAAATTTTTATTTGGTTTTCAGCAAAAACTTTGTGGTTTTTGAAAAGAGGCCATTTAAAATTTTCCAGAAAACCTTCCTCTTAAAAACTTCCTTTTCTTTGGCAAGGATTTTATTTTTCTTCAAACTATGGTGTTTGATCTTTTGAAACTTCTTCTCTGTTGGTTCCCTCTCAAATTATTTTGGGAGTTTAATTTTTTTTCTTTTAAAAAAGAAACTCTATGAAAATTTGGGATTTTCATATCTTGGAAACCACCCATGACTTTGTATTTTGCCCATGTGGTAAAACCCCTCCAAAACCTCCCCTCCTCCTTGTAATCAACCTAAGTTCTCTGTCCCAACTAATCCAAGCAAGTTTTGGATTTTATTCTAATTTTCTTTCCCCTCAAATCATTTCTGCAAATTATTTGGAGCCTGAGAGATTTTCAAAGCAAGTACCCTTTTGCATTTGAGTTTTGACCTCAAACCAACTCTCCTGGATGGTCCTTTGTACCCACAACCCAGAACCATCTTGATCCACCCCTCCTCTTTTCAAATTTTTCAAATTTCAGTCTCTGCAAGTTTGGACCAAATTTGCCAAATTTGGTGAAATTCATGTCTACACTTCTTCAAAAATTCCACCAAAATTCAGGCAGCCTACTGGAGCAATGAGTAGCCACTCCACCAAAAATTAGCTCAAGGAAAAATCCCCAGAGGCCAAATTCGTTCTGTCGAACACCTTGCATGCGTTGTTGCTGTTCATATTCAGGAATATTCAGATTCAATGTCGTTTTCGTTCGTCAGTTTCAATCACGCGTAGACAGTGCCCTTGGCACGTTCCTCGCCGCCTCTTCCTCCTGTCTGGAGCACCACACGTGCGCTTGGCGCCTTCCCGGCGTTGGCGGCGCCCTGGCCCGCCTGCGCCGGCGTGTCTTGCGGCGGCCGAACCACCGTAGCGGCCGACAGAGAGCAGAACGGCGGCTCAACGCCGTTCGGCGCCGCCCAATCCTCCTGGTAGCTCCGCGTGGCCTCATGCACGCCAGCACACCCCGTTGCACCGTCGCCGTGGCCCGGCAGGCACTGGGCATGCTCTCTGCCGCCGACGGGCCCGCGCCGCCCCGTTCCGTCGAGCTCCCCCTAAACAACCGAATCCCGCTGAGGTTAACGTTTGAATGGAACCAGTAAACCTCCACGATGACGCCCAACTCCCTAATCTCCCCCAACCAAGCACTGCGCCGCCGTAACCTTCACCGGAGATCCCCGTTCACGGCCACCGCCTCGGATCACCTATAAAAAGGACCCCGAGCTCGCTCACGACCCCCACACCCTCATTGCATCTCTCCAAGACCCTGCCAAGCCACCAGGAGGACCTCGAGGAGGTCTCCTCCCCCCGACTCCGGCCGCCCCGTTCCGCCTCGGCCTCCACCTCGATTCGCTCCGATGAGGCCGTCTCCGGCGCCCAAACCCCGTCCGTTACCCCCTCTAGCTACCAGAAGTCTAACCCCCCTCCTCAATTTGGCCTTCGCAGCTCCATCCGACGAGGCCCTCGACCACCCGAACCGCCGTCCGCCGGAGCAAGGCTCGCCGTCGACGTGGTGCTCGCCGACCGCCACCACCACCACCAACCGACGCGGAAGGGCGCCCTGAACACGGAAGTACCCTCCGATCTCCCTGCCTCGCCGTGGATCGCCGCCGGCGACCACCGCGGCTCTCGGGCGCCGACAAGCTTCGTCCCCCGTTTGAAAGTTTAAACCTGACGAGTGGGACCCGCCCGTCAGCCTCTCAGATCCTTTTAAACGAATCATTTTCTGAAAACGCCTTCGGGCAAAATACGCTTTCCCCTCTGGGTTGGCGTATTCAAGACTGGAACGTTTTCTGTTTTTATAAGCTAGCCCCTGGAAACCTTCTGTTTCATTACAAATGAGTCCCTGGACAAAAACCTTTATAACTTTTAAACAGAAAAGTATTTTTGATTGATTCTTTTTCTGTCCTCTTTAAAATTTTGTCTAGTTTTTTATCAGATTTATTTGAAAAATATTTGGAATACTTTTTGTGCAACTCTTGGTATTTACGATAGCGCATATATTTTCTTTATACCGTAGATACCGAAGGAGGTGACGGAGCCGCGAACTTCACCGAGCTAGGCTCCGACTACTCCGAACCAGGCAAGCATGTTTGAACTTTTTATATGATGATTGTTTTGGCATGTTTGCATTAAGTAGTTTATGGCATGTTGATGAACATACCGACAAATGTCATGTTACCTGCAACGATGAGGCAAGTAAGTTTTGGAAATCCATGAGTGGATGGATGGATGTGAGTATGCATGGCCATATGTTGGCATGAGGATGGGTAAAATGGCAGTGTTGTAGCATGCCCGGCTTATGCCAGACTATGTGACTTCAATGTCAACTCGTATCATTCCAGTTCCTTCCATTCCTCCTTCCCTGTACTACCAGATGTTTTCCGCAAGGAATATGGCTTAGTAAGTTGTAAACCGCTTTCCTGGTACACACCAAAAAGGAGAGGCCGTGATGATGGTTCCATGGCCCTGGATTAAAGCCAGTCATCCGGTCAGGGGGCATGGGTGTTTCCGGTTGGGACCGAGAGGGGGGCACCCCTTAGAGCGCGCGTATGTAAATTTGATCCCATGCTATTCGAGATTGTGATCTCCCCGTCTCAAAAGTTTTTCTTGGACGATGTCTAGGGTGATTCCTAGCATTGAGAGGTAGGATGGGTGTGTACTGGTTAGCTGTGTTTTCTTCCGAAAAACCGTAAACGGAACTAGTCCTTCGTGACTACGGAAATCCATTGGCTGTGGGAAAACAATTTTTTGTACAAACTCTGCAGAGTCATATATTCCTTCGAATCATCTATTCCATGTCCAAGTTCGATATTAACTTATCCTGACCAAATGTCAGTTTTGATGACAGAGACTCCGATGAATCGCATGAGTGCTAAGTCCGGTTAAATGATTATTCCTGTGGATGGACTAACCCGTTTATTTTCATGAATTGAATATTTATTATGAGCATTATTTCCTTGTGAATAAAAGCCCTTTATGTGGTGTCGCTAAGATGCCCGACTGTGGCATTTCTTTTAAAGCCCTTTATGTGGTGTCGCTAAGACGCCCGACTGTGGCTTTTCTTTTAAAGCCCTTTCTGTGATGTCGCCCCGACGTCCGACTATGGCATTTCTTTTAAAGCCCTTTATGTGGTGTCGCTAAGACGCCCGACTGTGGCATCTCTTTTAAAGCCCTTTCTGTGATGTCGCCCCGACGTCCGACTGTGGCATTCCTTTTAAAGCCCTTTATGTGGTGTCGCTAAGACGCCCGACTGTGGTATTTCTTTTAAAGCCCTTTCTGTGATGTCGCCCCGACGTCCGACTGTGGCATTTCTTTTAAAGCCCTTTATGTGGTGTCGCTAAGATGCCCGACCGTGGCATCATTTCCTTATATTCATTTGTTCACCTTTCGAGGCGTCGCTTCAGACACCCGATCGGTCTTCATTTATGTTTTGTTGGGATTTCAGGCGGACTACCGCCGTTTCCCATTTACTTACCTTGTTATGCTAATTTTTGAATGTACATTGGTGAATTAATCATGACGCATTCATGCATGCATTTGTTATATCTTTTGTCCGAACTGTCTTGCGAGTACTTTCAAAGTACTCACTGGCTTGTTGATTTGGCCAGATGCTGACGAAGGCGATCTCATGGATGAAGAATTTGATAGCGAGTCCGACGCCTAGAGGAGTCCCAGTCAGTCTCGTGCGACCCTGGATTTGGTCACTGTATTATATCCGCTTCCGCTACCAAATAAATTCATCGAGCCTCACCTCGACGCTCGATGAGATGACAGTTTTAGAGTCTTGTATCTCTCTCCCCGCTGTGTTTTTCCACCACCGCCCTATCCTCGAGTCAGTAGTATGCCTCCACACCACTGTGTCATGTCCGCCATTATGTATAATTTTTGGCGTGCTTGTAATAATTTGGTTGAGCAACCATAGTTCGACCCTGTAATATATTTTATGCTACTGGCTTATTGTATCAAGAATTTGTCTACCAGTGAGGAGGATTTCTCTCATACTGGACTCAAAAGATTGGTTTCTCAATAAATATTTTTATTGGAAAACCGGTCGTGACATCCGTGATCACATCCGGGACTCCGAACAAACTTCGGTACATCAAAACTTATAAACTCATAATAAAACGTTCATCCTAACGTTAAGCGTGCGGACCCTACGGGTTCGAGAACTATGTAGACATGACCTAGAACTATTCTCGGTCAATAACCAATAGCGGAACCTGGATGCACATATTGGTTCCTACATATTCTACGAAGATCTTTATCGGTCAAACCGCATAACAACATACGTTGTTCCCTTTGTCATCGGTATGTTACTTGCCCGAGATTTGATCGTCGGTATCCAATACCTAGTTCAATCTCGTTACCGGCAAGTCTCTTTACTCGTTACGTAATGCATCATTCCGTAACTAACTCATTAGCTACATTGCTTGCAAGCCTTATAGTGATGTGCATTATCGAGAGGGCCCAGAGATACCTCTCCGACAATCAGAGTGACAAAACCTAATCTCGAAATACGCCAACCCAACATGTACCTTCGGAGACACTTGTAGTACTCCTTTATAATCACCCAGTTACGTTGTGACGTTTGGTAGCACCCAAAGTGTTCCTCCGGTAAACGGGAGTTGCATAATCTCATAGTTACAGGAACATGTATAAGTCATGAAGAAAGCAATAGCAGTATACTAAACGATCAAGTGCTAGGCTAATGGAATGGGTCATGTCAATCACATCATTCTCCTAATGATGTGATCCCGTTAATCAAATAACAACTCATGTCTATGGTTAGGAAACTTAACCATCTTTGATTAACGAGCTAGTCAAGTAGAGGCATACTAGTGACACTATGTTTGTCTATGTATTCACACATGTATTATGTTTCCGGTTAATACAATTCTAGCATGGATAATAAACATTTATCATGAAATAAGGAAATAAATAATAACTTTATTATTGCCTCTAGGGCATATTTCCTTCACCAACTACACGCCAACCACACACTGGCACATGCCGCAAAGCACAGACCAGTGCGAAGCTCACTTGAAGCAGCGTGTTGCAAGTGGATGGATCCAGTGCGAAGCAGACTGGAGACAATGAGCACGACCGCTGCCCCCGGAGAACTGCATGCATGGCTACTGCCCGATGGAGAACTACACACAGGGGCCGTTGCAAGCCCGCGAACTGCATCCTCGCCCCCCGTAGTGCGCTGAATCAAGAGAGGATGGAGATGGAGGCTCGTCGTGGCCATCGAGAGAGAGGAAGGCGGGGACAAAAGATGCCCTCGACGAGTGGCCTACAAACAAAACAAGGACGAAGGTGAGCAGGGGATGGGTGATGCAGTTCGGTGGGGAACCCAAGCGCGTGGTGCCGGCAGTGGCGGACCGGATCCACCCATGGTGTAGAGCGAAGGTTGGGATCCGGGGTGGCTGGTCCGCGCCGGAGGAGGGGGCACCCAGGCCTCGCCGGAGAGGAGGAAGATAGCCGGATGGTCTCCTCCCTCGGGCCTGGTTGGATCCACAACGGCGCGGGGCGGCCGCCAGCGTGGCGATTCTGGGAGGCCGATGGGATGTGGTGGGGCGGCGGGGAAGGTAGGCGACGCGGGGAGGTGGTGCGACGGCATGGAAGGTAGGCGGCGCGCGGCGGGAGGCGGTGCGAAAGTGGTGTCCTCCCACAGCGGTGCGGTGCGCGATGGAGGCGCATCCGGACGATGGCGCCGCGGCGGCGCGGGGGAAGTAGGTGGGGCGGCAGCGCGGGAGGCCGGCGCGGCCTGGCTCTCATAGCAGGGTGTCGTGGGGGGTCACTATGGCCTGGATCCGGCGCCGGAACAACGCGGGGGCCCACCGTGGCCTGGATCCGGTGCCGGCTCGTGGTGGCCGAGGCATGGCGTGTGGTGGCCGAGGCGGGCGACGCGTGGTGGTGGCCGGCGGCGGGCGGCGGTGGGTGGTTGGTGGCCGGCGGTGGGCGGCGTCGGGTGGTTGGTGGCCGGGGGCGGGCGGCACTGCGTGGTGGATAGGTCGGGAGGTGGGGGAGCCTCGTTTGACCAGGAGAATAGTGTGGTGGTGGTAGGTGGTAGTAGTAGGGAGGTGGGGTGGTTTTCTTTTTATTGCCTGCGCGGTACGGTTCAGGTTTTGTTGCAGTGCCGAACTGTTAGCAGAATAAGGCGTTTTGGTGTGCAGAAAGGGTGTTATCATAATAGACCCACCCTATATATATATATATATATATATATGTATATATATATATATATATATAGACGGTCTATTCTGCTAATATTAGCAGAATAACTATTCTGCACACCACTTCCGCACTGCACACTGACCGCAAGTGCATTGCATCTTCTTGACGACGAGCACTGCAATATAGACTAGTGAACTTCCTGTCGAAAAAAACTGCACGCGTTCTTTTTTCGGTACTGTTTTCGCTCTAATTTTTTAACCGTTTATCGGAATGAGGCGTGTAATATACCGTTGAAAAGCTATGGATTAGGCGCAACTTCGACATGTTGAACACTCTTCGAGATTTCACACGGTTTAAGAGCAGTTTTAAAAATTGTGCGTAGGGTGACGAGTGGCAGCGAGCGTTTTTTCGCGTTTATTTCTAAACCGCTTGTCGGAATGAAGCAAATGATACGCCGTTGGATAGATATCGTCGAGACGCATCTTTTTCATATATAAATGTTTCTCTAGTTCGTTACGGTTTAAGAGCAGTTTCAAATTTACTAAATTGCGGAACTCTGTTTTTCAATTTTTTTGAAATTTTCGGTACTGTTTTTGCTCCAGTTTTCTAACCGTTTGTCGGAACGAGACATATGATACACCGTTGGAAAGCTACGGATAAGGCGCAACTTTGATATGTTGAAATGGTTTTGAGAATCCTTACGGTTTTTATTTAATTTTGAAAATCATGCGGCTGACTTCGAGAGGCATCGGCTATTTTTTCGTGAAATTTTTACAAACGGCTGGTCGAAATAATTCAAATCATACGCCGTTGGAAAGATATCAACGAGATGCAACTTTTTCATGTAGAACACTCTCTCTAATTCATTACGGCTTAAGAGCAATTTTAAATTTACCGAAATGCGGACACTCTGTTTTTCGCAATACTAAATCGACGTTCGTACTGCATCAGACAGAAAACCGCACTGCTTTCAGAGTAAAAACCGCACTTCATCAGACCGACAAGTGCACTGCATGATTTTTTCTGTGAGATGTAAATTTTCCCGTATGAGTTTTTGTTTTTGTTGTCTTTTTTAACTTTCTTTTATGAAAAGAGTGGACCGCAAAGACAAGGGCAAATGAGCCGCGACGTATATCAAAGTGAACCACATTACCATCTTATAGTTTCGCTGATTTTTTTGCATTTTTCATGTTGGGGGCAAGTGAACATCATCACTCTCAAAAGTGAACCACATCCGAGGACCAAACGCACTGCAAGTGTTAATGTAGTCGACTAATTTTTTAAACACACAAAACAAATTGCACTTCATACATAGGGGTAATGAAACATCATTCTTTTTATACAAACTGAGTGCACTTCGAAAAAAGATCTCCAAAAAATGCAAAACATGGATGGAGTGAACTGCGTTGCCCAACTTTTTCATAAAAAAATGTACTGCATGCATGTGTCGGACGGGTGGCAGACTGCACGTGCGGCCGGTGGGACTGCAAGCAGATGGGTTGGGCACTCCATAAGAGCATCGAGTAAACTGCACGGTGAGCCAACATACATACAACACCGATGTTTCTGTTGGGTTTCGTAGTAATTTCAAAAAATTTCCTACGCACACGCAAGATCATGTGATGCATAGCAACGAGGGGAGAGTGTTGTCTACGTACCCAATGCAGACCGACTGCGGAAGCGATGACACGACGTAGAGGAAGTAGTCGTACGTCTTCATGATCCAACCGATCAAGCACCGAAACTACGGCACCTCCGAGTTCGAGCACACGTTCAGCCCGATGACGATCCCCGGACTCCGATCCAGCAAAGTGTCGGGGAAGAGTTCCGTCAGCATGACAGCGTGGTGACGATCTTGATGTACTACAGCAGCAGGGCTTCGCCTAAACTCCGCTACAGTATTATCGAGGTCTATGGTGGCAGGGGGCACCGCACACGGCTAAGGAATAGATCACGTGGATCAACTTGTGTGTTTAGAGGTGCCCCTACCTCCGTATATAAAGGAGGAGAGGAGGGGAGGCTGGCCGGCCAAGGGGGGAGGCGCAGGAGAGTCCTACTCCCTCTGGGAGTAGGATTCCCCCTCCAATCCTAGTCCAACTAGGATTCCTCGGAGGGGAAAAGAGGAGGAGGGGGCCGGCCACCTCTCCTAGTCCTAATAGGACTAGGGGAAGGGGGGGGGGGGCGCAGCCCATCTAGGGCAGCCCCTTCTCTTTTCCACTAAGGCCCACTATGGCCCAAATAGCTCCCGGGGGGTTCCGGTAACCCTCCCGGTATTCCGGTAAAATCCCGATTTCACCCGGAACACTTCCGATATCCAAATATAGGCTTCCAATATATCAATCTTTACGTCTCGACCATTTTGAGACTCCTCGTCATGTCCGTGATCACATACGGGACTCCGAACAACCTTCGGTACATCAAAATGCATAAACTCATAATATAACTGTCATCGTAACCTTAAGCGTGCGGACCCTACGGGTTCGAGAACAATGTAGACATGACCGAGACACGTCTCTGGTCAATAACCAATAGCGGGACCTGGATGCCCATATTGGCTCCTACATATTCTACGAAGATCTTTATCGGTCAGACCGCATAACAACATACGTTGTTCCCTTTGTCATCGGTATGTTACTTGCCCGAGATTCGATCGTCGGTATCCAATACCTAGTTCAATCTCGTTACCGGCAAGTCTCTTTACTCGTTCCGTAATACATCATCTCACAACTAACATATTAGTTGCAGTGCTTGCAAGGCTTATGTGATGTGCTTTACCGAGAGGGCCCAGAGATACCTCTCCGACAATCGGGGTGACAAATCCTAATCTCGAAATACGCCAACCCAACATCAACCTTTGGAGACACCTGTAATGTTCCTTTATAATCACCCAGTTACGTTGTGACGTTTGGTAGCACCCAAAGTGTTCCTCCGGCAAACGGGAGTTGCATAATCTCATAGTCATAGGAACATGTATAAGTCATGAAGAAAGCAATAGCAACATACTAAACAATCAGGTGCTAAGCTAATGGAATGGGTCATGTCAATCAGATCATTCAACTAATGATGTGACCTCGTTAATCAAATAACAACTCATTGTTCATGGTCAGGAAACATAACCATCTTTGATTAACGAGCTAGTCAAGTAGAGGCATACTAGTGACACTCTGTTTGTCTATGTATTCACACATGTATTATGTTTCCGGTTAATACAATTCTAGCATGAATAATAAACATTTATCATGATATAAGGAAATAAATAATAACTTTATTATTGCCTCTAGGGCATATTTCCTTCAGTCTCCCACTTGCACTAGAGTCAATAATCTAGTTCACATCGCCATGTGATTTAACAGCAATAGTTCACATCACCATGTGATTAACACCCATAGTTCACATCGCTATGTGACCAACACCCAAAGGGTTTACTAGATTCAGTAATCTAGTTCACATCGCTATGTGATTAACACCCAAGGAGTACTAAGGTGTGATCATGTTTTGCTTGTGAGAGAATCTTAGTCAACGGGTCTGCCACATTCAGATCCTCATGTATTTTGCAAATTTCTATGTCAACAATGCTCTGCATGGAGCTACTCTAGCTAATTGCTCCCACTTTCAATATGTATCTAGATCGAGACTTAGAGTCATCTAGATTAGTGTCAAACTTGCATCGGCGTAACCCTTTACGACGAACCTTTTTCCATAATCGAGAAACATATCCTTATTCCACTAAGGACAATTTTGACCGTTCTCCAGTGATCTACTCCTAGATCACTATTGTACTCCCTTGCCAAACTCAGTGGTATGGCATACAATAGATCTGGTATACAACATGGCATACTTTATAGAACCTATGACTGAGGCATAGGGAATGACTTTCGTTCTCTTTCTATTTTCTGCCGTGGTCGGGCTTTGAGTCTTACTCAACTTCACACCTTGCAACACAGGCAAGAACTCCTTCTTTGACTGTTCCATTTTGAACTATTTCAAAAATTTATCAAGGTATGTATTCATTGAAAAAATCTTATCAAGCGTCTTCATCTATCTATATAGATCTTGATGCTCAATGTGTAAGCAGCATCACCAAGGTCTTTTTTTGAAAAACTTTTATTCAAGTATCCTTTCATGCTTTGCAGAATAATTCTACATTATTTCCGATCAACAATATGTCATTCACATATACTTATCAGAAATGTTGTAGTGCTCCCACTCACTTTCTTGTAAATACAGGCTTCACCGCAAGTCTGTACAAAAACTATATGCTTTGATCAACTTATCAAAGCGTATATTCCAACTCCGAGATTCTTGCACCAGTCCATAAATGGATCGCTGGAGCTTGCACACTTTGTTAGCTCCCTTTGGATCGACAAAACCTTCCGGTTGCATCATATACAACTCTTCTTCCAGAAATCCATTCAGGAATGCAGTTTTGACATCCATCTGCCAAATTTCATAATCATAAAATGCGGCAATTGCTAACATGATTCGGACAGACTTTTAAGCATCGATATGAGTAAGAAAATCTCATCGTATTCAACACCTTGAACTTTGTCAAAAACCTTTTTCGACAAGTCTAGCTTTGTAGATAGTAACACTACTATCAACGTCCGTCTTCCTCTTGAAGATCCATTTATTCTTAATGACTCACCGATCATCGGGCAAGTCAATCAAAGTCTACACTTTGTTCTCATACATGGATCATATCTCAGATTTCATGGCCTCAAGCCATTTCGTGGAATCTGGGCTCATCATTGCTTCCTCATAGTTCGTAGGTTCATCATGGTCTAGTAACATGACTTCCAGAACATGATTACCGTACCACTCTAGTGCGGATCTTACTCTGGAAGACCTACGAGGTTTGGTAGTAACTTGATCTGAAGTTTGATGATCATCATCATTAACTTCCTCACTTATTGGTGTAGGAATCACTGGAACTGATTTCTGTGATGAACTACTTTCCAATAAGGGAGAAGGTATAATTACCTCATCAAGTTCTACTCTCCTCCCACTCACTTCTTTCGAGAGAAACTCCTTCTCTGGAAAGGATCCATTTTAGCAACGAATGTCTTGCCTTCGGATCTGTGATAGAAGGTGTACCCAACAATTTCCTTTGGGTATTCTATGAAGACGCACTTCTCCGATTTGGGTTCGAGCTTATCAGGATGAAACTTTTTCACATAAGCATCGCAGCCCCAAACTTTAAGAAACAACAGCTTAGGTTTACTGCTAAACCATAGTTCATACAGTGTCGTCTCAACGGATTTAGATGGTGCCCTATTTTAAAACGTGAATGCAGCTGTCTCTAATGCATAACCCCAAAACGATAGTGGTAAAGAGATATCATAGATCGCACCATATCAAATAAAGTGCGGTTACGACGTTCGGACACACCATAACGATGTGGTGTTCCAGGTGGCGTGAGCTGTGAAACTATTCCACATTGTTTTAATTGAAGACCAAACTCGTAACTCAAATATTTGTCTCCGCGATCAGATCGCAGAAACTTTATTTTCTTGTTACGATGATTTTTCCACTTCACTCTGAAATTCTTTGAACCTTTCAACTATTTCAGACTTATGTTTCATCAAGTAGATATACCCATATCTGCTCAAATCATCTTGTGAAGGTCAGAAAACAACGATGCTTGCCACGAGCATCAGCACTCATTGGATCGCATACATCGGTATGTATTATTTCCAATAAGTCAGTAGCTCGTTCCATTGTTCCGGAGAACGGAGTTTTAGTCATCTTGCCCAAAAGGCACAGTTCGCAAGCATCAAGTGATTCATAATCAAGTGATTCCAAAATTCCATCAGTATGGAGTTTCTTCATGCGCTTTACACCAATATGACCTAAACGGCAGTGCTACAAACAAGTTGCACTTATCATTATTAACTTTGCATCTTTTGGTTTCAATATTATGATTATGTGTATCACTACGATCGAGATCCAACAAACTATTTTCATTGGGTGTGTAACCATATAAGGTTCTATTCATGTAAACAGAACAACAATTTATTCTCTTACTTAAATGAATAATCGTATTACAATAAACATGATCAAATCATATTCATGCTCAACGCAAACACCAAATAACACTTATTTAGGTTCAACACTAATCCCGAAAGTATAGGGAGTGTGTGACGATGATCATATCAATCTTGGAACCACTTCCAACACACATCGTCACTTCACCCTTAACTAGTCTCTGTTTATTCTGCAACTCCCGTTTCGAGTTACTAATCTTAGCAACTGAACTAGTATCAAATACTGAGGGTTTGCGATAAACACTAGTAAAGTACACATCAATAACATGTATATCAAATATACTTATGTTCACTTTGCCATCCTTCTTATCCGCCAATCACTTGGGGTAGATCCGCTTCCAGTGACCAGTCCCTTTGCAGTAGAAACACTTAGTCTCAGGCTTAGGATCAGACTTGGGCTTCTTCACTTGAGCAGCAACTTGCTTGCTGTTCTTCTTGAAGTTCCCCTTCTTCCTTCTGCCCCTTTTCTTGAAACTAGTGGTCTTGTCTACCATCAACACTTGATGTTTTTCTCGATTTCTACCTTCGTCAATTTCCGCATTACGAAGAGCTTGGGAATCGTTTCCGTTATCCCTTGCATGTCATAGTTCATCACGAAGTTCTACTAACTTGGTGATGGTGACTAGAGAATTCTGTCAATCACTATCTTATCTGGAAGATTAACTCCCACTTGATTCAAGCGATTGTAGTACTCAGACAATCTGAGCACATGCTCACTAGTTGAGCGATTCTCCTCCATCTTTTAGCTATAGAACTTGTTGGAGACTTCATATCTCTCAACTCGGGTATTTGCTTGAAATATTAGCTTCAACTCCTGGAACATCTCATATGGTCCATGACATTCAAAACGTCTTTGAAGTCCCGATTCTAAGCCGTTAAGCATGGTGCACTTAAACTATCAAGTAGTCATCATATTGAGCTAGCCAAACGTTCATAACGTCTGCATTTGCTCCTGCAATAGGTCCGTCACCTAGCGGTGCATTAAGGACATAATTCTTCTGTGCAGCAATGAGGATTTAACCTCAGATCACGGATCAAATCCGCAACATTGCTACTAACATTTTTCAACACAATTTTCTCTAGGAACATATCAAAATAAACACAGGGAAGCAACAACGCGAGCTATTGATCTACAACATGATTTGCAAAATACTACCAGGACTAAGTTCATGATAAATTTAAGTTCAATTTAATCATATTACTTAAGAACTCCCACTTAGATAGACATCCCTCTAATCCTCTAAGTGATCACGTGATCCAAATCAACTAAACCATGTCCGATCATCACGTGAGATGGAGTAGTTTCATCGGTGAACATCATTATGTTGATCATATCTACTATATGATTCACGCTCGACCTTTCGGTCTCCGTGTTCCGAGGCCATATCTGCATATGCTAGGCTCGTCAAGTTTAACCTGAGTATTCTGCGTGTGCAAAACTGGCTTGTACCCGTTGTAGATGGACGTAGAGCTTATCACACCCGATCATCACGTGGTGTCTGGGCACGACGAACTTTGGCAACGGTGCATACTCAGGGAGAACACTTCTTGATAATTTAGTGAGAGATCATCTTATAATGCTACCGTCAATCAAAGCAAGATAAGATGCATAAAAGGATAAACATCACATGCAATCAATATAAGTGATATGATATGGCCATCATCATCTTGTGCTTGTGATCTCCATCTCCGAAGCACCGTCATGATCACCATCGTCACCGGCGCGACACCTTGATCTCCATCGTAGCATCGTTGTCGTCTCGCCAATCTTATGCTTCCACGACTATCACTACCGTTTAGTAATAAAGTAAAGCATTACATCGCGATTGCATTGCATACAATAAAGCGACAACCATATGGCTCCTGCCAGTTGCCGATAACTCGGTTACAAAACATGATCATCTCATACAATAAAATTCAGCATCATGCCTTGACCATATCACATCACAACATGCCCTGCAAAAACAAGTTAGACGTCCTCTACTTTGTTGTTGCATGTTTTACGTGGCTGCTACGGGCTTAAGTAAGAACCAATCTCACCTACGCATCAAAACCACAACGATAGTTTGTCAAATAGACTCTGTTTTAACCTTCTCAAGGACCGGGCGTAGCCATACTTGGTTCAAGTAAAGTTGGAGAGACAGTCGCCCGCAAGCCATCTATGTGCAAAGCACGTCGAGGGAACCGGTCTCGCGTAAGCGTACGCGTAAGGTTGGTCTGGGTCGTCTCGTCCAACAATACCGCCGAAACAAAGTATGACATGCTGGTAGGCAGTATGACTTGTATCGTCCACAACTCACTTGTGTTCTACTCGTGCATATAACATCAACATAAGTAACCTAGGCTCGGATGCCACTATTGGGTTTCGTAGTAATTTCAAAAAATTTCCTACGCACACGCAAGATCATGTGATGCATAGCAACGAGGGGAGAGTGTTGTCTACGTACCCAACGCAGACCGACTGCGGAAGCGATGACACGACGTAGAGGAAGTAGTCGTACGTCTTCACGATCCAACCGATCAAGCACCGAAACTACGGCACCTCCGAGTTCGAGCACACGTTCAACCCGATGACGATCCCCGGACTCCGATCCAGCAAAGTGTCGGGGAAGAGTTCCGTCAGCACGACGGCGTGGTGACGATCTTGATGTACTACAGCAGCAGGGCTTCGCCTAAACTCCGCTACAGTATTATCGAGGTCTATGGTGGCAGGGGCACCGCACACGGCTAAGGAATAGATCACGTGGATCAACTTGTGTCAACTTGTGTGTTTAGAGGTGCCCCTGCCTCCGTATATAAAGGAGGAGAGGAAGGGAGGCTGGCCGGCCAAGGGGGGAGGCGCAGGAGAGTCCTACTCCCTCTGGGAGTAGGATTCCCCCTCCAATCCTAGTCCAACTAGGATTCCTCGGAGGGGAAAAGAGGAGGAGGGGGCCGGCCACCTCTCCTAGTCCTAATAGGACTAGGGGAAGGGGGGGGGGGGCGCAGCCCATCTAGGGCAGCCCCTTCTCTTTTCCACTAAGGCCCACTATGGCCCAAATAGCTCCCGGGGGGTTCCGGTAACCCTCCCGGTATTCCGGTAAAATCCCGATTTCACCCGGAACACTTCCGATATCCAAATATAGGCTTCCAATATATCAATCTTTACGTCTCGACCATTTCGAGACTCCTCGTCATGTCTGTGATCACATCCGGGACTCCGAACAACCTTCGGTACATCAAAATGCATAAACTCATAATATAACTGTCATCGTAACCTTAAGCGTGCGGACCCTACGGGTTCGAGAACAATGTAGACATGACCGAGACACGTCTCTGGTCAATAACCAATAGCGGGACCTGGATGCCCATATTGGCTCCTACATATTCTACAAAGATCTTTATCGGTCAGACCGCATAACAACATACGTTGTTCCCTTTGTCATCGGTATGTTACTTGCCCGAGATTCGATCGTCGGTATCCAATACCTAGTTCAATCTCGTTACCGGCAAGTCTCTTTACTCGTTCCGTAATACATCATCTCACAACTAACATATTAGTTGCAGTGCTTGCAAGGCTTATGTGATGCGCTTTACCGAGAGGGCCCGGAGATACCTCTCCGACAATCGGAGTGACAAATCCTAATCTCGAAATACGCCAACCCAACATCTACCTTTGGAGACACCTGTAATGCTCCTTTATAATCACCCAGTTACGTTGTGACGTTTGGTAGCACCCAAAGTGTTCCTCCGGCAAACGGGAGTTGCATAATCTCATAGTCATAGGAACATGTATAAGTCATGAAGAAAGCAATAGCAACATACTAAATGATCAGGTGCTAAGCTAATGGAATGGGTCATGTCAATCAGATCATTCAACTAATGATGTGACCTCGTTAATCAAATAACAACTCATTGTTCATGGTCAGGAAACATAACCATCTTTGATTAACGAGCTAGTCAAGTAGAGGCATACTAGTGACACTCTGTTTGTCTATGTATTCACACATGTATTATGTTTCCGGTTAATACAATTCTAGCATGAATAATAAACATTTATCATGATATAAGGAAATAAATAATAACTTTATTATTGCCTCTAGGGCATATTTCCTTCAGTTTCCGCACTGCAAGAACACACATGCTACACTGCACGGGAACGTGCTCCTGCACACCGCACCACACCATCTATCAAACTGCACACCACTCCCACACCATGTGCACTTCAAGTTGATGCCTGGAGGAACTCTCACGCGCAGGGTGCATCACGTTTGGTACCGAACTGCACGCTGGCATCGTTTTGTGTCTGCCGCTCGACAGCGGACTGCAGCAGCGCCGTCAGGGGCGCCGGACGGCGTCGCGGGGCGGAAGCCGAGGCCAAGGGGACTGGGCCTCCTGGGTCGGGACCGACGCCGTGGACAAATTTTTGTCCCTGAACTTTTGCACAAACAGCCCTGAAATCGAATTGAAACTTTTACCAAAATCCACTTCGACTGATGGATTCAGCGACCTTTCTCATCTGCATTAGGTGAATGAAACTAAAAAAGGAAAGAACCAACCGGTGGGTGAACTGCATGTCCATGGCCGCCTAATCACAATGAATGCACAAGATAACGACATAACCATCGGCCGTGAGCACGTGCTTGGGTTAACCACATGCAGAGGAGCAACAGACTGCACTTGGCGCACCACTGAGCTGCACAGAGAAGAAAGTCATTGGGTCAGCAGGATGTGGCACTTCGGGTTCCTTTCCTCTCTGAGGCTGGGCTCACCGTCATGGCTAGCAGGCAGAGGAGGGTGTCGCGGGGCACCTGCTTACCGGGGTGTGGCGGGTTGGATCCATCGCCGGATGAGTGGAGATGGTGGAGCCGGAGGAAGGTTGCGGGCGGAGGGGTCAGAGCGGTGAGATCCAGGGTGGCCTGGTTGGAGAGGCTAGCCGCACTGGAGGAGGGAGGGCTCAAATTGGCGCGAGGTAACCGCACTGCAGCACCGGGGTGACCTAACCACATCGGGAAGCAGGGGAGAACTGCACCTGCATGGGCCGCAACGAGCTAGACGGGGCGAGAGGCTTGGTGGGGGAGGTGGGTGTGTGAGGAGCTTCTCCTGGTTGGGGTTGGGGTCGAGGCCGAGGTCTTGCCGATGAGCACCACCACGATCCCACCGAACTGCAGAGGAGGTGGGGGCTCAATCCACCTCTAGGAGTGCACAGCGGCACGGGCCAGATCCACCGGGATTGGATGACGAGGAGGAAGGGGAAGTGGGGGGTGGGCGGTGGCTGGCGGATGGATCGGTTGTGGCCGCACCGATGGCCGTGGTGGCCAGATCCGGTGGAGGAGGCCTCGCCAGGGGGTAGCCACCACGGGGGATCTCGGATCTGACCACCGGCGGCACACTTGGGAGGGAAGGGGGAAGCTCCGCTATAGGAGGAAGGCGGCGCTTGCTCACGGCGGTGCTGGAGGTTGGTCGGGCCGGCGGTAGGTGGCTGAGGAAGGTGGGGAGGGTAGGGCGGCGGCTCGGGCCGGAGAAGGTAGGCCGGCGGCTCGGGTGGGCTGCGTCGCACAGGAGAGATGAGGAGAGGATGGGTCGGGTCGCGGGTGGGGATGTGGGGAGGTGGGTATCGAGCGTGGGGAAGGAAGAGGGAGGTAGTGGGGTTGAGTGGTTCGGGGTGTTAGCAGAATAAGGTTTGGGTGTGCAGAATAAGGTCTTAAAGGGTGTTATCATAATAGACCCACCCTATATATATATATATATATATATATATATACACACACACATAAACACTATTCTGATCACGGGATCAGAATAATATTCTGATCACAACCTGACCTGCCTGAGTAACGCGCCTGAACTTCTCTCTGTACGAACCCGACCTTCGGGCTATCTTCGCAACCGTGCCTTCTACCGCGAGTTTTTCTGGTTAGTTGTGTTCCATGTGATGTAAGTGTAATCTTCAAACGATTTTTAGCAACTAAATACTCGTTTTATATAGGAATCTCGCTCATAGGCGGATTTTGCACTCGGGTCGTGAAGAACTCGCGTTTTTTGTGATCTTACTGCCTGAGTTTTTCGACCTGAACTTCCCCCTGTGCTAGGTTGAACTTCCCGCAACATTGCCCAAATAGGTCTTGCAATATACCGTTGGAAAGCTATGAACATGTGTATCATGACCCAAGTTAATTTTTTCGCAAAATGTAAGCGGTTTAAGAGCAGTTTTGAAAACCGTTTTTTCTTCACACAAAAAACGTGAATCGTAATTTCGATCGCATTTCTAAACCGTTTATCGGAATGAGGCATATAATATGGCGTTGGAAAGCTGCTGCAAAACCGCTCCTTCCACATGTTGAAACTTTTTTCTAATTCCCTATGGTTAAAGAGTAATTTGAAAAAACATAAATTTTCGTAAACCGAACAGCTGAGTTCGTTTTTTTGATGTTATTTCTAAACGGCTAATCCAATGGAGGCATATGATATGGCATTGAAAAGCTTATGAAAATGTGCTACTTCTTCATCTTGAAAGTTTTTCTAATTTTGAATGGTTTAAGAGTAATTTCGAAAATGGTCCAAGTCCTACCGAGTTCATATTTTCGAGTTAATTTTTTAACCGTTCGTCCGAATGCAACAAATGATATGGCGTTGGAAAGCTTGAACAAATGCGAAACTTTTTGGTATGTATTGTTTGTCACAATTCTTTACGGTTTTAAGTCAGTTTCGAAAATGGCGAAAAACGTATTTTCACCGTAGTTTCTACGAACTTTATCAGAATTGGGCAAATATTATACCGTTGAAAAGCTACGGAAAATGCGAAACTTTTTCATGTTGATGGTTTTCTCTGATTCCTAGCCGTTTTCAAGTAATTTCGAAAACGGCGAGATCATTCGTTCTGCCTTTTTCGCGAAACAGATTGTCCAAAATGCACCGCCTGAAGAACCTGAACTTCTCGGCGCGTGTACCTAAACTTCACTCTGTTTTTCACGTGATTTTTTTGCTCGTAGGTCTCCATCCACTGCTCGTAACTCTCCATCCACTCACCGAAATTGAGCAAGTGATATACCAATGGAAAGCTGCTGTAAACACGCAATTTTCCCGTGTTGATCATTTTTTCATACTCGCGACGATTTTGAAAGTTTTTCATCTCAAATTCATTCACTATAGTAGTCGAACTTCCTGCTGTTTTCACGTTGAACTTCTGTGGTGTATTTTCGTTTGTAATTTTGTCATTCCATTCGTGGTGTTACACAAATCAGATTCCTTTTGTACAAACCTCTTTCACAATAATTTTTTTAACTTTCTCCGATGAAGTATTTGAACTTGTAACAACAAAACTTTTAGTCTTTGCTTTTTTATTCTTTTTTTAACCTAAAATGCACACCGTGTAGTACGTGAACTTCTGACAGTTATTAATCTGAACTTCTCTCGGTTACGTGAAAATATCTGAGTTTTTTTATGAATTTTTAATCTAAATTTCTTAATCCTTTTTTATGAATTTTGAAGCGCCCTATTTTTAAACGTTGAACTTCTCGTTATTTTAATTTTGAACTTCTTGTTTTCATTCTTTAATAACGAGGAAAATCTGAGATTTTTATAATCATCGAACCTCTCCATCTTTTTAATATGGACTTCCTGGTTTATTTCTTAATTTTTTTATGAAATTTTGAAGCTCCCTATTTTTAAAAGTTGAACTTCTTGTTATTTTATTTTTGAACTTCTTGTTTCCATTCTTTAATAACGAGGAAAATCTGAGTTTTCTATAATCATCGAACTTCTTCATCTTTTTAATTTGGACTTCCTGGTTTTATTTCTTAATCTTTTTTTATAAAATTTTGAAGCGCTCTATTTTTAAAAGTTGAACTTCTTGTTTTTTATTTATTTTTGAACTTCTTCTTTCCATTCTTTAATAACGAGGAAAATCTGAGTTTTTCTATAATCATCGAACTTCTCCATCTTTTTAATATGGACTTCCTGGTTTTATTTCTTAATCTTTTTTTACAAAATTTTGAAGCGCTCTATTTATTTAAAAGTTGAACTTCTTGTTATTTAATTTTTGAACTTCTTGTTTCCATTCTTTAATAATGAGGAAAATCTGAGTTTTCTATAGTCATCGAACTTCTCCATCTTTTTAATATGGACTTCCTGGTTTTTTTCTTAATTTTTTTATGATTAAAAATATTTTAAGACACCAAAACAACATTTTTGTGTGTGTTTTTGCATTGGTTTGCACGTCAAACCACGTTATCTTTAGAAATTGAACTTCTCCTTTTCTTTTTGTTTATTTTCAACATTGTTTAGCACGTCGAACCACGTCATCTTTAGAAATTGAACTTCTCCTTTCTTTTTGTTTTGTTTCAACATTGGGTTGCACGTCGAACCGCTTCATCTTTAGAAATTGAACTTCTCATTTTCTTTCAACATTGGTTTACACGTTAAACCGCGTCATCTTTAGAAATTGAACTTCTCCCTTTTGTTTTCTTGCATGTTTTACCTTGCATGTTTAAATTTATTTTGAACTTGCTGAGATAACACACTTGACCTTCTCGAACACAACATTTTGACCTTCGCAAAACATAAATTAAAGCCAAACTTTTGACCTACAGAGCATGTATAATTTTCTCCACTTTCTCAAGAATAAGCGCTGAATCACCCCATTAGTTTGACTTGAACTTCTACTGCACATGAATAAGCTGTTGAAAACACACAACTTTCCTGCTCCGTTACTTAAATTTGAACTTCTAGTTTTTTAAGAAACAAGATTTTTTAAAACTTTTTTACTTGTTCCTTTTATTCTAATTTGAACTTCTAGTTTTTTATAACGGGGATTTTTTTCATAAATTCTTTTGAAATGTTCCTCTTTTTAATTTGGACTTCTCCGTTTTTTTGTTTTTAAACCTTGTACTTCTCTGTTGTTGTAGTTTGACCTTCTTATTTTTTTGTTTTTCAGAAATAATTTTAGTTTTTTATTTAAAAGGAAAAAAACTCAGACGAATGTTGATCCACCGCATTTTCTAAATTTCAACTTCAAGGTTTTTTTATACTTCATATGAAATTTTAATATGAACTTCTCCGTTATTTCTTGAGAAACAGGAAGATACAAGTTTTTTATACTCATCGGACTGCTCGGTTATTTCAAATTGAACTTCACATCCGCGCACTGTAATATATTTCCAACATCAAGCACCAACATGAACCACAAACAAGCATCATTTAATCACTTCAAAAAGAGCAGGCATCAAGAAAGATTGCTACGACTAAACAAAAGGAAAATTTATCAGCTGCAAGTTTGTTCGTGCTCCCCTGCATAGACACAACAATTATCAACTTCCATATACATGGACTTCAATTATCTGACAACATGAACTTCGCATGTAAACCAAAGATGCATTGAGACAGGGGTAAAATGTTACAAAAAATACACTTTTTTGTGTGAGACATATACACAAACAGCTTCTGTGCATTGATAGTACAAGGAGAGGGGCAGCTCGATGCGCAGACTGGGCGCGGGGGCAGAGTGAAAGGCGACAACAACATGGAGGAAGGGGGAAGCAACATCATGGAGGAAGTGGGCGGCAGTGACGATGAGTGTGGTGCGCTGCTCCGCACACCGGCACCAGAGCCGATAGGAGGCGCGTGGCCTGGTGTGGCGCACGACCTGCCCAAGGGGTTCCCCGCGACCTTCCCCGGGCGCTGCCGCGAGCTGCCCTCACGCGCACCTCAGATCCACGTCGGCTGCCAAGGGGGTGGATGGGCCCATGGGAAGGAGGGTGCCGCTACAGCCGGAACAACAGCGAGCGAGGATTTGGGCAGCGGTGCGCGTGAGGTTGACGCCCCGCGGAGGAGGCCGCTACCATGGTGGATTCAGGGGGAGGTGGGCTACCACCGAGGTGGATCCAGGGGGAGGGGGTCGCCGTCGCAATCGATTCAGGGGGGCAGAGGCCACCACTATGGTGGATTCAAGGGGAGGGAGGCGGTGGCTGCTTGTGGGATCCGGGGCCGTGCCGCCGTTGGGGAGGAGGGGAGGTGGCGAGTCGGACCGGGGGAAGGGGAGGGGAGGGGTCGCGCCGCCGTTGGGAGGAGGGGAGGTGGCGCGCCGGCCACGGGGGAGGAGGCGCTACGCCGTGGGGGATGTGGGTCGGGGATGAGGGCCGAGATGTGGAAGAGTGGGAGGTGGGGTTTGGTGTTTTTTATGATCTCAGGAACGTCCGGTCACCTCCTATATAGGGAGCTGTGATCCGAATAGTTATTCTGATCCCATGATCAGAATAGTGCTACTCTCTCTCTCTCTATATATATACCTATCTCTCTCTCTCTCTCCCATCATGTTAAGCTCCTCACTAATACATCACATGCTCAATTTTTCCTCTTGAAGCAGGGCTTATGTTTTAGAAATGATATCTTCAACAATGAGATCTCTTTTCTTCTCTTTTTAGCACCTTCCACATTAATATTCCAATCTCTTAAAGTTTTCCTTAGGCTTGTCACAGTTGGAGTAACTTCAAGAGTAACATAGGGTCCAACTCAGCAAATTTGCCTATGTGGCAATGAGATAATTAATGAGGAGAGAAGTAATTTGAGTAACTTAGCTAGTTACTGTAACATCACCTATATCCTAATACAATACGAGTCTATAACCTAATAAATAAAACTTTGCATGACACCACAGTTATGTTACTGCCCACTATGAAGGTAGTGACATAGCCTAGGGTGAAGTGTATGTTACTAGTGTAAGTTACTCTCCACTATGGCTAGTGTCTTAACCTCTTAATGTGAAGTTCCGAACATCTACAGGATTTCTCAAATGGCAAAAAGAATTCCAAGATCTAGTGACCACCAGAACACACTCCTCAATAACCAACCACCATTTCTCGAAACTATAAATTATTCTGGGGAAGCAGAGTTTTGTCCAGAATTAGGGGGAGGGGGTATATGGTCCACCTTGCTAAGGCATAAATAGTAGCTAACAAGAAATGGTGTCTTAGTATGTTGGCATAAATGATTTGTCATGGGTGGCTATCACCAAACTAGTCTGGTTATTGGCCCAGGTGATTGCCTATTCACAATCTTTAGCTCCATAACACCAACCCCATTAACCCAGTCGCTAAATTTATTGACCCAGTTATAACATCAATATTCCCACTATTCTCCCAGCACTATGCCAGAATGATATTAAAATCTCCACTAATAAAAAAGGGGGGTAGTGCACCTAGAACCTCAGTAATTTCGTCAATAAAATCTAGTTTTTATTATCTTCATACCTATAGTGCAGCAGCAGGAAACTAAATAAATCCTAATGGACAAAGAAGACGCCTCAAAATTCTCAGTAATTCTAACTAGCATTCCCCAAGCCGTATGAGTAGCGACGAATAATTCCAGTAAGGATACTTATTACTTCCTCTATAGTGATCTAAATGATCTTATATTTCTTTAGACAGGGAATACCACATAAATAATTAAGAACACCATGAGAAAAATCCTCTTTCTTTGTCTCCAACAAAACAATAATATGCAGGTCTCATGAACTTTTAAAGTAATGCTAAACAGTTTAAGTTCGTCAGCGTTAGATCACAATCGCCGACAATATGCTGCTTATGTATAGAACATAAAGAGTGTTGAAAAAGGCATCAAATTCAGCTTCAATTTCAATGTTGCCAATGGTCACCGTGTTCTCTTTTAAACCATCGTACGTAGTAAGATCAATACTAGCAAGAGAAAACCTCATTTTGGAAAGTTTGCACCCTAGACGACTTATTGTTCTTAATTCTACTATTGTAAGAAACATTCATATCATTTACACCCAAATTAACATTTATCTACTTAGCTTTATCTGCTAATATAGAACTACATATATATTTCAGTGAAGGAATGTTTTAGGACACAATTTTCACCCGAATTAACATTCTGGCATATATGTGATTTCACTCTTGTGCAACGGCCACCAACTGCTTTCCGATGTTGCGACCATAGAAGAGCCCGACGAGCGCCGCCGGCACCTTCTCAATCCCCTCGGCGACATCCTCCATGTAGGTAATGTTCCCTTCCTTAAGGTGGCCCACCATCTCCTCTTCAAACTTGCGATAGGTGCCGAAGTACTCCATCACCCGAAACCCCTCTATACGAATGCGCTTGGTGACCACGCAGGCGAGGTTGTGAATGCCCTCAGGACACTCCAGGTTGTACTGAGAGATCTGCCCGCACATGGCCACTCGACCGTGCACCCTCATGTTGAGTAGTGCCGCATCCAGCATTGCGCCGCCCACATTGTCAAAGTATATGTCGATGCCCTCCTGGAAGCACCTGAGAGAGCAAAGCATTGTGGCACCAATTGCTCTTGGTTAATCGGCCCAAAGTGTTGAACACAGTGGTATAGCAAGGAAAGGGGCTTGCAATTAACCTCTTTAGTGCAGCGTTGAGGTCCTGCTCCTTCTTGTAGTTGAAGGCGTCGTCGAATCGAAACTTTGTTTTCAGGAGGTTGACCTGAGGAGAAGACAATTTTATCCCATGAAAAATGTTGTATTACTGATGTTGTGAAATATATTCAATTTCGGGGATCATTGAGAAATTCCCAAAGGCAGCGACGGAATCAGTATGAACAGAACTATCCATTGACTGGGGCTGTGCACAACAGGAGGAGAAGAAAAAACAAGAATGTACAAACCTTCTCATCAGAACCAGCACTGCCAACCACATAGCAGCCTGTGCTCTTGGCAAGCTGCCCAACAAGCTGTCCAACAGCGCCTGATGCTGCCGAGACAAAGACATAGTCTCCTTTTTTTGGCTTGGCCACGTTGAAGAATCCAGAAAATGCAGTAAGACCAGGCATGCCTAAATTAAAAAAATGCAGGTAGGGGGAAAAATCTACCAGTGTATCAGCTGTTAATTATGATCATAAGTAGCAAACACGAGTGATTATTAAGCTTCTAGGATGGGCTAGTACCTTAATTATGTGATTGATTATAGCAGAGTAGCAGACTATGGTCTACCAAGAAAGTAAGCAATAACTATCCGGTTTCAGAAAAACGAAAATGCATAACAATGAATAGATTAGCTTGCGACGAATAAAAGTTGAACTCACCGAGAACGCCTGTATAGTACGACAACGGTAATTCAGGATAGTTGATCTTGAAAATCGACCCAGGCTTAGTGATCAAGGTGTATTCTTCACACGCTGTCATTCCCCAAACCAGATCACCTGCCTTGAAATCCGGGTGCCCGGATTCTACCACCTTGCTCACGCCAAAAGTAGTTATAACCTGGCAGGAAGGATTCACGGAGGCACAAAAATGTAAGTGTTCCTGTGAGGAAACAAGACTCGGGAAAGCAAGGCTGAGACCATCCATATGCTTTTCAAAATAAATACGGTACCTCACCGAGGACGAATTCCGGGTAGCTGGGCTCCTGGTGCTTGGTCATCCGTCTGCGCATGTAGGGATCGCAGGAGATGTACAGGTTCTTCACCATGACTGCCGCCGACCCGGGCGGGACGGCCAGGCGCGCCGTCGCCGTGACGAGCTCCATGTCGTCCTCGGCGGGGAATCCCGTCACGTGCCGCTTCAGGATCACCCTCTTGTTGCTCACCTCCGCCGTTGCCGCCATTGCTTTCTTTCTTTCTTGGACGGACGCAACGCACCGATGAGCCTGGTGATTTTTGAGATATCAAACGCGTTAGGGTGGGCATGTTTCGTGCGTGGCGGATCGATGGAGTTCAAGCGGGTGGTGGGAGGAGCAGCCGGCCGGCCGGCAGATAAAACTGGGTTCGTCTTCTCCGCCAGGCCAGACCAACTCGTCCTCTCCGCCGTGGCATCATCGACACAAGAAACAAGGTTCTTGCTCTGTCGAATTGCATGAGTTATATATAAACTATTACAGTACTTTTTAAGGGGAAATAAACTAATACTTGGCAAGCTGAGTTGTAACAAGATCTATGTATCAGCTTAGTGACATGCATGCACACGTACTATGTAAAAGGTAAAAACAAGGTTCTTGCTCCGACACTAATTGTTTTAAGGGGTGAGGCTAAGCTTTATTAAAGAATAACTAGAAAAGTTGACCATGTTAGCACTAATCTTGATATTTGTATCAGCATGTTTATTTTGTTTAGCCATGTAGTGTAGGTTCAGAAGTTGTAGGTCAGCAAGGGTTCAGCGGAGGCGTGCCAAGAAGGCGAGATGTCAAGCCGCTGTGCGAGGCGGCGCCAACAATTGGCATCAGAGCCTTGTTGATCCATGGTGGCGACGATGGTGCCGGCGGCTATGATGGCTGGCGTGACGGTGGCGAAGGCAACAGCTGCGATAGCAGCGACGCGGTGGACTCCATGTGAGATGGAGGACGCCGACGCGAGGTGGAGGCCGTCGGCGGCGAGATGCCGCTGGTGGCCGGTTGCGGTGCGATGCCGCTAGGAGGAGAAGGCGGTACGATGCTCCCACGAGGACGGTGCGATACCATCACAAGGAGACGCGGCGCGATGCCGCTAAGAACATGTATGGCGGCGCGATGCCCTTACTCGGTTTGGTGCGGTGCCGACGGCGATGGCCCGATGCCATCGTCATCATGGAGAGTTGGCGCGAAGCCAGCAAACGTTGCGGTGCGATGCCGCAAGATGTTGACGGCGTGGTGGTCAGCGCCACGAAGGCGTCGTCCACGTCAAGAGGTGGCAGCTGCTGGCGGCAAGATGAAGTGGTGATTTGCGTGGCGAGGACGTCATCCACGACAAGATGGTTCATGGTGACCGGCGCTGCGACAGCGTCGCCATGGCAAGCGGTTGCGGTGCTGCGATGGCGTCATCATGTAGATGAGAGTGACCCACATTAAAGAATATGATATCAAGATTAGGGGATGAATATTAGCACTAATCTTGATATTTGTATCAGCATGTTTATTTCGTTTAGGCATGTAGTGTAGGTTCAGAAGTTGTAGGTCAGCAAGGGTTCAGCGGAGGCGTGCCAAGAAGGCGAGATGCCAAGCCGCTGTGCGAGGCGGCGCCAACAGACCGTGCGTTGCAACAACGATACATAGCTACACATTTTCATAATAACAAAAACAGGAAATGAGAAAACATGAAAAGATTATGTGACTTTATTCAAATTCGTACACTTTTTTGAATTCATGAACTTTTTTCAAACCCACTAACAATTTTTGTATCATGAACTTGTTTTAATCCATGAACAACTTTGAATTCAACAACATTTTTTGAATTCACACTTTTTAAATTTTGCAACATTTTTGAATTCACAACATTTTTTCGAATTGGTGAATTTTTTTTCAACTTACGAGTGAACAAACCGAAATAAAGAAACAAAATGAAAAAAAACAGGCATGAGCTTCTGTCTCTAGCTCTGACTGTGCTCGTTGGGCTAGGCTCATGACGCGCACGCGACTCGAGCCACCTTCTCGCTACAAGAAAAGTGGGCGTGGCATTACTAGAAAAGTGGGGAGTTCATTGTTCGATCAGCGTACAAACTGTTTGCTGATACAAAGAGGAGAAGGGTGGACTGGCTGGAAGGAAGATCGGCTAATTCTAATAGTGCAGCTAATCATAATCAGTGGAAGAAACTTTGCAGAGCAAGTGTACCAGCTAAGATAAACAAAATCGCTTGGAGGCTCGCTAAGAACTCCATCCCTACTGCTGAAACACTTGTCGGAAGGCACATTGGGGACTCGGAAACATATGATATCTGCTGCCAAGCCAGTGACACATGGAGACATGCTCTTATTGATTGCCAGATGTCCAAATCAGTGTGGTCTTTGGTGGATGAAGAATTAGTGGAACACATAATTCATGTCGCACGGAAGATGCAAAACTTTGGCTGGCAATGATCCAAGATTCGATGGATGAGAAGAAATTTGCCAAGGTACTTGTCACAATGTGGGCTATCTGGTGGGCGATGGTACTTGTCACAGATTTTTCAAAGCCCCTTGTCAACCATGCACTTTATTAACATGTATATGGAGGATCTGGAGATGATTCCACCAAAGAAAAAGATAGACGGGCAGCCCAAAATATGAGTTGAGAGAAGATGGGTAAAAGCGCCTGTAGGCTTACCAAAAATCAATGTTGATGCTGCCATTTCTAGGCATGAAGATGGAGGAGCTAGCGCTGCTGTTTGTAGAGATGGGAATGGGAAATACCTTGGTGCAGCGGCCACAAGATATGAAGGAATAACAGACCCAGAAATCCTAGAGGCTCTTGCTTGCTGCGAAGGATTTTATTTATCTGCTGATCTCAATCTTTCAAGTATGCATGCAGCTACTGATTGTTCTGCCACTATTAGTCATCTTAAGGGGAAGTATAGAGGAGCATCGTCAATGATCATTCGAGAGATCCAAGCAAGGTGGAGTCAATATCCTGAAGCAAAGATAGGGCATGAAGGAAGGGAGACAAACTTTGAAGCTCATGACCTTGAAAAGGCCGCAACTACTATAACTAATGGCCGTCATGTTTGGCTTAGTACCACTCCAAACCTTATTTCTATTGATGACATTGTTAGTTCTTGAATAAAGTGGTAACTCTCTCAAAAAAAAAATCTACGAGCGATACTTAGCAGCTCCCCTGTGTCCCTTCAAAAAAAAGCAGCTCCCCTGTGTGGCTGCGTGTATCCTATCCCAAGACTCACGCGAAGGCAACTCGAGCTCGAGACACCCAATGTGGCGACACTTCATTTTTGTTATCCCCCTCTCTAGTTTTTTTCCAATCTGAAGCATTGTTAATGGCGATCAAATTCCCTCTTGCGTGCGATTTTTGGCCGGTTGGTAGAGCTAAAGGAAGATAGTGAGATTCCCTTCATATAAGAATAGAGTAAAGACAAGTTGCAATATGTTTAAACTATTTGATCTCTATCTCCTTACATCTATCTACACAAGTCTACTTCTAACATAAGCTGCTCCCAAGATTTTGGTGGTGACAATACGCCAATGGAGGCCGCAGTAACCCATGGAGGCCACCACCGCCGCCATGCCTAACCCATGCAACAACACTGTGATGAGGATCCACTCCAACGCCGCGTAAACCAGCGCGGACGCGTGACCCTGTTCGCCCTCCTGTGTAGCGCCACAGCTTTGCTGGCCATCGCCGCCATGGCTCCTGCATAGCACCCGGATAAGCATGGATGCTTCTCTGTCCACTCAGCCTACAAATGGTCCGTGATGAAGATGGAGAACAATAAGGCTCCCGGGCCTGATGGGTTTCCGGCGGAGTTCTATAAAAAATGCTGGCATATTATTAAGGGGGATCTATTACCTATGTTCCATGATCTTTTTGCTGGACGGCTTCAACTTTTTCACTTAAATTTTGGAACAATAACACTACTACCAAAGAAGACCGATGCTCTGAGGATTGAGCAGTTCAGGCCTATATGCCTTTTGAATGTTAGTTTCAAAATTTTTACCAAGGTGGGGACCAATAGGCTCACACAGATTGCACATTCTGTGGTGCAGCAGTCCAAGACAGCTTTCATGCCGGATAGAAACATCCTGGAGGGGGTGGTGGTCTTGCATGAAACGCTCCATGAAATCCATTCGAAGAAACTAGATGGAGTTATCTTTAAAGTGGATTTCGAGAAAGCGTACGATAAAGTTAAGTGGCCTTTCCTACAAGAAGCATTGCGTATGAAAGGTTTCGACGAGGTCTGGAGAAGCCAGGTTGAATCTTATACGCAAAAGGGGAGTGTTGGAATTAAAGTGAATGACGACATCGGTCATTACTTCCAGACACACAAGGGCCTACGGCAAGGGGATCCGATGTCCCCTATTTTGTTCAACATTGTTGTCGACATGTTGGCAATTTTGTTAGGAAGAGCCAAGGAGGCTGGCCAAGTGGGAGGCTTGGTGCCTCATTTAGTGGATGGAGGAATCTCCATTCTTCAGTACGCTGATGATACTATCATCTTTATGGAGCATGACTTGGTAAAAGCAAGAAATATGAAGCTGCTGCTATGTTTGTTTGAACAATTGAGTGGGCTCAAAATTAATTTCCACAAAAGCGAATTGTTCTGCTTTGGTAGAGCCAAGGAGGAACAAGAGGCCTACAAACAATTGTTTGGGTGTGGTTTGGGGGAGTTGCCATTCACATACTTAGGAATTCCTATCCACCACCGTAGGCTTACGAACAACGAATGGAAGTGTATTGAGGATCGATTCGAAAAGAAACTAAGTTGCTGGAAGGGTAAGCTCATGTCCTATGGAGGCCGTTTAATTCTTATTAATTCGGTTCTCACGAGCATGCCTATGTTTCTTTTGTCTTTTTTCGAAGTCCCAGTTGGTGTAAGGAAAAGACTGGACTTTTATCGATCGCGTTTCTTTTGGCAGGGAGATGAGCTAAAAAGAAAATACCGTTTAGCAAAGTGGGATATCATCTGTAGACCGAAAGACCAAGGGGGTCTCGGGATTGAGAATCTTGAAGTTAAGAACAGGTGCCTTTTCAGTAAGTGGTTGTGGAAGTTATCTACCGGAACTGACGCCACTTGGGCACAAATCCTTCGTAATAAGTATCTTCAAACCAAAACGTTGTCTCAGGTCACGGTAAGACCAACTGATTCACCCTTTTGGAAAGGGCTTATGAAAGTTAAGCTTTCATTGTTTCAGGGGACAAAGTATATTGTTGGTAATGGTGCCAGCACGAGATTCTGGGAGGATACTTGGCTCGGAGGTGCGCCCCTTGCAATCCAGTACCCGTCGTTATATCGTATTGTCCAACGACGCGAGGCTTTTGTTGCAACGGTCTTTCATTCGATCCCCCTTAATATTCAGTTTAGAAGGCCGTTAGTTGGCAATCGTTGGGAGGATTGGCTACATCTAGTTAGGAGACTGATGAATGTCCAACTTTCACAACAACCCGATAAATTACGCTGGAATCTCACTAGGTTGGGTGAATTTACAGTTAAATCAATGTATATTGATGTCATCAATTCGAGCTCGATTCCTAGCTCCAAGCATGTGTGGGATGTCAAAGTTCCTTTGAAGATCAAAGTGTTTATGTGGTTTCTACACAAACAAGTTATCTTAACAAAGGACAATTTGACAAAGCGTAATTGGACAGGGCCTACTAGGTGTAGTTTCTGTGATCAGGGTGAAACAATTAAACATCTTTTTTTTGATTGCCCACTAGCTAGAATTCTATGGACGACTATCCATATTGCTTTCAATATTCCTCCACCGAATTCGGTTAACATGTTATTTGGAACATGGCTAAACAGGGTAGAGCCCGGGTTAGCAAGACAAATTCGCGTGGGGGTGTGCGCCTTAGTGTGGGCGCTTTGGATTTGCAGAAATGATCTGGTCTTTAACAGAACAACAAACATTCATTTTTTGCAGGTTATCTTCAGAGCTACGGCGCTAATCCGTTCCTGGTCGCTACTCACTCCGACGGAGGCCAGGGAGCGTTTGGTTACTGGATCTATCCGATGGGAGACGGTAGCTCGGGATATCTTCAACCGGTTTGGATGGCGGTCATGTAATAGGATAGACAATTAGTTTACCTGTCTATTTTCGAGCCAACCGGTTGTGGTTTATCTTTTTTGGCTAGTTTGTGTATCTAGCCTTTTGGTTCTGTGTGAGCCGTTATCTCTTTTTTTCTGTTATTGCGGAGACTTTGAGACATTGTTGAACCTTTTTATTAATAAAATGGCCGTATGCATCATGCTGATGCAGAGGCCGGGGATGACCCCTTTTCGGAAAAAAAAATGGCTCGGCAAGGTGCGGGTGAGTCAAGCCCCAGACCGGACATATCACGACAAGCGTGGAAACTGCTGTGAGGATGTGGGGCACCACCAAAAGTTTGTGTTTTTGCATGGAAGGCTGCACGCGAGGCGCTCGCTACGCGAGCGAATATGCATCGACGACACATGGAGACGGCTGGAACCTGTACGTTTTGTGGCCAGGAAGATGAAACTGCACATCACGCTCTCATCCGCTGTCCTCACGGGCATAATCTATGGACTAAAATGAGGACTGTGTGGCAGCTGCCAGCCGAGGAGTCCCTCAGCAACTCTGAACCTGACTGGTTGCTCATGTTGCCCCAAGAATTGAATGAAACACAACAAATGCTAGTTCTCATGATCTTGTGGCGTGTATGGCATGTGCACAACGAACTAATTCATGACAAACCAATGATTCCCATCCGTAGTGTCGAGAAGGTTCCTATATGAGTATGTTGATTCTTTGCTCATGATCAAACACTACCCACAGATGGATATAGCTAAAGGGAAATAGACGGCGGACTTGATTGCATGTCACATGAGCAGGACGCTGACACAAGCTTGTCCGGCCACTGATGTTCTCTCAGAGCCCCCGCCAGAAGGGTATGTAAAGCTTAATTTTGATGGCTCCTTTGTTGCAGCAATTGGTGAAGTTGGTGTTGGCATGATACTATGCGATCACAATGGCGCATGTCATCTTTGCTGCATGTAGATGGCTCTTCAATTGCCCTGCTCCGCTCGAAGCTGAGCTTGCGGTATGCGAGGAAGGACTGTGACTAGCCTTGCACTGGTCCCAAGTGCCATTGGTGGTAAAGACCAAGTGCATGGAGAACATCTCTCTCGTCAACGCTGGCGCAGCAGATCGGTCTAGAAACATGTACCAAGTTGCTGAAATCGTTGGCCTGCTTAAGGAATGACAAGTTCATGTTTGGAAGATCAGTCGCACACAGAACATGGCTGGGCATGCAATGGCAGCAGTGGGACGAGGACAACAATGGTACATCTTGTTGCTTGGGTAATGTACCACCGGAGATTAGCAACACTATTCTAGATGATTGTAAAATCATTATTACTTAATCAATGAATTGCTTTTCCCCCCGCAAGAAGAAAGCTGAGGAGGCAAGATGAACAACACTCGGGATTGTTGATCCGGAAATTACATACCTGGTTGTACCTAGTCTACACAAGAGAGACAAAAAATAGTAGGGTGGCAAGACGTTACTGCTATTGTAGGAGACAACCGGAAACTCAATCCTTCTACTTTTTGGTTTACTCCAATATCTCATATACACTATCTAATATAGAGAAATATATGCACCAACTTCTTAAATACTCAATGGCATTAGAATTGAGAACGGTGTCAATGTGTAGAAGCACCAAGTATTTACACTTCTAGGATTACTATTACTGATATACTATGTCACATGATTTAGATGAACCCAACTAACTTCATCATGCAGATCAGGACAGTTATATATAGCTAGAACAGTCATACAAATTCTATGCTCAGCTGATTGGCCGACAGGCCCATTCCATGCTTGAGAGGAATTCCCAAATGAAATTAACAAGAGCACGAGTTATTCTGTGGATGATATTTAAGAGATTCTTTGTATGCATTTGAACTGTTGGTCCCACTCTCTCGTGTACAAATGAACATGGAGTTGATCGACAACTCAGGGAGTGTTTGGTTGCCTGCATGAGGCCCAACCAGGCCCGCGCGGGAAGAATCCGGCCTGTTTGGTTGCCTGCTTTTACTGTTCGGCCCGCATGGCACGAACCTTAAAGTACTCCTGGGCCTAGCTCCCAACGTCCGAATCGGCAGTTTCTCCAGGGCCAGGCCCGAGCGGTGCACGTGGGCGGCGGCGGCTACACGCGCGCGGCCACACTCGAGAAGCCGTGTTGCTTCCTGAAGCGCCGGCAGTTATTAGCCTGACCGCCCCTCACCGCTCCCTCTCCCCACTCTCCCCCGTTCTCCCAACTCTCACCGGCGGCGGCGGATCGGAGGAGAGCAAGAAAATCACCGGACTCCATCACCGGCTAGCGGATCATCACCTGGGCAGCACCAATGGCGGTAAGCACTTTTCTGTTTGTCATGCACTACTTTTTCGCGTTCGATCCAGCGGTAGATTCGATCCACGACGGAGAGGGGAATGGGAATAGAGGTAGATAAGCATGGCAGTTCATAGTAGTTCATACTAGTTCATACGAGTACATAGGAGTTCATAGTAGTTCATGCAAGATTGAAATAGAGGTAGATGCGGTTGGAGTAGAATGGGGATTGGGGGTACAGAATAGACATTGGCTAACCACGGCCGCCGTCACCGGCATGCGGAGTGGCGGGTCGAGTGGCTGGCCTTCATCTTCTTCTTCATCACCGTGCGGGGCGGCGCGTCATCGTCGTCGTCCTCGGCGGAATCGAGGTCGATCTGCCAGGTACGATGGCCTGGCTCTGGCGCCCTCGCCGGCATCTGCACCAGTTCTTCCTCCTCCTCCTTAGGCTCCCCACTGATGACCGCTGGCGACATGATTGCCCTCTCCCAGTACACTGCGGCACGGCGGTCATTAGGAGCCTAGTAGCTCTTGTACTTGGACCACTTCTTCCACTCTTTAGCGTCATCGGAGATGGCCTGATTCATGGCTCAGCGAATGATGTCCAGTGGCGGAGCCAGAAAATATATATTAGGGGGGCCAAGTACTACTAAAACAGGTTGAGGTGGTCCAAAGTGTTGAAAATTAGTTTTTTAGCAGCAAATTAGTACTAATTTTGCCACTGTTCATAGCAAATTACATGTAGAATCCTGGTGTTAGGGGGGCCAGGGCCCCTGCCGGTCCCCCTGCCTCCGCCACTGATGAGGTCAACTGCCATCGCGCCCTTCGCTGGGTTAGGAATCACCGTCTTCAGCTCTTGTGCAGTGGCTCTCATGAGTAGTGCATCAGATTCTTTCTGCATCTCAGCCATGGAGCCAAAGTTCGAGCACACCTCCATGGTGTTCTCGAACTTGGTGCCGTCACCAGCTGACCACCCGAGGAAGAAGGCCCTCCAGCCAATACCCCACGGGAAGGGGTTGGCGTTGGAGCTGGAGCTGGAGCTCATGGCGGTGGAGAGGAGGAAGATTGACAGTGAGAGAAGAGAGGGGATGGGTAAATAGTGGTGGGCAGGGTGAGTAAATATAGGCGCGATGGAGAGGAGGAAGAGTGACAGTCATGCCGTTTTAACCACATGCGCTTCAATAAGCCATGAACTCTGTGTTGTGCCTGACTCCATGAATTGTGTGCAGATCGAGGAGAGCAATGAGATGGGCACCGAGGTGCTCCCGGCCGTTGACAACAAGGGCAAGCAGCCCCTTCATCCAATGCCCGAGGAGGTTGTGCTGCCGCCCACCGCCGACGAAGACCCGAAGACGCCTGAGGTTGTCGACGACGAGCGCATGGAGGAGCCCCCCAGCAACAAGCGCCGAAACTACAGCCACTACCATGAGGAGGATGGCCTAACTCACTTCTGCAAGGTCATCCTTGCACCGAAGCTTGAGTGCATCCCCATGCCCCTGTACTTCACGAAGCACTTCGTCGCGGTGCCGACGGAGTTCAAACTCAGGAACAACACCGGCTGCTCCTGGAAGGTGACGGTGAAGCTGACGAACGGCAGGGTGACCCTGGATCAGGGTTGGGCCACCTACGCAGCCGTTCATCAGATCAAGATCGGCTATATGGTGACGTTCAAGCTCCTCACTCCCGACACCCTTAAGGTCATCATCTTCGACGAGGATGGCATTGAGGTCGTCAACATGTGCGAGAAGCACGACGAAGCCTTCGCCGCCAAGGAGTAGGGCCGGGGCACCTCCTTTCTAATTACTATCGAGTCTGCTTTGAATTGTTTATGGTTATGCTTTGAACTGTTATGAAGTGTAGTACTACTTATCTGAAATATGCTCTTAAGTAGTTTGATCCTCTGTTTATACTCTGCTCTGCTTATGATGTGTGCTACATGGTTGTGCCGAAGTGTGCTGGTAACCTCACCAACTAGCCAAAGAGGTTACCACACACCGGGCGTTGCATACAACCAAACACCATACCTTGGGTTTGTCCACTAACATGCATGCAACCAAACACCAGGCAGTGTGGTTCAATCCATGCAGGCAAGAGTGCATGCAGGCAACCAAACAACTTGCAGATGGTGCATTTGAGGCTGCATTTGTATAGTCAGGCTGAGTTGAGAAAGCTATACAATGCAGCTACTGTAGCCTACGGCAACCAAACACGCCCTCAAAGACGATGTTTCAGGTGGTAAAATTGGCCTGAAAGTAATCACTATACCTACGACTAGGAAGAAGCTTCTCTAGAGAGCAATCCTTGGTACCTCACGTATTGTGTACTTCCCTGACATTTAGTCGGCAAATCTCTTATTCTTTTTTCCATCCTTTTAAATTAGTGACCATGATATTAATTTTTCTTAAGAGGTAAAACAGTTTAAACTTTATAAATAAATAATGAATGTAATTATTATCGGAAGGTTTCGCTAGAATGACTAGTTAGTTTTAAGTCGACTAATTTGCACATAAATGTTCATCAGTGTGCAATTGCAGCTTGGGATGTTCCGTGGCAGTTGAATAGAACCCTTTGACGACGTATGTATTTTTCTCCCATTTGTTAGTTATAGACCTCTCATCTTGTTTCATCTCATATCTTGGAGCACTCTTGTCACTTGTATTATCTTTGTTTCCCCCAATAGTTGTTGTTGAATTTCCTTCCACACTTCTGCTGCAGTTTGTAGATTGACAACCTGCTCGCGAACTGCAGATTGATCCCCGTCAACCCTCCGCAGGCAAGTTGAGGGAAGACCAGGAGGTCCACGAGTGCCTTGGTGCGGAGCATGCCGACGAGGAGTACATAGCGGAGCTCCTGCCTGACCCTGTGCGGCCGCCGCCAGGCCGCACCGGGTGGACACCACCCATCCTCCCCTCGACCCCTATGCACCCCGTCCCTCTGCCGCCGCCGGCAACGTCGTCAGGCGTCGGCCCTGTGGCGCGGCAGCGGCGGAACTCCTCTGGTGTCCGGGGATCTGAGTCGGCGGCGGAGGCCAGATCTTCACCCCCTTGCGACGTGGATGGCGGGCAGCGGCGGCTGGGACAGCACTCCGGGTCTGCCACGTATCACGAGGGTTATGGCGGTGGTTGCCATCTCCTCCATCGGAGGTGCTCGGCCTGAGGCTGGGTGGTCCGATCTCGAGATCCATCATTTAGTCCCGGCTGCGAGTCGGGGAGACATAGTTGCCGGTGAAAACAGAGCCAATGGCAGCGTGTCGGAGTAAATGACCATGTGTAGCCTAGCCGGCTCCCCCTGGTTCTTCAAAAAAATAATAGGCCGATCAAGCCTTCAAGCATCCAAGACACGGGGCCGCCTTCCTCCGGTCGGCTGCCCCACCAGCCGACTACCGGAAGGCGGCCCGACCCTAGAATCCTCATAGAGAAAGCCGCGGGAGGGCCGACTCCAAGAAGCCAGCCACAACATGACCGACTCCAAGAAGCCGGCCCCCGACAGGTGGCCAAGATTGAGCCCTCAAAGTTTGCACCCATGTAATGGAGATGGAACGGGGCGTGGCAACAGTGAAACCTGCCGCCCCCGAATCCCGGAATACGCATGGCTATAGTACTCCGTACGGGAGAACCATGACCCGTCCGGCGTGGCACTATTGCCATGCTGACCGTGACATCACCCACGATAGGACGTCAGTACGGCCCGCAGGCGGCGGGCCCCTTCAGTCAGAGAGACACCCGAAGGCGGCCACGCTTCCCCTAGTCGGCCAGGAGTGTAGCCGGCTCTCCCCAGCTGGCTCGTTCCCTCTCTCAAAGAGTGTGCACCATTAAGGAGACAAGAGGAGGTAAGGCTACAGTGAGAGCCCGCAAGGCGGCGGCACTGTAGCCATGCTTACCTCGACAAAGCCCTCGTCATTAAGAGTGAGGCAACAGTAACCCGCCCCCAACAAGACCCCCAAGCGGTGGGACCTACCTGTCTACCAGGAGGCCGGCAGCCGGCGGGGCCCACCAGTCGGCAGGCCCCAGCAGTCGGCGGAGAAGCCGGCGAACGTAGACACTGACGGCTGGGCCCGCGCCCAACCGGATTACCGTTGTACCCCTGGGGGGTAGGCCAATATAAACCCCCCCAGGGCACCCATGCAAAGGGTTGGAATTTGATAGTTTTAGACACAACTTTGGGAGGAGAAGAGAGCTAGCCTTGCCATTTCTTCTTCCTCTCGCCAAACAGCTCAAGGAGCCTCTTGTAGCCACTTGTTGATCTAGTGATCATGCGGAGACTCCGCAGAGCAGTACTAGGGGTGTTATCTCCACGGAGAGCCCCGAACCTGGGTAAGATTCGCCGGTGTGCATGTCATCGCCTTATCCCGTTTCCAGGCACCGGCGATGTCTTATTGGCTCCCACAATGATAAGTCATCCGTTCGCATATGTCGCACCTACCACCCAACATTTGGCGCCCACCGTGGGGCCAGGTGCACCGTCGTCTGGAGACCTGTTCTGGACGGGAACCCTCTTCCTCCCCCGCGAGCGTAGCCAGCCCGGCACGTCCGATGGTGCTTGCCCCGACGCCCTGCAAGGTGTCGATGACGCCTGCGCGGCGAGCTGCCTCGCTGATCTTCTTGGCGACCCGATGCTTGTCGACTCCGACACAGCATCGCTCGATGCTTTCCCCACCAACGTGGTGGTCTTCGACGATCCTCTCCCTCGAGCCGACAGTGGCGGCAACACCGTCACTGAGGTGCTGGTCATCAGCCACGGAGTCGCCTCTGGCGAGAACACCCACGACGGCCTGCAAGCTGCGCTGCACAATTTGTCCACCCCCATCCCGGCCGACGCCGAGGTGCTGGAGGCACGCCGCCTTGCCCTCATCACGGAGGGCCAGAAGCTAGCCACTATGAGACACCTCACTGAGGCTCACTAGCGCGAAGTCGATCGCGCTGCCTTCAGCACGCCGCCTCCCGACGGGCCGAGCCGGGCCGGCGTCGTCCAGAAACGCGGCGCGACCATCGCCGACATGCTGGGAGCAAAGCGCCCAGTCTACGCCACGCCTCTCGAGAACCTACGCACCGTCCAGTTGGTCGTAGAAGAGCTGAATGGAGTTGGGGCCGACAAGCTCCCCTACATGACCAGACGCATCCAGCAGCTGATCGACGCGGCCGCAAAGTGGCATGAAGCCGGCGTCCGCGCAGAAAGCCCTCCCCCACGCCGAGAGCACGGCATGACATCACGAACGCCGACTGCGGGTGGCGCCCGCACAAGACAAGAAAAGGAGCCGGCTGCCAGTCGCAGTCGGACTCGAATTACCATCGAGCGCGACGCAGAAGGCCGCCCTCGAGCTGTGGAGCGACTGGGTGATCCGCCCCCTCCTTCGCCTCGTGGGGAGAGATACCCCACCCCGCCGCCTGTCACGCATCCGACTCTCAGCGCCGACTAGGTCGCCGCGAAGGAGTCGGCAAAAACGATGCCCGCCATCGGATCGACCGCCTAGCGTGATCCCTGGCGTTAGAAGAGGAAGATGATGTCGGCCCGCCCTGCTTCGGCCCCCGCATCCGCGACGAGCCCTTCCCCAAAGGGTTCTCGCTCCCAAGAGACACGCCCAAGTACAACGGCTCCGTGAAGCCAGAAGATTGGTTTATCGACTACTCCACCGTAGTCCGCATAGCCAACGGCAACAGGCGTGTTGCCGTGAAATATGTTCCCCTCATGCTCCAAGGCACGACGCGCACCTGGCTCAACAACCTCAAGCCTTACAGCATGAACATCTGGCTAGACTTCACGGAAGCCTTTATCCGCAACTTCACCAGCACCTACAAACGGGCTCCCAAGCCCCGACAGCTCTCCTTGTGTGTACAAGGGCCCAACGAGTCAACCCACGACTATCTCACGCGTTGGGCCGAGCTTTGCAACTCCTGCGAAGGGGTGCACGAGGTTCAAGCCATAGAGTACTTCACCGCCGGGTGCCGAGAAGGCACCCTCCTCAGGGACCGACTCCTCTACGACGAGCCGAGTACCCTCGACGAGCTGCTAGTCATCGCAGACAAGTATGCCACGGCCGACTCCTCAATGAAGACCGAGCTCCGAGTAGACGCCTCTAGGAAGGTGCTCGCTCCAGCTCCCAAGACGCCGGCTGGAGAACCCAATCGACGCCCGTACCAGAACGACAACAAATGCAAGGCCCCTATGCCGACTTCCACCAGTCGACAAGTGGCCATAGTCGAAGACGAACAACCCGAAGGGCGGCCCGCACCGAAGAAGCAGAAGGGCGGCAGGCCGGCTTGGCAGCCGGCTTTCTCCTACGAGCAAGCCCTTGATGCCCCCTACAAGTTCCACAGCGGCGCGAAGGCCTCCAACCACACGACTCGAAAATGCCATTGGCTCACGCGAATCTCCAAGGGCGAAGGGCTAGTGCCGCCTCCGCCTGCTGGTCAGCCGCCTCCGGCTCCTCAGCATCCGGCCGCTCGGCCAACAGTTGGAGCCGTTCAAGATGAGTTCCCCGACGAGCATGCCACCTATGTCGTCTTTACAAGCCAGCCCGAAGACCGGCGAAGCTGGCGCCGACAAAACCAAGAAGTCAATGCGGTCGCCTCCAACAATCCCGAGTTCATGCACTGGTCGGAGAAGCCTATCAGCTGGAGCCGGGCCGATCACCCAGAGGTGATGCCGTCTCTCGGCTCTTATGCATTGGTTTTGGATGCTACCCTCGCGATAGACAGGCGAGTGATGTCTACTACACAACCTTCTTCTTGTAGACGTTGTTGGGCCTGCAAGTGCACAGGTTTGTAGGACAGTAGCAAATTTCCCTCAAGTGGATGACCTAAGGTTTATCAATCCGTAGGAGGCGTAGGAGGAAGATGGTCTCTCTCAAACAACCCTCCAACCAAATAACAAAAAGTCTCTTGTGTCCCCAACACACCCAATACAATGGTAAATTGTGTAGGTGCACTAGTTCGGCGAAGAGATGGTGATACAAGTGTAAATAGATAGTAGATATCGATTTTTGTAATCTGAAATAATAAAAACAGCAAGGTAGCGAGCGGTAAAAGTGAGCGTAAACGGTATTGCAATGATAGGAAACAAGGCCTAGGGTTCATACTTTCACTAGTGTAAGTTCTCTCAACAATAATAACATAGATAGAACATATGACAAGCCCTCAACATGCAACAAAGAGTCACTCCAAAGACACTAATAGCGGAGAACAAACGTAGAGATTATGGTCGGGTACGAAACCACCACAAAGCTATTCTTTCGGATCGATCTATAAAAGAGTTCGTACTAGAATAACACCTTAAGATACAAATCAACCAAAACCCTAATGTCACCTAGATACTCCATTGTCACCTCAAGTATCCGTGGGCATGATTATACGATATGCATCACACAATCTCAGATTCATCCAACCAACATAAAAGTACTTCAAAGAGTGCCCCAAAGTTTCTACCGGAGAGTCAAGAATGTGTGCCAACCCCTATGCATAGGTTCCCAAGTGTCACGTAACCTGCAAGTTGATCACCAAAACATACATCAAGTGAATAACCCATTGTCACCACGGTTATCCCATGCAAGACATACATCAAGTGTTCATAAAAGACTCAATCCAATAAGATAACTTCAAAAGGGGAAACTCAATTCATCACAAGAGAGTAGAGGGGGAGAAACATCATAAGATCCAACTACAATAGCAAACCTCGGGATACATCAAGATCGCGCCATAGAACACGAGAGAGAGAGAGATCAAACACATAGCTACTTGTACATACCCTCAGCCCCGAGGGTGAACTACTCCCTCCTCGTCATGGATAGCGCCGGGATGATGAAGATGGCCTCCGGTGATGGGATCCCCCTCCGGCAGGGTGCCGGAATGGGGTCCCGATTGGTTTTTGGTGGCTACAGAGGCTTGCGGCGGCGGAACTCCCGATCTATTTTCTGTTCTGGAAGTTTTAGGGTACGTAGGTATATATGGGTGCAGGGAGAACGTCGGTGGAGCTACGGGGGCCCCACGAGGCAGGGGGGCGCGCCCCCCACCCTCGTGAGCACCTCCCGTATCTTCTGACGTGGGGTCCAAGTCCATCAGGTGGGTTTCCTTCCAAAAATAACTTCTCCAGTTGATTTCGTTCCGTTTTGACTCCGTTTGATATTCCTTTTCCTCGAAACACTGAAATAGGCATAAAACAGCAAATCCGGGCTGGGCCTCCGATTAATAGGTTAGTCCCAAAAATAATATAAAAGTGGATAATAAAGCCCAATATTGCCTAAAACAGTAGATAAAGTAGCACGGAGCAATCAAAAATTATAGATACGTTGGAGACGTATCAAGCATCCCCAAGCTTAATTCCTGCTCGTCCTCGAGTAGGTAAATGATAAAAAAGAATTTTTGATGCGGAGTCATACTTTGGCATAATTTCAATGTAAATCTTCTTAATTGTGATATGAATATTCAGATCCGAAAGTTTCAAGATAAAAGTTCATATTGACATAAAAATAATAATACTTCAAGCATACTAATCAAACAATTATGCTTCTCAAAATAACATGGCAAAAGAAAGTTCATCCCTACAAAATCATATAGTTAGGCTATGCTTCATTTTCGTCACACAAAGATGTTCCCAACTTCTATACCCCCGATGACAAGCCAAGCAATTGTTTCATACTTAAATAATCTCAAACTTTTTCAACCTTCACGCAATACATGAGCATGAGCCATGGATATAGCACTATGGGTGGAATAGAATATGATGATGGGGATTGTGTGGAGAAGACAAAAAAGGAGAAAGTCTCACATCAACGAGGCTAACCAATGAGCTATGGAGATGCCCATCGATTGATGTTAATGCAAGGAGTAGGGATTGCCATGCAACGGATGCACTAGAGCTATGAATGCTCAACAAAAGAAAACTAGTGGGTGTGCATCCAACTTGCTTGCTCATGAATACCTAGGGCATTTGAGGAAGCCCATCGTAGGAATATACACGCCAAGTTCTATAATGAAAAATTCCCACTAGTATAAACAAGACAACTTATGAGACTCACTACATGAAGAACAAGGTGCTACTTTGAAGCACAATATATGAGACTCGCAACATGAAGAACAAGGTGCTACTTTGAAGCACAAGTGTGGAAAAGAGATAGTAGCATTGCCCTTTTTTTTATTTTTTTTGGGCCTTTCTTTTTTTTTGGCCTATCTCTTTTTTTTGGGGCCTTTCTTTTTTTTGGCCTTTCTTTTTTTGGGCAATGCTCTAATAATGATGATCATCACACTTCTATTGACTACAACATAAGGATTACAACTCGAAACTTAGAACAAGATATGACTCTATATGAATGCCTCCGGCGGTGTACCGGGATGGTGCAATGAATCAAGAGTGACATGTATGAAAAATAATGCATGGTGGCTTTGACACAAATACTATGTCAACTACATGATCATGCAATGGCAATATGACAAAAGTAATGTATGTCATGATGATGATGATGGAAGTTGCATGGCAATATATCTCAGAATGGCTATGGAAATGCCATGATAGGTAGGTATGGTGACTGTCTTGAGGAAGATATAAGGAGGTTTATGTGTGATAGAGCGTATCGTATCACAGGGTTTGGATGCACCGGCGAAGTTTGCACCAACTCTCAAGGTGAGAAAGGGCAATGCACGGCACCGAAGAGGCTAGCAAAGGCGGAAAGGTAAGAGTGCGTATAATCCATGGACCCAACATTAATTAGTCAAAAGAACTCATATACTTATTGCAAAAATTTAGAAGCCATCAAAAATCAAGTACTACGCGCATGCTCCTAGGGGGATAGATTGGTAGGAAAAGACCATGGCTCGTCCCCGACCGCCACTCATAAGGATGCACAAGCCAGGTACACTTCATGTTTCAAATTTGTTACACAACTTTAACCATACGTGCATGCTACGGGACTTGCAAACTTCAACACAAGCATTTCTCAAGTTCACAATTACTCAACTAGCACGACTTTGATATTGTCACCTCCATATCTCAAAACAATTATCAAGCATCAAACTTATCTTAGTATTCAATTCACTCAAAAGAAAGTTTCACATATCTTGAATACCAAGTATATTAACATTTAGCCAATTACCATGCTATTAAAGACTCTCAAAATAATCTAAGAGAAGCATGAGAGATCAATAGTTTCTTTAAAACAAATCCACCACCATGCTCTAAAAGATCTAAGTGAAGTACTAGAGCAAAAATTATCACGCTCAAAAGATATAAGTGAAGCACATAGAGTATTCTAACAAATTCCAATTCATATATGGCTCTCAAAATTAATAATTTCAGATCTTGATACTTTATTCAAACAGCAAGCAAATCTAAAGAAAACTACATTGCAAGGATAGCACAACTCATGTGAAGAAGCAAAAACTTAGGCTCAACCGATACTAACCGATAGTTGTTGAAGAAGAAAGGTGGGATGCCTACCGGGGCATCCCCAAGCTTAGATGCTTGAGACTTCTTGAAATATTATCTTGGGGTACCTTGGGCATCCCCAAGCTTGAACTTTTGTGTCTCCTTAATTCCTCTCATATCATGGTTTCTCTTTTTTATCAAAAGATTCATTCACATCAAACTCAACAAGAACTCGTGAGATAGGTTAGTATAAACCAATGCAAAACCTTATCATCTTCTACTGTAACAAATCACTAAAATCATTATTCAACATTGAATACTAAATGCCTCTGCATATTTAATACTCCTATCCTCAAATAGAATCATTAAACAAACAAACATATGCAAACAATGCAAACAAAACAGCAGTCTGCCAAAACAGTACAGTCTGTAAAGAATGCAGGAGTATCAATACTTCCCTAACTCCAAAAATTATGAACTAAAACTCCCACTGTAACAAATTTATCAGAGATCAATGTGCAAAAAGATTCAACATTATACCACTCTCTGACTTTTCTAGGGAATTTTTGCAACAGCGGTAAACTTTCTGTTTTCAAACAACAACATGTATACTAGCAAAATAAGCATGGCAAAGGCTATCCTTGACTTATTTATTGAAACTAAGGATGCAAAACACTATTCTAACTAGCAGAAAGCAAACACTAACAAAAGAAAATGACGCTCCAAGCAAAACACATATCATGTGGTGAATAAAAATATAGCTCCAATTAAAGTTACCGATGAATGAAGACGAAAGAGGGGATGCCTTCCGGGGCATCCCCAAGCTTAGTTGCTTTGTTGTCCTTGAATATTACCTTGGGGTGCCTTGGGCATCCCCAAGCTTAGGCTCTTTCCACTCCTTATTCTATTGTCCATCGAATCGTTACCCAAAACTTGAAAACTTCAACCACACAAAACTCAAAACAAAACTTGTAAGCTCCGTTAGTATAAGAAAATAAAACCACCACTTAGGTACTGTAATGAATTCATTCTAAATTCATATTGGTGTAATATCTACTGTACTCCAACTTATATATGGTTCATACCCTCCGATACTACTCATAGATTCATCAAAATAAGCAAACAACACATAGAAAACAGAATCTGTCAAAAACAGAACAGTCTGTAGTAATCTATATAAAACTTATACTTCTGGAACACCCAAAATTATGAAATAAATTGCTGGACCTGGGAAATTTGTCTATTAATCATCTGAAAAAAAGAATCAACCTAAAATCACTCTCCAGTAAAAAATGGCAGCTATTCTCGTGAGCGCTAAAGTTTCTGTTTTTCACAGCAAGATCACATAAACTTCACCCAAGTCTTCCCAAAGGTTCTACTTGACACTTTATTGAAGAAAAAGCTATAAAACATGATTACTACAGTAGCATAATCATGTGGACACACAAAAACAGTAAGGATACATATTGGGTTTCCTCCCAACAAGCGCTTTTCTTTAATGCCTTTTAGCTAGGCATGATGATGATAATGATGCTCACATAAAAGATAAGAATTGAAACATAACGGGAGCATCATGAAGCATATGACTAGCACATTTAATTCTAACCCACTTCCTATGCATAGGGATTTTGTGAGAAAACAACTTAGGAGAACAATAATCAACTAGCATAGGAAGGTAAAACAAGCATAGCCTCAAAAATTTAAGCACATAGGGAGGAAACTTGATATTATTGCAATTCCTACAAGCATATATTCCTCCCTCATAATAATTTTCAGTAGCATCATGAATGAATTCAACAATATAACCAGCACCTAAAACATTATTTTCATGATCTACAAGCATAGAAAATTTACTACTCTCCACATAAGGAAAATTCTTCTTTATAGCATATGTATCATCACAATAATCATCATAGATAGGAGGCATGCTTTCATCATGGTAAATTTGCTCATCAAAGCTTGGGGGACAAAAAATATCATCTCCATCAAACATAGCTTCCCCAAGCTTGTGGCTTTGCATAACATTAGCATCATGGATATTCAAAGAATTCATACTAACAACATTGCAATCATGCTCATCATTCAAAGATTTAGTACCAAACATTCTATAGATTTCTTCTTCTAGTACTTGAGCACAATTATCCTTTCCATCATACTCACGGAAGATATTAAAAAGGTGAAGCGTATGAGACAAACTCAACTCCTTTTTTTTGTAATTTTCTTTTATAAAATAAACTAGTGCTAAAACAAGAAACAAAAATATTCAATTGCAAGATCTAAAGATATACCTTCACTTACCTAGCCTCCCCGGCAACGGCGCCAGAAAAGAGCTTGACGTCTACTACACAACCTTCTTCTTGTAGACGTTGTTGGGCCTGCAAGTGCACAGGTTTGTAGGACAGTAGCAAATTTCCCTCAAGTGGAGGACCTAAGGTTTATCAATCTGTAGGAGGCGTAGGAGGAAGATGGTCTCTCTCAAACAACCCTCCAACCAAATAACAAAAAGTCTCTTGTGTCCCCAACACACCCAATACAATGGTAAATTGTGTAGGTGCACTAGTTCGGAGAAGAGATGGTGATACAAGTGCAAAATAGATAGTAGATATAGGTTTTTGTAATCTGAAATAATAAAAACAGCAAGATAGCGAGCGGTAAAAGTGAGCGTAAACGGTATTGCAATGATAGGAAACAAGGCCTAGGGTTCATACTTTCACTAGTGTAAGTTCTCTCAACAATAATAACATAGATAGAACATATGACAAGCCCTCAACATGCAACAAAGAGTCACTCCAAAGACACTAATAGCGGAGAACAAACGTAGAGATTATGGTCGGGTACGAAACCACCACAAAGCTATTCTTTCGGATCGATCTATAAAAGAGTTTGTACTAGAATAACACCTTAAGATACAAATCAACCAAAACCCTAATGTCACCTAGATACTCCATTGTCACCTCAAGTATCCGTGGGCATGATTATACGATATGCATCACACAATCTCAGATTCATCCAACCAACATAAAAGTACTTCAAAGAGTGCCCCAAAGTTTCTACCGGAGAGTCAAGAACGTGTGCCAACCCCTATGCATAGGTTCCCAAGTGTCATGAAACCCGCAAGTTGATCACCAAAACATACATCAAGTTGATCAATAGAATAACCCATTGTCACCACGGTTATCCCACGCAAGACATACATCAAGTGTTCATAAAAGACTCAATCCAATAAGATAACTTCAAAAGGGGAAACTCAATTCATCACAAGAGAGTAGAGGGGGAGAAACATCATAAAATCCAACTACAATAGCAAACCTCGGGATACATCAAGATCGCGCCATAGAACACGAGAGAGAGAGAGAGATCAAACACATAGCTACTTGTACATACCCTCAGCCCCGAGGGTGAACTACTCCCTCCTCATCATGGATAGCGCCGGGATGATGAAGATGGCCTCCGGTGATGGGATCCCCCTCCGGCAGGGTGCCGGAACGGGGTCCCGATTGGTTTTTGGTGGCTACAGAGGCTTGCGGCGGCGGAACTCCCGATCTATTTTCTGTTCTGGAAGTTTTAGGGTACGTAGGTATATATGGGTGCAGGGAGAACGTCGGTGGAGCTACGGGGGCCCCACGGGGCAGGGGGGCGTGCCCAGGGGGGAGGGTGCGCCCCCACCCTCGTGAGCACCTCCCGTATCTTCTGACGTGGGGTCCAAGTCCATCAGGTGGGTTTCCTTCCAAAAATAACTTCTCCAGTTGATTTCGTTCCGTTTTGACTCCGTTTGACATTCCTTTTCCTCGAAACACTGAAATAGGCATAAAACAGCAAATCTGGGCTGGGCCTCCGGTTAATAGGTTAGTCCCAAAAATAATATAAAAGTGGATAATAAAGCCCAATATTGCCTAAAACAGTAGATAAAGTAGCATGGAGAAATCAAAAATTATAGATACGTTGGTGACATATCAGCGAGCTGCCCGATTCTCCAGCGTGATGATAGATGGCGGGAGTAGCATCAACATCCTGTACCATGACACCATGGAGAAGCTGAATATCAAGACGAAGCAGCTCATGCCTAGTCGGACCGTGTTCCACGGAATCGTACCCGGCCTGTCCCGCGCTCCAATCGGCAAGATCAGGATAGATGTTCTCTTTGGAGACAAAGATCATTTCCGCCGAGAAGCAATATGGTTTGAGGTAGTGGATCTGGAGAGCCCTTACCACGCACTGCTTGGCCGACCTGCTCTGGCCAAGTTCATGGCTGTGCCCCACTACGCCTACCTCAAGATGAAGATGCCGAGTTCCAAGGGCGTCATCACCATATCCGGAGACTATAAGAAGTCCTCTGATTGTGCAGCAGCTAGCAGCCAGCTGGCCGAGTCCCTCGTGATCGCTGAAGAGAAGAAGATGTTGGACCGAGTCGTGGCCATGGCCGGCAACCAGCCGGCCTTATCCCCCGACCCCGAGGAATATGAGGCTCAATGTTCTTTCTAGTCAGCCAAAGAAACGAAGAAGATAGCTCTGGACCCGGAGCACCCGGAGAGGTACGGTGTCATGGGAACCATCCTTGACAGCAAATAGGAAAGCGAGCTCGTTGATTTCCTCCGTGAGAATCGGGGCATCTTCGCATGGTCTCCCAAGAACATGCCGGGTGTTCCGACCGATTTCGCCGAGCACAAGCTACATGTCCGATCAGACGCCAAGCCGGTCAAGCAGCCCTTGCGCCGCCTGTCAGAATAGAAGAGAAGAGTAGTTGGAGAAGAAATAGCCCGACTACTGGCAGCCGGCTTCATTATGGAGGTGTTCTTCCCTGAGTGGCTTACCAACCCGGTCCTGGTGTTGAAGAAGAACAAACAACGGTGCATGTGCATCGACTACACGAGCCTCAACAAAGCCTGCCCCAAAGATCCTTTTCCTCTACCAAGGATTGATCAAGTGATAGACTCCACAGCCGGATGCGAGCTATTGAGTTTTTTGGATGCTTACTCGGGCTACCACCAGATAAAGCTGGATCCAGCTGATCGACTTAAGAACGCCTTTATCACACCATTCAGAGCCTTCTGTTACCTGACTATGACATTCGGCTTGAGAAATGTCGGTGCCACTTTTCAGCGTTGCATGCAGAAATGCCTCCTCAAGCAACTAGGAAAAAATTCCCACGTCTATGTAGACGATATTGTGGTGAAGACGGAGAAGCGCGGCACCTTGCTGGAAGACCTCAAGGAGACATTTGAAAACCTGCGCCGATTTCAGACCAAGCTCAATCCCGAGAAATGCGTGTTCGGAGTACCAGCCGGCCAGCTCCTAGGCTTCCGGGTCTCCGAACGCGGCATCGAATGCAACCCAGTGAAGATCAAGGCCATAGAGAGAATGGAGATTCCTACCAAGCTGAGAGACGTACAAAAATTTACCGGATGCTTGGCCTCCCTCAACCGCTTCATCAGCCGGCTCGGAGAGAAGGCTCTCCCCCTCTACCGACTCATGAAGAAATCCACTCACTTTGAGTGGAATGACCAAGCAGACCAAGCTTTCCACGAGTTAAAGAAGATGCTGTCCACGCCGCCTATCTTGGTGGCACCGACTGAGAAAGAGCCCATACTCCTTTACATTGCCGCTACTAGCCGGGTGGTCAGCACCGTTATCGTGGTTCAGTGCCCAGAAGAAGGTCGAGCTCAGTTAGTCCAAAGGCCGGTGTATTATCTGAGTGAAGTGTTGTCCACCTCGAAGCAGAACTACCCACACTATCAGAAGATGTGCTATGGTGTATACTTTGCCCCCAAGAATCTCAAGCCCTACTTTCAAGAACACCCCATCACGGTCGTATGTACCGCCCGCTGGCCGAGATCATAGGCAGCTGGGACGCATCCGGCCGGGTGGCAAAATGGGCCATTGCGCTGGCTCCTTACACGATCTTCTACCAACCCCGCACCGCCATCAAGTCCCAGGCGTTGGCCGACTTCCTCGTCGACTGGGCCGAGACCCAGTACCTGCCGCTTGCGCCCGACTCCACTCATTGGCGGATGCACTTCGATGGATGCAAGATGCGGACCGGCTTGGGAGCCGGCATCGTCCTCACCTCTCCCAAAGGCGACAAGCTCAGATACACATTGCAGATCCATTTCACCGCCTCCAACAATGTGGCCGAGTATGAGGCACTCATACACGGGCTCCGGCTATCCAAAGAACGTATCTCGGCATCCGCCAGATCCTGTGCTATGGTGACTCGGACTTGGTAGTTCAGCAATCATCCTGCGACTGGGACGCCAAGGACGCAAACATGGCGAGCTACCGTTTCCTCGTTCAGCAACTCAGCGGATACTTTGAAGGATGCGAGTTCCTCCACGTGCCACGGGCCAACAACGAGCAAGCAGATGCCCTGGCACGAATAGGCTCCACCCGACAAGCTATACCAACCGGCGTCTCTCTCCAACGCCTCCTCAAGCCATCTGTCAAGCCGTCTCCAGAGTCCGATTCCATCTTTGTGCCGCCTGACCCCGACGCAGTCGGATCCGGCTTGGGGAGCCGAGCAGGCGGCTCGGGGACTTCGACAGGTGGCTCGGGGACTGCTGTAGTCGCGCCCGGCCCGGGGACTTCAGAACCCGGCCCGAGGACTACTGCAGCCGGCTCGAGGACTGCATCGACACAACAGGCGGTGGCCGACTCCAACTCTTCACCACCCAGCCCACCCGCCCTGGTCGCAGTGGCCGTTTTGACGATAGAAGAAGTCACAGCTCCATCATGGGCCCCAGCCCATCCTCAATTTCTTGCTTAACAGAGAGCTGCCAACCGACGAGATCTTAGCAAGACAATTCCAACGCCGAGCCGGAGCATACACAATAGTGAACCGAGAGCTCGTTAGGCGCAGTGTCATTGGAGTATTCCAGCGCTGCATTGAGCCGGAGAAGGGCATAGCAATCCTCAAGGACATCCACCAAGGCGAATGCGGCCACCACGCGGCCTCAAGATCGCTCGTCGCCAAAGCTTTCTGCCATGGATTCTTCTGGCCGACTGCTTTGGACGACACCAAGGAATTAGTCAAACACTGCAAAGGGTGCCAAGTCTTCAGCTCCAAGCAACACCTGCCGGCTTCTGCACTCAAGACCATTCCCCTCACTTGGCCCTTTGCCGTCTGGGGATTGGACATGGTGGGCCCATTCAAGACGGCGCACGGCGGCATGACGCGTCTGCTTGTCGCCGTGGACAAATTTACCAAGTTGATTGAAGCGAAGCCGATCAAGAAGCTGAATGGGCCGACTACCGTGACATTCATTGCAGATATCACAACCCGGTATGGCATACCACACAACATCATCACCGACAATGGCATGAATTTTGCCAAGGGAGCACTGGCACGTTTCTGCGCGACACAAGGCATCTGAGAGGACTTAGCGTCCGTTGCCCACCCGCAGTCAAACAGCCAAGTCGAGCGAGCAAACGGCCTCATCCTCTCCAGCATCAAGCCCCGGTTGGTCATGCCACTGGAGCGTTCGGCCGGCTGTTGGCTCCGGCCGTCCTATGGAGCTTGCGTACTACTCCAAACAAGTCAACCGGCTTCACCCCTTTCTTCCTTGTATATGGTGCCGAGGCTGTCATCCCAAGTGACATCGAGTTCGACTCACCTTGGGTCACCATGCACACAGAGGTGGAGGCCAAGGAAGCACGAGAAGACGGCGTCGATCTGCTGGAAGAGGGCCGGCTGTTAGCCCTCAGCCGGTCCGCCATCTACCAGCAGGGTTTACGCTGTTACCACAGCCAGAAGGTCAAGCCAAGATCCTTCCAAGAGAGCGATCTTGTGCTCCGGGTGATCCAGCGAACAGCCGGCCAGCACAAGCTCTCGGCCCCTTGGGAAGGCCCATTCGTCATCAGCCGGGCTCTAGGCAACGACTCCTACTACCTGATCAACGCGCAGAAGCCGAAGGCACGCAAGAGAGATGATTCCGGCAAGGAGTCAGAACGACCATGGAACGCCAATCTCCTCTGAAGATTTTATAGTTAAAATGCAGTATGTACCACGCTACCTTTTGTATTAAGTATAAGACAACAGGCCCGCTGAGGAGTACTCGGGGACTACCCTCTTTTATCTATGAATGATGAGTATCATGCCTACGATTATGTTACTACATTCATTTTCTCGTCCGGCACCGGGTTCAATCAGTCGGCCCGGGGACTTTCCGCCTTGGGTTATATTTAAGTTCTACCTGCAGTCAGACAAGTAGTGTGCCGGCACCCAAGCCCTCTCTTGTTGAAAGTCGCAGCTCGAAGAATCGACTACCCGACTGGCAAGAGCCAAAGGCAGGAAAGGATGCCCACACGAAAAACGGCTAAGGACTAACGAACTTATATAACACAGGCCGGCTCCCCCCCACCCCCCGCCAACCGGCTGTCAGAATAGCCGGTTGGCCGGCTTCCCTTCTTACTTCGCTACAATCTAAGAAAGCTCGAGTACTTGCCCTCCCAGACGGCCAAGCCCTTACCCGGCCACAGACTACAAAGCAGCTGTCCGACTGGGAAGGCGGCGACCAAGGCAGGGTGGCAAAGGAAAACAGCCAAAAGATGAAAAGCAAGTAGGGATGGAAGCCAAGCACATGCATAATTATATTTACACAAAAAGCCTTCGAAAGGCCGGCATTCAACATAGTTTGAATACACCCCCTGTGGGTGGAACTGCGCAAATTTAATAAAAAAGTTGTTCAAAGAGTAGCAAGCAAGAAAGTGAAGACGACGAGTCAGGCCAAGGGAGCAACAGGCGTGTCGGGCAGGTTGGTGGAAACGGCAGTGTCGGCTGGAGGAGTGGCCGGCTGGCGAGTCTCGGCTTGATCGTCACCCGTTGTAGGTTGCGCGTTCGCACGTGCCTCGTTGTTGGAAGCACGATCAGGCTGAGGTTGGCTGGTTGCTCCACCGTCCGGCACAATGTCTTCGCCATTCTCCTCCTCCTCCTCTTTGCCCTCGTCGCTGGAGTCGATCTCCTCCACCGAGTCTTCTCCTTCCGCCGGGTTCAGCCCGAACCACTCCTTCGGCTGAGCGACGCCGTCTTCATTCACCTCAGGGTCAAAGGCGCTGGTGTCGGTGAAGTCGGCGATCACCGAGGCGCACTGGATGATAGCCGGCCGCACTGCCTCCAGCTCCTCGTCAGCCTCCTGCCGCCAGGTGCGCAGCTGGTCCAAGTTCAGCCCGGGATACCAAGCCCGGGCGAACTCTAGCGCCCGCCGAGCCCTGCACCGAGCTGCAGAAGCCTTCCAGGCCTCGAAGCGGCCGACTGCTACCTCCAGCCAGTCGGCAGTCCGACTGGGGGTGCGGGGAATCACCTCGCCGGGCCAGAGGGCGGCCAGCAGCTGCGCTCCGGCACGCTGAAGACGGCGGAGCATGCGGTAAGCCGGCTGGAGGCGGGCTTGAATCGCCAGAAGCTGCTCTTCAAGCATCCGGTTGGCACCCGGTGCGATCTCATCGCCAGCCTATCGTCGGGCCTTGCGGTGAGCTTCGATGGCTTGGTTGGCGGCAACGGAGTAGCCGGGGAAGTATTCTGCACAAGAAGAAAGAACTATAACAAGTTAGAAGACAGACCAGATGACAAGGGCGAGCAAAGGGACGAAGAGGAAGGCGGCCTACCGTCAATCAAATCTTCAATCCAGCTATAGCCCTCGCTCAGCGCCTGCCTCGCCTTGGCCCAGCTCGCCGCCTCCGTCTCGCACTCGGCTTTGAGGGCGGCCTTGCTGTCCTGCGTCGTCTTCAGAGCCGCCTTGTGGTCCTCCTCTTGGTCGGCCAGTTTCTTGGCCAGGCGATCACGTTCCTGGGCCAAGGCAATGCACTCTGTCTCCTTGGCGCGAAGGGCGATCTGAGCTATGCCGAGCTGCTCCCTCAAGTCGGCATTGGCCCCTGCAGGCATAAAGAAGAAGAAAAAAGCAATAAGGGAGGAGTCGTCAAGGAAAGATCCGACCCGACTACTCAACAGTCGGCCCGAATCTCGGGGACTACACCCAGTGGGTGCGCTGATGCGCCCCCACATGAGATAAAAAAAATAAAAGCACATACTCCGGCTCTCCGTCAGATCGGCGGTCTTCTAATTCATCTCCCGGGCCTGGGAGTTGAAGGTAGCAGCATGGAGGTTGTGATAGTCCTGTAAACAGGACGAAGGTGCGAATAAGAACAAGTCATTAATCAAAGTTTTCTGAGAAGTTCCAAGCCGTCTGCTCAGCAGCCGACTCGGTACTCGGGGACTACACCCAGTGGGTGCGCTGACGCGTCCCCACAGAAGAAATCAAGAAGACTTACCCGGATGGCCGACCGCGTCGCGAGAAACTCTTGGGTGTATTGCTTCAGCGTGGCGGCCTGGGACTGAAGCCGGCTCTGAACGTCCTGCGCCGCCACATTCAACATGGCCGTCCCACCGTCCGGCGTCCACCCTGGTGAGCTGACGCTGGCCGTCTCCAGATCATGGGCCAACGAGCTGGAGCCCGCGGCCCTCTGCGGCTCCGGCTCCAAAGTCGCCTTCCCTGCGCGTCGACGAGTCGGCGACAGGACCACAAGATCTGCCCCCACAGCCGGTTCGCCTCCAGCCGGCTGCGTAGTCGGCACCTCGGGCTGGTCGCGTTGGCCCGTCCCGGCCGATGGTGGCGGTACCGCCTCTCCCTCCGGGATGACTGTGTCGCCACCCTCCCTCTCCATCGCCGGCTGGTCTCGGCCGGCTTCCTCTAGCGGGGGCACCGGGATATCGGGGGCCACGGTGCGGAGGGGGATGACAAGTTGTGGAGGCTGGAGACGCAGGGCCTCCGCCGCCCTCTCCGCGGCCGCGACCTCCGCCTAAGCCTTGGCCGCCGTGTCGGCCTGCGCCTCTGCCGACTCCGCCGTCATCTCCTGAGCCGCCTTGGCAGCGGCCGCCCTCTGCTCCTCCGCCTCCCGCTCCTCCCGCGCCTCCCGCGCGTTCCGCTCCGTCGCCGCTTGAAGCTCGGCACGGGGATCCACGCGGCGGGAGCTTGAAGATCCTCTCGCCCCTTCGACTATGGAGGCGGCTATAGTCCGCTCGAGAGAGAGCGGAGCCCTGTTTAATAAATCAAGAGAAGTCTCAGAAGGATGCCGACTGAAGAGAAGAAAGAAAGGCGTGCGAAAATTAACACTTACGCCAAAACTGCCTGCGGCTGCTTCACCACCTTGCAGAAGCGGGCCGCCTTCGCAGCCGCCTCGTCCCGCTTGGTTGCCGCTGCGGTACCCTTGGGCTTCTTCGGCCGACTGCCGAAGAGGGTCGGCGCCGCCCGGTGCTTCCGTGCGCCGCCCCGGGCAGCCGGCCCGGCAGATGAGCCCGCACCTTGATGGTCGGACGCTGGCTGGCGGCACGGGATAGGCTCGGCCTCGTCATCGTCCGGCCAGTCCTAGAAAGTGGCGGAGAGCCCGGAGCCGCCTGCCTCGCTGCCTCCCCCCATGGCGTCGTCGTCTAAGGCGGCCACCCCCAAGTCGGGGTCGTCAAAGTCGTCCGCCGCACGGTCGGGGGCGAACTCGCGTTCCGCCCCCGCAGTTCCGGCCGATGGATGAAGGAGGGGGTTCGGATCAAAAGAAAAAAAAAGCCGACTGGTCGGAAGCCGGCCAGAGAGAACTCGGCAACAAGAGAAGAAGGAAAGAAGGAAGGCTTACCACAGGCGGGGGATCGGCGCGAGAATACGGCTCCTTGCCGTACCGCCACTCCTCGGCGAGCTTGCAGTTGGCGATGTAGTTCACCATGTATGATACCTCGTCATGAGACATCTCCTTGGTGCTTAGCCAGCTTGGGTCAAAGCGGCCGCTCATCTGGCAAATCAGATGAGGGCAGCCTTGCAGCGGGAGCTCCCAGCGCTCCACAAAGGTGGCAATCAGATCGGGCCCGGTCAGGCCCTCCGACTGGATCAACACCCAAAGCCGGGCTACGGCGCCAGCTCTAGCCGGCGTCAGCGACCTGGCCTGGTAGGACCATGAGGGCTGCCTCCCAGCCAGCGGGCCGGCTACGTAAGCCGGCAGGTTGACGTAGTCGCCTTGCGGAGCGACGTTCTTCACGTAGAAGTAGGATTTCTGCTAGAGCTTCACCGACTGGATCAGCGCGATGGGCGGAAACGGGTTGTCGGCCGTCGATCGCCGGATGGCGATGAAGGCGCCGCACGGAGCCGGCACGCCCGCGACGACCGTGCCGAGCTTGGACTGGAAGAACTCCCCCCCACAGTTCGAGCATGGGGAGGACACCAAGGAAGCCTTCGCACAGGGTGACGAAGGCTGACAGCAGCACCACCGTGTTTGGAGTGAGGTGGTGCGGCTGGAGATGGTCGAACTCGAGAAACGAGCGAAAGAAGCTACTCGCAGGAAGGCCGACGCCGCGCAGGCAGTGCGAGCGGAAGATTACCCGCTTGCCCTCCTCCGGCGCCGGTGAGATCTCCCTCTCCGGTGCGAGCCGGACCCGCACGTAGTCCTTGCCCGGCAGCCGCCGCGTCTTACGGAGGAAGTCGATGTGGTCCTCGTGGATATTGGAGCCGTCCTAGTTGCTCGACATTGGAGCCATTAGGACGGAAAGGCGACAGGGAAAGCGCGGCGGCGGAGAGCGCTCGATTCGGCGGCGGCAAGGCTGCAGCGCACCAAGAAGAATGGCGAAGCGGTGGCATGATGGATAGCTGCTGCAGCGACGGAGAGAAGGAAGAAGAAGAGAGTGGTGGAGCAAGGGCGAGCGTGCGAGCGTCTGCCGCTCTCCCTCCTCCCCCTACTTATAGCCTCGCGCGGCGAAGCCGAGGAGGCGAGGCATGGGGGGACGTGGGATTAACCGCGCCCACTCCCCCACGCCCCGCGATTATCGCGCCTTAAACGCGTGCGGAAACCGCTGCTGGAAGGCAAGTAGCCCGATCGGGCCGCAGAAGATCCGCACTTGGGCCGAGGCGTGGAAGTGGCGGGCCCCGGTCTGCGGCGGCGCCCCGTCACGCGCGTGGGTTGGCAGGCCCTTCCAGCCAAAGGGCGCCGCGTGGCACGCAGGCGGCGGGCGGCTAGCCCGCAGCCTGGCTAGCGCGCCAGCTGGTTCCCGCCTTCAGATTTCAAAGAAACATCATCGAGAAGGCATGCATAAGTGAAGCCGGCTCCTAGCTGCCGGCTCTTTGGGATAGGAAGCTGATTGAGCTCCTCGTTCCCCTCTCAGCCACGAAGCACAACCAGCTTCGGGGACTACTGTCGGAGTAAATGACCACGGGTAGCCTAGCCGGCTCCCGCTGGTTCTTCAAAAAAATAATAGGCCGATCAAGCCTTCAAGCATCCAAGACACGGGGCTGCCTTCCTCCGGCCGTCTGCCCCACCAGCCGACTACCGGAAGGCGGCCCGACCCTAGAATCCTCATAGAGAAAGCCGCGGGAGGGCCGACTCCAAGAAGCCAGCCACGACATGACCGACTCCAAGAAGCAGGCCCTGACAGGCGGCCAAGATTGTGCCCTCAAAGTTTGCACCCATGTAATGGAGATGGGACGGGGCGTGGCAACAGTGAAACCTGCCGCCCCCGAATCCCGGAATATGCATGGCTATAGTACGCCATACGGGAGAACCATGACCCGTCCGGCGTGGCACTATTGCCATGCTGACCGTGACATCACCCACGACAGGACGTCAGTACGGCCCGTAGGCAGCGGGCCCCTTCAGCCAGAGAGACACCCGAAGGCGGCCATGCTTCCCCTAGTCGGCCAGGGCATAGCTGGCTCTCCCCAGTCGGCTCGTTCCCTCCCTCAAGGAGTGCGCGCCATTAAGGAGACAAGACAAGGTAAGGCTACAGTGAGAGCCCGCAAGGCGGCGGCACTGTAGCCATGCTTACCTCGACAAAGCCCTCGTCATCAAGAGTGAGGCAACAGTAACCTACCCCCGACAAGACCCCCAAGCGGTGGGACCTACCTGTCTACCAGGAGGCCGGCAGCCGGCGGGGCCCACCAGTCGGCGGGCCCCAGCAGTCGGCGGAGAAGTCGGCGAACGTAAACACTGATGGCTGGGCCCGCGCCCAGCCAGATTACCATTGTACCCCTGGGGGGTAGGCCTATATAAACCCCCAGGGCACCCATGCAAAGGGTTGGACTTTGATAGTTTTAGACACAACTTTGGGAGGAGAAGAGAGCTAGCCTTGCCCTTTCTTCTTCCTCTCGCCAAACAGCTCAAGGAGCCTCTTGTAGCCACTTGTTGATCTAGTGATCATGCGGAGACCCCGCAGAGCAGGACTAGGGGTGTTATCTCCACGAAGAGCCCCAAACCTGGGTAAGATTCGCCGGCGTGCATGTCTTTGCCTTATCCCGTTTCCAGGCACCGGCGATGTCTTATTGGCTCCCACAATGATAAGCCATCCGTTGGCATATGTCGCACCTACCACTCGACACAGTGTTTTGCGCCGTTACCTTGATGAAGGCATCGTCGTGTAACTACTGTCAACCCACTCGTGATGCTCCTGGGAAACCCTAGGATCTGGTCTTCCAGATCGGATGATGGCGGTACTGCGGTGTCGTTTCTCTCTTGGGAGCATCGTTTGTGCAGCAGTGCTGGAAGACAGAGGCAGGAGGTGGTGCGGCTTCATCTTGCACGGAACTTCATGGAGATGTCAAGTCATGCCTAGCTGACAGGTGCTACGCTGTGCCATGCCTGATCGGTAGGTGATACGTATGACAAATCTTCGAGATTCTTTGCGTCTGGATAGACAGGCGCTGAGTGGTGGTGCCGTTGGGCGCCCTGGTGGCGTCGACGGATGGCCGGACTGGCAAGGATGATGCGGATCTCTCTTTTGAAGATGGGTCAGCGGTGCGATGATGATGACGGCTTCTAAAACGTGTGCATGTGGTGTACGCTTTAGGTGTGCTGCATCAGCTGTTGGTTCCGATACGTTATTTGGATGGATCGGCGACGACACCGCTTTTAGATATGGAGAGTGAGAGCACTCCGTATTATCGAGTTTGTAGATGTGTGTGGTTGGTTCGGGTGGCTTGATATATGTTCTTGTTATACCTTCGTTGAATGATTAATAAAGATGATTGTATGCATCGATTGATGCAGAGGCCAGAGGATTTAACCTTATTTTCTGAAAAGAAAACATGGCGGAGCTCCGCCGCGCCAATACCCAGAGCGCATCGAGGAGGAGGGCCGTCAATATGAGCTCTATAAGTTGGGGCGGCGAGGACGTGGATTTTTAGAGCATCTGCACCCCGCCCCTGCTATCCTAGCCCTCAAATATCGCTTTAAGATCTGTGCGACACAACTAACTTTCTATATGAAAATTTCTCTTTTTTGTTTCTTCCATATAAAACATATCTACAAGTTCAAATCTATGCAGCGTGGCAAGGCTTTCTTACTAGAATATAGGATAAATCTTTAAAAAAAAATTGTCTGACATAAATACTAAAAATATGATTTTTTTTAATCAAACAAAACGTATTTTGTATATTTATGTTTGAAAAAAAAATCTGAAAGATTTATCCTAGATTCTACTTACAAAGCTTTACCACGTTGCATAGGTTTGAACTTGAAGATATGTTCTGTGTGGGAGAAACAAAAAAGAGAAATGTACTTGTACAAATCACGATGCGAAAAACAAATGGCTAGATAGAGAGGCCCTGGGTGCAGGTGCTCTATTATATATTTTCCGGGGTGGCGACGGTCGACCTTTGCTCCGAAGACGGGCGACGGGAGAAGGGTTCTGGCCCTTTGTATTCGAGCATGTGAAAACTTTCTGTTTGTGTGTCGTCTTCTTTATCCGCATGGTACTTGACCCCAACCCAAGGTCACACAACTTTCATGAATCGTCAATTTATCATTCTTGTTCTCGTTTTAGGTTACATGCCAAGTGCCAAGGAAAGGACCAAATATCTTGTTCCCCAAACCAAACTGATCTGCCCCAGTTGGCTTTGATCTTTTAGTGATGTGTCGTTCGGTACTCCAGGAGTCCACGTTATGTGCAGTTTTCCTCCTAGTAGGCGTGCTTCAACATGCCATTCAAATTACTCCAGTACGATTTGGATTTCATTGCAAAATTTTGTGGTGGTGGTTAACGGGGCAGGCATAACACACCTGATTAGCGAACCATTCTAGCTAACAACGGTTGATGATAACATGTACATCACCGGATTTCAAAACAAAAACACAGCTGGAACATGCTGAAAACACATTTTGATCAAACTCCAAATTGCACGACACTCCCATTGGGGCACCGGCCAGTATCCCTGGATCAAACGAGCACACATAAATTTTCATTTGGATCCATTAGAAGGTGATTGGCCTGAATGCAGGACCATTCTGGAAAGGAAAAGAAAACACAGCCTCACGACAATCCTCTTACAACCACCGAAGAAGACTCCATTCAATAACTTAGCAGGCTACTTCCTAACATAAGTTATATTTTCTTATACTCCAATATCTCAAGCATAATCTATATAATATGCAAAGGAAACATATGTGTCCACTTCATAGTTCTCAACAACAGTAGCAAGACTTGGAACAGGTTAAATCAGGTGAAGTGCTTACTATTTATACGAACTACTATAGCCTGAACAGTCACAACACTTTGATGAGCCTACATAACTTGTGTCATGCATAAGTATAATCGTATACAGGTAGGACAGCCATAAACTTGGATGCTCAAAAAACTGGCCAACATGGGATGACACTTACTGCCGGTGACACCTTGCTGATGGTGGTTTTGACTTCTCTCTCCCTGCCCTCTCCGCCAAGTGTGTCTCGCCGCCAATCTCCTCTGCCTGCACATTTCATCCGAGCACTACCTACCCCTCAATGCAACTGCTCCACAATTCGTCCACCAGCCTCTCCTCGCACAGATGATGCGATTGGGAGGGATGTCCGACCTCCTGTTCCTGACATGGGAGGCATACCTCCGCCGTTGGATGTGGCCAGGAATTCTTGGTGCGGCACCGGGATCCTGGTCAACAGAGGAGACATTGCAGGTGTGGTGTGCATTTGAGTTGATATCGACTGCCTTTGCTACCAAACACTGAATTCTTCGTTCGTCTTGTGCCAAGATGGATGTAATAGTATCTAGCCTATTCAGACTATGATTCACCAGCATATGGTGCACAAACTGCATGACACCGCACACCTTTAACCTTCTACCTTCTGGTGTACTCCAATATCTCATACCCTATTAAATATAGAGAAATATATGCATCACTTAATTCTCAATGGCAGTAGAATTGAGAATGGGTGTAATGTGGAGAAGTGCTCAGTATTTATACTAGTAGGATAACTACTACAGCTATATGTCATATGATTTAGATGAACCTAACTAACTTCGGTTCAAATGCAAACAGTGCAAGAGTTTTATCATGTGTGTTTTCAGAGGGGAAAAATAGATAACGTTATTATCACCTGCCATTAGTACTCTATATACACCCGTTAACAAAGCACAGTTGTCAGATTGGTTTGGGTCATCCGTGGAGGCTTTGGGGGCCCTAATTGCCAATCTCTCAGCTCCTTCATCCCCAACTTAGACAATCCTGCTTTCTTTGACCATGTGGAGCCCCTTGTCTCGCGCCACGGCATCCCCGTTGTGCGTCCGCACCAGCGTCGACCCTGACCTGACAAACAACGAACTCCCGGCCGTGTGCAACCTGCTCACTCGTACGTTCGATGTGCTCCCCCGGGTAGCGAATGAATATGGTACCGATTACTTGGACAAGACCGGCTACTCCATCGTCACTGGAACGATGACCACCAGGAGCAGTAGTTGCCCCTCTTCAAGATGCTAGTCATACTGGCTGGGGGTTTATTCATCCTCATGTACCCAGTTGTACCTAGTGTGTACTAGAGTGACAAGGATTAGTAGGGTGTGGCAAGCTGTTACTGCTATTGCAGGAGACAACCGGAACCTCAAGCCTTCAATTTTTTGGTTTACTCCAATGTCTCATACACTATTAAATATAAAGAAATGTATGAATCAACTTCTTAAATTCTGAATGGCAGTAGAATCGATAACTGGTTCAAGGTGCAGAAGCGCTCAGTATTTATACTTCCTTGGTTACAATTACCGCTATCATATGATTTAGATGAACCTAACTAACTTCATCATGCAGATCAGGACAGTCATAAACAGCTAGAACAGTCATACAAATTCCATGCTCAGTCGATCGGCCGACGGGCACATTCCATGCTTGTGAGGAATTCCCAAATGAAATTAACAAGAGCACAAGTTATTCGGTGGAAGATACTTAACAGACTCTTTGTATGCATTTGAACTGTTGCTCCCACTCTCGATCGTGTACAAATGAACATGCAGTTGAGCAGCAACTCAAAGGCAGTGCCTCAGGTAGTAAAATTTATAAATAATGAAGTTAATTATTATTGGAAGGTTGCTCTAGAATGACTGGTTAATTTTAAGTCGACTAATGTGCACATCAATACTCATCAGTGTGCAATTGTAGTTTTGAATGTTCCGTCACAGTTAAATAGAACCCTTTGACGACGTATGTATTCTTCTTCCATTGTTAGTTATACACCTCTCACATTGTTTCATCTCATCTCAGGGAACACTCATGTCACTTGCATTATGTTTGTTTTCTCCAAGAGTTGTTCAATTTTGTAGAAGGGATAGAGAGGGAGATTGGTGAAATTATTGTTGTATTCGGTGGCGGAGCTACAAAGAACTCGCTGGGCGGGCCATGCTGAGCAAGAGTTTGCCCTCACGTATAGATCCTGGACTGTGCTAGTGAGCTGAGCATACTGCACATGTATATAATTCGTTTTTGCTCCAATCATGGGTGGGCCAGGGTACATGTTTGCCCTCACGTAGCTCCGCCGGTGGTTGTATTGCTTGAGCCTCGTGGGCATATATATAGTACTACATGATCATCTTGGAGTACAAGACAAGCTAGAATAAATCCTAATATACGCCATATTTCCTAAATAATCACGATACTCAACAAATTTCCTTCTAAACTTCTGCTATGGTTTGTAGATTCTCAACCTGCTTGTGACCTGCAGATTGACCCCCGTCGACCCCCGGGTTGTCTCCGCACGCGAGCTACGGGAAGACTAGGAGGTCCGTGAGCGCTTCGATGCGGAGCACGCCGATGAGGAGTACATGGCGGAGCTCCCACACCAGTACCCGGAGCGCGCCGAGGAGGAGCGCCGTCAATATGAGCTCTATAGGTCAGGAGTGGCGGCAGTCATCAACCTTTCTCCAAAGATGGGCGACGGAAGAAGTGTTCTCGTCCTTTGTATTCGAGCATGCAAAAACTTTCCGTTTGTGTGTCGTCTTCTTCATCGGCATGGTAGTTGGACCCCAACCTACCAAGGTCGCACAAGAAAAAATTCTTTAATGAATTTTTGATTTGTCATTCTTGTTCTCGTTTTAGGTTACGTGTCAAGTGCCAAGAAAAGCACCAACTATCTGGTTCAGTTGGCTTTGATCTTTTACTCATGTGTCATTGGGTACTCCAGAAAGTCCAGGTTATGTGCAGCTTTCCTCCTAGTAGTCATGCTTCAACATGCCATTCAAATTACTCCAGTATGATTTGGATTTCATTGCTAAGTTTTGTGGTCGTGGTTAACCGGGCAGGCATAACACACCTGATTAGCGAACCATGCCAGCTAACAATGGCTGATGATAACATGTACATCACCGGATTCCAAAACAAAAACGCAGCTGGAACATGCTGAAAACACATTTTGATCAAACTCCATATTGCACGACACTCCCATTTGGGCATCGGCCGGTATCCCTGGATCAAACAAGCGCACATCAATTTTCATCTCGATCCATTAGAAGGTGATCGGCCTGAATGCAGGACTCCTGCCATTTTGGAAAGAAAAGAAAAAAGACTTGCCTCGGGACAGTCCTCTTAAGACCACCGAAGAAGACTCCCTTCGTCAACTTAGCAGGCTACTTCCTAACAGAAGTTATGTTTTGTTGTGCTCCAATATCTCAAGCATACTCTATATAATACGCAAAGGAAACATATGTGTCCACTTCATAGTTCTCAACAACAGTAGCAAGACTTGGAACAGGTTAAATCAGGTAAAATGCTTACTACAGCTTGAATAGTCATAACATTTCGATGAGCCTGTACTAACTACTATAGCTTGAACAGTCATAACATTTTGATGAGCCTACCTAACTTTGTCATGCATAAGTATAATCATATACAGCTAGGACAGCCATAAACTTGGATGCTCCGAAAACTGGCCAAAGTGGGATGACAGTTACCGCCGGTAACACCTTGCTGATGACGGTTTTGACTTCTCTCTCCCTCGCCTCTCCGCCAAGTGTGTCTTGCCGCCAATCTCCTCTGACTGCACATTCAACCGAGCACCACCTACCCCTCAATGCAACTGCTCCACAACTCGTCCATCACCCTCTCCTAACCAAGTGATGTGTGGGCACAGATGATGCAGTTGGGAGGGAGATCCAACCTCCGGTTCATGACACGGGACAGTATAACCGAGGAATTCCTCCGTCGTTGGATGTGGCCAGGAATCCTTGGTGCAGCACAAGGATCCTGGTCAACAGAGGAGACATTGCACGTGTGGTGTGTATTTGAGTTGCTATTGACTGCCTTTGCTATCAAACACTGAATTCTTCATTCGCGTTGTGCCCAGATGGATGTAATAGTATCTAGCCTATTCAGACTACGATTCACCAGCATATGGTGCACAAACTGCGTGACACCGCACACCTTTAACCTTCTACCTTTTGGTGTACTCCAACATCTCATACCCTATTAAATATAGAGAAATCGAAAAATGTATTTGGCAACCGTGTGGCAGATTGCGAAACTGCCACACGCATCCAGCGCCGTCAGTTCCCTCCCGATCTCCTTCCTTCCCCGCATGTCCTCTTGATTTCTTTCCTTTCCCGCGCGCCTCCCGATCTCCTTCCTTTCCCGCACGCCTTCCGATATTCTTCCTTTCCCGCACGACCTCCCCTGATTTCTTTCCTTTCCCGCACGCCCTCCCCGATTGCACGACCTCCCCCGATTTCTTTCCTTTCCCGCACGCCCTCCCCGATTTTAGCGGGCACACCTGCTCGTGCCTTCCTAATTTTCGTAATCGTCAATTATGGCCCACGCGCCTTTCCGATTTTCAGCAAAAATAATGCTTGGACTAGGATTTGATCTCTGTTCTACAAGTTATCAACAAAGGGAGCTAACCACCTCACCTATGATACTCGTTATTGAGCAAGCTAAGGGAAATACTGTTTTTGACATGTTCGTGGTAACTTTGATCATTGGGAATAAATTTGTTGAACCCGACCCCCGGTAATTTCTGTAAATAGCACGATAACATTCACGCCATAGACCTGATATTTTAGATACAAACATCATGGTAACTTTAACCATTGGGGAAGACAAATGTGAAAAGATACCCGATAGTTTATGTGTAAATAGATGGTAATATACGCAGCGCACATCTGATAACTGAGGTAGAAATACCATGGTAACTTTGACCGTAGGAATTTTTTTAAAAAAGATACTCCGGCATCTTCTGTGTAAATAGCACGATAGTATACCTCCCTTCCCTGGCATTTTTATGTGTAAATAGCATGAAAATATATGCAATGCGATAACTAAACACCATCATAAGTTTTTGACCCGTGGGGGGAGGGGGATTTGCTAAAACATACCCCTGATAAATTTTGTGTAAATAGTATGATATTTTAAGCACTACAGGCTTGATAGGTTACCTAGAATCACCATGATAACTTTTTGTCTGGGGAAAAAGTTGTTCAAAACATCCTCAATATTTTTTGTGTAAATAACATGATAATATAAGCACCGCATAACCGATAACTTGCAATATAAACATGATGGTAACTTTTTTATCAAAGGAAACTAAGTTGTTAAAAACATACACTCGCCTCGCGCGTGGGCCTCTTGGATGAACAGAACGCATGGCGTGCCACGAGAAAGTCACATAATGTTTAGTGTCATGAGGGGCACACGTGCTATAGGCGTGATAAGTTACGCAAAAACTTCGTGGTAATTTTTGACCTATGGAAAAGGCTACCGAAACACACCCAGGTTTTTAGGTGCAAGTACCATGATAGTATACGAACTGTAGACCCGGTAACTCATGTACAATCCCTCATGATAACTTTGACCGGGGGGAGGTTGATATACATATACTCTGATAACTTATGTGTAAGTAGCACGGTATTTTACACATCAAAGACCTTATAACTTGTGTACAAAACACAGTGGTACCTTTGATGGGATGTAGTTGTTGAAGCATAGATACCTGGTACATTCTATGTAAATAGCACGGTAAGTTATGCAACACAGGCCTGATAACTTGCATACAAATACCATGGTAACTTTGTCCTGAGGAGAAATGACGGGGTAGACGTGAAGAAGTGACAGTTTTCTCAGGGGTGGGCGCCCGAGATGTGCGGGTGAAGCAGATTTCTCGGGCGAGCCTACAGGGTCGTTTGGGAGGAGGCGAGGTCAAAGGACGAGTAATCGTGTGGTACTTTAAAATGAAAAAAAGTAGAGGTGTGACAGTTTTGCTTATATGGCACACGTGTGCCAAATATCACAGTCCTAGAGAAATATATGCATCACTTAATTCTCAATGGCAGTAGAATTGAGAATGGGTGCACTAGTAGAAAACAGAGCTTATGTTCGGGCCAAATAAGCCCATTAGTCCCGGTTCAGTCATGAACCGGGACCCACGGGCCCATTGATCCCGGTTCGTGAGGCCAAGGGGCCTGCCGGGCCTCGTGGGGTCATTGGTCCCGGTTCGTCTGGCCACTTTGGTCCCGGTTGGTGCACTACTAGGAAAATGCTTATAGGTAGACATTTAGTAGTAGCGTTGGTTAGATACCCCTCGCTACTGCTATTTAGCAGTAGCGCCGGCCAGCACCAGCGCTACAAGCGCACGTTAGCAGTAGCGCTGGATTTCACGGCCAGCGCTACTGCTAATGGGCCACGCTCTCGGCCCCCCGTTGCAGCTTTAGCTATAGCGCTGGGCCTCCTCCCCCGCGCTGCCGCTAAGCCCACCTCTGCTTCCTCCCGCGTCGGCCCGCGCACCACCCCTCTCCCCTCACTCACACTCACACGCTCACACCAGATCGAATCCCTCAGTCGTCCCCCAATCCGGCCGCCGCCCCCGCGTCCTACTCCGGCTGCCCTCCCCCGCGCGGGCTCCTCTTCCTCCGTCGGTCGCCCTTCCCCGCGCCGGCCCTCCTCCCCTGCCCTCCCCCCGCCCCCCGCACCGGCCCTCCTCCCCTGCCGTCCGCCCCCTCGCACCGGCCATCCTCCCCCGCCGGTCGCCCCCCCCCCCCGCGCCGGCCCTCCTCCCTCCTTCCTCCTCCTCCCTCCCTCCCTAGTTATAGTTATTAGAGAGTAGTTAATTATTTTGTATCCTAGTTGAAAAAATGTAGGTTCTTAGAATAATGTAGGTGTTTTAGTTGAACTTTTAGGTGTTTTAGTTAAATTTGTAGGTGTTTTAGTTAAAAATGTAGTTTGGTGAATAATGCAGGTGTTCTTAGAATAATGTTGAATTTGTTTTAAGTGTATTTAAAAGAGTTTTAGGTGTTTTAGTTGTTTTAGGTGTAGTTAACAGAATTTTAGGTGGTTTAGTTGTTTTAGGTGTGGTTAACAGAATTTTAGGTGTTTTAGTTGTTTTAGGTGTAGTTAACAAAATTCTAGGTGTTTTTTTAGTTAAAGCAATTGTTGTTATTTTTTTTAGTTAAAGCTATTTTTCCTGTTATATGCAAATTTGCAATGGACATGTCATATTTTGAACATGTCATATTTTTCCGAGTGGCCTATGTTTTGCCAGAAATGCCGATTCGTTTACGTTCTGGCAAATTTCAGGCGCTCGATTGGTCCTGTTTTTAGCAAAGGTCATGCCAAATTTTGCTAAGTTTTTATTAATTTTGTTTTCATAATTAAGCATTTTGTTCTCGACGTCGACGATGCCTATCCCGCATCCTCATCGTCGACTCGGCGGAGGACTCCTGGTTGAACCGAGGGGCTATGTCCGGGACTGGGCTCTGCCGGGTTGGTACTGGGTTGTGCTACCTTCTGGTGAGCGCAGCTTAGTGAGGAGCCAGCCCATCGTCGACCAAGAGCTTCTTTGGTGGTGGTCATGTGGGCCTGCATCGGTGGAGAGGCTTGAGTCCCCCGCGCAGGTGGTACAACATCGTGTCACGGAGGAGAACGCGCACGTCCAGCGCTACTTGGTTGTGTTGGCGAACGGTCGGTTCTCCAATACCTGGCAGATTCTTTGGGGATCTCACCGGAGCTATGATCCGGTGATGGTTCCTTCTATTTGGGTGTCCACCGCGGCCCACTGAACCTAGAGGAGCTATTATTCGAGATGTATTAGTGATATTATATGTTGATCTTTGCTACAAACTACTATATATGTATTCATGATGGATTACATGATGATCTTTGCTACAAACTACAAATTTTAGATGTTTTAGTTGTTATATGATGATCTTTGCTACAAACTACTATATATGTATTCGATGATGGATTATTAATTACCTATTAGGAAATGTCTGACGATGAAAGGGAATTCGCTATGCGCGATTACTGCGAAGATGAGCGCGGTCTGTGCGACAGGCCTCACCTGGTAGAAGGTCGGCGATTCAGCATCAAGCTCCAAGAGATCTTCGATGTTGATACGATACGCAACGATGACAAGTGTTTTTTGTTATTTTTGCGCGACTTCTCTGCTTCTTCAACGTGTAATTTACGTCTTTTACAATTCGACTAGCTTATCCCATGCCATGCAAGACGCTATGTCTTGGAGAAGATGGGTTTTAAAGATCATGAAAGCATGGAGACAAAGATAATTCAACTAAGGACCCATCATGGTTATGATTTTGCTGTAAAACTATACAATTCTATGAACTCATCCAATTTTGGTTGCCCGAATTGGGAAGCCCCTTCCAAGGCATATGATTTTCATGAGGGTATGCTTCTCACCTTCGATCTTGGTGATCCTGACATCGACGAAAATGATATGACCATTTGGGTCCTTGTTGACACGCTTCCAGTTCTACCGCTTTGTGAGTTTGTTAAACATATTTACTAAGTAATTTGTATTGTTTATTTCAAAATATTTGACAGCTTATTTCCATTGACAGCTTATTTTCATTCTTCAAAAAATGTACGGAAGATGGTAGACAGAACCTACTACTACAATGATGAAGCACAATTAACTTATAAGGAGAAAGATGGTCTTATCGCATTTTTTACTGATCTTGAGAATTACAATAGCTATTATCGAATTCCTCAAAATTATGGTCAATGTGTGCCACTAGTGCACGCGGTGTGCTACGGTAACATCAATGAAGATAGCATGGTAAGATTTTCTACTATTATGACATCCGTGCATCTTTTGCATAAATTTTTATAAAACTAAACTACATTGCTAACTACAAAGTTATTACTATGTTTTTGAACAGAAAATCCTGATGGATTGTGTGCCTCATCTGATGTTGCCAAGAGGTCGCGTTGATGTTATGAGCTTACGGCCACCACGGCCAGGTCAGCCGCAGTATCCACATCACTCCTGTCCATACCGGATTTCTAAAAGCGAGGAAGCCATGATAATAAATGATTGGAAAAAATGTTTCGACCATCGTAGAGAGCTACTTGGAAGAAACATTGTGCGTAGGCCAAGACTTGGAGACAGGATGATCTCCGTTCTTCATTATGGAGAGTCCAGTTTCCTTAATGAAGAGTCAATGCCTATCTTGTTTTATGATATTTTACCTAAGAGAGGGTAGAGTAGGTCCTATGATGGGAGTAGGTCCTAGGTAGAATGTGTTATTATGTGCTACAATGTGTTAGAGATTGATGAGGAGGATGAGGAGTTGTGATTATGACTAGTGACCAACTTGTTATATATATGATGTCTCATTGACGAACATTGTTTGGTGGTGATGACTAGTGGTAATGAATATGCTATTTAAACAGACTAGTTCATGATGAGTTGTTATTGTATAAAAGATATATCTGTTTAAACATATACAACACCAAAATACTAAAAAAACATAAATGTTAGCAGTAGCGCTGGCCTAAAAACGTGCTACTAGTACTTGAACTTACCAGTAGCACTGGTCTAGAAACGCTGCTGGTAAGCTTTTGTTCTTATCTTCTTTCTAAAAGGAAAAAATTCTTACTTGTATGTTTAGATAGATACTTGTATAATTTTCTTACTTTTATTATTGCTTCTTATTATTTAGTGCGATGGTTTTGGTATCCGCCCCCGTCGGCCCTCGTCCTGTCTATGATTCGGATGTGGTATATATTGTCTTTATAACTATTTGGTTCATTTATTTTTTATGACAATTATGCCAACCAACATGACATAGATTTTATTTATCTAGGAGGTATGTGAACCGGAAATTCCAACCGACCCTATTGTCGAGAGGTTAAACTTAGTTGAAGAAAAAAACAATTTCTTGAAGGAAAAAATAAAAAAATTGAGGAGGAAAATATGATATTGGAATTGCATGTTGCGGATGTCATCGATGATCACAAGATCAAGATGGATGTAATGCGCTTGAAGATTAGAAAGATTAGAAAATATGTTATTTATACCGAGGCTTGATATCATTATGTCATTGGATCAATTGTTACCTTGGTTGCCATTATGATCGCATTTGTTTTCGCATTGAAATGTTTTACATAGTTTTAATGTATGGTTTAATTAATTAGATGCTCTAGAGAGCTATATGTTGTTCAACGAGAACTATGTATGTACTTTGGTTTTAATGTGATGATGAACTTATATTAATCTGGTCACTTAATTATCTATTCATGATGGTCTATAGTGGTTTTTGACACACTTAATTATATATAATGCACACAGATGAACCGGCCATGGATGTACGGTGACAGACACACCTCCGAGTACATTAAGGGCGTGCATGATTTTCTCGAAGTGGCTGAGGCAAACAAGCATAATAGTTTTATGTGTTGTCCATGCCCTATCTGTGAGAATACGAAGTCTTACTCTAATCGGAAAACCCTTCACATCCACCTGCTTGAGAAGGATTTCATGCCACACTATAATGTTTGGACCAAGCACAGAGAAATAGGGGTTATGATGGAAGACAGCGAAGAAGAAGAGGACGATGACAACTATGTGCCCCCTGAATACGGTGATGCTGCAAAGGGGGAAGCTATTGAAGATCAAGTGGAACCAGACGATGTGCCCGATGATGATCTCCGTCGGGTCATTGTTGATGCAAGGAGTCAGTGCAAAAGTGAAAAGGAGAAGGTGAAGTTTGATCGCATGCTAGAGGATCACAAAAAAGGTTTGTACCCCAATTGCGAAGATGGAAACATAAATCTCGGTACCATACTGGAATTGCCGCAATGGAAGGCAGAGAATGGTGTGCCTGACAAAGGATTTGAGAAGCTACTGAAACTATTGAAGAAGAAGCTTCCAAAGGATAACGAATTGTCCGACGGTACGTATGCAGCAAAGAAGGTTGTTTGCCCTCTAGGATTGGAGGTGCAGAAGATACATGCATGCCCTAATGACTGCATCCTGTACCGTGGTGCATACGAGGATTTGAACGCATGCCCGGTATGTGGTGCATTGCCGTATAAGATCAGACAAGATGACCCTGGTGATGTTGACGGCGAGCGCCCCCGGAAGAGGGTCTTTACCAAGGTGATGTGGTATGCTCCTATAATACCATGGTTGGAATGCCTATTCAGAAACAAAGAGCATGCCAAGTTGATGCGATGGCACAGAGATGACCGTAAGAAAGACGGGAAGTTGAGAGCACCCGCTGACGGGTCACAGTGGAGAAAAATCGAGATAAAGTACTGGGAGGAGTTTGCAGGTGACGCAAGGAATGTATGGTTTGGTTTAAGCGCGGATGGCATTAATCCTTTCGGAGAGCAGAGCAGCAATCACAGCACCTTGCCCGTGACTCTATGTATCTATAACCTTCCTCCTTGGTTGTGCATGAAGTGGAAGTTCATTATGATGCCAGTTCTCATCCAAGGCCCTAAGCAACCCGGCAATGACATTGATGTGTACCTAAGGCCATTAGTTGAAGAACTTTTACAGCAGTGGATTGGAAACGGTGTACATGCGTGGGATGAGCACAAATAGGAGGAATTTGACCTGCATCCATTGTTGTTTGTCACCATCAGTAATTGGCCTGCTCTCAGTAACTTTTCATGACAGACAAACAAGGGATACCACGCATGCACGCACTGTTTAGATGACATCGAAAGTATATACCTAGACAAATGCAGGAAGAATGTTTACCTGGGGCATCGTTGATTCCTTCCGACCAACCATCAATGTCGAAAGAATGGAAAGCACTTCAAAGGCGAGGCAGATCACCGGAAGAAGCCCGCCATGCGTACCGGTGATCATGTACTTGCTATGGTCAATGATTTAAAAGTAATCTTCGGAAAGGGTCCCGGCAGACTATCTGTTCTGAATGACGCTGAGGGACACGCACCCATGTGGAAGAAGAAATCTATATTTTGGGACCTACCCTACTGGAAAGACCTAGAGTTCCGCTCTTCAATCAACGTGATGCACGTGACGAAGAACCTTTGCGTGAACCTGCTAGGCTTCTTGGGCTTGTATAGGAAGACAAAAGATACAGCGGAGGCATGGAAGGACCTGCAGCGTTTGCACAAAAAAGACGACATGCCTCCAAAGCAGTATGAAGGTCCTGCCAGCTACGCTCTTACCAAAGAAGAGAAGGAAATCTTCTTTGAATGCCTGCTCAGTATGAAGGTCCCGTCTAGCTACTCGTCGAATATAAAGGGAATAATAAATATGGCAGAGAAAAAGTTCCAGAACCTAAAGTCTCATGACTGCCACGTGATTATGACGCCACTGCTTCCGGTTGCATTGAGGGGGCATCTACCGGAAAACGTTCGATTAGCCATTGTGAAGCTATGTTCATTTCTCAATGCAATCTCTCAGAAGGTGATCGATCCATAAATCCTAACAAGGTTAAGGAGTGATGTGGCGCAATGTCTTGTCAATTTCGAGCTAGTGTTCCCACCATCCTTCTTCAATATCATGACGCACGTCCTAGTTCATCTAGTCGACGAGATTGTCGTTCTGGGCCCTGTATTTCTACACAACATGTTCCCCTTTGAGAGGTTCATGGGAGTCCTAAAAAAATATGTCTGTAACCGCGCTAGGCCAGAAGGAAGCATCTCCATGGGCCAACAAACAGAGGATGTCATTGGGTTTTGTGTTGACTTCATTCCTGACCTTAAGAAGATAGGTCTCCCTGGATCGCGGTATGAGGGGAGACTGGGTGGAAAAGGGACGCTAGGAGGGGACTCAATAGTATGTAGGGATGGGCACTCTTGGTCTCAAGCACACTACACGGTTCTATAGAATTCTACCTTCATGACCGCGTATGTTGATGAAAACAAGAACTTTCTACACTCCAAACACCCGGACCAGTGTGATGACTGGATTACATATGAACACATCAGGAGTTTCGGCAGTTGATTCCAAACACGTCTCAGGTGTGACAACATTGCCTCTGATGACATGTACTCATTGGCGAGGGAACCATCTTCAACTGTAATGACTTACAAAGAGTATGAGATAAATGGGAATACATTTTACACGATCGCCCAAGAACAAAAGAGCACCAACCAAAACAGTGGTGTCCGCTTTGATGCAGCAATCAAGAGGGGAAAGGACACATATTATGGTTACATAGTAGACATACACTACTAGGGAAAAGCCTTGCGGCAGCGCGGGTTTTGGGCCTCTCAGTAGCGCGGGGACCGGCGCTACTAATAAGGCGCTACAGCTAACGTATAGCAGTAGCGCCTGTTGTCCCACGCTACTGCTATACATGAATAGCTGTAGCTCTCTTTAGAAAAGGGCACTACTGATATTATCTGCAGCGCTGTTTACAGGGAAGCGCTACTGGTAAGGTGGCACTACTGCTAAATTTTTCCCCCTCGCTACTACTAGTTTTATTTTTATTTTCCTGCATATTTGTTTTGTATTTGTTTTGTATTTGAATAGGCTTTATACAATAATCTTTAGCATATCATACACATACAAATGTAATCATAGCATATACATACAATTAGTCTCATCAAATCATGTCATCATCATAATCATCATCCAACACAAAGTGGTCTCTCGTCATCAATCTCGAAAATAGCGATACAAGTCTACATTACTTGCAAATACATCGTCATCCATCTAAACAATGATATACGCAAGAAGAGCTATCACTTTGAGTACGTGAGTTCGTATCCCTCTCTCGCATTAGCGTGAACCTAAACTAACTACTGCTTGTCGCTCGGAAACCGGAAACCGGTACACCTGGGCCTGACACTCCGGCCAGTTGTCGTATATATACTCCTGGCATAGCACTTCTTTGCCATCTATGATCTATGCACCTGCATCGTCACATGAGTCGATGATATGCAACATATATAGTTGAGCAACAGAAAGAGACAGACTTGGCAAAAATAGAAACAACATATCATAAGCATAAATAACAAAGTTCATCATACCCAAAATGCCCTAACTAGAGTGATTTTCGCTAGTCGAGGAGGAGGACGGTTTAATTACATCACAAATAAAGTTTCACCATGCATAACTCAAAGTTTTGTCTTACAGAAAGTATGGACTAAACGGACACTTTGTCATATATCGACAATCACTCCACCATGTTGTGCCATCCATCCATGTCAGGGAGATAGTCCTCGAGCTTAGTGAAAGGCTTCATGTCGAGACGCTGAGAGGCTATCCATGTTCGGACGTCTTCCCGCGACATTTGTCCTTCTCCGTAGAACATCCCTATTTTTCCGACGACCTCCTTCATGATGATTTGGGCAAGTTCGCGCTGGATGTTATAGAACTCAGCTCGAAGTCGATGATCCTAGATATCTCCTATGTCCTTTGCCCATTGCAGAATATGGGCATCGCCAGATCTAGGTGACATGTGAAGGTTCTGGTGATCCTGTCTGTACTCCAGCATGTGGTGTAGGACATAGAATCCATCATTAAAAGAATCGTTCGGTTGCTGGATGCAGTAGAAGTCGGTCTTATAGCTGAAGGCGACCCTGCTGCCCCTTCTCTTCTTGTCCCTAACCTCTCCACCCCTTGCTTGGTAGTAAAACATAGCACTGTCGAGAACATCTTTGATGTGGGTGTAATCCTTTTTGTGAATGTTCCTCGACGAGTCCAAGTAAAGAGCGTGGGAGAATCAGGGGTAGAGGATGATGAGGACGGCGCACCCGCCGCTGCGCAAAATAAGTACACCTCAAATTAATTAGCCTCCATCGTGCAAATGAATTATTGAAATCGAAGGAAGGATAGCAGCGCGGATGACTTACACGGGATGATAAGGCACGAGAATCGCCTCCTTGTCCTTATTGGCGAGCATGAAACTGACGATGTAATCCCTCGCGTATTCACGGTGCTTTGCGCAGACTCCCAAGAAGCCCTCGTGCATGTAGTACGGGTCAGCGACACAAATATGACGTATCTGCTCAACCCCAATGATGTAGTTCATGTGCAAGGCGTAAAGGCGGAAAAACGTAAAATCCAGCTTCTTCACGTGAAACATGTCGAATATGTAATCGAATCAGAGGAAGAACTTATCCGCGGGGAAGCTGTCGATGTACGACATTTGCCGCGGAACGTTAACCACGTAGAGTGGGTATCCTGGATCTTTCGAGGTGACGAGACCTTTCTCTACCCGCAGCACATCGTCATGAAGTCTCCTTAGATCACCAAATCGGGCCCGTAGCACTGTTGCAGGTAGGATTGGTTGACCGGGTATATGCCATTTATCCGCATCAGGGATATCTATACGGTCCTCAAGCCGAGGCTGCTGAGGCGGCTGGATCATAGAATCAGCTTTTTTGCCTTTACTCGCTCTCTTCCTAGACTTCTTTACTATAGGAAGGTAGTCCAGATTATGTTGAGACGGCAATTCAGGCGCCGACTCATGACGCTTAAACCCCAAGGAGGCGCCAGTATAGACATATTGTTCAACGCCATCGTCATCCTCATCCCCATCCATGGTGACGTCATCAGCGACTAATGGAGCCTCCTCCTTACCCCGTCCGCTATCACTCAACCCGACACCCGACGCTAATTCGGTAGGTGGAGTGTTGATGTTCATACCTTGCTGAGGCTGCGTGCTCGTGGGTGTGCTCCCGGCCGCCTCCAGACAAAGAAGACTCTTTGGCCACAACAGGACCCACCCATTGCAACAATCACTAAGCCACCGCGGGGTCTCGTCGTCATCCCCCACTAGTATTAGAGGAGGCAAATTCTCGTGGCCCGGTTTGACACTAGCCACGGAAACCTTGAAGACGTTCGGGGGGATTGGCCGGCTATGGAACAATAGTTCCTTCGGCTCCATTATCGTCGCCTTCCCCACGTCCACCTTCTGTTCGCCGATGGTGTACAATGTGGTGCACGGGGTTTCGTCGGCCTGCAAAGAAAAGTCTGCGACGTGAGACATCAGAAAGGCAACGAAAATGGGAGATTATACATTTATATTGAAGGGGGCCGGTGTGATAGATACCGTGAGGGCGTCGAGCTCAGCCAAAGACGAGGCACCATCGAGCACGTCCGGTGCTGAAGTCGGTGCAGGAGAAGGTGCGGGAGTAGGTGCGGGAGCCGGTGCAGGAGCAGGTCCGGGAGCCGGTGCGGGAGCCGGTGCGAGAGCAGGTGCTCCCAAGAAGTCGGCAAGGGGAAAGTCCTCTGCATTTTTTTCTAGATTTTGCCTTGTCCAAGTGAAAACGCCCGTCACCAAGGAAGTAGACAAATCTGCAACCACCTGTTTTGCGGCAGCTACCGTTGTTGCGACTGTCTCTGATGATTTCTTCTCAACCGCAATCTCAACCTTCGTGTCGATGTTTTCTTCAGTTAACCTCCGTCTTTCCTTCGTGGTCTCATGGTAGTACTTCTTCCACATGGCGCCGTCTCCGACACCGTGCACGCGTCCATACGACAGTCGAGTACCCATCGGCTGTCGTTTCAATATGTTCAACACCTGGTTGAATGGAGTGTCCCACTTGGGCCTCGCCAATGCCTCAGACGGCGAGTCGCTTTCGGCCGCAATCCGGTGCTGCTCTCTCTGCAAAAGGCACAAGGATCGTTTACAAATATGACTCACGTGTGCAGTCGAATTGATCAGAAACTAAAATTACCAGCAGTCTCATGAACTCCGTAATGACCGGTGTTGTCTCGTAAACCTTCTTCACTGGGTCCCAACGGTGCCGGGCCCTCAGGACGTCACGCTCCTGCGGGACGGTGAAATCCGCCAAGGGGTCTGGGATGCCCAGACTCGCGGCTTCGCGTCCTCCTTGGCCCATTTGGACCTCTTTCCGCCATAACCACGGCTTCCGAGGTGGTGGCTCCCAATGTTCCTCTTTTGAAGTCCCTTCATGTAGTTAGACTTTTTTTGGGCAGATTCGGCCTCGCAAGCCTCCTTGAATATTTGAAACTGCTCTTCCGTGATTGTCGGATTATCCTTTACAATCTTGGAGTTGGGTTCCCCCTCGTTGATCTTTGCTTTCACTCGATTTTTCTAGGCAGCCAACGCGTTGCTAAACTTGGTCATGGCGTGTTTGTTTATCTTCTTCATTGCCGGGTCCTCGTCTGGATCTTCATAATCCTTCTCATTCCGGCCCGGGAACAAGAATATCTGGTGAAACTTCTTTAGGAGGGAACTCCTCATATTTTCTATCTTCTGTAGTTTCTCATCGTTGATGGTGGCGGTTGTCCGTACGATGCAGCCTATTTGATTGCCGTAGCACGCGCGCGCTTCCTCGGGCGCCTTTGGCTCAAAATTACCGTCGTCCACCTCCGTGGCCACCAGTCTAGTAGTCCTGAGTTTGTTAGGAACCCGTTGCCTCTTTGCTTTTGGTTCTACACTGGCTCCGCTCCCCAAGGCAGCACCGGTCTCACCACCGGTCTCGATGCCGGTCTGAATCTCAGCACCGGTCTCAGTCTCAGCACCAGTCTGCATGTCGGTCTCAGTCCCCGATGCCACCGGTGGGCCCAGCAACAACATCGGTTGATCGTCGGGAAGGCTAAAAAATTTGTCTGCCGCCCGGTAGATGTCGTCGCAATCACCAGGACCCTCTCCTTCATCGTTGCTAGCCATGCTTCCTATGATTAAATCTAGTCAATTAATTCTAGACCTAATAAAATGAATAATGACATAAAAAAGGCCTATTGTTTTGCAGGAATGTTGACTCCTTCCTGGTGCGACAAATCCCGGGCACTCGATATGTCCTAGTTTGTAGCACAAGTCATGCCGAAATCCACGGAAAATTTTGGCATGACCTTTGCTAAAAAGTGGACAAATCGAGAACCTGAAATTTGCCGAAATGGAAATGAATCAACATTCCGGAAAAACATAGGCCACTCAGCATCATTCCGTGGAAACAACAAAGCCACTTGGGCACAATCGAACAACTTCAATGAAAAGATATAACATGAGCAAACACTATTGAGGAATTTGCATATAACATGGCCACTTCAATGAAAAGATATAATCAACAATAATGGAATATGCAAATGAACATCAATGACATATATCATATAAAAACAATCTTGTTTTTTGTTTACATAGCAACGATTAGTTTGACCAAGTTTTTGAAAAGAAAAACAATTCTGTTTTTTGTTTATAGCTAAATGCCATAGCTACTGTTTTTTATTTATAGCTAAATACTTTTGTTTTTTGTCTAAAGCTAAAAGTCTAGGAACTACATTTTCTCTAACCATTTTGACCTCACCAAAATTTCCACAGCAAGACCTTAGTACCTACACCCAATTTCTTCAAAAATATTCAGGACCATAGTCCAAATAATTCAAATTTCATTTGAATGAAATTTGGAACAAATTCAGGTTCGTAGTCAAAATATTTTTTTATAGCTAAGTGTTTTTTGTCTATACCCTCTGTTAATTTAAATCTAAATTCTACTATTATTTATATACCCTCTATTAGTTTAAAGCTAAATGGAATTAGTGTTTAGGAATTTTCATAAAAAATTCCCTAGCTAATTTCCTAAAAAAATTGCTAATCATTTTTCCTAAATGCTATAAAATGCCTACTGCCCTAAGAAAATCTAGGGTTCATATGAACACCTAGGGTTCATATGAACATCAACACAGTATCAACATATATATAATTGCCCTAGCAGAGAGAGAGAGGAGGGTAGGGGACAGGAGAGGCAGAGCCTTACGGTCGGCGGCGAGGGCAGGCTCTGGCTCGGGCAGCGGCGGTGAGGTCGAGGGCTGCGGCGGTGAGCTTGAGGGAGGCGACAGTGAGGTCGATGACGGACTCGGGCGGTGGCTGTGAGGTCGAGGGGGCGGCCTCGGGCGGCGGCGGTGTGGTCGAAGGCGGCGGGCGGCAGCGTTGTGGTCGAAGGCGGCGGGCGGCGGCGGTGTGGTCGAAGGCAGCCTCGGACAGTGGCGGTTGAAGGAAATATGCCCTAGAGGCAATAATAAAGTTATTATTTATTTCCTTATATCATGATAAATGTTTATTATTCATGCTAGAATTGTATTAACCGGAAACATAATACATGTGTGAATACATAGACAAACATAGTGTCACTAGTATGCCTCTACTTGACTAGCTCGTTTATCAAAGATGGTTATGTTTCCTAGCCATGGACAAAAGAGTTGTCATTTGATTAACGGGATCACATCATTAGGAGAATGATGTGATTGACTTGACCAATTCCGTTAGCTTAGCACTTGATAGTTTAGTATGTTGCTATTGCTTTCTTCATGACTTATACATGTTCCTGTAACTATGAGATTATGCAACTCCCGTTTACCAGAGGAACACTTTGGGTGCTACCAAACGTCACAACGTAACTGGGTGATTATAAAGGAGTACTACGGGTGTCTCCAAAGGTAAATGTTGGGTTGGCGTATTTCGAGATTAGGTTTTGTCACTCCGATTGTCACAGAGGTATCTCTGGGCCCTCTCGGTAATGCACATCACTATAAGCCTTGCAAGCAATGTAGCTAATGAGTTAGTTACGGAATGATGCATTATGTAACGAGTAAAGAGACTTGCCGGTAATGAGATTGAACTAGGTATTGGATACCGACGATCGAATCTCGGACAAGTAACATATCGATGACAAAGGGAACAAAGTATGTTGTTATGCGGTTTGACCGATAAAGATCTTCGTAGAATATGTAGGAGCCAATATGGGCATCCAGGTTCCGCTATTGGTTATTGACCAAGAATAGTTCTAGGTCATGTCTACATAGTTCTCGAACCCATAGGGTCCGCACGCTTAAGGTTTCGATGACAGTTATATTATGAGTTTATGAGTTTTGATGTACCGAAGGAGTTCGGAGTCCCGGATGAGATCGGGGACATGACGAGGAGTCTCGAAATGGTCGAGACATAAAGATCGATATATTGGACGACTATATTCGGAGTTCGGAAAGGTTCCGAGTGATTCGGGTATTTTCGGGGGTACCGGGGAGTTACGGGAATACGAGGAAGGAGCATTGGGCCTCATGGGCCAAGTAGTGGAAGAGAGGAGGTAGGGCGCGCGGCCACCCTAGCCCAAACCGAATTGGACTAGGGGGGCGGCCCCCCTTTCCTTCTTCTCCTCCCTCTCCTTCCTTCTCCTTCTCCTCCCCTTCCTTCCCTTCTCCTAGTAGGACTTGGAAAGAGGGGGGAATCCTACTTGGAGTAGGATTGCCCCCCTTGGGAGCGCCTCCTCCTCCTTGGCCGGCCCTCCTCCCCTTGCTCCTTTATATACGGGGGCAGGGTGGCACCCCATGACACACAAGTTGATCTACGGATCTTTCCTTAGCCGTGTGCGGTGCCCCCTTCCACCATATTCCACCTCGGTCATATCGTCGCGGAGTTTAGGCGAAGCCCTGCGCCGGTAGAACATCATCACCTTCACCACGCCGTCGTGCTGACGGAACTCATCTCCGGAGCTTTGCTGGATCGGAGGCCGGAGATCGTCATCGAGCTGAACGTGTGCTGAACTCGGAGGTGACGTACGTTCGGTGCTTGGATCGGTCGGATTGTGAAGACGTATGACTACATCAACCGCGTTGTGATAACGCTTCTGCTTACGGTATACGAGGGTACGTGGACAACACTCTCCCCTCTCGTTGCTATGCCATCACCATGATCTTGCGTGTGCGTAGGAAATTTTTTGAAATTACTATGTTCCCCAACAGTGGCATCCGAGCCTAGGTTTTATGCGTTGATGTTATATGCACGAGTAGAACACAAGTGAGTTGCGGGCGATACAAGTCATACTGCTTACCAGCATGTCATACTTTGGTTTGGCGGTATTGTGAGATGAAGCGGCCCGGACCGACATTACACGTACGCTTACGCGAGACTGGTTTCACCATTACGAGCACTCGTGCTTAAAGGTGGCTGGCGGGTGTCTGTCTCTCTCACTTTAGCTGAATCGAGTGTGGCTACGCCCGGTCCTTGCGAAGGTTAAAACAGCACTAACTTGACGAACTATTGTTGTGGTTTTTGATGCGTAGGTAAGAACGGTTCTTGCTAAGCCCGTAGCAGCCACGTAAAATTTGCAACAACAAAGTAGATGACGTCTAACTTGTTTTTGCAGGGCATGTTGTGATGTGATATGGTCAAGACGTGATGCTATATTTTATTGTATGAGATGATCATGTTTTGTAACCGAAGTTATCGGCAACTGGCAGGAGCCATATGGTTGTCGCTTTATTGTATGAAATGCAAACGCCCTGTAATTGCTTTACTTTATCACTAAGCGGTAGCGGTAGTCGTAGAAGCAATAGACGGCGTAACGACAACATTGCTACGATGGAGATCAAGGTGTCGCGCCGATGACGATGGTGATCACGACGGTGCTTCGGAGATGGAGATCACAAGCACAAGATGATGATGGCCATATCATATCACTTATATTGATTGCATGTGATGTTTATCCTTTATGCATCTTATCTTGCTTTGATTGACGGTAGCATTTTAAGATGATCTCTCACTAATAATCAAGAAGTGTTCTCCCTGAGTATGCACCGTTGCGAAAGTTCTTCGTGTTGTTTTAACCTTCGCGTGCAAATACAACGGGTGCAAAACAGTTGCACACGCGGAATACTCAGGTCATACTTGACGAGCCTAGCATATACAGATATGGCCTTGGAACACAGAGACCGAAAGGTCGAACGTGAATCATATAGTAGATATGATCAACATAGTGATGTTCACCATTGAAACTACTCCATCTCACGTGATGATCGGACATGGTTTAGTTGATTTGGATCACGTGATCACTTAGATGACTAGAGAGATTTCTGTCTAAGTGGGAGTTCTTAAGTAATATGATTAATTGAACTTAAATTTATCATGAACTTAGTCCTGGTAGTATTTTGCAAATTATGTTGTAGATCAATAGCTCACGTTGTTGCTTTCATATGTTTATTTTGATATGTTCCTAGAGAAAACTGTGTTGAAAGATGTTAGTAGCAATGATGCGGATTGGATCCGTGATCTGAGGTTTATCCTCATTGTTGCGCAGAAGAATTATGTCCTTGATGCACCGCTAGGTGACAAACCTATTGCAGGAGCAGATGCAGACGTTATGAACGTTTGGCTAGCTCAATATGATGACTACTTGATAGTTTAGTGCACCATGCTTAACGGCTTAGAATCGGGACTTCAAGGACGTTTTGAATGTCATGGACCATATGAGATGTTCCAGAAATTGAAGTTGATATTTCAAGCAAATACCCGAGTTGAGAGATATGAAGTCTCCAACAAGTTCTATAGCTAAAAGATGGAGGAGAATCGCTCAACTAGTGAGCATGTGCTCAGATTGTCTGTGTACTTCAATCGCTTGAATCAAGTGGGAGTTAATCTTCCAGATAAGATAGTGATTGACAGAATTCTCTAGTCACCATCACTAAGTTAAGTCACCATCACTAAGTTACTAGAACTTCGTGATGAACTATAGTATGCAAGGGATGACGAAAATGATTCCCAAGCTCTTCGTGATGTTGAAATCGACGAAGGTAGAAATCAAGAAAGAGCATCAAGTGTTGATGATTGACAAGACCACTAGTTTCAAGAGAAGGGCGAAGGGAAAGAAAGGGAACTTCAAGTAGAAAGACAAGCAAGTTGTCACTCCTGCGAAGAAGCCCAAAGCTGGACCATAGCCTGAAACTGAGTGCTTACACTGCAAAGGAAATAGTCACTGGAAGCGGAAATGCCCTGAATATTTGGTAGATAAGAAGGATGGCAAGGTGAACAAGGGTATATTTGATATACAGGTTATTGATGTGTGCTTTACTAGTGTTTATAGTAGCCCCTGAGTATTTGATACTTGTTCGGTTGCTAAGATTAGTAACTCGAAATAGGAGTTACAGAATAAACAAAGACTAGTTGAAGGGGAAGTGACGATGAGTGTTGGAAGTAGGTCCAAGATTGATATGATCATCATCGCACACTCCCTATACTTTCGGGATTAGTGTTAAACCTAAATAAATGTTATTTGGCGTTTGCGTTGAGCATGAATATGATTTGATCATGTTTATTGCAATACAGTTATTCATTTAAAGTCAGAGAATAATTGTTGTTCTGTTTACATGAATAAAACCTTCGATGGTCAAACACCCAATTAAAATAGTTTATTGGATCTCGATCGTAGTGATACACATATTCATAATATTGATGCCAAAAGATGCAAAGTTAATAATGATAGTGCAACTTATTTGTGGCACTGCCGTTTGGGTCATATCGGTGTAAAGCGCATGAAGAAACTCCATAAAGATGGATTTTCAGAATCACATGGTTATGAATCATTTGATGCTTGCGAACCGTGCCTTTTGGGCAAGATGACTAAAACTCCATTCTCCGGAACAATGGAACAAGCTACTGACTTATTGGAAATAATACATATCGATGTATGCGATCCAATGAGTGTTGATGCTCGTGGCAAGTATCGTTATTTTCTGACCTTCACAAGATGATTTGAGCAGATATGGGTATATCTACTTGATGAAACATAAGTCTGAAATAGTTGAAAGGTTCAAAGAATTTCAGAGTGAAGTGGAAAAATCATCGTAACAAGAAAATAAAGTTTCTGCGATCTGATCGCGGAGACGAATATTTGAGTTACGAGTTTGGTCTTCAATTAAAACAATGTGGAATAATTTCACAGCTCACGCCACCTGGAACACCACAACGTTATGGTGTGTCCGAACGTCGTAACCGCACTTTATTGGATATGGTGTGATCTATGATGTCTCCTACTGATTTACCACTATTGTTTTGGGGTTATGCATTAGAGACAGCTGCATTCACATTAAAAGGGCACCATCTAAATCCGTTGAGACGACACCATATGAACTGTGTTTTAACAAGAAATCAAAGTTGTCGTTTCTTAAAGTTTGGGGCTGCGATGCTTATGTGAAAAAAGTTTCATCCTGATAAGCTCAAACCCAAATCGGAGAATTGCGTCTTCATAGAATACCGAAAGGAAATTGTTGGGTACACCTTCTATCACTGATCCGAAGGCAAGATATTCGTTGCTAAAAATGGATCCTTTCTAGAGAAGGAGTTTCTCTCGGAAGAAGTGAGTGGGAGGAAAGTAGAACTTGATGAGGTAACTGTACCTTCTCCCGAATTGGAAAATAGTTCATCACTGAAATCAGTTCCAGTGATTCCTACACCAATTAGTGAGGAAGCTAATGATATTGATCATGAAACTTCAGATCAAGTTACTACAGAACCTCGTAGGTCTTCCAGAGTACGGTCCACACCAGAATGGTACGGTAATCCTATTCTGGAAATCATGTTACTAGACCATGATGAACCTACGAACTATGAGGAAGCGATGGTGAGCCCAGATTCCGCAAAATGGTTTGAGGCCATGAAATCTGAGATGGGATCCATTTATGAGAACAAAGTGTGGACTTTGGTGGACTTACCCGATGATCGGCAAGCCATAGAAAATAAATGGATCTTCAAGAGGAAGACAGATGTTGATAGTGGTGTTACTATCTACAAAGCTCGACTTGTCGAAAAAAGGTTTTTGACAAGTTCAAGGTGTTGACTACAATGAGATTTTCTCAACTGTAGCGATGCTTAAGTCTATCCGAATCATGTTAGCAATTGCCACAATTTATGAAATCTGGCAAAAGGATATCAAAACTGCATTCCTTAATGGATTTATTAAAGAAGAGTTGTATATGATGCAACCAGAAGGTTTTGTCAATCCTAAAGGTGCTAACAAAGTGTGCAAGCTCCAGCGATCCATTTATGGACTGGTGCAAGCCTCTCGGAGTTGGAATATACGCTTTGATGAGTTGATCAAAGCATATCGTTTTATACAGACTTTTTGAGAAGCATGTATTTACAAGAAAGTGAGTGGGAGCTCTATAGCATTTCTAATATTATATGTGGATGACATATTGTTGATTGGAAATGATATAGAAATTCTAGATAGCATGAAAGGATACTTGAATAAGAGTTTTTCAAAGAAAGACCTCGGTGAAGCTGCTTACACATTGAGCATCAAGATCTATATAGATAGATCAAGACGCTTGATAAGATTTTTCAATGAATACATACCTTGATAAATTTTTTGAAATAGGTCAAAATGGAACAGTCAAAGAAGGATTTCTTGCCTGTGTTGCAAGGTGTGAAGTTGAGTAAGACTCAAGACCCGACCATGGCAGAAAACAAAAAGAGAATGAAAAGTCATTCCCTATGCCTCAATCATAGGTTCTATAAAGTATGCTATGCTGTGAACCAGACATATTGTATACCTTGCTCTGAGTTTGGCAAAGGAATACAATTTTGATCTAATAGTAGATCACTGGACAGCGGTCAAGAATATCCTTAGTGAGGACTAAGGAAATATTTCTCGATTATGGAGGTGATAAAAGAGCCCGTCGTAAAGAGTTACATCGGTGCAAGCTTTCACACCGATCCAGATGGCTCTAAGTCTCAATCTGGATACATACTGAAAGTGGGAGCAATTAGCTAGAGTAGCTCTGTGCAGAGCATCGTAGACATAGAATATTTGCAAAATACATGTGGCTCTGAATGTGACAGAACCGTTGACTAAGATTCTCTCACGAGCAAAACATGATCATACCTTTGTACTCTTTGGGTGTTAATCACATAGCAATGTGAACTAGATTATTGACTCTAGTAAACCCTTTGGGTGTTGGTCACATGAAGATGTGAACTTTGGGTGTTAATCATATACAGATATGAATATTGGTATTAAATCACATGGTGATGTGAACTAGATTATTGACTCTAGTGCAAGTGGGAGACTGAAGGAAATATGCCCTAGAGGCAATAATAAAGTTATTATTTATTTCCTTATATCATGATAAATGTTTATTATTCAGGCTAGAATTGTATTAACCGGAAACATAATACATGTGTGAATACATAGACAAACATAGTGTCACTGGTATGCCTCTACTTGACTAGCTCGTTTATCAAAGATGGTTATGTTTCCTAGCCATGGACAAAAGAGTTGTCATTTGATTAACGGGATCACATCATTAGGATAATGATGTGATTGACTTGACCCATTCCGTTAGCTTAGCACTTGATCGTTTAGTATGTTGCTATTGCTTTCTTCATGACTTATACATGTTCCTGTAACTATGAGATTATGCAACTCCCGTTTACTAGAGGAACACTTTGGGTGCTACCAAACGTCACAACATAACTGGGTGATTATAAAGGAGTACTACAGGTGTCTCCAAAGGTACATGTTGGGTTGGCGTATTTCGAGATTAGGTTTTGTCACTCCGATTGTCAGAGAGGTATCTCTGGGACCTCTCGGTAATGCACATCACTATAAGCCTTGCAAGCAATGTAGCTAATGAGTTAGTTACGGAATGATGCATTACGTAACGAGTAAAGAGACTTGCCGGTAACGAGATTGAACTAGGTATTGGATACCGACAATCGAATCCCGGGCAAGTAACATACCGATGACAAAGCGAACAAAGTATGTTGTTATGCGGTTTGACCGATAAAGATCATCATAGAATATGTAGGAGCCAATATGGGCATCCAGGTTCCGCTATTGGTTATTGACCAAGAATAGTTCTAGGTCATGTCTACATAGTTCTCGAACCCGTAGGGTCCGCACGCTTAAGGTTTCGATGATAGTTATATTATGAGTTTATGAGTTTTGATGCGCCGAAGGAGTTTGGAGTCCCGGATGAGATCGGGGACATGACGAGGAGTCTCAAAATGGTCGAGACGTAAAGATCGATATATTGGACGACTATATTCGGAGTTCGGAAAGGTTCCGAGTGATTCGGGTATTTTCGGGGGTACCGGGGAGTTACGGGAATACGAGGAAGGAGCATTGGGCCTCATGGGCCAAGTAGTGGAAGAGAGGAGGTAGGGCGCGCGTCCACGCTAGCCCAAACCGAATTGGACTAGGGGGTTGGCCCCCCTTTCCTTCTTCTCTTCCCTCTCCTTCCTTCTCCTTCTCCTCCCCTTCCTTCCCTTCTCCTAGTAGGACTTGGAAAGAGGGGGGAATCCTACTTGGAGTAGGATTGCCCCCCTTGGGCGCGCCTCCTCCTCCGTGGCCGGCCCTCCTCCCCTTGCTCCTTTATATACGGGGGCAGGGGGGCACCCCATGACACACAAGTTGATCTACGGATCGTTCCTTAGCCGTGTGCGGTGCCCCCTTCCACCATATTCCACCTCGGTCATATCGTCGCGGAGTTTAGGCGAAGCCCTGCGCCGGTAGAACATCATCACCGTCACCATGCCGTCGTGCTGACAGAACTCATCTCCGGAGGTTTGCTGGATCGGAGGCCGGAGATCGTCATCGAGCTGAACATGTGCTGAACTCGGAGGTGCCGTACGTTCGGTGCTTGGATCGGTCGGATCGTGAAGACGTACGACTACATCAACCGCGTTGTGATAACGCTTCCGCTTACGGTCTACGAGGGTACGTGGACAACACTCTCCCCTCTCGTTGCTATGCCATCACCATGATCTTGCGTGTGCGTAGGAATTTTTTTGAAATTACTACGTTCCCCAACAGCGGTGTGGTCGAAGGCGGCAGGGCAACGGCGGCGATGGAGCAGTTAGGGGACAGGTGGGAGTAGAGAGGGGGGGAGGACTTAGCGAAATTTTGAGCCTGGGCTGCCGGGATTTGAGTCAAACTAGCAGTAGCGCGTTTTGCCGAAACGCGCTATAGCTAAGATAGCTATAGCGTGTTCCAGGGAAACGCGCTACAGCTATCCCTTTCTGTTTTCTTTTTCTTTTTCTTTTGTTTTCTTTACATTTACTTTTTTTATTTCTCCTTTTTTCTATTTCTTTCATTTTCATTTATTTTTATATTTATTTTCTTTTACATAGCAGTAGCGCTCTACAGAAAAACGCGCTGCTACAATGTTTTTAGCAGTAGCGTGCTTTTGGGAGAACCTCTACTATTATTCCTAGCCTACCGACACTAGTGAGGGAATTTTAGTAGTAGCGCTTTTCTGTGAAGACGCGCTACTGCTAAAACAATGGTTGTAGCGTGGTTTTGCAACAGGCGCTACTACTAAGTAGCGCTAGCGCCGAGTTTTGACCAACGGTACTGTTATACCTCTGTGTATAGCGTTTTCCCTAGTAGTGATATGGGAACTTGACTATGGATATGATATTAAGGTCCCTTTGTTTAAGTGCAAAGGGGTCAATCTGTCAGGAGGCGGGGTACGGGTAGACCCATAGTACGGATTGACAATAGTGGATCTGAACAATCTAGGGTACACAGACGAGCCACTCGTCCTAGCCAATGATGTGGCGTAGGTTTTCTATGTGAAGGACATGTCTACCAAACCGAGAAAAAGAAAAGATAAGGAAGCGGATAAATCATACGATGAGCCAAAGCGCCACATAGTTCTTTTAGAAAAAAGAGACATCGTGGGATTTGACGGCAAGACAGACGTGTCTGAAGATTATGAAAAGTTTCATGAAATTCCTCCATTCAAAGTCAAGGCTGACCCAAGCACCCTGTTAAACGATGAAGATTATCCATGGTTACGTCGCAATAAGAAAATAACACAAGCAAAGAAAAAGTGAAGACTTTCTATCAACAACTATTATGATGATGCCTTTGATGTAGAATATCACTGCAGTTACATTTGAACAAATGAAATCCCTTTGTAACAGATGAGTTTTTGTCCGAAACCCTGATAGTTCCAAAGAGATTGTCTGTTTTGTGCACGAAGTGCATCCAGTTTTTGTCGTAACCCTCTCAACTTTTTAGCACATGCTATGTGGGTGAAATGATGATACCATGCCAACTTTCAACCTTTTCATAGTTCATCTGAAATGCTTTTATAAACCTCTAGTATTATTGAAACTAAAATTATATAAAATTTATGCAAATAAAATTATCAAAGTATTTTCTGTTCAAAACATTAAAAGAAAAAAGAATTTTCATAAAATAAATAAAAAATCAAAAAAGAAAAGAAAATAAATAAGTAGAAACAAAATAAAATAAATAAGTAGAAACAAATAAACTTTAATAAATAAGTAGAAACAAAATAAACATTAATAAAGTAAAATAAATAAACTTTAATAAAATAAATGAATAAAAAGAATTTTAATAAAATAAATTAAAAAAGCAAAAAAGAAAAGAAAATAAATAAGTAGAAACAAAATATAATAAATAAGTAGAAACTAAATAGACTTTAATAAATAAGTAGAAACAAAATAAACTTTAATAAAGTAAAATAAATAAACTTTATTAAAATAAATAAAAGTAGCAACAGTAAGTAGAAACAAAATAAAATAAATAAAGCCAAAAAAGTGCCATCTATTGGGCCACCATGGCCTGAATACAACTAGAAACCCAATCATGGGCCAGGATTCAGGCCCGCAGAGGCCCAATAGGCCCAAAGGTCACATAGTGATAGGTTAGGCCCGAAAGGCTGCGGTTGAGAGGAGCTCGAGAGGGTGGGCGCAGCAGCGCTTATAAACCACTCTCGAGCTCTCTCAACTAGCGAGGTGCGACTAAAATTTTGACGCGGGAAGCACAAGGCCTTTGGTCCCGGTTAGTGCCACCAACCGGGACTAAAGGGTGCCATTGGTACCGGTTCGTGACACCAACCTGGACCAATGCCCCCCTTTAGTCCCGGTTGGTGCCACCAACCGGGACCAAAGGCCTCTGCTTCCTGCCCTTTGGGCTGCTGAAACGAGACCTTTGGTCCCGGTGGTGGCACCAACCGGGACTAAAGGTGGGCTTTGGTCCCGGTTAGTGCCACGAACCGGGACTAATGCTCTGGTATATAAGCCAACACTTTGCAAATTTTCAGCAGTTTCTCATTCTCCTCGCCGCCGACGCCGCCCTCAGCCCCGACGCCCTGCTCCTCATCGCTGTCGCCCGCGCCCGTCGTCGTCGTTGCCTGCGCCCGTCGTCGCCGCCCGTGCCTCGCGCCGCCCCAACGTCATCTCCACGCGCCACCCCACGCCGTCGTCGTTACCTCCCCGCGCCGCCCGACACCGTCGCCGCCCCGCGCCGCCTCGCCCCACCGCTGTCGCGACGCAACGCCGCCTCGCGTCGCCCCGCGCCACCACTGCCCTGACGCCGCGCCGCCCCAGGGTCCGGCGGCTTCCGGTATTTTTTTCATATATATACATATGTTGTTCTTTTTTCATATGATGTTTTTTTGTGCATATGATGTTTTTTTCATATAATGTTTTTCTTCATATATGTATTAATTTCTTTATTTAGGTTGTTAATTAGTAGATATTGATTTTAGGTTAGTGCATTTTAGGTTAGTGTGGAGGAAAAAGTAAAATAAGGAAAAGGAAGAAAAGAGGAAGAAGGAAGAAGGAAGAAGAAGAGAAAGAAGGAGTGGAAAAGGGAAAATAAGAAGAGGAAGAAGGAGGAGAAAAAGGAGAAGAAGAGGAGAGGAAGAAGAGAAGGAGAAATAAATCAGAAGAGAAAAAAAGAAAAAGAAAAAAAGAGGAGAAGAAGAAAGGAATAGAAGAGAATTCCTCTTCTATTCCTTTCTTCTTCTCCTCTTTTTTCTTCTTTTTTTTCTTCGATCTTCTCCTCTCTCTCTATTCCTTTCTTCTTCTCCTCTTTTTTTTTCTTCTTCGTCTTCTTATTTTTTATCGGGTATATATGTCGTTGTCGATATACAACCTCCCCGATAACTTCGACATGAGAGGGGGGTCGGCGGAGGAGAAGTTTCGTTTAGTTTTAGGATTATTTTAATTTATGTTTAGTTTAGGAAGAAGGAAAAGAAAAAGGAGAAGAAGAGGAGAAAAAATAAGAAGAGGAAAAAAGGAAAAAAAAGAGGAGAAGAAGAAAGGAATAGAGGAGAAGAAGAAAATATTAGAAAATATTCTATTTTTTTTCTTCCTTCTCCTATATTCCTTTCTTCTTCTCCTCTTTTTTTCTTGTTTTTTCTTCCCCGATAACTTTGACATGAGGGGGGGGGGTCGCCAAGGGTTCGAGGGGCGAGGGTCGGGAACTAGGGTAGAGGTTCGAGGGTCACCAAGGGTTCCAGGGTCATCGAGCGTCCTAGGGTTGGAGGGTCGAGGAACGCCGAGGGGTCGAGGGTCGCCGAGGGTTTGAGGGCCGAGGGTCGAGGGTCGAGGGTCGAGGATCGCCGAGGGGTCCAGAGGTTGCCTAGCTAGTTTCGATATACCCCCTCCCCGATAACTTCGACATGAGGAGGGGGAGGGAGTCGAGGGTTCGAGGGTCGAGGGTTCGAGGGTTCTAGGGTTCTAGGGTCGAGGGTTCGAGGGTCGAGGGTTCGATGGTCGTCGAGGGACCGAGGGTTCGAGGGTCGAGGGTTTGATGGTCGTCGAGGGGTCGAGGGTTCGAGGTTCGAGGATCACCGAGGGGTTGAGAGGTTGCCTAGTGTCAAAGTATTGAAGTAATCCATGGCTTCATCATTAGCCGGAAGTAACCGGGGCATGATGGTACGAAGTTCTCCAAAGTTATTCTGGAACGGACTACCGGATAAGATAATCCGCCTTTTGGTACAAATTTCAGAAAAGGCCTTCCAAATAGCGATATTTGGAAGGCTCTTGTTGTACTTTGTATCAAAAAGAAAATTATCCTATCTAGGATTCCGTTCCAAAATAACTTTGGAGAGCTTCATACCATCATGCGCCTGTTACTTCCGCCTAATGATGAAGACATGGTTTCGTTGAATCCTTTGACACTAGACAAACGTTACATGAGGTGGTCGAGGGTCGGGAACTAGGGTAGAGGGTCGTGGATCACCGAGAGGTCGAGGGTCATGAACTAGCTAGGGTCGAGGGTCGCCGAGGGGTCGAGGGTCAAGGGTCGAGAGTCCAGGGTCGTCGAGGGGTCGATATACCCCCTCTCACATAACTTTGACATGAGGGGAGATCGATATACCCCCTCCTCGATAACATTTTTTTCTATGTATATGTCGTCGTTGTCGATATACCCCCTCCCCGATAACTTTGATATATTCGTCTCTCATGTTTGTATATTAATTGCCATGTTGTAATATTTGCAGAAACCATGGATCAACAAAGAGACTTCGAATAAGAAGAGATATTGAGGGACATAATCCGCGGCGGAGGTGATGTAGTCTTGTCGTTTCTCAACGACATCGAAGAAGGTCTGCAAGGAGAGGAAGCAGGCTACGGTGATCAAACAATGAAGGAGGGTCATGATCGTGATGGTGGCTCCGACGACCGTGATGACGGCTCCGGTGACCGAACGGAGTCGGGATCAGCTGTTGCAAAGTTCGGCTATATATATATATATATATATATATATATATAGGGAAAATGCATTCTACCACTAAGGGGTAACTACCCCTATCCTTACTGCACCCTAATTTTACGTTCCTTAAATTTTGTCTTATTCCAGACATAAAAAGAGAACGTAAGAAAATATATAATCGCCGTAAAAAATATTTTATGTTACGTAAATTACAGATGTAAAAACATAGTGTAAAATGTACATAAAATGTATTTTTTCTGGTATTCTGACATTTTTTATGCCAAATTTTACGCAGTGAATCAATATGACCATAAGTATTTGTAATTGAAACATAATTTATTTATGAAATGATCGTAATATTACCTCGGGTGAAGAATAATTTATTCTGCACCCTGGGTGATGAATAGTAACACTATATATATATATATATATATATATATATATATATATATATATATATATATATATATATATATATATATATATATGTATATGTATATATATATATATATATGTATATATATATATAAAGCCTGTGCTGACTAGCTAATTGATGCATTAGTTTTTTGGTATGTACATATATTAACTCTTCTTTCTTCTTTTGTATAGCCCTCTGGATCAAGCAATACTTTAGTAAAGAAACGAGGCCTGAAGAAAAAGTTGCGTGCGGATGAAAAGTTCACGATCACAGAAATCGCGCGCGATGGCCTACCGATTAAACCCCTCTGGACCAAGGAAGCATTTTCTGCTCAGTGCGGGGTTCTTGTTAGGGACATGATCCCGATCAACATCGAGCTATGGAATGAGCCTCAGAAGAAAGAGCTTCAAGTTTCTTTTGTCGAAGATAGACAGAAAGAAGATTTTTGGAAAGCGCTGAAGGTAAATTTCACCCTACCAGAAGAGGAGGATCCGGAGAATCCAGTTATAGAGCCATTGATCAAGTCATGTGCTCTCAAGAAGATGACAGATATATTCAGGAGGTGGAAGAATGAGTTGAAAACAACGTATGTCGACCAAGACAAGACTCCAGAATTCACCAGCCGATTTGAGAAGATAAGAGATCACTGGCCCGCATTTGTGGCCAACAAGACATCATAGAGGAGTAAGAAGATGTCAGCGACTAACAAGATAAATGCTGCAAAGAAGGAGCATCACCCTCTCACGGGGTCAGGTGGCTACCTCTAAGCCTGGCCTTTGTGGGACAAGGCTAAGCAGGACCTGATTGCTAAAGGGGTTGAACAAGAGACATTGCGCTGGCCAGACTGTTGTAGGACTTGGTTCTCCGGGGCTAGTGAAACATTGGACCCTGGAACAGGGAAGTGCTGCTGGACGGACGTGCAACTTGCAACACCCATCATGAAGCTTCGGAAAGCAATCAATGAAGTGCGAGAAGGGAAGTTCGTTCCCTACAGAGAGAACGACGAGCTCACAAGGGCCCTCGGGAATCCTGAGCATCCTAGATGAACACGAGGCATGCCAGGCTCCATTGCGTGGAAGGTTGGGTTTCCCGACGCAGGCGGATACAAAACCCAAGAGAGGACACTACTAGGGAAAAGCCTAGCATCAGCGCGGGTTTTGGGCCTCTCAGTAGCGCGGGGACCGGCGCTACTAATAAGGCGCTACAACTAAAGTATAGCAGTAGCGCATGTTGTCCTACGCTACTGCTATACATGAATAGCTGTAGCGCTCTTTAGAAAAGGGCGCTACTGATATTATCTGCAGCGCTGTTTACAGGGAAGCACTACTTGTAAGGCGGCGCTACTGCTAAATTTCCCCCCCTCGCTACTACTAGTTTTATTAGTTTTTTCCTGCATATTTGTTTTGTATTTGAATAGGCTTTATACAATAATCTTTAGCATATCATACACATACAAATGTAATCATAGCATATACATACAATTAGTCTCATCAAATCATGTCATCATCATAATCATCATCCAACACAAAGTGGTCTCTCGTCATCAATCTCGAAAATAGCGATACAAGTCTAGATTACTTGCAAATACATCGTCATCCATCTAAACAATGATATGCACGAGAAGAGCTATCACTTTGAGTACATGAGTTCGTATCCCTCTCTCGCATTAGCGTGAACCTAAACTAACTACTGCCTGTAGCTCGGTAACCGGAAACTGGTACACCTGGGCCTGACACTCCGGCCACTTGTCGTATATATACTCCTGGTGTAGCACTTATTCGCCATCTATGATCTATGCACCTGCATCGTCACATGAGTCGATGATATGCAACATATATAGTTGAGCAACAGAAAGAGACAGACTTGGCAAAAATAGAAACAACATATCATAAGCATAAATAACAAAGTTCATCGTACCCAAAATGCCCTAACTAGAGTGATTTTCGCTAGTCGAGGAGGAGGACGGTTTAATTACATCACAAATAAAGTTTCACCGTGCATAACTCAAAGTTTTGTCATACAGAAAGTATGGACTAAACGGACACATTGTCATATATCAACAATCACTCCACCATGTCGTGCCATCCATCCATGTCAGGGAGATAGTCCTCGAGCTTAGTGAAAGGCTTCATGTCGAGACGCTGAGAGGCTATCCATGTTCGGACGTCTTCCCGCGACATTTGTCCATCTCCGTAGAACATCCCTGTTTTTCCGACGACCTCCTTCATGATGATTTGGGCAAGTTCGCACTGGATGTTATAGAACTCAGCTCGAAGTCGATGATCCTCGATATCTCCTATGTCCTTTGCCCATTGCAGAATATGGGCATCGCCAGATCTAGGTGACATGCGAAGGTTCTGGTGATCCCGTCTGTACTCCAGCATGTGGTGTAGGACATAGAATCCATCATTAAGAGAATCGTTCGGTTGCTGGATGCAGCAGAAGTCGGTCTTATGGCTGAAGGTGACCCTGCCGCCCCTTCTCTTCTTGTCCCTAACCTCTCCACCCCTTGCTTGGTAGTAAAACATAGCACTGTCGAGAACATCTTTGATGTGGGTGTAATCCTTTTTGTAAATGTTCTTCGACGAGTCCAAGTAAAGAGCGTGGGAGAATCGGGGGTAGAGGATGATGAGGACGGCGCGCCCGCCGCTGCACAAAATAAGTACACCTCAAATTAATTAGCCTCCACCGTGCAAATGAATTATTGAAATCGAAGGAAGGATAGCAGCGCGGATGACTTACACGGGATGATAAGGCACGAGAATCGCCTCCTTGTCCTTATTGGCGAGCATGAAACTGACGATGTAATCCCTCGCGTATTCACGGTGCTTTGCGCAGACTCCCAAGAAGCCCTCGTGCATGTAGTACGGGTCAGCGACACAGATATGACGTATCTGGTCAACCCCAATGATGTAGTTCATGTGCAAGGCATAAAGGCGGACAAACATAAAATCCAGCTTCTTCACGTGAAACATGTCGAATATGTAATCGAATCGGAGGAAGAACTTATCCGCGGGGAAGCTGTCGACGTACGACATTTGCCGCGGAACGTTAACCACGTAGAGTGGGTATCCTGGATCTTTCGAGGCGATGAGGCCTTTCTCTACCCGCAGCACATCGTCATGAAGTCTCCTTAGATTGCCGAATCTGGCCTGTAGTACTGTTGCAGGTAGGATTGGTTAACCAAGGATATGCCATCTATCCGCATCGGGGATATCTGTACGGTCCTGAAGGCGAGGTTGCTGAGGCGGCTGGATCAGAGAATCAGCTTTTTTGCCTTTCCTCGCTCTCTTCCTAGACTTCTTTACTACCGGAAGGTCGTCCGTAATATTTTAATTCTGAGTGAGGGTGGCCAATCCCTTCTCAATCCTCAGTGTTGATGCTATTAAGTAACCAAGCTGCTCCTGCTTGTTCTTCAGGAAATACTCAGATGCCTCCTCTTGAGTTGGCATCTTGGCAGCCTTCTCCTTCCTTGCCTTCTCCTTCTTCTCTTGAGCATGTACTGATGATGGATCATTCTCATTCATGACAACCTGATTGTCCTCAAAGTCTGGATAAAGTGGAAAATGTTCCTTATCCAATAGATATTTGCTTGTGCCCATCTTTGAGTTAATCAACTCCTGAATCTGAGGGGCATATCCACAACTCCTCTTCTGATCTGCTGCATCCCTCTTAATGGTCTCTATCATAAGGCTCATGACTTTGAACTTCTGTGGCACATCAAACAAATGCAACATGTTGATTGCATGCCCTCTGATCATGTTGTGGTCACCAGACTTAGGCAACAGAGTGTGCCTTAGGATCCAATTGATGGTTGGCAGCCCTGACAGAAGGAAGTGGACTGATCCAAACTTATGTGTCTCAACAGACTTGTCTGGGATCTCCTTGTACATGTGTGCCATGGAATTGTGGTCCATCTTCTTCTTGGCATAAATATCCAGGTCATCATCATCTTCCTTTGGGGCATTGATCAGATTTGCCCATTCCTCAATAGTGGACTGGTACCTTGTACCTTCAGACATCCAAACTATCCTCCCATCTGGATAGAAGTGTGATGTGGAGTAGAATTGCATGATAAGTTCATCATTCCAGTTGGTGAGCTTTTGCCCAACATAATCTACAACTCCACAAGCAACAAAGTTGTCTTGCACTCCAGGATAGTGCTCTTCATTTTCCTTTATGTAGGTCCAGTCGACCCATCTCATATCACATACTATGGGCTTCTTGTCCAACAAGATTGTCTCATAGAAGTCCTGTTGTTCCTTTGTATGGAACCTGTAGTCAACAGCAGTTCTTCTCCTTGAGGCATATGGATCTAACATCCTCCATATCCTCAACCCCGAGTCTTTCCTGATCCTCATGTCCTCAGCCACAGGATGGGCATCATTGTGGTCTGGTATCTTGGGCTTGAGCTTCCTTAGGACCTGTCCTTCTTCATCTTCCTCATCAGCAACATTAGGCACTGGGCCTTGTTCTTCTCAGCAGCTGGAATACTCCTGGTATTCCTCTTTGGTGCAAGCTTGGCCTTGGGGGCAGCTTTGGGTGCTTCCTTGGGCTTATATGTTGCAGCCCCTGATCTAATAGCATAACCCATAAGATTTGGTGCCTTGGGTGCTAGTACAGCAACCTCTTCTTCCTCTTCAGAGTCTCTTCTCATTGAGGGCTTTCCAAGAACCTGGGCAGTTGTGGTTCTTGCTCTCTTCTTCTTCTTATCCTGACCAGCTTCATCCTTTGATTCAATGGTAAACTTCATAGTTTCTCCAGTAGGAACTTTCTTGGATTTGGAAGTTGTGACTTTCTTTGCAGGTGCCTCTTTGGATTCAGTCTGTTCTGGCACTTGAGTGGACCTTCTGACCTTGGGCATAGGTGTCCTCTTGGCAGGAACTTTCTTGTTCAGTCCAGGCTTTGTGCGACGTGTTGAGCCATACTCCTTTTTGAGCACTACTTTCTTGGAAGTAGCCTCATCCTCTTCAGCTCTGTAATCCTCATCTTCAGAATCTGAAGTTCTCTTCCTCCTTTGCCTGGTAGCAGCCTTAGGCAGATTACTTGGAGTGCTTCTGCTCCCATCATCTGAAGAACTTGATGGACTAGTGCCCTTCCTCATGTCAATCTGCTCTTCTGACCTGTTCTGGCTGTCACTCTGGTCTGACATGCTGCAAACACTGACTGCTGACCCTGTGAAGAGTTATAGATGAGATAGAGTGGATGAGCATCACAAAATGCAGAGATTTTTGCAAAAGAATGACTCAAAAATTCAGTTTTAGTTTTCCACAGAAAGCATTTTGGATCAACCGATTTTCAAACTCAGTGATACCGAAGCAGTTTTGGAACCTAAACTGATGAACTTAGTTGGACCGAGTCACAGTTCGCTGGCACCGAGACTGCTAGGGTTTCACAAAGTCCTAAAATCGGTCTCACCGATTAGCAATTCTCGGTCAGACCGAGAGTTACTAGTGCAATGGCATAAGCCAAATTGGTGGGACCGAGTTTTTCAACTCGGCGGGTCCGAGATGGTTTCGGCGGAAACCTAACCCTAAAATTTCGAATCTCATCTAATCTACGGACTGCATTGACTGGATAGGAGTGTTTCAATCGTGGCAAGAATCAATAAGAACACAATGTGCTAGGAATCGGACGAGGATAGCACAGTGATCTAGTCCATACCCTAGCTTGGCGATGAACTCGCTACGGCGGCAACGGCGGGGGCGAAATCCGTTGACGGCGGCGGAGACCAGCGACAGGAGGCGGCTGGCGACGAGGAGACGATCCGGAGACCTTGGAGGCAGAGCGAGCTATTGCGCGGGCGAAGGGGTTCGGAGGAATTTCCAAATTTTTGCCTGTGACTATATATAGCCCGACCCTGTCAGTGTGACCGAGTGAAACAACTCAGTGGAACTGAGATGCATAACTGTGTACAGTTACAGCAACTCGGTGTGACCGAAAAGTTCAAATCGGTTGCACCGAGATTGAAAACTTAGATCGATTTAATGATCTCGGTAGGACCGAAATGGAGGAATCGGTCAGACCGAGAATCACAGAGAAGTTTTGGAAGTTTAAGTCTATGACGAATCGGGGACTCCGAGTGCTCCTCACAAAGAGTGGTTTGAATCTGACTTGATCAAATTTTGTGATGTAGCATGAATAGAGTTGAGACGAGAAAAGCATAGATAGCTAGGGAAGGTTCTTAGGCATTCTTGTCCATCCACTTGGCAAAAAGAAAAGAGACCCAAACAGTCAAAACAACAAGTGGATGTCCTTGAATGAGTAAAATATGTACCAACATGCTCACACAATAAGATGGCAAATGAAATATGTGGCAAAACATGCACAACCAATTTTAGCATCTATCAAACAATTGGCGATGACTAGGTCATCTATATATGAGTATATTGACTTAGGAGTCAAATGAAAACATTTGATCATAGGTCATACTCATCGTTTAAGCTCAAGTGGGGTTACCACTTTTACATAATGCATTGATGTGTTCACACCATTAGAGTTGCTTTGACTCAATTCTTAGAGTTAAGCTCCCCCTAGATGTGAGATCCCCTTTTAGAGGGATGAACTAACCTTGGGTTTTGTCGATGATGACTTCATGTAGGTGTTGAAGATGTGGATGCTCAATGTTGATGTAGATCATTTGGAGCAATCCTTTGGAGTGAGTTGCACTTTCAACTTACCTACATGGGTTAGTCCCACAAGGAACAAACAAGAATATCCATAGACATAGAGTGAAGCACACACAAGATGATGTCCATGAAATCATTAGGTTACCTTGTCCCTTGCCTTACCAACATGAGGGTTTGTGACTCCTTGAACTAGTGCAAGATGTGGAAGTTGATTGCACTTGTTCTTGCCATAATGATATGAGTGAAGAATGTTGGCGGAGTCACCCTCAAGAATTCTCTAGTTCTTCTTCTTCGGGATCCACATCATCTTGATGGGAATCCTTGGAGTTGTAGTTGTACTTGATGAAGTAGAACTTGACGTAGTCTTGGGAACCCACTTGAACGAGGCCTTAGGTGCTTCTTCAAATGCATCAATCTCTTCTTGAAGCTTGTCCTTGCCCTTGTTCTTGTGGTCTTGTGGTAGAAGATCATCTTGTGCTTGTGTTCCCTTGAAGGAAGTAGGATCATACTTCTCTTGTTGAGGAACAAACTTTGTCTTGGGGTATTGATCTTCTTCCCACTCAACTCCATTGGCATTGAACTTTCGTTCAAAACCAACACCTTGATTCTTCCGGTGCCTTCCTTGCTTGCGTACAATTTCCTCGAATTGCTTACTCCCGGCAAGGCTCTTGTAAACACCTTTCACTATAATTCCCTTCAATAAGCTATTTTCTTGCTCAAGTGTAACTTGGCTAAGAGAATCATTAGTGGAATCAAGAGAACTACTAGAAGCAACAATATTGGATTTGACATAATTATTGTTACTACTAGAGGAAGTATCTTTCTTGTACTTGTTACTAGACTTGACTTGAGGCATGTAAGTAGATAAGAGTAAATGCTTGGCAATGTAAGAAGAACTTTTCTTCCGGAGATCATCATTGATTGCTTTTAAGAACTCATGCTCTTGCTCAAGATTGAGATTTTCAAAGCGTAACTTCTCATGAGCCCTTAAAAGTTCTCGATGATCTTCGAAGATAGTTTCATGAGCCAACTTAAGAGTGTTTAGTTCTTTAGTTAGAACCTCAATCTTCTCCTTATCATTGTCATTCGTTTTATCTTGATTAGCATGATTAATTGACGTTTCATCATAGTATTCATCACTAGAGTTGTCAACAAGTAAATCATCATCCACAAGCAAGTCATCTTCATCACTATTGAAATCAACATACTAAGGATGTGTTACCTTTGGACCTTTGGCCATGAAGCATATTCCAATTCCTTCATTTGGTGAATCAAATATGTCGTAGGAGTTGGTTGACACAAGTGCTAGACCGGCAACACCTTCATCTTGAGTATATTCGGAGTCGGAGTGATAGCTTCTCTCGGAGTGATTGTCGGAGTCGGAGCCGGATACCCATTCACCAACATGAGCTTGATGTCTTCGTTTTGTGTAGCTCCTTGATGACTTGTCTCTTCGTTCATAATGATCATCTCTACTCCTCCTCTCTCTTGGTGGTGATTCTTCTCTTTTGCTTCTTCTTCTTGGAGAATCTTCTCTTCTTTTGTAGGGTGTCGTACACTCATTTGAATAGTGTCCGGGTCTCCCACAATTGTAGCAATTGCGCTCTCGACTAGAAGATCTTTTGTCATTGTAAGACCTTTACTTGGAGCTTCTTTCTTTGCTTCTATTCTTCTAGAATTTGTTGAAGTTCTTCACCATTAAGCTCAATTCTTCATTGAAGGTTTGTTTCTCACTTGATGATGTGGGGGCTTCACTTGAGGCTTTGTAAGCACCACTTGACTTGTTGTGAAGTTCCTCCTTATCCTTGAGTGACATCTCATGAGCAACAGTTCTTCCAATGACTTCCGTTGGCTTGAGATCTTTGTAGTTTGGCATCATTTGGATCAATGTGCACACGGTATCATACTTTCCATCCAATGCTCTTAGGATCTTCTTCATGATGAATTTGTCGGTCATCTCTTCACTCCCTAAGCCGGCAATCTCATTTGTGATAAGAGCAAGTCTAGAGTACATTTCAGCGACACCTTCACCATCCTTCATTTTGAACTTGTCAAGCTGACTTTGGAGCACATCCAACTTGGATTCCTTGACGGATTCGGTACCTTCATGCATATCAATCAAAGTATCCCAAATTTCCTTTGCATTCTCAAGACGGCTGATTTTGTTGAATTCTTCGGGGCACAATCCGTTGAAGATGATATCACAAGCTTGAGCGTTGTATTGCAGCATCTTCAATTCTTCCGCATTAGCTTCACGATTCGGTTCTCTCCCATCAAAGAATTCATCTTGCAAGCCAATACAAATAATTGCCCAAACGGCGGGGTTATGTCCGAGAATATGCATTTTCATCTTATGTTTCCAACTAGCAAAATTAGTACCATCAAAGTAAGGACCTCTACGGTGATAATTTCCCTTGCTAGACGCCATACTCTCCTAGGTTGTGAAACCAAGGCTATGACCACCAAAAGCTATGGAAATCAAAGCAAATGGAGACCAAAGCTCTGATACCACTTGTAGGACCTTTAAGTATGTCTAGAGGGGGGTGATTAGACTACTTGACCAATTAAAAACTTAACCTTTTCCCAATTTTAGAGTTTGGCAGATTTTAGCTATCTTAGGACAAGTCAAGCAATCATCACACAATTCAAGCAAGCATGCAAAGAGTATATAGGCAGCGGAAATTAAAGCATGCAACTTGCAAGAAAGTAAAGGCAAGGGTTTGGAGGATTCAAACGCAATTGGAGACATGGATGTTTTTGGCGTGGTTCGGATAGGTGGTGCTATCGTACATCCACATTGATGGAGACTTCAACCCACGAAGGGTAACAGTTGCGCGAGTCCACGGAGGGCTCCACCCATGAAGGGTCCACGAAGAAGCAACCTTGTCTATCCCACCATGGTCGTCGCCCACAAAGGACTTGCCTCACTAGCGGTAGATCTTCACGAAGTAGGCGATCTCCTTGCCCTTACAAACTCCTTGGTTCAACTCCACAATCTTGTCGGAGGCTCCCAAGTGACACCTAGCCAATCTAGGAAACACCACTCTCCAAGAAGTAACAAATGGTGCGTTGATGATGAACTCCTTGCTCTTGTGCTTCAAATGATAGTCTCCCCAACACTCAACTCTCTCTCATAGGTTTTGGATCTGGTGGAAAGAAGATTTGAGTGGAAAGCAACTTGGGGAAGGCTAGAGATCAAGATTCATATGGTAGGAATGGAATATCTTGGCCTCAACACATGAGTAGGTGGTTCTCTCTCAGAAATGGTAAGTTGGAAGTGTAGGTTTAGTCTGATGGCTCTCTCCACGAATGAAGAGGAGGTGGAGGGGTATATATAGCCTCCACACAAAATCTAACCGTTACACACAGTTTACCAAACTCGGTGGGACCGATTCAACAGACTCGGTCAGACCGATTTAGCAAACCTAGTGACCGTTAGGATTTTCGGTGGGACTGACATGCAACTCGGTAGGACCGATTCGGTTAGGGTTAGGGCATAACGGAATCTCGGTAAGACCGATTACACAAACTCGGTGAGACCGATTTTGGTAATAAGCTTTCCAGAGAGTTGGTCAGGTAAACTTGGTGGGACCTATTTGCTCTTTTCGGTGAGACCGAAATGTTACAAAAGGGAAATAGAGAGTTTACATTGCAATCTCGGCGGGACCGATTGCTCACTCCGGTTAGACCGAAATGTTACGAAGGGAAACAGAGAGATTACAATCCCATCTCGGTGAGACCGAGATCCCTATCGGTAGAACCGATTTGCTTAGGGTTTGTGGCAGTGGCTATGACATTTGAAATCGGTGGCACCGGATAGGAAGAATCGGTGTGACCGATTTTGGCTTTAGGTTTAGGTCATTTGTGGATGTGAGAAAGTAGCTGAGGGTTTTGGAGCATATCACTAAGCACATGAAGCAAAAGGCTCATTAAGCAACACCTCATCCCTCCTTGATAGTATTGGCTTTTCCTATAGACTCAATGTCATCTTGGATCACTAAAATATAAAATGAAGAGTCTTGAGCTTTTGAGCTTGAGCCAATCCTTTGTCATTAGCATTTTGAGGGATCCACTTTCATCATCCATGCCATGCCATTCATTGAGCTTTCCTGAAGTAATAGTCTTGGAATAGCATTAGCTCAATGAGCTATATGTTGTTATGAATTACCAAAACCACCTAGGGATAGTTGCACTTTCACATATACAGCTAGAACAGTCATACAAATTCTATGATCAGCTGATTGGCGGATGAGCGCACTCAATGCTTGAGAGGAATCCCCAACTGATATTCAAAAGAGCACGAGTTATTATGTGGAAGATAGTAGTAACAGACTTGTATGCACTTGATCTGTTGTTCCCACTCTCTCATGTACTCCTACAAATGAACATAGAGTTGAGCAGCAACTCAATCAAAGGCAGTGTCTCAGGTGGCAAAATTAGCATAAAAGGAATCAGGGCCAGTCCTGAGATTTCGGGGGCCTGGGGCAAAACTAGAACCCGGGGCCCCTTAATACATGCATCAAAATTAAGAAAAAATGTATCAATGAAAGAATTGGTGGAAGCGTATGCCTTCCTGGCAGGGACGGTTCATCTTAAATAGGCTTCACAAGATACAGGGTTCGGCAGGTGGTTGCTTGACTTGACCTCTACTCGAAGCTAAACACAAGATAAGGAGATAAAGATATATCTAGCCTAACCACCTACAATGTACAACACGTTACGCACCCAACACAATGTTTACAACTTGTCACGACACAATAAGCCTATCGTCTAACATCCTCCCTCAATCTCGACATGTCAAGATTTAGATTGTTCTTGAAGGCTTGAAGTTGTCGAACTTGAAGTGGTTTAGTGAAGCCATCAGCAACTTGATCAACAGTTGGAATATACTTTATCTCTAGCAATTTCTGAGCAACTATTTCTCGAACAAAATGAAAATCGATCTCTATGTGTTTGGTCCTTGCATGGAACACAGGATTTGCAGAGAGATATATTGCTCCAAGATTATCACACCATAAGTATGACACATGTGGTCTGTGAACACCCAACTCATCAAGTAGTGTTTCAACCCACATTACCTCAACAGTTGCATTTGCCAACGATTTGTATTCTGCTCCAGTACTGGAATGTGAGACAGTTGCTTGTTTCATGGCATTCCATGATATAAGATTAGAACCAAGAAAAACAGCAAAGCCGCCTGTTGACCTCCTATCATCTGGACACCCTGCCCAGTCTGCATCAGAAAAGGCACTTACTGTCGTTGAAGGAGACTTACATATTGTTAGACCAGCTCCAGTACTTCCCTGAATATATCTCAATATTCTTTTTACAGCTGTCCAATGAGAAGAGGTAGGTGCATGCAAAAACTGACAAACCTTGTTAACTAAAAAAGATATATTAGGTCGTGTCAATGTTAGATACTGAAGTGCCCCAACTATACTTTGATATCTGGTACCCTCTTCTGGACTTAGCAGTTTTCCTTCATATAGTGACAGTTTTTCAGTGGTTGATATAGGTGTACTAGAAGGTTTACAATCCTTCATCCCTACACGCTTTAGTATATCTGAAGCATACTTTTCTTGGGTGAGCAGAATGCCATCTTGCATCCTCTTTACTTCAATGCATAAGAAATAGTGCAGCTCCCCCAAATCTTTAAGTGCAAAATCACTTTTTAAGTTTCTTAACAGCGCTGCAGTAGCTTCTTGTGAAGAGTTAGCTACAATTATGTCATCAACATAAATTAACGTAAACATGGTCACCTTTTCTTTCCTAAAGAAGAACAGGGAGGTATCTCCTTTTGATGGACGAAAGCCAAGCTGTTGTAATTTCAAACTTAGCCTTGAGTACCACGCTCTGGGTGCTTGTTTCAGACCATATAAAGCCTTGTCCAATTTGCACACATGATGTGGTTTGGAGATATCCTCAAAACCAGGTGGCTGCCGCATATAGACCTCTTCCTCAAGACCACCATGTAAAATCGCATTCTGTACATCTAGTTGGCGAAGACTCCATCCCCTAGAAATAGCAATAGACAGAACAAGCCTTAGCGTTGTTTGAAACCTTTAGCTACTAACCTAGCCTTGTATCTGTCTATTGTACCATCAGCTTTCTTTTTGATTTTGTACGCCCACTTACAATCTATAATATTCCTCCCTGGCTTATATGGAACTAGATGCCAAGTCCGATTCTTCATTAGTGCATCATACTCACTATTCATAGCATTTTTCCAATTTTCATCATTTAAAGCTTCTAGCACATTTTCTGGTTCACCAGTAGCAGCAAAATTTGCAAACTTAAAATTTTGTTGTACCTGACCGTTCCATTTTTAGGCACCAAAGGTTTTATAATACCTCGTCATGACCGAGTCACCCTTGTAGTTGTGGTAGAATTAGTACCGTTGTGAGTTGCCGCAGAAGATCCAGTAGCAGGTACAGGAGATCCAGATCCTCCTCATACTCATGCAGGCGAATCTCGTCTGTTGGGTATGCTGTCAGCCAGCCTCGGATCCGCAGCGCGTGGGGCAGCTACGGGTGACGTATGGAGCGGCAACAAGTGGCCGAGGGTTCGTACCGTACGGTCGGCACCATCATCACGTTGCGTGTGGGGCGTCCCGCAGCCAGCCAGCTTGCGCCAATTGTCACGCGGCGCCAAAGATGGGTCGGCCCACCCGACCGCTCCGCTGCACCTGGTTGCGTGTCGCGCGCGGGTGGGCTGGCACCTGATGGCGTCAGGCAATTAGCCCCGGGGTCCGCGTCGGGCCCGTCTGTACCCCCACCTGCACTGAATCGCTCGGGATCACCGCCGCCAGGCAGATCCTCCTTGTGTCTGGCGCCTGTGTATTTCTGGTTCTGCATAAAATCATGAGGAAGAACAGCAATTTTTTCACTTTTCACATTAGTAGCATCAGGATGAATATTAGCGAAATGATCATCTAAATATTTTTCTCCCCCGTGATCAGTTGGATTTAAAAGCTCCGGAGATAAGAGGAGAATTTCGGCCCGAAGGCGAGCACCGGCATTTGGATGCAAAGTAGAGAAGGGAAACACTGCCTCGTCAAAAACCACATCTCTGGAGATGTAAACTCAACCGGTGGAGATGTCAAGACATTTAAACCCCTTGTGAAGATTACTGTAACCTAAAAAGTCACACTGTTTTGAACGGAATTGAAGTTTGTGAATATTGTAGGGCCGTAAATTCGGCCAGCAAGCACATCCAAAGACTCGAAGAGATGAGTAGTTGGGTTTCTCATGGTATAACTTTTCAAGGGGTGTGTCAAAGTTGATGACTTTACTTGGTAGTCTGTTGATGAGATAGGTGGCCGCAATGAAGGCCTCGTCCCAAAATTTGAGAGGCATGCATGCTTGGGCTAGAAGAGAGGGTCCAACTTCGACAATGTGTCGATGTTTACGCTCTGCTGAACCGTTTTGCTGATGTGCATGGGGACAGGAAACAAGGTGAGATATACCGATCTTAGTGAAAAAGGAATTTAACTTTACATATTCTCCTCCCCAGTCAGTTTGAAGAGCAAGAATTTTACGATCAAATTGTCTTTCAACAAGGCTTTGGAAGTCATGAAATTTTTGAAAAACTTCACTTATGTTTGATTAGGTAGATCCATGTGAACTTGCTAAAATCATCGATAAAGCTCACATAGTATTTCTTTCTACCTACGGATTCAACGGCTGGTCCCCACACATCAGAAAAAACAATTTCCGAAGGAAACTTCGATTCACTTATTGATTTTGGATAAGGCAACTGATGGCTTTTGCCTCGTTGACAAGAATCACAAACAAATTCATTGGCTAACTTAACACATGGAAGCTTATTCTGGCTAGTTATTTTGCTAATGATAGTAGATGAAGGATGCCCTAGGCGCCGGTGCCACCTATCCGAGGAAGGAGTGACACTTAGCACTTGCTTCTTGGGGCCTTGTTCCATGTGTTTGCCAAGGTATAAGCCTCGCCTACGCCTGCCTTGCAGCAGAACCCTCTTCGATTCCCGATCCTTTACAAAGAAAGAATAAGGGTGAATTTCAACGAATGTATTGTTGTCAATGGCAAGTCGGCTAGCAGAGATTAGACTCTTGTCTGCCTCGGGCACATGTAGAACATCATTAAGGAGAAGATCACATTCAGGGGTGCAAATATGAGATTGACCAATATGTGCTATAGTCATACCTAATCCACTCGCCGTATGAATCTGATCATCTCCAATGTAGCAATCTCGAATTGTGAGCTTCTCTAGATCACCTGTGATGTGGTTTGTTGCACCACTATCCAGGTACCAGTTGGTGTCGACTTCGTACTGAGGAGCCGCCATGTTTGTCGAGCGCTCCTCTCCTCCTTGATACGAGGAGTCATAGCGCTTCCCGCACTTCCATGCCGAGTGCCCTATCTTGCCGCAGATCTGGCAGGCTGGCTTGGCGGAGGGATTGTTGGAGTAGTTCCCACCGGCGCCACCGTTGCTGCTTTTGCCGCCGTTCCCACGGTTTGGTGGGTTAGGCAACTTGGGGAAGTTGCCGCGGGCGCGGTCACCACCTCTAGCCTGTTTGTTGGGGAAGTTACGGTCGCCGTCACCGCCACCGCCACCGTTGTTCTTGTTGAAGCGGTCGCGAGTCGCGACCTTTGCAGATGACTGGGAGGATCCACCACGCAGACTCATGCAAGTCTCAAAGCTCAGCAGTTGTGAGTACAGCTCCGGGACCGTGACCGGTTCGACTCGAGAGCACATAGCCGAGACCACCGGGTCGAACTCTTCGTCGAGTCCGGCGAGGATGTGAGAAACAACATCTTCTTCGTCGACCTTCTTCCCTGAAGCCATTAGTTCATCACACAAAGCTCTAATCTTACCAACGTAATCAGTGATGCTGTTGTTGCCCTTCTGAAGATTCGCCAGCGCGATCCGGACGTTGACCGTCCTGGCACGCTGTGTGAGGCAAGCATGCCTTGCACCGTGTTCCACAGCTCTGCTGCGGTGTGGCACGTAGCGACCTGAATTGCCATCTCGCGCGGAAGAGAGGTCAGTAGGTAAGAGAACACCTGCTGATCCCTCGCGTACCACGTGGAGAACTCCGGATTGGGGTTCTTGGACTTGGTTTTGCCGTCGGCGCCGGTGACCTCAATGGTCTGGGGCGGCACCTGCTGCTCGACGACGAGGAACTCCGCCATCTGAGCCGCCCTGATCGTTGAGAGAACGGTGGCGCGCCATAGGGCTTCGTTCCCTCTCATAAGCTTCTCTGTTGCGGCGTGCACAAATGGAGAGGATGGGAAGGAAGTGGAAGAGCTTGCCATGGATGATGTCGATGCCTGCTCTGATTACCATGAAAGAATTGGTGGAAGCGTATGCCTTCCTGGCAGGGACGCGTTCACGTTAAATAGGCTTCACAAGCAGGTGGTTGCTAGACTTGACCTCTACTCCAAGCTAAACACAAGATAAGGAGATAAAGATCTATCTAGCCTAACCACCTGCCATGTATAACACGTTACGCACCCAACACAATGTTTACAACTTGTCACGACACAATAAGCATATCGTCTAACAATCCAGATATAAAATGTTGTCAATAAACAATTAAATCTTGGACAAAAGCAATATCAATATTAAATAAGTTATACATCTTAAAATTAATTCTAAAAATCATATATTCAAAGTCACTGGTGGAAAACCTTTAACCAAATGTGTGACCCATTAAGACTCAAATAAAGTACTCCTCTTAGCTAGTGACTACATCTCGCCTCTCGGTGATGGCGCGGGGGCAATTGATGGGGCATCTTCATTGTTGGTGGATGTCACACAACGGCATAGGAAAAACAATGCACTACACAAGAGTTGACGAACGTGATCGAGATCAAGTGAAGCATCGCTCGGGGCGATGTTAGCTTGGTGCGTTGTGTTGTGGACCAAGTGAGTTACTAATTTGGCTAGATCCAGTACAACTAGCTAAGTGTAGAGTAGTGGCGGAAGACAAACTGAAATATTGGTGTGGCAGAGTCGATATTATAGATAAATTGAGACTGAACCAAAATAATTCACTCACTATAAAGTGTGTGAGTGCTGAATAAAATCAATAACTGCATCGAACATACTAAGATGAAAGCAAGGAGATTATCTTTGGGTTTTGCAAAATAAAAGAAAGGAGACCACAGAGAAGCGGGTTGTACTAGGTTTAAAAAAAATTATACCTAAGGTTTTTTTAGCACAACTGTGTCGTACTTGAACTAAAACCACAACACTTATTTTGAATCAGAAGGAGTGGTATTTATTTTTTGAAGGGAAGTGTACCATAGTGTTCTGCAGCAGCTCTAGCACAGTGTTTTTTCCTTGACAGTATATTTAGCACTGCGCTTGTCAACTGGCCCATCCAGTTTTCCCAGTAAAAAGATTAGGTAAATTACCGTTGTGCACCATGGACCAAGGGAAAAGGCCTACTACGGCCCATGTGAGTAGGTAGCCTTCGTTCTGTTCTTTTTCGTGCGCCCTCGCTCGCTCGACTCTCATGGCGCCGCCGCAGTAAGTTAGACGGGAAAAAGGATTGAGCAATAATAAACGCCATAGCTGCTTGCTGGCTCCTCCGGCACTAGAAGATGGCACATCCTGGGGGGCCCTTGCGTTCGGGGGCCCGGGGCGGCCGCCCCGCTCGCCCTGCCCCAGGCCCGGGCCTGAAAGGAGTCACTGTACCCACGAAGAATCTTCAGCAATCCTTGCTACCTGCCGTATTGTGTACTTCCCGACATTTAGTCTGAAAATCTTGTTATTCTTTTTCCAGCGTCTAAGAGAATCTGAGATTTATATAGGTCCAGTAGAACAAAAAGTTTCAGATTCACTGCTCCAAATACAATGATGCGGTATATATAGTTAACTTCGTACTTTATATTACCAATTTTTTTTCTTCCTCCAAAAGTTCTCCGGATATCATCTACACCTCAAACAAGTAACATTGTTAAAAGCAAGAAAAGTAGCAAGTTTTGCAAGTTTCACAAAGTTTCCCTCCTTTCTTGAATGTAGCTATATTTATTTGTTCCTTTTAATAAAATTTTGGTAGGTGTCACGACAATAACATTACTTTCATATTGTCGCTAGAGATGAGGGTAAACTTATTTCTGAAAATTTGTCAGAGTTGGATAGATGTGACGTCCAGTGTCATGCGAAGCGGGTGTTGTGAAATGAGTGCCATTTTTTCACCCGTTGGAACGCACATATGTGCTAGTAAGTGATAAAAAAACATTTCACACAGGAAACTCCATGCCTGGGCCGGCCCAGTAGAACCCTACTATACTGCGCTCTGCGTGCTGGGAGAAGCAATAGCGCGTACATTTGGGCCGGCCCATGTCCAGGCGGTCTGTTTCTTAAATTTCGTATTTTATTTTTTCTTCTTCTCTTCCATCTTCGTTTTCTTCTAATTTAAATAATTTGGGAATGCAAAAGATTGAAAGAACTAAAAAAATGGAATTTTGAAATAAAATAGTTAATAATTGATAAATGTTTGCGGACCCAGAAAATGTTTGTGATTTCGTAAAAATGTTTGCATATTCAAAAAATATTCAAATTTTTGAAAACAAGTATGGGAATCAAAAAATGTTCATGATTTGTTTAAAAGTTTTTGTATTCAAAATGTTAATAAAGTTGAACAAAATTTCACCAATTCAAACAATATTCATGAATTGAAAAATATCCTAAAAATTCAAAAACTGTTCGTGACTTATCAAATAGTTTATTGATTCATAAAATGTTCGCTGATTCAAATAAGAATCATGCATTTCAGAAAATGTGTGTTAAATTAAAAGAATGTTCATGAATTTTAAAAATTCTTCCAACAAACTATTTCCGAAAAAATGTTTGTCGATTCTAGAAATGTTCGTATATTGAAGAAAAATAATTTAAAAAATGTTTGCAAATAATATAAAATGTTCATGATTTTGGAAAATGTTCAACAATCTATAAAAATGTCTACGATTTTAGATATGTTCACGAGTTTAAAAAATGTTCATGATTTTGAAAAGGTATTCACGACTTAACGAAAATGAGAGTGATAGTGTATCTCGGTGATGCAACGAAATGTGGTCATGGCCATTGGAGATTATTAAAAAAAATCGGGTTGCAGCGCACAGGCTCTTTTGTTAGATCAAAAACTGTTTATGAATTTGACAAATTGTTGCACCAATTTCCCAAAAAAATATTCATTGATTCTAGAAATGTTCGTTGATTCAAGAAAATTGTTTAAAAAATGTTTGCAAATTTTATGAACCTTTCATAAATTGAAAAAAAGTTCTGGATTTTAAAAAATATTCGAAAATTTGTAAAAGTGTTCATGGATTTGAAAAATGTTCATGATTTCAGATACGTGCACGAGTGTAGGAAAATGTTCATGATTTCACAAAAATGAGAGTGATAGTGTATCTTGGTGACGCAGTAAAATGTAGTCATTGCCATTGGAGATTATGCCTTTTTTTTCTTCCATTGCAGCACACGGGCCCTTTTGCTACTAGCAACAAATACAGACACATACAAAAAAGCGAATGCCCGTTCGGACGCTAAAAATGCCCTAATAAAAAGAGTAAGGAAGACAAAGCCAACAGGGACGATACGTACATGGTCAAAATGACAATTTATACAATTAAAAAAATTATACAAAAATTACAACACTTTAATCATATGGTGGAAAACTTAGATGCGACATAGTTATTTCTAATCTAGATGCGAATTAGCAAATCCGAAGTACAACATACTATGAAGATATCCGGTGCGGATGCGGTGGAGCGCACAAACAGTCTAGTCGATTATTTACGCCACTACTTAAAATTGGTCCAAGAAGAAGATAGACAGGCGGAGCCAAGGTTTGTATATATAGCTGCTTACACGATTCCAGCTTGATGCTTGGGTTTCCTGCCAAGGATGCCTGCATGAGAGAGCAAAGCCCAGAGGTGGGTGATGAACTCCCCGCCTTTGGTGAGCCTGTCGATGTGTTCATTGACATTGTCTGATGGCGCGGCGTAGAGCAACATCTCGGCCCAGAATTCAGCCAACACCTTCCAGCGTTTGCTCTCTGGCTTACTCTCTAGTTCCTTCCCCAGCTTCACCCCCCTCTCGAAGACTGTCGCTTGTGCCACCGGCAGAGTTTTCATGGCCTCGTACATGTTCGTTGCGCTTCGCAGGGTCTTTATTGATTCTTCTGCAGCTGCATCGAACACCATCGCTGTATCATAATGGTGGCCATGAAGAAGTTTTGGTTCAGAGACCACCAAGTATGCACAGTATTTCGACAGTGTAGTGGCAACATCAAACTGTAACTTCCTGATTTCTGCTTCTTCACCTCCGCCACCGCCTGAGTATGGTACCATCTCACAGTAACATGTTGCAATGTGCCAGGTCAGAATAATGCAGGTTGTTTCCGGGTGCACGTCCCACTCACAAGCCCATGAGAGGGATTCTTCTTTGGTGACCACTAACGACGATTTGCCATTCGTTAGTTCTCCTTCACTGCGCACAAGGGAAAGCACAACTGCCTTCTTTACTTGTTCATGCAGTTTGATAGGTTTGCATTGTTCACCACGGATCTTGATTGCTTGTCGACTTCTTACACTCAGGGCCAGATAGTCGAGGAGATACACGGTTCTGCCTACTGCCGAGGTAAGGATCCTGGCCATGATGGATAGCTGAGGATCTTCCTGGTTGGTCGCCGATGGATTAGAGCTATCAATACTTTTGCTGACTGCTCCAATCAGTGAGTACTGCCCAAGCTCATGTTGCCAGTAGTGTTTATTTGAGTCACATCGCATGCCGATGTTTGCGAGAAGACTTTTCACTGTCATCATGATCATCATGCAACAGCCGCTAAGCCTTCCTCTGTTGCTTCTTTTTTCTGCTGCTTCTTCTCGGACATGCTGACATGCAAAGGACACTCTACCCCAAACACTTGTCCAGAAAACCAATATTTGTACCAATTCAAGCAAAGCAGCGGATGCAAGTATCACTAAGGTGATAATAACATCAGCCTTGCTGTTGATGATGGTAAGAGACAGAAGATCCATATCAGTCTCAAAACAGTCATAATCCATCACACGGGTAGCTACTGCATATATTGTAAGGCATATGCTGGTGGCTGAAACCAAGTACCAAATTGTTGCAGCCATTGATCTATAGTAAATGGCAGCATACTTGGTGAAGTAGAAATCATACATGAAGGTCAATTCGGCTTCAATCACCTTGAATACCCTGATGTATCCATCCTCCGGATCCAGGAGCAGCCCCTTGAATACAAAGTCATGTGCTTTTTCCTTCGATTCGCCACATGCAAACCCAAAGACACGCCTTCTCAACAGATGAAACAGAGAGAAGGAAAGGCATTCATACTTGAGCTCCGTGTCTAGTGACTCGCACAACCATATCTTCTTTATGTCGATGATTTCATTGGAATCTGCTGTTATTTTTGTTGCATATGTCTCATTATTCATCTTGGATTTTCCGAGTGGCCAATCAACCAGGTAATGGCAACCTTCCATGGTGACTGGATCAATTTCACCGCCCATTTCGTGCTCTTCATGCATATAATCAGCAACAATTTTGTTCAACTTCCAAGACCGGGTTGCCAGGTGATATGCTGCTAATCTGTGCATGAACTGGTATAAAGAAAGGCCCAGTAGAATAATTACTAGTGGGTTCTCCCATGCTCTAGGTTCTGTCTCGTTCATGCCACTGATTAGCAGAAAAAGCCCATATAAATAGTAGAGCACCACCTGGTACCACTGTTTGGTGATCTGTGTATTGTCACTTAAACTGTGAGCTGTGATGGAGTCGGTGCAACCATGAAGGAGGAAGAGTGCGATGGCCCAAAGAGAGTACATGCTGCCCTTCACCGGTGAGGATTGCATTGAACCTATTGTGTAGGTTACCAGCGAGGAGGACAAGGAAAAGGCGCCGAAAACACTTTTCTGAATGAAACAGTTTCTGCTTCGGCGACGGTAGCGCCCAAAAGTACCGAGTACAAGGAACATGAGAGCAGCCAGTACTACAAGGATCTCGATGCGGATCACCATTCCCCTTGTGCTCTTCCAAAAGTCCTTGGTAACACTAGACAATGCCGTTACCGAGACATTCGTAAGATGGATCTCGCTCTTCAACATATCACAGTAATCTTTCACCTATGGTCAATTCATTGAGTAGTTAGTCCAGCTAGCTGTTGTGATCAATCATGTTCGAGCTAGCATAATTTTATTCATCCTAGACAGTAACAATACTGCCATATTTACATGTATAGAACTCTAGATCCAAAGCTAATCTCAAAATGTGCATCTCTTGATGCAGAGGCCGGGGGTAATCCTCCTTTTCGAAAAAGATCTAATTGCAAAGCAATCCATCTCAAATAATGTCCCCATCATATTTTAATTGCGTACAGTACATGTGCAGCTAGTGCGATCTAACTTAGTTTAAGCCAAGGATTTGGTGGCTGTTTGGACTTCTACCAATGCTAACCCTACCAAAAATTTGGTGTCTGTTTGGATCAGCACCGAAGAATTGGCTCGCCCAGCTTGTCCGGCTTCCGTCCGTGTTATTCGCGCCAATTCGTGGGCGAGACGAGGGCACCGAAATGCTTCGCCAAAATATTGGCGCTGTTTACTCTGGTTGTTGGTTGGTGGGCTCCGCGTGCATGTAGTAGGATATCTGCTGATTATTCTGGTTCGTAACTAATTAGCGACCCTTTTTACTCACAGGCATTTGCCCTCGTTAAAAAATGAGACCAACCCAAGGGCTAACCCTCGTTGGCATTTTTTTATAGAAGAAACTCCGCGAGCACCACGTGTTTAAGCCAGGACTTGAACTCGGGTGGGCTGGCAGCAACCTCAGCTGCCCAGCCAACGGATCGACGCCCCGTCCTCGGCATTTGCCTCGTTGCCGACTGCATGCAGCAACCAAATACTACAAATCTACCTGCAACATGGTGCCGCGCAATTAGCGACTTCGAACTGTAGTATCTCGCTCGTGTAATTCTCTTGGTGACCTTTTTTTCACATTGACCGCATCTACGCTTTAATCTGTATTTTTTTTTAATTTCCAATAATAGATGCATTTAAATATTTTCAAAATTAGTACCTGAAATTTGAAGGATATAATGGCCACAATCCAAACAACAACTTGCCAATTTTTTGGTGGCTACAATGGTTACAATCCAAACAACAACACCTTGCCAAAATTCTGTTCATGCCCTTGCATTGGTCACGCCAAATTTTGCTGGGGCAAATTGGGGCTCAAACCAAACAGCCCCTTGGTAACCGAGCACAAAATTCGGTTGCCACCAGGTAACTGCATTTTCCGGTACCCCATGAGAAATCGCTTTTCCGGGCAAAAAGGATCAGTTTTTTTTTAAAAAAAATTGAATGAATTTTATTCAGATTAAAAAATCATTCAAAACATATGTCTGGCAACCATTCAGCACTTTTCGGTAACCATGATAAGCTGGACTTTTTGAGTGAAACGCGTCCATTAAATCGAACTAATTGCATCCTTTAAGCCAAAAATTTAAAAATTGATCGATTTAGGCCAAAACTTGTTTATTTGATCAATTTAAGTCAACACTGATGCGGGAGACTAAAACCGTCCATGCGGCGCCACATTGGCGTACCTTCCGCTAACAAACTGATTAATCTTCACAAGGTTTTAATTGCAAGAGTATCAACTTCACTATTCGCTAAAAGTGCCACCCGATGCATTCCAGGGGAATCTAACGTCATTAGTCCATTAACTCAAACTATCTGCACACTTTAGGCCAAGAACTAGGAAATTGATCAATTTAGTCCATAAACTAACCTATTTAATCAAATAAGGCCAAAATTGATCCGGGAGAGAAAACCCGTCCATGCGGTGCCATGTTGGCGTATCTTCGGCACACAAATTGATTAATCTTCACAAGGTTTTATTTGCAAGAGTGTCAACTTCACTATTTAAAAGAAATAACCAACCAATGCATTCAGGGGGAATCGAATCCACACCCCGAGAAGCGAAACCAAGGCTAGCTGGTCACTTGGATGCTAAATCAACTTTTTTCGATGCTTGGGATGCTAAATCACTTGTTATGAAGAATCATGCATTTAATATATTCTCTTGTTCGTAGCCTAAAGTGTGCAACTAGTTTGAGTTAATAGAACTAATGATGCATTTCAACGCATTTCACTCGGTTGTTTTTTTTCTTTTGCATCCAGATATCAAAATATTTGTTTAGACATAGGATCCATTGCCCTAAACTTGGACTCGCGTCATCTATCCTTGTAAAAGCAGGTACAAAATATAGAACCATGTACATTCTGCATGAAAATTCTATTCAGGCTCTATATCGACATGTTATAGCATCAAAACGGTATTCAAGTATAACTATTATTACTGTTTCGAAAAGAAGGTTGAGACCCCTGGCCTCTGCATCATTACAATGCACACATCTAATTATGTTGATTATTAAGCATAGTACAGAAGAAATACAATCACCATTACAAGATGTGAAATTAAAACCTACAACTAAGTCGACTAAATGTTACTACTATATGTGTAATATTTATGTCAACACCACTATTATAATCTAGAATTTTTCACTCTCTTTTTTGAAACAGAGGCAAAAGCTTTCTTTAAGAAGAGAATTGCCAGTTAATTTATGGAAAATCGGACGGAAACCAACACAAACAGAGCATAGACGGACTACTACATGAAAAAAAACCACACCGCTAGGCGGCCCCCGCCAAACTCTTCGAATACACAGCATCCACAAACCCCGACATTACTACTGCGCCAAGTTACCCCCAACAGAACAACTTGACACAAGACAACAGGCACGTCCCAATCCAAGAGGACGGGCTGAGAGAGTGAAGATCATCTATCAAGTAGACAGAGAGGCCTTGTCTATGGCGCCACTCTTGCCTTTGCCCATCTTCTTTTGTTTGCCCCTTATTGTCTTCCCTGGTAGGAGACAAGCAATCGACCTTCTCAAACCAGGTCTAGCAACCTTTACGCTGGCGAACAAGTCACAAAGTTCCTCCGCGAAGAGAGCATCTGGATTTGGAGTAGGTGTGAACACACTTGACTTAATGGTCATGCCACTCACATGTATCACCTGCTCGATGGTCACAGACGAGGGAAGGGCAGCAACATCTAAAACTCCACGCTCCACGATACCGAGAGGTAGGTTGGCTGACGTATGACGCCCAATGGACTTAGCGGGGCAAAAACCAACATAAACGGAGCCCAGAAGGACTACTCACATGACAAAGAAACCTCACACCACACAAGCGGGCCCGCCAAACTCTATGAGCACACATCATCCACAAACGCCAACATTGCTACTACGACAACTGACCCCCGACGAGAATACCTTTACACAAGACATCAGGCAGGAAGAGACACCTTGCCTATGGCGCCACTCTTGCCTTTTCTCATCTTTTTTTGTTTTCCCCTTATTGTCGTCCCCGTCATGAGGCAAGCAATCGATCTGCCCAAACTATGTCTAGCAAACCTTCACACTGGCGGGGCAAGTCACAAAGTTCCTTCGCGAAGAGAGCATCTGTATTTCAAGTAGGTTCCAACACACTTGACTCAATAGTCAGGCCACTCACAGGAGTCACCTGCTCAATGGTCGCAGACGAGGGAAGGGCATCAACATCTAAAACTCCGTGCTCCAACACGAAGAGGTAGGCTAGCTGACGTCTAACGCCCAATGGACTTACGTGGGCAAAAACTAACATAAACCGAGCACGGACGGATTACTCACAGGGCAAGAAACCCCACATCGCACAGGCGTCCCATGGCAAACTCTCCAAATACACATATCCACAAACCCCGACACTGCTACTAGGCCAAGTTGCCCCAATGAGAACACCTTGACACAAGACATCAGTCACCTCCCAACCCACAATAATATCCCAATCCAAGAGGACAGACCGAGAGACTGAATATCATCTACTCCCTCCGCTCCTAAATATTTTTCTTTTTAGGATTTCAAATGGACTACCACATACTGATGTATATAGACATATTTTAGAGTGTAGATTCACTCATTTTGCTCCGTATGTAGTCACTTGTTGAAATCTATAGAAAGACAAATATTTAGGAACGGAGGGAGTATCACATAGGCAGAGACGCCTTGCCTATAGTGCCACTCTTGCCTTTGCCCATCTTACTTTTTTTGCTCCTTATTGTCGTTCCCGTCAGGAGGCAAGCAATCGACCTACCCAAACCAGGTCTAGCAAGCTCCATGTTGGCGAGAAAGTCACAAAGTTCCTTCGCTAAGAAAGCATGTTGATTTGAAGTAGGTTCCAACACACTTGACTCAATGGTCATGCCACTCACAAGCATCACCTGCTCAATGGTCGCAGACGAGGGAAGGGTGTCAACATCTAAAAGTCCACTCTCCACAACACCAAGAGGTGGGTTGGTTGACATCTGACGCCCAATGGACATAGGCCGGCGAGAGCCAACACAAACGGAGCACGCACGGACTACTCACATAACAAGAAACCCCACACCGCACGGGCGGACCCCACCAAACTCTCTGAATACACATCATCCACAAACGCCGACACTGCTACTACGCCATGTGACCCGCGACGAGAACACATTGACACAAGACACCAGGCACCTACCAACCCACAACAACAACCCTATCCAAGAGGACGATCCGAGAGACTTAGGATCATTTCTCAAGCAGGCGGAGATGCCTTGCCTATGACATCACTCTTTTCTTTGCCCATTTTCTCTTGGTTGCCCCTTATTGTCGTCCCCGTCAGCAGCCAAGCAATTGACCTGCCCAAACCAGGTCTAGCAACCTCCATGCCAGCGAGCAATTCACAAAGTTCCTTCACGAAGAGAGCACCTGGATTTGGAGTAGGTGCCAACACACTTGACTCAATGGTCATGCCACTCGCAGGCATCATCTGCTCAATGGTCACAGACAAGGGAAGGACAACAACATCTAAAACTCCACACTCCACGACACCGAGAGGGAGGTTGCCTGATGTCCGACGCCCAATGGACTTAGGCAGGCAAAAACCAACACAAACGGAGCACGGGCGGACTACTCACATGGCAAGAAACGCCACACCACACAGGTACCCACCGCTAAACTCTTCGAATACACAGCATACACATACCCCGACACTGCTACTACACCAAGTGACCCCTGACGAGAACACCTTGATACAAGACATCAAGCACCTCCCAATCTACAATGGCAACCCAATCCAAGAGGACGGGCTGAGAGACTAAAGATCATCTATCAAGCGGGCAGAGACGCCTTGCCTATGGTGCCTCTCTTGCCTTTGCCCATTTCTTTTGTTTGCTCCTTATTTCCGTCCCCATTAGGAGTCAAGCAATTGACTTGCCCAAACCAGGTCTAGCAACCTCCATGCTGATGAGCAAGTCAGAAAGTTCCTTCACGAAGAGAGCATCCGGATTTGGAGTAGTTGCGAACACACTTGACTTAATGGTTATGCAACTCACAGGCATCACCTGCTCGATGGTCGCAGACGAGAGAAGGGAAGCAACATCTAAAACTCTGCGCTCCACGACACCAAGAGGTAGGCTGGCTGACATCTGACGCCCAATGGTCTTAGGCGGGCGAAATCACAAATGGAGCACGAACATGCTACTCACATGGCACGAAACCGCACAAAATAGTGGCGGCCCCCGCCAAACTCTTCAATACACAACATCCACAAACCCCGACACTTCTACTACGCCAAGTGACCCCCGGCGAGAACACCTTGACATAAGACATCAGACACCTCCCAACCCACAACGGCAACCCAATCCAAGAGGACGGGCCGAGAGACTAAAGATCATCCATCAAGCAGGCAGAGATGTCGAGAGGTAGGTTGGTTGACGCCTGATGCCTAATGGACTTAGGCGAGCGAGAGTTGCAATGTCCAAATCACCACTCTTCTCAGCATCTAGTATCTGGCTAGACTCCAGCGGGTGATACTGGCAGTAAAGACACGAGCCCACAACTGATATCTCGGGAGGAGGGTGGGTCTAGCTGCAGTTGCTTGATGGACAGAGGCAGAAACCAGGCCCCCACATAGCTCTAGAAGCTTAGACATGATCTGCGACCGGGGTCACAACCACATCAATGTCCAGTCCCTCAGAGGCCAACGGCGATGAGCTCGCTCTAGTACGAGGTGAGAAAATGACCATGAAGCCCGGCTGCTCCTCTCGACCTCAAAGTTGTCATCGGGCACAACCAAAGGGCGCAACACAGGAGCAGTCCGCGACACAGGCGGCCCTGGGGAGAGCCCATCCAGTGCAGCCTCAACTCGCTCCATGAGCTCTCCATCATCCAATCTTGTATGGAGTCAACGACCTCACACAGAGGCTCGATCGTCTCCTCAAGCCGGAAGGAAGCCATACCAAGGAGCTCAGAGCGAAGTAGCTAGGCCCCTGCCTCTTCAAGGCAGGCCGCACCTAGATATCCGCCGAGGCCGCAGGAGCAAAAACGATCGATGCCCATGAATCACGACAAAGCTGGTGAGGCTTTTTCGTGGACCTTGCGAGGAGCTGGGGCTTGTTGGTGCCTGACGGGTAGACAGAGCAACGACGACACAGTACGTAGGGATTCCCAAAAAGCTGAGGAGACATCAGGCATTGTAGCACTCACATGCTCAATGACCATTCTCAAGGCACCAAAAACACCTAGAAGTTTCTCAACAATCCACTGCACGGTGTCCAGGAAGGAGGAATCTGCAAAATCTACAATGAAGCCAAGCGGGAACGGGACAGGGAGCTAGTGCAGGGGCAAGTGACCACGGGCGTTGCACGTTGCGTCGCAGTAACACCTTCTGCCAACCTCAGCACGTATCCGCATCACACGCCACGTCCGGCCAAGCAGCCGAAATTAAGGATTTGGCAGTCCGTGGCGGTGTCCGTGGAGCCAACTCATCATCGTCCTCATCTTCTTCGTTGCCGGTAAGGGGACTCCACGAAACAGGTCGCTCTGTGTCCAGAGCCGGCGAAGTGCCGGCAGGAGTCGAGGATGGCACCACTTCCACAGGAGTCGAGGGCGATGTAGCGGAGCCAGCAGGAGTCATGGATGGCGCTTCAGCAAGAGCAGTCATGGACGGCGCTTCAGCAACAGCAGTCGGGGGTGATGGCGGAACGTAGCAGCGCTGGCAGGAGTCGGGGTCGGCTCGCCCACATCAGCAGTCGGGTTGACGGCGCGGCGCTGGCAGGAACAGCACAGCAGAGGCTGGGTACGGGGGAGACCCAAGCCGCGGCTGTGGTGGGGACACGGTCCCATGGAGCTGGAGCAGCACGCGCTGCGTCCAGGGTGAACAACGCGGTGACACCTGCCGGGAGTGGCCGCGAGCTCGGCAGGGAGTGCATGCCCGTATGCGCCGTCGGAGATGCAGCCACAACCGGCCTCGGCGGGAGTCCAGCGCGGGACAAACGGCCAGCAGAGGCTGGGGCTGTGGCGGCCTTGCGGGAGGCAAGAGTAGCCGCGGCCAGCTGGCCGCAGCGGCAGCAATCGAGGCTGCCGACGGAGTCGGAGATGGTGACGCGGACGCGAGGGCCATGGGCAGCACCGCGAGAGCCTGGAGAGGAGAAGTGCAGCTGAGACCTGAGAGAGTATACGTAGAGCAGCCCAGATCTGGTCTCGACGGACAAAATGGCGGCCGGAGGGTGGAGATCAATGCGGCCGCGGGAGGCATGGCCGCGTTTCCAGTTCGCTCTCTGCCGCTCATGATCATCATTGTTGTTGCCAGACTTGTCACTCCTCTATTAATTATTTCATCATCAAAGCTTTATTCCGCTGCCTCCGCTTTTGCATGACCTTATCAGAAATAACATGGAACAGACAGACAGTTCGTGTGGTGTTCTGCTGAGTGCTGACCACAGCGTCGGGCCATGGTAGCCCACGTTACCGCTGCGTTCCGTGCATCCTACCTGCAGAAGGATTTGACCCCCCCCCCCCCCCCCCAGCGTGCTCTAAATCGGGAGATCCAACATTGAACCCTGAGCCCGACGAGAGACGCCGCTGCAGATTGATCTACGCCGGGAGAAAGTTCCAGATCCATGTCGATCCTTGGGCTACCCTGGACCCTTCGGATGCTAACTAAAGCCTTCCCCGGATCCTACATTTTACTACTTGAACACTAGGCCAACGCCAGGCAGCATCAAAAAGAACAGAGAGCTAATTGCCGACACAAAAGCACACAAAAAAAGAAGGCAAAAATTCAGTACAGAGTTCCATACCGTGTCTACACCCATTTTCCTCGTCGAGCTGAGCTTTCTTCTTCCTCGATCGACCTCGAGCGTGAGCGTATGACGCTTGGACAAAGCGTGCCTTCCCTGCCACAAGGGGGGATGGGGATCTATACGTCCCGCGTACTGAGAACCTCAATGGATATGTATACATGTACTGTACATACATATTGTATAGGAGTCGTTAGGATCAATTTAATATATACTGGCATTATTTATTCCTGCGTAACATGGTGTAAGGACCCGATCTAGATCTGAGGAGTTGGTAGGGAAGGAGAGGGGAAGAGGAGACCAGTGGAGAAGAGCAGCTTCTCTATTCAAGTGTTGATACAATAATTCTTGATGATCCCCTCACCCACACCGGCCCCTAGTAATACCCGCAGTACGCAGGCCTCACGCACGTGAAGCACCCTGACTACGCGGACCCGCGGACCCACTGGCTGACCGTGGCGCCGTTGCCCTCGCTGTCCAATGGGGCCGCCGTGGCAGCCGTGACCCCCCCCCCCCCCCCCCCCCCCCCCCCCCGCGCTTGTGTGCCGACTTGACACCAAGGCGGTGTAGAGGGAAACCGTTGTTGCAGCGCCACCGTGTCTTCCCATGTTGACAGCGACGCAGGAAGATGACTCCATTGCACACGGATGCACGGGCGAGTGTCTCCAGCCACCCACACCAGCTTGCGGTCGAGCACCAGCTCCGGAACATGCTTCGCCTGCAAAATTGAGTTATCTGGAGGTAGGTCAGCACTTACTGGTACAATAGCTCCAAACGCTTTCTTCATTTGGGAGACGTGCACCACAGGATGGATCCGGCTGGAAGCAGGCAACTGCAGTTTGTATGCCACTCCGCCACGAGCCATCACTCTGTATGGTCCATAATAACGAAAGGCGAGCTTCTGATGTGGTTGTTGCGCCACGGAGGATTGTATGAACGGTTGAGCAGCACTGCGTCCCCAACTGCAAACTCTCTATCTGTGTGGTGTCGTTCGGCCTAGACTTTCATGCGGCCCTGGGCACGCTTGAGTTGTTGCTGCAAGTGCTCGATCATGACTTCCCTCTCCTGGAGCCATGCTACAAGGTCAGGAACTGAGCATTCGTCGATCTGTGCGACGCCGAACTCTCTGGGAAGGTGGCCGTAGATGACCTCAAATGGCGTTTGGCCCAGCGCCGAGTGGAAAGATGTATTATACCAGTATTCGGCGAGAGACGACCATTTGGACCAGTTGCCAGGGCAGGAGTGGACCGCGCATCTTAGGTATCCTTCCAGGCACTGATTGACGGGTTTGGTTTGCCCGTCGGTCTGGGGTGGTATGAAGAGCTGAGACGCAGGTCCATCCAGCAGAGCTTGAACAGTTCCTGCCACACATGCCCTATAAATATGCGGTCCCGGTCTGAGATGATGGTCAGGGGCAAGCTGTGGAGCCGAAAGATTTCTTTCATGAAGACCTTGGCGACTCGGAGAGCCTTAAACGGATGAGTCACAGGCACGAAATGTGCGTATTTGGAGAACTTGTCCACTACCACAAAAACAGTGTCGTACCCTCCTGACCGAGGCAACCCTTGAATGAAATCGAGCGAAATGACTGACTAGGGCTTTTGAGGTATTGGCAATGGTTGGAGGAGTCCGGCTGGGGAGATGCGTTCTATTTTTGCTTCTTGGCAGATCATACAGTTGCGCATCAATGCCTTCACTTGCAGCTTCATCCCCTTCCACGCGAATAGTCGCTTGACTCGGTTGTAGGTGGCATGGAAGCCCGAATGCCCGCCCGCAGTGAAGGAAATATGCCCTAGAGCCAATAATAAAGTTGTTATTTATATTTCCTTATATCATGATAAATGTTTATTATTCATGCTAGAATTGTTTTAACCAGAAACTTAGTACATGTGTGAATACATAGACAATACATAGTGTCCCTAGTATGCCTCTACTTGACTAGCTCGTTAATCAAAGATGGTTATGTTTCCTAACCATAGACATGTGTTGTCATTTGATGAACAGGATCACATCATTAGAGAATGATGTGATGGACGAGACCCATCCGTTAGCTTAGCATTATGATCATTACAGTTTCATTGCTACTGCTTTCTTCATTACTTATACATGTTCCTCAGACTATGAGATTATGCAGCACCCGAATATCGGAGGAACACCTTGTGTGGTATCAAACGTCACAACGTAACTGGGTGATTATAAAGATGCTCTACAGGTGTCTCCGAAGGTGTTTGTTGGGTTGGCATAGATCAAGATTAGGATTTGTCACTCCATGTATCAGAGAGGTATCTCTAGGCCCTCTAGGTAATGCTCATCACTATAAGCCTTGCAAGCAATGTGAATAGTGACTTGCCGGTAACAAGATTGAACTAGCTAGGTATGATGATACCAACGACCGAATCTCGGGCATGTAACATACTGATGACAAAGGGAACAACGTATGTTGTTGTGCGGTTTGACCGATAAAGATCTTTGTAGAATATGTAGGAGCCAATATGAGCATCTAGGTTCCGCTATTGGTTATTGATCAGAGATGTGTCTCGATCATGTCTACATAGTTCTCGAACCTGTAGGGTCCGCACGCTTAACGTTCGATGACAATTTGTATTAAGAGTTATGTGTTTTTGATAACAGAAGTTTGCTCGGAGTCCCGTATGAGATCACGGACATGATGAGGAGTCTCAAAATGGTCGAGACATAAATATTGATATATTCGATGATGTTATTCGGACACTGGAAGAGTTCCAGGAGGTACCGTGTAAAAACGGAGTACCGGAGGGGTTACCGGAAACACCCAGGGAATCAATGGGCCATCTATTGGGGAACGTAGTAATTTCAAAAAAATTCCTACGCACACGCAAGATCATGGTGATGCATAGCAACGAGAGGGAGAGTGTGTCCACGTACCCTCGTAGACCAAAAGCGGAAGCGTTAGCACAATGCGGTTGATGTAGTCGTATGTCTTCACGGCCCGACCGATCAAGCACCGAAACTACGACGCCTCCGAGTTCTTACACACGTTCAGCTCGATGACGTTCCCCGTACTCCGATCCAGCGGAATGTCGGGGAAGAGTTCCATCATCATGACGGCATGGTGACGGTCTTGATGTTCTACCGTCGCAGGGCTTCGCCTAAGCACCGCTACAATATTATCGAGGAGAACTATGGTGGAGGGGGGCACCGCACACGGCTAAGAGATCGAGAGATCAATTGTTGTGTCTATGGGGTGCCCCCTCCCCCGTATATAAAGGAGTGGAGGAGGGGGCCGGCCAAGGGGAGTGGCGCGCCCTAGGGGGGGAGTCCAACTTCCACCGGGAGTAGGACTCCCCCCTTTCCTATTAGGAGAAGGAGAGGGAAGGAAGAGGAAGGAGGGAGGAAGGAAAGGGGGGGCCAGCTCCCCTCCCAATTCGGATTGGGCTTGGGGGGCACCCCCTCCCTTGCTCCTTTCCCCTCCTTTCCACTAAGGCCCAATAAGGCCCATATACCTCCCGGGGGATTCCGATAACCTACCGGAGCTTCGGTATTGTCCCAATCTCACCCGGAACCTTTCCAGTGTCCAAATATAGTCGTCCAATATATCGATCTTTATGTCTCAACCATTTCGAGACTCCTCGTCAAGTTCGTGATCACATCCGGGACTCCGAACAACCTTAGGTACATCAAAACTCCTAGACTCATAATAAAATTGTCAACGAAACCTTAAGAGTGCGGACCCTACGGGTTCGAGAACTATGTAGACATGACCGAGACACATTTCCGGTGAATAACCAATAGCGGAACCTGGATGCTCATATTGGCTCCTACATATTCTACGAAGATCTTTATCGGTCAAACCGCATAACAACATACGTTGTTCCCTTTGTCATCGGTATTTTACTTGCCCGAGATTCGATCGTCGGTATCCAATACCTAGTTCAATCTTGTTACCGGCATGTCTCTTTACTCGTTACGTAATGCATCATCTCGTAACTAAATCATTAGCTACATTGCTTGCAAGGCTTATAGTGATGTGCATTACCGAGAGGGCCCAGAGATACCTCTCCGACAATTGGAGTGACAAATCCTAATCTCGAAATATGTCAACTCAACAAGTACCTTCGGAGACACCTGTAGAGCACCTTTATAATCACCCAGTTATGTTGTGACGTTTGGTAGCACACAAAGTGTTCCTCCGGTAAGCGGGAGTTACATAATCTCATAGTCATAGGAACATGTATAAGTCATGAAGACATCAATAGCAACATACTAAATGATCAAGTGCTAAGCTAACGGAATGGGTCAAGTCAATCACATCATTCTCCTAATGATGTGATCCCGTTAATCAAATGACAACTCATGTCTATGGTTAGGAAACTTAACCATCTTTGATTTACGAGCTAGTCAAGTAGAGGCATACTAGTGACACTATGTTTGTCTATGTATTCACACATGTATTATATTTCCGGGTAATACAATTCTAGCATGAATAATAAACATTTATCATGATATGAGGAAATAAATAATAACTTTATTATTGCCTCTAGGGCATATTTCCTTCAGTGTCCCACTTGCACTAGAGTCAATAATCTAGATTACACAGTAATGATTCTAACACCCATGGATCCTTGGTGTTGATCATGTTTTGCTCGTGGAAGAGGCTTAGTCAGTGGGTCTGCAACATTCAGATCCGTATGTATCTTGCAAATCTCTATGTCTCCCACCTAGACTTGGTCCCGGATGGAATTGAAGCGTCTCTTGATGTGCTTGGTTCTCTTGTGAAATCTGGATTCCTTTGCCAAGGCAATTGCACCAGTATTGTCACAAAAGATTTTCATTGGACCCGATGCACTAGGTACGACACCTAGATCGGATATGAACTCCTTCATCCAGACTCCTTCATTTGCTGCTTCCGAAGTAGCTATGTACTCCACTTCACATGTAGATCCTGCTACGACGCTTTGTTTAGAACTGCACCAACTGACAGCTCCACCGTTTAATATAAACACGTATCTGGTTTGCGATTTAGAATCGTTCAGATCAGTGTGAAAGCTTGCATCGACGTAACCATTTACGACTAGCTCTTCGTCACCTCCATAAACGAGAAACATATCCTTAGTCCTTTTCAGGTATTTCAGGATGTTCTTGACTGCTGTCCAGTGATCCACTCCTGGATTACTTTAGTACCTCCCTGCTAAACTAATAGCAAGGCACACATCAGGTCTGGTACATAGCATTGCATAGATGATAGAGCCTATGGCTGAAGCATAGGGCACTTCTTTCATTTTCTCTCTATCTTCTGCAGTGGTCGGGCATTGAGTCTGACTCAATTTCACACCTTGTATTACATGCAAGAACCCTTTCTTTGCTTGATCCATTTTAAATTTTTTCATAACTTTATCAAGGTATGTGCTTTGTGAAAGTCCAATTAAGCGCCTTGATCTATCTTTATAGATCTTGATGCCTAATATGTAAGCAGCTTCACCGAGGTCTTTCATTGAAAAACTTTTATTCAAGTATCCTTTTATGCTATCCAGAAATTCTATATCATTTCCAATCAATAATATGTCATCCACATATAATATTAGAAGAGTCAATTACACCACAGGTGTCTGAAGTTGGCGAGAAAAGTCAGTTTGGTGCTAAAACTTGCGGCGTACATTGAACTGGTGACAAAACTTGGCTTTGATGTGCATCTACGGTGCAAATCACGTTTATATACGCACAGGGTGCTGACGAGGCACGCCAATGTGGCATGGGACCCAGTTTCAGTGACAGGTAGTTAGAGACAAGGGCGTGTGGTTTGATTTTTGTGGAAAACACCCTGGATTTTTATCATCATGGAAAAGCCACTTGGTTTTTTCTTAGACAAATCCCTAAAATGTAGCTACGTCTCTATGACAGTTGGGACCCACCCTGCAGAAAACAGTACAAAGAGGAAACCAATATGGCAAAAGTGACAGCGGGCACTCGAACCTGCGACCTCAACTTAAAATGGGGTCCGTGCTAGCCACGCCTCCAAATCTGCCTTCATACCTCCTGGGATAGACATACTTAATTACCAATATGTGAGCACGAAAATGGGGCTTAAATGGGCAGCAGCAGCCGCGGACCATTTTTCACATGATATTTTGTTAGTTCATAATTACTAACAATATTCACATTTATTATTTTAAATTTTTTATTTTTCTTTAAATTATGTAAACATTATTATAAATAATAATATGTCTGGTAAAGATAATACACGAATATTTTCGATGAACGCATTAATATAGCCTATAAATAAATGAATATATTTTGAAATAATATTTTTATAATTTATAAATATTGTTTCAATTCTATGTTAGTTTTAAATAATATGTGAATATTTTTGGGATAAAATGAACATTCTTTTAAATAAGAACAGTTTTTATAGTTACAAACAATTTTTTAAACCGGGCATAACCCGTTTCCATTACTGTGACATAACGTAAATACATCAGTCCAGAAAAGAGACAGGAGAGGGGAGAGCGGGTTGGAGCATCATCGGGAAACCCACTGTGAGCACTCGCCATCGAGATTACCCACTGCAGGATGAAAACCTGGCAACACCATATATCAGTTTAACTAGGCACAACAGCCCTTACATCCACCATAAACGAGATGGGCTGCGGTGAACATTTGTATGAATACTATTATTAATTTAGATATTTTTACAGAATTCTAGGAAAGGAAGAAAAACTAACATCTGCAAATGGCCCGTGGTGACTGCTGCACACTTAAGCCTTATGTGGGCGTTTGTTTATATTTAGTCCATTAAGGCTGGTCACAGTGGGGAGGAACTTAGGAGTAACATCACACACTCCAATACAACTTTGTTTATGTGGCACGTATTTAATGAAGAGAAAGGTGCTTGTGGTAACTAGCTAAGTTACCGGAACATCACACACTCCAAAAAACAATCTATAACCTAATAAATACATCGTTGCATGACACTACATAGATGTTCCTACCCACTATAGAGGTACTAACATAGTCTAGGGAAGTGTGAAGTTACTAGCTTATGTTCTTGCCCATTGTGACCAGCCTAAGAATACAAATTTGTCGCAAAAAATTAAGGATACAAATTGTACTTTGACCGAAAGTGATACTTGGTCTGGCAGTCAGCCTGTCCAGCCAGATGGGAACATGTCGTGTGTTCGATACTGTGTGCAGCATTATTTTGCGTCCCAATTTTTGCCCTGACTGGTGGGGCCCAAGTGCCATAGTGACGTTTCATTCGTTTCTTCAAGAAAAAAAATTGAGTGTCATTTTGTGAGTAAAAATAAATTCCAGAGTTGGTTTCACAAAAAACAGAGGCACACACCCTTGCATGTGCTTTCCGGTCATTGACACTGGGTCCCACGCCATGTTGGTGTGCCTCGTCATCACTCTATGCGTATACAAACATGATTAGCACCGTAGATGAACGTTCAAGCCAAGTTCTGTCACCGGTTCAATGTACGCCACAAGTTTTAGCACCAAACTAATTTTTCTCGCCAAGTTCAGACACCTGTGGTGTAATTGACTCATATTAGAAATGCTACAGAGCTCCCACTCACTTTCATGTAAATACAGGCTTCTCCAAAAGTCTGTATAAAACCATATGCTTTGATCACACTATCAAAGCATTTATTCCAACTCCGAGAGGCTTGCACCAGTCCATAAATGGATCGCTGGAGCTTGCACACTTTGTTAGCATCCTTTGGATTGACAAAACCTTCTGGTTGCATCATATACAACTCTTCTTCCAGAAATCCATCCAGGAATGCAGTTTTTACATCCATTTGCCAAATTTCATAATCATAAAATGCGGTAATTGCTAACATGATTTAGACAGACTTAAGCATCGCTACGGGTGAGAAAGTCTCATCGTAGTCAACCCCTTGAACTTGTCGAAAACCTTTCGCAACAAGTCGAGCTTTGTAGACAGTAACATTACCATCAGCGTCAGTCTTCTTCTTGAAAATTCATTTATTCTCGATGGCTTGCCGATCATCGGGCAAGTCAACCAAAGTCCACACTTTGTTCTCATACATGGATCTCATCTCAGACTTCATGGCTTCAAGCCATTTTGCGGAACCTGGGCTCATCATCGCTTCCTCATAGTTCGTAGGTTCGCCATGGTCAAGTAAAATAACCTCCAAAATAGGATTACCATACCACTCTGGCGCGGATCTTACTCTGGTTGACCTACGAGGTTCTGTAGTAACTTGATCTGAAGTTTCATGATCATCATCATTAGCTTCCTAACTTATTGGTGTAGTCGTCATAGGAACCGGTTTCTGTGATAAACTATTTTACAATAAAGGAGTAGGTATAGTTACCTCATCAAGTTCTACTTTCCTCCCACTCACTTCTTTCGAGAGAAACTCCTTCTCTAGAAAGGATCCATTCTTTGCAACAAATGTCTTGCCTTCGCATCTCTGATAGAAGGTGTACCCAACAGTTTCCTTTGGGTATCCTATGGAGACACATTTCTCCGATTTGGGTTCGAGCTTATCAGGTTGAAGCTTTTTCACATAAGCATCGCAGCCTCAAACTTTAAGAAATGACAACTTTGGTTTCTTGCCAAACCACAGTTCATAAGGCGTCGTCTCAACGGATTTTGATGGTGCCCTATTTAACGTGAATGCGGCCGTCTCTAAAGCATAACCCCAAAACGATAGCGGTAAATCAGTAAGAGACATCATAGATCGCACCATATCAAGTAAAGTACGATTACGATGTTCGGACACACCATTACGCTGTGGTGTTCCGGGTGGCGTGAGTTGCGAAACTATTCCGCATTGTTTCAAATGTAAACCAAACTCGTAACTCAAATATTCTCCTCCACGATTAGATCGTAGAAACTTTATTTTCTTGTTACGATGATTTTCAACTTCATTCTGAAATTCTTTGAACTTTTCAAATGTTTCAGACTTATGTTTCATTAAGTAGATATACCCATATCTGCTTAAATCATCTGTGAAGGTGAGAAAATAATGATATCCGCCGCGAGCCTCAACAATCATTGGACCACATACATCAGTATGTATGCTTTCCAACAAATCAGTTGCTCGCTCCATAGTTTCGGAGAATGGCGTTTTAGTCATCTTGCCCATGAGGCATGGTTCGGAAGTACCAAGTGATTCATAATCAAGTGATTCCAAAAGTCCATCAGTATGGAGTTTCTTCATGCGCTTTACACCAATATGACATAAACGGCAGTGCCACAAATAAGTTGCACTATCATTATCCACTCTGCATCTTTTGGCTTCAACATTATGAATATGTGTATCACTACTATCGAGATTCATCAAAAATAGACCACTATTTAAAGGTGCATGACCATAAAAGAAATTACTTATATAAATATAACAACCATTATTCTCAGATTTAAATGAATAACCGTCTCGCATCAAACAAGATCTAGATATAATGTTCATGCTCAACGCTGGCACCAAATAACAATTATTTAGGTCTAAAACTAATCCCGAAGGTAGATGTAGAGGTAGCGTGCCGACGGCGATCACATCGACTTTGGAACCATTTCCCACGCACATCGTCACCTCGTCCTTAGCCAGTGTCCGTTTAATCCGTAGTCCCTGTTTCGAGTTGCAAACATTAGCAACAGAACCAGTTTCAAATATCCAGGTGCTACTGCGAGCTCTGGTAAGGTACACATCAATAACATGTATATCACATATACCTTTGTTCACCTTGCCATCCTTCTTATCCGCCAAATACTTGGGGCAGTTCCGCTTCCAGTGACCAGTCTGCTTGCAGTAGAAGCACTCAGTCTCAGGCTTAGGTCCAGACTTGGGTTTCTTCTCTTGAGCAGCAACTTGTTTGCTGTTCTTCTTGAAGTTCCCCTTCTTTTTCCCTTTGCCCTTCTTCTTGAAACTGGTGGTCTTATTGACCATCAACACTTGATGCTCCTTCTTGATTTCTACCTCCGCAGCCTTTAGCATTGCGAAGAGCTCGGGAATTGTCTTTTCAATCCCTTGCATATTATAGTTCATCATGAAGCTCTTGTAGCTTGGTGGTAGTGATTGAAGAATTCTGTCAATGATGCTATCATCTGGAAGATTAACTCCCAGCTGAATCAAATGATTGTTATACCCACACATTCTGAGTATATGCTCACTGACAGAACTACTCTCCTCCATCTTACAGCTATAGAACTTATTGGAGACTTCATATCTCTCAATCCACGCATTTGCTTGAAATATTAACTTCAACTCCTGGAACATCTCATATGCTCCATGACGTTCAAAACGTCGTTGAAGTCCCGGTTCTAAGCCATAAAGCATGGCACACTGAACTATCGAGTAGTCATCAGCTTTGCTCTGCCAGACGTTCACAACATCTGGTGTTGCTCCTGCAGCAGGTTTGGCACCCAACGGTGCTTCCAGGATGTAATTCTTCTGTGCAGCAATGAGGATAATCCTCAAGTTACGGACCCAGTCCGTGTAATTGCTACCATCATCTTTCAACTTTGCTTTCTCAAGGAACGCATTAAAATTCAACGGAACAACAACACGAGCCATCTATCTACAACAAACATAGACAAGCAAAATACTATCAGGTACTAAGTTCATGATAAATTTAAGTTCAATTAATCATATAACTTCAGAACTCCCACTTAGATTGACATCCCTCTAACCATCTAACTGATCACGTGATCCAAATCAACTAAACCATAACCGATCATCACATGAAATGGAGTAGTTTCCAATGGTGAACATCACTATGTTGATCATATCTACTATATGATTCATGCTCAACCTTTCGGTCTCAATGTTCCGAGGCCATATATGCATATGCTAGGCTCGTCAAGTTTAACCTGAGTATTCTGCGTGTGCAAAACTGGCTTGCACCCATTGTAGATGGACGTAGAGCTTATCACACCCGATCATCACGTGGTGTCTAGGCACGACGAACTTTGGCAACGGTGCATACTCAGGGAGAACACTTTTATCTTGAAATTTAGTGAGAGATCATCTTATAATGCTACCGTCAAACAAAGCAAGATAAGATGCATAAAGGATAAACATCACATGCAATCAATATAAGTGATATGATATGGCCATCATCATCTTGTGCTTGTGAACTCCATCTCTGAAGCACCGTCATGATCACCATTGTCACCGGTGTGACACCTTGATCTCCATCGTAGTATCGTTGTCGTCTCGCCAACTATTGCTTCTACGACTATCGCTACCGCTTAGTGATAAAGTAAAGCAATTACAGGGCGATTGCATTGCATACAATAAAGCGACAACCATATGGCTCCTGCCAGTCGCTGATAACTCGGTTACAAAACATGATCATCTCATACAATAAAATATAGCATCACATCTTGACCATATCACATCACAACATGCCTTGCAAAAACAAGTTAGACGTCCTCTACTTTGTTGTTGCAATTTTACGTGGCTGCTACGGGCTGAGCAAGAACCGTTCTTACCTACGCATCAAAACCACAATGATAGTTCATCAAGTTAGTGTTGTTTTAACCTTCTCAAGGACCGGGCGTAGCCACACTCGGTTCAACTAAAGTTGGAGAAACTGACACCCGCCAGCCACCTGTGTGCAAAGCACGTCGGTAGAACTAGTCTCGCGTAAGCGTACGCGTAATGTCGGTCCGGGCCGCTTCATCCAACAATACCGCCGAACCAAAGTATGACATGCTGGTAAGTAGTATGACTTGTATCGCCCACAACTCACTTGTGTTCTACTCGTGCATATTACATCAATGCATAAAACCTAGGCTCGGATGCCACTGTTGGGGAACGTAGTAATTTCAAAAAAATCCAACGCACACGCAAGATCATGGTGATGCATAGCAATGAGAGGGGAGAGTGTGTCCACGTACCCTCGTAGAACGAAAGCAGAAGCGTTAGCACAACACGGCTGATGTAGTCGTATGTCTTCCCGGCCCGACCAATCAAGCACCGAAACTACGACACCTCCGAGTTCTTGCACACGTTCAGCTCGGTGACGTACCCTGTACTCCGATCCAGCAGAATGTCGGGGAAGAGTTCCGTTAGCACGACGGCGTGGTGACGGTCTTGATGTTCTACCGTCGCAGGGCTTCGCCTAAGCACCGCTACAATATTATCGAGGAGAACTATGGTGGAGGGGGGGCACCGCACACGGCTAAGAGATCAAGAGATCAATTGTTGTGTCTATGGGGTGCCCCCTCCCCCGTATATAAAGGAGTGGAGGAGGGGGCCCACCGAGGGGGGTGGCACGCCCTAGGGGGGAGTCCAACTCCCACCGGGGGTAGGACTCCCCCCTTTCCTATTAGGAGAAGGAGAGGGAAGGAAGAGGAATGAGGGAGGAAGGAAAGGGGGGGCGGCCCCCCTCCCAATTCGGATTGGGCTTGGGGGGCCCTCCCTTGCTCCTTTCCCCTCCTTTCCACTAAGGCCCAATAAGGCCCATATACCTCCCGGGGGGTTCCGATAACCTCCCGGAGCTCCGGTATTGTCCCAATCTCACCTGGAACCTTTCCTGTGTCCAAATATAGTCGTCCAATATATCGATCTTTATGCCTCAACCATTTCGAGACTCCTCGTCAAGTCCGTGATCACATCCGGGACTCCAAACAACCTTCGGTACATCAAAACTCATAAACTCATAATAAAACTGTCAACGAAACCTTAAGCGTGCGGACCCTACGGGTTCGAGAACTATGTAGACATGACTGAGACACATTTCCGGTCAATAACCAATAGCGGAACCTTGATGCTCATATTGGCTCCTACATATTCTACGAAGATCTTTATCGGTCAAACCGCATAACAACATACGTTGTTCCCTTTGTCGTCGGTATGTTGCCCGAGATTCGATCGTCGGTATCCAATACCTAGTTCAATATCGTTACCGGCAAGTCTCTTTACTCGTTACGTAATGCCTCATCTCGTAACTAACTCATTAGCTACATTGCTTGCAAGGCTTATAGTGATGTGCATTACCGAGAGGGCCCAGAGATACCTCTCCGACAATCGGAGTGACAAATCCTAATCTCAAAATACGTCAACTCAACAAGTACCTTCGGAGACACCTATAGAGCACCTTTATAATCACCCAGTTACGTTGTGACGTTTGGTAGTACACAAAGTGTTCCTCCGGTAAGCGGGAGTTACATAATCTCATAGTCATAGGAACATGTATAAGTTATGAAGAAAGCAATAGCAACATACTAAACGATCAATTGCTAAGCTAACGGAATGGGTCAAGTCAATCACATCATTCTCCTAATGATGTGATCCCGTTAATCAAATGACAACTCATGTCTATGGTTAGGAAACTTAACCATCTTTGATTTACGAGCTAGTCAAGCAGAGGCATACTAGTGACACTATGTTTGTCTATGTATTCACACATGTATTATGTTTCCGGGTAATACAATTCTAGCATGAATAATAAACATTTATCATGATATGAGGAAATAAATAATAACTTTATTATTGCCTCTAGGGCATATTTCCTTCACCATCATGGGCCATAGGGGAGAGAGAGGGCAGCCCACATAGGGGAGACTCCCCCCATGGGCAGTCTGAATAGGACTAGGGGAGGGGCGCGGCCCCCCTTTCCCTCTCCCTCTCCCTTCCTTCCTCCCCCTTCCACCAAGGGAATCCTACTAGGACTTGGAGTCCTAGTAGGACTCCCTCCTCTTGGCGCGCTCTATAGGGCCGACCGGCCTCCCCCTCTCCTCCTTTATATACGGGGCAGGGGGGCACCCCAAAGTACAACAGACAATCTCTTAGCCATGTGCGGTGCCCCCTCCATAGTTTAACACCTCGGTCATATCGTCGTAGTGCTTAGGCGAAGCCTTGCGCCGGTAACATCATCAACACCATCGCCACGCTGTCATGTTGACGGAACTCTCCCTCGTCCTCAACTGGATCAAGAGCTTGAGGGACGTCATCGTGCTGAAAATGTGTTGAACACGGAGGTGCCATACGTTCGGTACATGGATCAATTGGATCGTGAAGACGTTCGACTACATCAACCGCATTACTAAACGCTTCTGTTTTCGGTCTACGAGGGTACGTGGACACACTCTCCCGTCTCGTTGCTATGCATCTCCTAGATAGATCTTGTGTGATCGCAGGAATTTTTTTTAATTACTATGTTCCCCAACAGTGGCATCCGAGCCATGTCTATTTGTAGATGGTGTATGCACGAGTAGAGCACAATGAGTTGTGGGCGATAATAGTTATACTGCTTACCACCAATGTCTTACTTTGATTCGGCGGTATTGTTGGATGAAGCAGCCCGGGCCGACATTACATGACCGCGTTCATGAGACTGGTTCTACCGACGTGCTTTTGCACATAGGTGGCTGGCCGGTGTCTGTTTCTCCAACTTTAGTTGAATCGAGTTTGACTACGGCCTGTCCTTGTTGAAGGTTAAAACATCACACTTGACAAAAAATCATTGTGGTTTTGATGTGTAGGTAAGAATGGTTCTTGCTAGAAGCCCGTAGCAGCCACGTAATACTTGCAACAACAAAGTAGAGGATTTCTAACTTGTTTTTGCAGGGCTTGTTGTGATGTGATATGGTCAAGACATGATGTGATATAAATTGTTGTATGAGATGATCATGTTTTGTAAAAGAGTTATCGGCAACTAGCAGGAGCCATATGGTTGTCGCTTTATTGCAATCGCCATGTAATTGCTTTACTTTATTACTAAACGGTAGCGATAGTCGTAGTAGCAATAGTTGGCAAAACGACAACGATGCTACAATGGAGATCAAAGTCTCAAGCCGGTGACGATGGAGATCATGATGATGCTTCGGTGATGGAGATCATGAGCCCAAGATGATGATGGCCATATCATGTCACAAATTTTGATTGCATGTGATGTTTATCTTTTATGCATCTTATTTTGCTTAGTACGGCGGTAGCATTATAAGATGAGCCCTTACTAAATTTCAAGGTATAAGTGTTCTCCCTGAGTATTCACTGTTGCTACAGTTCATCGTGCTGAGACACCACGTGATGATCGGGTGTGATAAGGTCTACGTTCACATACAATGGGTGCAAGCCAATTTTGCACGTGCAAAATACTCGGGTTAAACTTGACGAGCCTAGCATATGCAGATATGGCCTCGGAACACGGAGACCGAAAGGTCAAACATGAATCAGACAGTAGATATGATCAACATAGTGATGTTCAACATTGAAAACTACTCAATCTCACGTGATCATCAAACATGGTTTAGTTGATTTGGATCATGTGATCATTTAGATGACTAGAGGGATGTCTATCTAAGTGCGAGTTCTTAAGTAATATGATTAATTGAACTTTAATTTATGATGAACTTAGTCCTGACAGTTTTTGCATGTCCATGTTGTTGTAGATCAATGGCCCGTGCTACCATTCCCTTGAATTTTAATGCATTGCTAGAGAAAGCTAAGTTGAAAGATGATGGTAGCAATTACACAGACTGGGTCCATAACTTGAGGACTATCCTCATTCCTACACAGAAGAATTACGTCCTGGAAGAACCTCTAGGTGCAAGGCCTGCTGCAAACGCAATTGCAGACCTTTTGAACATCTGGCAAAGCAAAGCTGATGACTACTCGATAGTTCAGTGTGCCATGCTTTATGTCTTAGAATTGGGACTTCGAAAATGTTTTGAACTCACGGAGCATATGAGATGTTCCAAGAGTTGAATTTAATATTTCAAGCAAATGCCCGAGTTGAGAGATATGAAGTATCCAACAAGTTCTATAGCTACAAGATGGAGGAGAATAGTTATGTCAGTGAACACATACTCAGAATGTGTGGGTACCATAACCACTTGACTCAGCTGGGAGTTAATCTTCCTGATGATAGTATCATTGACAGAGTTCTTCAATCACTGCCACCATGCTATAAAGGCTTTGTGATGAACTATAATATGCAAGGGATGACGAAAACGATTCCCGAGCTCTTCGCAATGCTAAAGGCTGCAGAGGAAGAAATCAAGAAGGAGCATCAAGTGTTGATGGTTAACAGACCACTAGTTTCAAGAAAAAGGGCAAAGGGAAGAAGGGGAACTTCAAGAAGAACATCAAGCAAGTTGCTTCTCAAGGGAAGATGCCCAGGTCTGGACCTAAGACTAAAACTGAGTGCTTCTACTCCAAAGGGATTGGTCACTAGAAGCGGAACTGCCCCAAGTATTTGGCGGATAAGAAGGATGGCAAAGTGAAAGGTATATTTGATATACATGTTATTGATGTGTACCTTACTAATACTCATAGTAGCGCCTGGGTATTTGATACTGGTTCTGTTGCTCATATTTGCAACTCGAAACAGGGGCTACGGATGAAACAAAGATTGGCTAAGGACTAGGTGACGATGCGCGTCGGAAATGGTTCCAAGGTCGATGTGATCGCCGTCGGCACGGTACCTCTACATCTACCTTCGGGATTAGTTTTAGACCTGAATAATTGTTATTTGGTGCCAGCGTTGAGCATGCACATTATATCTGGATCTTGTTTGATGCGAGACGGCTATTCATTTAAATCGGAGAATAATGATTGTTCTATTTATAAGAGTAATATCTTTTATGGTCATGCACCCTTGTTGAGTGGTCTATTTTTTAATATCGATCGTGATGATACACATGTTCATAATATTGAAGCCAAAATATGCAAAGTTGATAATGATAGTGCAACTTATTTGTGGCACTGTCGTTTAGGTCATATCAGTGTAAAGCACATGAAGAAACTCCATGCTAATGGGCTTTTGGAATCACTTGATTATGAATCACTTGGTGCTTGCGAACCGTGCCTCATGGGCAAGATGACTAAACTCCGTTCTCTGGAACAATGGAATGAGCCACCGACTTATTGGAAATAAGACATACTGATGTATGCGGTCCAATGAGTGTTGAGGCTCGCGGTGGCTATCATTATTTTCTTACCTTCACAAATGATTTGAGCAGATATGGGTATATCTACTTAATGAGACATAAGTCTGAAATGTTTGAAAAGTTCAAAGAATTTCAGGTGAAGTGGAAAGTCGTCATAACAAGAAAATAAAGTTATCGTGGAGGAGAATATATATTTGAGTTATGAGTTTGGTCTTCATTTGAAACAACATGGGATAGTTTCGCAACTCACGCCACCTGGAACACCACAGCGAAATGGTGTGTCCGAATGTCGTAACCGTACTTTATTAGATATGGTGCGATCTATGATGTCTCTTACTGATTTACCGCTATCGTTTTGGGGTTATGCTTTAGAGACGGCTGCATTCACGTTAAATAGGGCACCATCAAAATCCGTTGAGACGACGCCTTATGAACTGTGGTTTGGCAAGAAACCAAAGTTGTCATTTCTTAAAGTTTGGGGCTGCGATGCTTATGTGAAAAAGCTTCAACCTGATAAGCTCGAACCCAAATCGGAAAAGTGCGTCTTCATAGGATACCCAAAGGAAACTGTTGGGTACACCTTCTATCACAGATCCGAAGGCAAAATCTTTGTTGCTAAGAATGGATCCTTTCTAGAGAAGGAGTTTCTCTCGAAAGAAGTGAGCGGGAGGAAAGTAGAACTTGATGAGGTAATTATACCTTCTCCCTAATTGGAAAGTAGTTCATCACAGAAATCAGTTCCAGTGATTCCTACACCAATTAGTTAGGAAGCTAATGATGATGATCATGAAACTTCAGATCAAGTTACTACTGAACCTCGTAGGTCAACCAAAGTACGGTCCGCACCAGAATGGTACGGTAATCCCACTCTGGAAGTCATTTTAGTAGACCATGATGAACCTATGAACTATTAGGAAGCGATGACGAGCCCAGATTCCATGAAATGGCTTGAGGCCATGAAATCTAAGATGGGATCCATGTGTGAGAACAAAGTGTGGACTTTGGTGGACTTGCCCGATGATCCGCAAGCCATAGAAAATAAATGGATCTCCAAGAGGAAGACGAACACTAATGGTAGTCTTACTATCTACAAAGCTTGACTTGTTACAAAATGTTTTCAACAAATTCAAGGTGTTGATTACAATGAGATTTTCTCAACTATAGCGATGCTTAAGTCTGTCTGAATCATGTTAGCAATTGCCGCATTTTATGATTATGAAACTTGGCAGATGGATATCAAAACTGCATTCCTGAATGGATTTCTGGAAGAAGAGTTGTATATGATGCAACCAAAAGGTTTTGTCGATCCGAAGGGTGCTAACAAAGTGTGCAATCTCCAGCGATCCATTTATGGACTGGTGCAAGCCTCTCGGAGTTGGAATAAACGCTTTGATAGTCTGATCAAAGCATATGGTTTATACAGACTTTTGGTGAAGCCTGTATTTACAAGAAAGTGAGTGGGAGCACTACAACCTTTTTGATAAGTATATGTGAATGACATATTATTGATCGGAAATGATGTAGAATTTTCTGGAAAGCATAAAGGGGAGTTTGAAAGGAGTTTTTCAAAGAAAGACCTCGGCGAAGTTGCTTATATATTGGGCATCAAGATCTATAGAGATAGATCACGACGCTTGATAGGTTTTTTCATTGAATACATACCTTGACAAGTTTTTGAAAGAGTTCAGAATGGATCAGTCAAAGAAGGACTTCTAGTCTGTATTACAAGGTGTAAAATTGAGTAAGACTCAAAGCCCAACCACGGCAGAAGATAGAAAGAGAATGAAAGTCATTCCCTATGCTTCAGTCATAGGTTCTATAAAGTATGCTATGTTGTGTACCATACCTATTGTTTACCTTGTCATGAGGTACAATAGTAATCTAAAAGTAGATCACTGGACAGTGGTCAAAATTATCCTTAGTGAGGACTAAGGAAATGTTTCTCGATTATGGGGGTGATAAAGAGTTCGTCGTAAAGAGTTACGTCGATGCAAGCTTTTACACCGATCCAGATGACTCTAAGTCTCAATCTAGATACATACTGAAAGTGGGAACAATTAGCTAGAGTAGCTCTATGCGGAGCATTGTAGACATAGAATATTTGCAAAATACATACGGCTCTGAATTTAGAAAACCCGTTGACTATATTTCTCTCACAAGCAAAACATGATCACACCTTAGTAATTTTTGGGTGTTAATCACATAGTGATGTGAACTAGATTATTGACTCTAGTAAACCCTTTGGGTGTTGGTCACATGGCGATGTGAACTAGATTGTTGACTCAAATGCAAGTGGGAGACTGAAGGAAATATGCCCTAGAGGCAATAATAAAGTTATTATTTATTTCCTTATATCATGATAAATGTTTATTATTCATGCTAGAATTATATTAACCGGAAACTTAGTACATGTGTGAATACATAGACAAAACAGAGTGTCCCTAGTATGTCTCTACTTGACTAGCTCATTAATCAAAGATGGTTATGTTTCCTGACCATAGACATTTGTTGTCATTTGATAAACGGATCACATCATTAGGAGAATGATGGGATGGACAAGACCCATCTGTTAGCTTAGCATTATGATCGTTACAGTTTCACTGCTACTGCTTTCTTCATGACTTATACATGTTCCACAGACCATGAGATTATGCAACTCCCGAATACCGGAGGAACACCTTATGTGCTATACTGTGTGATTATAAAGATGCTCTACAGATGTCTTCGAAGGTGTTTGTTGGGTTGGCATAGATCGAGAATAGGATTTGTCACTCCGTGTTTCGGAGAGATATCTCTAGGCCCTCTCGGTAATGCTCATCACTATAAGCCTGGCAAGCATTGTAACTAATGAGTTAGTTGCGGGATGAAGTATTACGGAACGAGTAAAGAGACTTGCCGGTAACTAAATTGAACTAGGTATTGAGATACCGACGATCGAATCTCGGACAAGTAACATATCGATGACAAAGCGAACCACGTACGTTGTTATGCGGTTTGACCGATAAAGATCTTCGTAGAATATGTAGGAACCAATATGAGCATCCAGGTTCCGCTGTTGATTATTGACCAGAGACGTGCCTTGGTCATGTCTACATAGTTCTCGAACCCGTAGGGTCCGCACACTTAAATATTCGATGACGATTGGTATTATGAGTATATGTGATATGATGTACCGAAGGTTGTTAGGAGTCCCGAATGTGATCATGGACATGACGAGGAGTCTCGAAATGGTCCCGGGAGGAGTCCCGGGAGGTTACCGGAACCCCCCAGGGAGTCAATGGGCCTTAATGGGCCATAGTGGAAGAGAGGAGGAGGAGGCCAAGGTGCCCCCCCAAGCCCAATCCAAATTGGGAGGGGGGCCGGCCCCCCTTTCCTTCTCTCCCTCTCCCTCTTCCTTCTTCTCCTACTCCAACTAGGGAATGGGGGAAACCTACTCCTACTGGGAGTAGGACTCTCCCCCTTGGGCGCGCCATAGAGGGCCGGCCCTCCCCTTCCTCCACTCCTTTATATACAGGGGAGGGGGCATCCCGTAGACACACAAGTTGATCAAGTTGATCTTTTAGCCGTGTGCGGTGCCCCCCTCCAAAGATTTCCACCTTGGTCATATCGTCGTAGTGCTTGGACGAAGCCTTGCGCCGGTAACTTCATCATCACCGTCACCATGTCGTCGTGATGACGAAACTCTCCCTCGACCTCAGCTGGATCTAGAGTTCGTGGGATGTCACCGAGCTGAACGTGTGCAGATCACGGAGGTGCCGTATCTTCGGTGCTAGGATCGGTCGGATCGTGAAGACATACGACTACATCAACCGCATAATCGTAATGCTTCCGCTTTCGGTCTACGAGGGTACATGGACACACTCTCCCCTCTCATTGCTATGCATCTCCTAGATAGATCTTGTGTGATCGTAGGATTTTTTTTTTAAATTACTGCGTTCCCCAACAGGAGGGTGCGCCCAGGGGGTAAGCATGCCCTCACCCTCGTGGGCCCCTCATAGCTCCACCGACGTACTTCTTTCGCCTATATATACTCTTATACCCTAGAAACATTAGGGGGAGTCATGAAACCACTTTTCCACCGCCGCAACCTTCTGTACCCGTGAGATCCCATCTTGGGGCCTTTTTCGGCGATCTGCCGGAGGGGGAATCGATCACGGAGGGCTTCTACATCAACACCATAGCCTCTCCGATGAAGCATGAGTAGTTTACCACAGACCTTCGGGTCCATAGTGATTAGCTAGATCGCTTCTTCTCTCTCTTTGATTCTCAATACCATGTTCTCCTCGATGTTCTTGGAGATCTATTCGATGTAATACTCTTTTGTGGTGTGTTTGCCGAGATCCAATGAATTGTGGATTTATGAACTTGATCATCTATGAATATTATTTGTTTATCTCTGAATTCTTATATGAATGATTTAATATCTTTGCAAGTCTCTTCGAATTATCGGTTTAGTTTGGCCTACTAGATTGATCTTTCTTGCAATGGGAGAAGTGCTTAGCTTTGGGTTCAATCTTGCGGTGTCCTTTCCCAGTGACAGTAAGGGCAGCAAGGCACGTATTGTATTGTTGCCATCGAGGATAAAAAGATGGGGTTTATATCATATTGTTTGAGTTTATCCCTCTACATCATGTCGCCTTGCTTAATGCGTTACTCCGTTCTTATAACTTAATACTCTAGATGCATGCTGGATAGTGGTCGATGTGTGGAGTAATAGTAGTAGATGCAGAATCATTTCGGTCTACTTGACACGGACGTGATGCCTATGTTCATGATCATTGCCTTAGATGTCTTCATAATTATGCGCTCTTCTATCAATTGCTCGGCAGTAATTTGTTCACCCATTGTAATATATGCTATCTTGAGAGAAGCCACTAGTGAAACCTATGGCCCCGGGTCTCTTTTCCATTATATTGAATCTATTAGTTTTCCGTCAACTTGCCAATTTCTGTTGCCGTTCCTTTTTATTGCAATCTTTACTTTCCAATCTATACAACAAAAATACCAAAAAAAAATACTTTACTATCTCTATCAGATCTCACTTTTGTGATTGGCCGTGAACGGATTGACCAACCCTTTATCGCGTTGGTTGCAAGGTTCTTGATTGTTTGTGCAGGTACTAGGTGACTTGTGTGTCGTCTCCTACTGGATTGATACCTTGGTTCTCAAAACTGAGGGAAATACATACGCTACTTTGCTGCATCACCCTTTCCTCTTCAAGGGAGAACCAACGCATGCTCAAGAGGTAGCAAGAAGGATTTCTGGCGCTTTTGCCGGGGAGATCTACGCCAAGTCAAGCCATACCAAGAACCCATCATAAACTCTTCTCCCTTGCATTACATTATTTGCCATTTTCCTCTCGTTTCCTCTCCCCCACTTCTAAAACGATATTTGAAAACTTTTGCCTTTTCTTCTCCCCTCCTCCATTCGTCTCTTCTCGCTTGCTTCTTGTGTGCTTGTGTGTTGGATCGATTGCTTGTCACAATGGCTCAAGATAATATTAAATTGTGTGACTTTTCCAATACCAACAACAATGATTTTATTAGCACTCCGATTGCTCCTACTACCGATGCTGAATCTTGTGAAATTAATACCGCTTTGTTGAATATTGTTATGAAAGATCAATTTTCTGGCCTTCCTAGTGAAGATGTCACAACCCATCTAAACAACTTTGTTGATTTGTGTGATATGCAAAAGAAGAAAGATGTGGATAATGATATTGTTAAATTGAAGCTATTTTCGTTCTCGCTTAGAGATCGTGCTAAAACTTGGTTCTCTTCTTTGCCTAAAAATAGTATTGACTGGAATAAGTGAAAAGATGCTTTTATCTCTAAGTATTTTCCTCCCGCTAAGGTCATCTCTCTTAGGAATGATATTATGAATTTTAAGCAACTTGATCATGAGCATGTTGCACAAGCTTGGGAGAGGATGAAATTAATGATACGTAATTGCCCTACACATGGTTTGAACTTGTGCATGATTATACAAAAAAATTATGACGGATTGAATTTTGCTTCTAGAAATCTTTTAGATTCGGCCACCGGAGGCACTTTTATGGAAATAAATTTAGGAGAAGCTACTAAACTCCTAGACAATATTATGGTTAATTATTCTCAATGGCACATAGAAAGATCCACTAGTAAAAAAGTTCATGCGATTGAAGAGATTAATGTTTTGAGTGGAAAGATGCATGAACTTATGAAATTGTTTGCTAATAAAAGTGTTTCTTCTGATCCTAATGATATGCCTTTGTCCACTTTGATTGAGAATAATAATGAATCTATGGATGTGAATTTTGTTGGTAGGAATAATTTTGGTAACAACACGTGTAGAGGCCATTTTAATTCTAGGCCGTTTCTACAACAACTCTTATGGAAATTTTAATAAGATGCCCTCTGATTTTTAGAATAGTGTTAAAGAATTTATGAGTTTGCAAAAGAATTTCATTGCTTTGATTGAAGAAAAATTGCTTAAGATTGATGAGTTGGCTAGAAACGTGGATAGAATTTCTCTTGATGTTGATTCTTTGAAACTTAGATCTATTCCACCTAAGCATGATATCAATGAGTCTCTCAAATCTATGAGAATTTCCATTGATGAGTGCAAAGAAATAACCGCTAGGATGCGTGCTAAAAAATATTGCTTTATGAAGGTGTGTTCTTCTAGTTTTCATGATAATAATGATGAACATGTAAAAGTGATTGATGTGACTCCTATTAAATCTTTGTTTTCCACTATGAATCTTGATAAATATGGGACTGGAGATGAGTCAACTTTAGTTAAAAGGCGTCCCAATGATTTGGAGTTTTTAGATCTAGATGCAAAAACTGAAAAGAGTGGGATTGAAGAGGTCAAAACTTTAAGTAGCAATGAAACCACTATTTTGGATTTTGAGGGATTGAATTATGATAATTGTTCTTTGATAGATTGTATTTCCTTGTTGCAATCCGTGTTAAATTCTCCTCATGCTTATAATCAAAATAAAGGTTTTACTAAACATATCGTTGATGCTTTGATGCAATCTTATGAAGAAAAGCTTGAACTAGAAGTTTCTATCCCTAGAAAACTTTATGTTGAGTGGAAACCTACTATTAAAATTAAGATTAAGATTATGAAAGCTATGCTTTGTGTGATTTGGGTGCTAGTGTTTCCACGATTCCAAAAACTTTATGTGATGTGCTAGGTTTTCGTGAATTTGATGATTGTTGTTTAAATTTGCATCTTGCAGATTCCACTATTAAGAAACCTATGGCAATAATTAATGATGTTCTTATTGTTGCAAATAGGAATTATGTGCCCGTAGATTTCATTGTTGTTGATATAGATTGCAATCCTACATGTCATATTATTCTTTGTGGACCTTTCCTTAGAATGATTGGTGCAATTATGGATACGCAAGAAGGAAATATTAGATTCCAATTTTCGTTAAGGAAGGGCATAGAACACTTTCCCAGGAAGAAAATTAAATTGCCATATGAATCTATTATGAGAGCGACTTATGGATTGCATACCGAATATGGCAATACCTAGATCTATTCTTGTATTTATGCCTAGCTAGGGGCGTTAAACGATAGCGCTTGTTGGGAGGCAACCCGATTTTATTTTTGTTCTTTGCTTTTTGCTCCTATTTAGTAATAAATAATTCATCTATCTTCTGGTTAGATGTAGTTTTATTTTTTAATTAGTGTTTGTGCCAAGTAGAACCTTTGGGAAGACTTGGGTGAAGTCTTTGCGATCTTGCTGTAAAAAACAAAAACTTTTGCGCTCACAAGAATAGCTGTCATTCTTTACTGGAGAGTACTTTTAGGTTGATTCTTTTAGATAACTTTTAGAGTTACAGAAGTATTCTAAAGTTACAGATTGCTACAGACTATTTTGTTTTTGATAGATTTTGTTTTTTGTGTGTTGTTTACTTATTTTGATGAATCTACGAGTAGTTGATACGTCTCCAATGTATCTATAATTTTTTATTCTTCCATGCTATTATATTATCTGTTTTGGATGTTTAATGGGATTTATTATACACTTTCATATTATTTTTGGGACTAACCTATTAACCGGAGGCCCAGTCCAAATTGCTGTTTTTTTTGCCTATTTCAGTGTTTCGCACAAAAGGAATATCAAACTGAATGAAACCTTCGGGAGAGAGATTTTTGGAACAAACACGATCCAGGAGACTTGGAGTGGACGTCAAGAAAGAAGCGAGGAGGCCACGAGGCAGGGAGGCACGCCCCCACCCTCGCGGGCCCCTCGCAGCTCCACCGACCTACTTCTTCCTCCTATATATACCCATATACCCCGAAAACATCCAGAAGCACCATAGATCGGGAGTTCCGCTGCCGCAAGCCTCTGTAGCCACCAAAAACCAACCGGGACCCTGTTCCGGCACCCTGATGGAGGGGGGATCCCTCACCGGTGGCCATCTTCATCATCCCGGCGCTCTCCATGACGAGGAGGGAGTAGTTCACCCTCGGGGCTGTGGGTATGTACCAGTAGCTATGTGTTTGATCTCTCTCTCTCTCTCTCTCTCTCTCTCTCTCTCTCTCTCCCGTGTTCTTGATTTGGCACGATCTTGATGTACCGCGAGCTTTGCTATTATAATTGGATCTTATGATGTTTGTCCCCCTCTATTCTCTTGTAACAGATTGAGTTTTCCCTTTGAAGTTATCTTATCAGATTGACTCTTCAAGGATTTGAGAACACTTGATGTATGTCTTGCATGTGCTTATCTGTGGTCACAATGGGATATTCATGTGATCTACTTGATGTATGTTTTGGTGATCAACTTGCGGGTTCAGTGACCTTGTGAACTTATGCATAGGGTTGGCACATGTTTTCGTCTTGACTCTCCGATAGAAACTTTGGGCCATTCTTTGAAATACTTTGTGTTGGTTGAATAGATGAATCTGAGATTGTGTGATGCATATCGTATATTCATACCCACAGATACTTGACGTGACATTGGAGTATCTAGGTGGCATTAGGGTTTTGGTTGATTTGTGTCTTCAGGTGTTATTCTAGTACAAACTCTAGGATAGATCGAACGGAAAGAATAGCTTCGTGTTATTTTACTACGGACTCTTGAATAGATCAATCAGAAAGAATAACTTTGAGGTGGTTTCGTACCCTACAATAATCTCTTCGTTTGTTCTCTGCTATTAGTGACTTTGGAGTGACTCTTTGTTGCATGTTGAGGGATTGTTATATGATCTAATTATGTAATTATTGTTGAGAGAACTTGCACTAGTGAAAGTATGAACCCTAGGCCTTGTTTCGAAGCATTGCAATACCGTTTGTGCTCACTTTTATCATTAGTTACCTTGCTGTTTTATATTTTCAGCTCAAAAACCTATATCTACCATCCATATTGCACTTGTATCACCATCTCTTCACTGAAGTAGTGCACCTATACCATTTGCCATTCTATTGGGTGTGTTGGGGACACAAGAGACTCTTTGTTATTTGGTTGCAGGGTTGTTTGAGAGAGACCGTCTTCATCCTACGCCTCCCACGGATTGATAAACCTTAGGTCATCCACTTAAGGGAAATTTGCTACTGTCCTACAAACCTCTGCACTTGGAGGACCAACAACGTCTACAAGAAGAAGGTTGTGTAGTAGACATCAAGCTCTTTTCTAGCGCCGTTACCGGGGAGGTTAGTGCTTGAAGGTATATCTTTAGATCTTGCAATCGAATCTTTTAGTTTCTTGTTTTATCACTAGTTTAATCTATAAAAGAAAACTACAAAAAAATGGAGTTAAGGGTGCCTCATATGCTTCATATTTTTAATGTCTTTCGTGAAAATGATGGGAAGGAAAATTGTGCTGAAGTACTAGAAGAAGAATTACATAGAATGCTTGGTATAAAATATGTGAATGATGAGCATGATTTCAATGTTGTTAGTATGAATTCTTTGAATGCCTATGATGCTAATGATATGCAAAGCCACAAGCTTGGGCCTGCTATGTTTGATGAAGATGATATTTTTTCCCCCATGTTTTGATGAGCAAATTTATTATGGTGAAAGCATGACTCCTATTTATGATGATTATATTGATGAAAGTGGATTTGGAGAGGTCATGACTTTATTTAGTGATGAATCCACTATTTCGCAAGAGGATCCAATTTATTATGAGAACAAAGTTGATATCTATGATGATTATTGTGATGACTTGTATGCTATTAAGAATAATGATAACCATGAAACTTGTCATAATGATTTTAGTTTTCAATTGGATTATGCCTCACATGATAGTTATTTTGTTGAGTTTGCTCCCACTACTATTCATGAGAAGAAATTTGCTTATGTGGAGAGTTATAAAAATTCTATGCCTGTGGCTCATGAAAAGAATGCTTTATGTGATAGTTATATTGTTGAATTCATTCATGATGCTACTGAAAATTATTATGAGGGAGGAATATATGCTTGTAGGAATTGCAATAATATCAAGTTTCCTCTCCATGTGCTTAAAGTTTTAAAGTTATGCTTCTTTTGCCTTCCTATGCAAGTTGATTATTGTTCCCATAAGTTGTTTTATCACAAAATATCTATGCATAGGAAGTGGGTTAGGCTTAAATATTCTAGTCATATGCTTCATGATGCCCCCGTTATGTTTCAATTCTTATCTTTTATGTGAGCATCATTGTCATTATCATGCCTAGCTAGAAAGGCATTAAAGAGAAGCGCTTGGCGGGAGACAACCCAATATTTACCCTTACTGTTTTTGTGTGTCCACATGGTTATGCTAATGTATTAATCATGTTTTATAGCTTTTGTTTCAATAAAGTGCCAAGTAAGACCTCTAGGATAGCTTACGGTGATAGTTGTGTTGATACTGCTGAAAATCAGAAACTTTTGCGCCTAGTAAATTACTTTTGATAACTCACATAAATGTGATTTTGATACGATTCTTTTTGCTCTGAATTGGAACACAAATTTCTCAGGTTTTCCTAATTTGGTAGGATTTTTGGAGTTACAGAAATATTCTAATGATACAGATTACTACAGACTGTTCTGTTTTTGACAGATTCTGTTTTCTATGTGTTGTTTGCTTATTTTGATGAATCTATGAGTAGTATCGGAGGGTATGAACCATAGATAAGTTGGAATACAGTAGATATTACACCAATATGAATTTCGAATGAGTTCACAACAGTACCTAAGTGGTGATTTATTTTCTTATACTAACGGAGCTTACGAGTTTTTTGTTGAGTTTTGTGTTGTGAAGTTTTCAAGTTTTGGGTAAAGATTCGATGGACTATGGAATAAGGAGTGGCAAGAGCCTAAGCTTGGGTATGCCCAAGGCACCCCAAGGTAATATTCAAGGACAACCAAAAGCCTAAGCTTGGGGATGCACCGGAAGGCATCCCCTCTTTCGTCTTCATTCATTGGTAACTTTACTTGGAGCTATATTTTTATTCACCACGTGATATGTGTTTTGCTTGGAGCGTCATTTTGTTTTATTTTGTTTTGCTTGCTGTTTGAATAAAATATGAAGATCTGAAATTCTGAAATGTTAGAGAGTCTTCACATAGTTGCATAATTATTCGACTACTCATTGATCTTCACTTATATCTTTCGGAGTAGTTTGTCATTTGCTCTAGTGCTTCACTTATATCTTTTTAGAGCACGGTGGTGGTTTTATTTTGAAGAAATAGATGAACTCTCATGCTTCACTTATGAGTGGAGGTCGGGATCGCGCGATGGTTAAGTCCTACCAACCCTTCCCCTAGGAGCATGCGTGTAGTGCTTGGTTTTGATGACTTGTAGATTTTTGCAATAAGTATGTGATTTCTTTATGACTAATGTTGAGTCCATGGATTATACGCACTCTCACCCTTCCACCATTGCTAGCCTCTCTTGTGCCGTGCAACTTTCGCCGGTATCATACACCCACCATATACCTTCCTCAATATAGCCACCATACCTACCTATTATGGCATTTCCATGGCCATTCCGAGATATATTGCCATGCAACTTTCCACCGTTACGTTTATTATGACACGCTCCACCATTGTCATATTGCTTTGCATGATCATGTAGTTGACATCGTATTTGTGGAAAAGCCACCATTTATAATTCTTTCCTACATGTCACTCTTGATTCATTATCCCGGTACACCGCCGGCGGCATCCACATAGAGTCATATTTTGTTATAATATTCTTGAGTTGTAAGTAGATAAAAGTGTGATAATCTTCATTATTAGAGCATTGTCCCATGTGAGGAAAGGATGATGGAAGCAATGATTCCCTCACATGTTGGGATGAGTCTCTGTACTTTATGAAAAATAAAAGAGGCCAAAGAAGCCCAAATAACAAAAACGAGGCCAAAGAAGCCCACCAAAAAATGAGAGAAAAAGAGAGAAGGGACAATGTTACTATCCTTTTACCACACTTGTGCTTCAAAGTAGCACCATGATCTTCATGATAGAGAGTCTCCTATGTAGTCACCTTCATATGCTAGTGGGAATTTTTCAATATAGAACTTTTCTTGTATATTCCAATGATGGGCTTCCTCAAATTGCCCTAGGTCTTCGTGAGCAAGCAAGTTGGATGCACACCCATTTAGTTTCTTTTGATGAGCTTTCATACACTTATAGCTCTAGTGCATCCGTTGCATGGCAATTCCTACTCACTCACATTGATATATATTAATGGGCATCTCCATAGCCCGTTGATACGCCTAGTTCATGTGAGACTATCTTCTTATTTTTTTGTCTTCTCCAGAACCACCATTCTATTCCACCTATAGTGCTATGTCCATGGCTCACGCTCATGTATTGCGTGAAGATTGAAATAGTTTGAAATACTAAAGTATGGAATAATTACTTGGCTGAAACCGGGGTTGTGCATGATTTAAATATTTTGTGTGATGAAGATAGAGGATAGCCAGACTATATGATTTTGTAGGGATAGCTTTCTTTGGCCATGTTACTTTGAGAAGACATGATTGCTTTGTTAGTATGCTTGAAGTATTATCGTTTTTATGTCAATATTAAACTTTTGTTTTGAATCTTATGGATCTGAATATTCTTGCCACAATAAAGAGAGATTACATTGATAAATATGTTAGGTAGCATTCCACATCAAAAATTCTGTTTTTATCATTTACCTAGTCGAGGACAAGCAGGAATTAAGCTTGGGGATGCTTGATACGTCTCCAATGTATCTATAAATTTTGATTGTTCCATGCTATTATATTATCTATTTTGGATGTTTAATCGGCCTTATTATACACTTTTATATTATTTTTGAGACTAACCTATTAACCGGAGGCCCGGTCCAAATTGCTGTTTTTTGCCCATTTCAGTGTTTCGCAGAAAATGAATATCAAACGGAATCCAAATGGAATGAAACCTTCAGGAGAGTGATTTTTGGAACAAACGTGATCCAGGAAATTTGGAGTGGACATCAAGAAAGAAGCAAGGAGGCCATGAGGCAGGGAGGCGCGCCCCCACCCTCGTGGGCCCCTCGCAGCTACACCGACCTACTTCCTCCTCCTATATATACCCATATACCCCGAAAACATCCAGAAGCACCATAGATCGAGAGTTCTGCCGCCGCAAGCCTCTGTAGACACCAAAAACCTCTCGGGAGCCCGTTCCGACACCCTGTTGTAGGGGTGATCCCTCACCGATCGCTATCTTCATCATCCCGGCGCTCTCCATGACAAGGAGGGAGTAGTTCACCCTCGAGGCTGAGGGTCTGTACCAGTAGCTATGTGTATGATCTCTCTCTCTCTTGTGTTCTTGAGGTGATACGATCTTGATGTACCGCAAGCTTTGCTATTATAGTTGGATCTTATGATGTTTCTCTCCCTCTATTCTCTTGTAATGGATTGAGTTTTCCCTTTGAAGTTATATTATCGGATTGAGTCTTTAAGGATTTGAGAACACTTAATGTATGTCTTGCATGTGCTTATCTGTGGTGACAATGGGATATTCACGTGATCTACTTGATGTATGTTTTGGTGATCAACTTGCGGGTTCAGTGACGTTGTGAACTTATGCATAGGGGTTGGCACATGTTTTCATCTTGACTCTCCGGTAGAAACTTTGGTGCACTCTTTGATGTACTTTGTGTTGGTTGAATAGATGAATCTAAGATTGTTTGATGCATATCGTATAATCATACCCACGGATACTTGAGGTGACATTGGAGTATCTAGGTGACATTAGGGTTTTGGTTGATTTGTGTCTTAAGGTGTTATTCTAGTATGAACTCTAGGATAGATCAAACAGAAAGAATAGCTTCATGTTATTTTACTACGGACTCTTGAATAGATCGATCAGAAAGAATAACTTTGAGGTGGTTTCGTACCCTACAATAATCTCTTCATTTGTTCTCCGCTATTAGTGACTTTGGAGTGACTCTTTTTTGCATGATGAGGGATTGTTATATGATCTAATTATGTTATTATTGTTGAGAGAACTTGCACTAGTGAAAGTATGAACCCTAGGCCTTGTTTCGAAGCATTGCAATATCGTTTGTGCTCACTTTTATCATTAGTTACCTTGCTATTTTTATATTTTCAGATTACAAAAACCTGTATCTACCATCCATATTGCACTTGTATCACCATCTCTTCGCCGAAGTAGTGCACCTATACAATTTGCCATTGTATATTGGGTGTGTTGGGGACACAAGAGACTCTTTGTTATTTGGTTGCACGGTTGTTTGAGAGAGACCATCTTCATCCTACGCCTCCCACGGATTGACAAACCTTAGGTCATCCACTTGAGGGAAATTTTCTACTGTCCTACAAACCTCTGCACTTGGAGGCCCAACAACGTCTACAAGAAGAAGGTTGTGTAGTAGACATCAAGCTCTTTTCTAGCGCCATTACCGGGGAGGTTAGTGCTTGAAGGTATATCTTTTGAGCTAGACAATTTTGCTCGAGTGCTTCACTTATATCTTTTTAGAGCACGGTGGTGGTTTTATTTTATAGAAATTATTGATCTCTCATGCTTCACTTATATTATTTTGAGAGTCTTTTGGAACAGCATGGTAATTTGCTTTGGTTATAAAATTAGTCCTAATATGATGGGCATCCAAGATGGGTATAATAAAAACTTTAATATAAAGTGCATTGAATACTATGAAAAGTTTAATTCTTTATGATTGTTTTGAGATATGAAGATGGTGATATTAGAGTCATGCTAGTTGAGTAGTTGTGAATTTGAGAGATACTTGTGTTAAAGTTTGTGATTCTCTTAGCATGCACATATGGTGAACCGTTATGTGATGAAGTTGGAGCATCAGTTATTTATTGATTGTCTTCCTTGTGACTGGCAGTTGGGGACGAGCGATGGTCTTCTCCTACCAATCTATCCCCCAAGGAGAATGCGCGTAGTACTTCGTTTTGATAACTAATAAATTTTTGCAATAAGTATGTGAGTTCTTTATGACTAATGTTGAGTCCATGAATTATACACACTCTCACCCTTCCACAATTGCTAGCCTTTCTAGTACCGCACGACTTTCGGCGGTACCATACACCCACCATATACCTTCCTCAAAACAGCCACTATACCTACCTATTATGGCATTTGCATAGCCATTCCGAGATATATTGCCATGCAACTTTCCACCGTTCCGTTTATTATGACACGCTCCATCATTGTCATCTTGCTAGCATAATCATGTAGTTGACATCGTATTTGTGGCAAAGCCATCGTTCATAATTTTTCATACATGTCACTCTTGAATCATTGCACATCCCGGTACACCGCCGGAGGCATTCACATAGAGTCATATTTTGTTCGAAGTATCGACTTGTAATTCTTGAGTTGTAAGTAAATAAAAGTGTGATGATCTTAATTATTAGAGCATTGTCCCATGTGAGGAAAGATGATGGAGACTATGATTCCCCCACAAGTCGGGATGAGACTACGGACTAAATAAAAAAAGAGGCCATAAAACAAGAGAAAGGCCCATATAAAAAAATGAGAGAAAAAGAGAGAAGGGGCAATGCTACTATCCTTTTACCACACTTGTGCTTCAAAGTAGCACCATGATCTTCATGATAGAGTCTCCTATGTTGTCACTTTCACATACTAGTGGGAATTTTTCATTATAGAACTTAGCTTGTATATTCCAATGATGGGCTTCCTCAAAGTGCCCTAGGTCTTCGTGAGTAAGCAAGTTGGATGCACACCCACTTAGTTTTCTTGTTAATCTTTCATACAACTATAGCTCTAGTGCGTCCGTTGCACGGCAATCCCTACTCACTCACATTGATATCTATTGATGGGCATCTCCATAGCCCATTGATACGCCTAGTTGATGTGAGACTATCTTCTTCCTTTTTGTCTTCTCCACAACCACCATTCTATTCCACATATAGTGATATGTCGATGTCTCACGCTCATGTATTGCGTGAAGATTGAAAATGTTTGAGAACATCAAAAGTATGAAATAATTGCATGGCTTGTAATCGGGGTTGTGCATGATTAAATACTTTGTGTGATGAAGATAGAGCATAACCAGACTATACGATTTTGTAGGGATAGCTTTCTTTGGCCATGTTATTTTGAGAAGACATGATTGCTTTGTTAGTATGCTTGAAGTATTATTGTTTTTATGTCAATATTAAACTTTTTTCTTGAATCTTTCGGATTTGAACATTCATGCCACAATAAAGAAAATTACATTGATAAATATGCTAGGTAGCATTCCACATCAAAAATTCTGTTTTTATCATTTACCTACTCGAGGACGAGCAGGAATTAAGCTGGGGGGTGCCTCATACGTCTCCAACATATATATAATTTTTTATTGTTCCATGCTATTATATTATCTGTTATGGATGTTTAATGGGCTTTAATATTCTTTTATATTATTTTTGGGACTAACCTATTAACCGGAGGCCCAGTGCCAGTTTCTGTTTTTTTGCCTATTTTAGTGTTTTACAGAAAAGGAATATCAAATGGAGTCCAAACGGAATGAAACCTTCGCGAGGATCTTTCTTGGACCAAAAGCAATCCAGAAGACTTGGAGTTGAAGTCTGGGACTCTACGAGGAGGCCATGAGTCAGGAGGGCGCGTCCAGGGGGTAGGCACGCCCCCTCCCTCGTGGGCCCCTCGTAGCTCCACTGACGTACTTCTTTAGCCTATATATACTCTTATACCCTAGAAACATCAGGGGGGTCACGAAACCACTTTTCCACCGCCGCAACCTTCTGTACCCGTGAGATCCCATCTTGGGGCCTTTTCCGGCGATTTGCCGGAGGGGGAATCGAGCACGGAGGGCTTCTACATCAACACCATAGCCTCTACGATGAAGCATGAGTAGTTTACCACAGACCTTCGGGTCCATAGTGATTAGCTAGATCGCTTCTTCTCTCTCTTTGATTCTCAATACCATGTTCTCCTCGATGTTCTTGGAGATCTATTCGATGTAATACTCTTTTGTGGTGTGTTTGCCAAGATCCAATGAATTGTGGATTTATGAACTTGATCATCTATGAATATTATTTGGTTCTCTCTGAATTCTTATATGAATGATTTAATATCTTTGCAAGTCTCTTCGAATTATCGGTTTAGTTTGGCCTACTAGATTGATCTTTCTTGCAATGGGAGAAGTGCTTAGCTTTGGGTTCAATCTTGCGGTGTCCTTTCCCAGTGACAGTAAGGGCAGCAAGGCACGTATTGTATTGTTGCCATCGAGGATAAAAAGATGGGGTTTATATCATATTGTTTGAGTTTATCCCTCTACATCATGTCGCCTTGCTTAATGTGTTACTCCGTTCTTATAACTTAATACTCTAGATGCATGCTGGATAGTGGTCGATGTGTGGAGTAATAGTAGTAGATGCAGAATCGTTTCGGTCTACTTGACACGGACGTGATGCCTATGTTCGTGATCATTGCCTTAGATGTCTTCATAATTATGTGCTCTTCTATCAATTGCTCGACAGTAATTTGTTCACCCACTGTAATATATGCTATCTTGAGAGAAGCCACTAGTGAAACCTATGGCCCCGGGTCTCTTTCCATTATATTGAATCTATTAGTTTTCCGTCAACTTGCCAATTTCTGTCGTCGTTCCTTTTTATTGCAATCTTAACTTTCCAATATATACAACAAAAATACTAAAAATATTTACTTTACTATCTCTATGAGATCTCACTTTTGTGATTGGCCGTGAAGGGATTGACAACCCGTTTATCGCGTTGGTTGCAAGGTTCTTGATTGTTTGTGCAGGTACTAGGTGACTTGTGTGTCGTCTCCTACTGGATTGATACCTTGGTTCTCAAAACTGAGGGAAATACTTATGCTAGTTTTCTGCATCACCCTTTCCTCTTCAACGGAAAACCAACACATGCTCAAGAGGTAGCAATCAATCCCATGTAACCAGTTCCCAAATACATTAGCAACACTACAAGGGGGATACAAGCCAGAAGCTATCTGGATGACTGACCATATAGACCAAGCCAATTTGCATTGGAAGAATAAATGTTTTATTGTCTCATCATGATGACAAAAAACACATTGCGGATTGCCATGCCAATTCCTCTTGATAACATTATCTTTAGAAAGAATGACTCCGCGACGAAGATACCATGCAAATACTTTATTCTTAAGAGGTATCTTCATCTTCCAGATCTTCTTGTTATTATCAACTGGCACCTCAGACTGGATTAACGCTCTATACATAGACTCCATTGAGAATTGTCCATTCCCATGTAGGTTCCATCGAAATACATCAGACCCATGTGACAATTGCACTGTGGACAACCGTTGGAGCAGGATGTACCATGATTGCAGTCTGGGTCCAACTAAATCTCTTCTGAACGTCACATTTGGTGAAAATGATTCCATTACCGTGGCGATAGTATCACCCTTGCGACACACAATGTTGTATAGAGCCGAATATTGTTCCCGGAGTGTGGCATTTCCTAGCCACTTGTCCTACCAAAATCTAATATCCAAACCGTCTTTAATCGGGAAGGGTCCATAGGAGATGAAATATTTCTTCGTAGCCATTAGACCCGCCCATAAGTGAGAATCACCATGCTTCCAGTATACTTAGGATACCGTCTTGGAACCCACATATTTCCTCCTCAAGAAGGTTTACCATACACCAACTTCCGTCAGTAATTTAAACAATCATTTGCCGAGGAGAGCCCTATTCGTAACCTCAAGGTCATGAATGCCCAACCCGCCTTGGTCTTTGGGACGGCAAACCACACTCCATTTAGACAGTCGATATTTCTTTTGCTCGCTATCTCCTTGCCAAAAGAATCTTGATCGGAAATAATCCAATCTATGTAAAAATCCTTTCGGCAACTGGAAGAAGGAAATCATATATAGTACCATGTTACTTAGTACTGAGTTTATGAGGACCAATTTTCCACCTAGAGACAGGAGTTTACCTTTCCAACTGCTAAGACTTTTTTGTAGTCTCTCCTCGACGTGTTTCCATTCAGCATTTGTGAGTCTCTGATAATGTATCGGTATCCCCAAATATGTGATTGGAAAATGGCCCAACCCACATCCGAACAGTTCACCGTACAGGTGGGACTCATCTTGAGCCTCGCCAAAACAAAACAATTCACTTTTATGAAAGTTGATCTTCAGACTTGGGAGTTGCTCGAATGCTGATAAAATTATTTCAGATTTCTCGCATTCTCGAGGTCATGATCCATGAAGAGAATCGTATCGTCTGCATACCACCATCAACTAGATGAATTACTACCCCATCAATTTGTCCATCAACCTTGGCACGCTCAATCATGACCGCTAGAATATCCTCCACTATATTGAATAACATGGGCGATATGGAGTCACCTTGTCGCAATCCCTTATTCATTTGGAAATAGTGTCCAACATCATCATTGACCTTAATGGCAACACTACCTCTAGAGACGAAGCTATGGATCATAGTGCGCCACTCTGCAGAAAATCCTTTCATTCTGAGAGTCTGTTGAATAAATGTCCATTTGACTTTGTCATAAACTTTTTCAAAGTCTATTTTGAGTACCACCCCATTCAAATTTTTCCAACGTAATTCATGGACTATTTGATGAAGGATAACAACTGCATCTAGGATGTCTCTTCCTTGCATAAAGCAGTCTGTGAAGGACGAACCACGTGTTCAACAACCGAATTTAGCCTAATAGTCGCAACCTTCGTGAATATTTCAAAAATAACATTAAGGAGGCAAATAAGTCTATATTGTTGTATCCTTTCAGCCTCATTAACCTTAGGTAATAAAATAATCTTGCCGAAGTTTAAGCGAAACAATTCTAGACGGCCAACATGTAGGTCGCTAAACAAAAGTAGGAGATCTGGCTTGACGACTTCCCCAGAAGTTCTGATAGAACTCAGCGGGAAAACCATTTGGACCCGGGGCTTTGTTGTGCTCCATTAGGAAAACCGCAATTCTAACTTCCTCCTCGGTGTATGGGGCTGTTAGAAGTTTGTTTTCCTCATCAGAGACCTGGGGGATGTCATCTGTTCGGGACTCATCTATTGAGAAATTTCCTTCCTTTGGGGCTCCGAACAAATTTTTGTAATAGTTAGTGATATAATATTTAAGTTGCTCAAGCCCCTCAATCGTGCCCTCATCCTGTTATAGGAAATGAATAATTTTCTTGCGGTGTCTACCATTGGCGACTCCATGGAAATATCTAGTATTAGAATCACCTTTCAGGATAAATTGAGAGTTACTATGTGGGTACCATTTGAGTTCCTCCTCACGCAGCATGCTAGCTATATGTGCATTCGAATGACTCTTGATCTCAATTCATGCTCAGGTAGAGGTCTAACCTCTGCCAAAACTTCTAATTCGTCAATGATAGATGAAAGACGAAGCTTCTCCTTTTTGAGGTTACCCACCGTATGCCTAGGCCAACCTCCAAGGAATTTTTGTAATGCATGCATTTTGTTATTCCATTTGTCAATTGGGGTATGCCCGACCACCGGTTTCTCCCACACCTCCTTGACCATGTCATGGAAACCATCCCGAAGCAACCAACCAAGTTTGAACTTGAACTTGCGTCTATGTTGTGGTCATGGCAAACCAGTAGTTATGAGAATGGGTGCGTGGTCTGATATAGCCTCAATACGAGATAGAGCAAGAACAGACACCATACGAAATTTAGATTCCCAGTCGGTATCCATTAAAATGCGATCTAGTTTCTCATATGTCGGTTCCGGAAGGCTGTTCGCCCAAGTGAATTGTCTTCCAATCATGGAAACCTCTCGCAGATCTAGACTGTCGATTACGACGTTGAAAAGGAAAGGCCAATGATTATCAAACCTACGACGGCTTTTCTCATTTGGAAATCTAAGCAAATTGAAATCCCCACCTATAAGAATCGGGTCGGGATTATATTTCGCCAGATTAACCAATTCACAGAGAAAATCAGCCTTGAACTCATCCTGGGCTGCCCCATACACGGCGGCGAGGGTCCATGTGAAGTTGTCTGCTTTGTTATGAATATGGAGTTTAACATGAAACTCACCATCCGGACTAGCCAAAATATCCATAGTCCCTGTATTTATGCCAAGTAAAATGCCTCCAGAACGACCTCTAGGCGGTCGTGAAACCCAAGTGAAGTCTATCCCGCCAGAAAGACGGTTAAGCAGACTTACTAAGAAATCACGTCTCCCCGTTTTTAGAGATAGCCAAAAAATCTAAATTGTATTTGCTATTACATTCTGCAATGAATAAATGTTTAGCATGCCAATCCAACATAAGCCCCTACTTTATTTACTTTAAGTCACGAAGACCTCTGCTATTAAAAAAGATTCCATTCATGAGGAAACAATAGGAGATTTAGAACATTTCGCCCTCTTGTGGGACTTGCTATTCTTCGAACGTGCGGTCTTTGATTTATGTCCAGATGATGTAAGCTCAATCAATGAGCTAAGCCCAGGTTCATCTAGTCCCACGTCCGAAACCGCTCCTACTAAATGAGAGAGTAGTTGGCCATCTGATGTGGCATGCAACTCCTCCTCATTAGTATGGGAGGCATAAGACTTGCTAGAAACACTTGGAGTAACTTTTAGTCGGTCATATTCCAAATGTTTCAATGCCTTAGTCGAAATAGAAATATCCTTCTCATTCTTTCCAAGACTAACACCCACATTATTCAACTTAGAAATGATGGCTGTATTGGAAAAGGCTAAAAAGGATTTGGGTGATGATGTAATACCTTGGTTTTCGAGGTTCTGTGTTGCTTTACGCTGCATAGCCTTGGCCAAGGAGTCCTCATATGTGTCCATAGTACCATCATCGGCAACCATATGTCGACAACTTCGGCGTGTAAGTATTACCCCCAGTGGTGGTCGTGGCACCGGCTCTCCTATCGGAGGAGGGGGTGATGGTAGGTAGCAAACCCCTCTCCGACAGTGTCTACCGCCGGCTCGAGCGACGAGGCCAACGGCGTAGCGGCATGTGGCTGCACATCCAAAGGTGAGCCAACTGGTCCTAGCTTGTGAGAAGTTAGTGTGCTCGACATGTTGATAGCCACCCGTGCGGTAGCACGTGGGTGCAGCCCTGAAGCCGGCTCCTCCTGAGCCGGGTGGCGGATCGCCACCATATGAGCCACTAGTGCAGTAGCACGTGGCTGCACACCCAAGGCTGGCTTCTCCAGAGCTGAGGGTTGGGTGGCCTCCACCTGAGCCTCCACCTACGGTCGCTCCGGAGATGCGGACGATCGCTCCACCGGGCCGCCGGTGGCCTGTAGCGACGCGCAAGCGACCTAGAATGCAGCCGACCTTGTAGGCGACAACGGTTGCGACGGGATCGGAGTCCGCGGAGTGGCATGCAACAAGGACTCCTACTGATGCATCCGCGGAGATACTTCGAGACAACCACGCAACATGGAATTAGCTCGAAATTCCGTGGCGAGCTCTGATACGTCTCCAACGTATCTATAATTTTTGATTGTTCCATGCTATTATATTACCCCTTTTGGATGTTTATGGGCTTCATTTTACACATTTATATCATTTTTGGGACTAACCTACTAACCGGAGGCCCAGCCCGTATTGCTGTTTTTTTTGCCTATTTTAGTATTTCGAAGAAAAAGAATACCAAACAGAGTCCAAATGGAATGAAACCTTCGGGAGCGTGATTTTTGGAACGAACGTGATCCGGTGAACTTGGAGTGCAAGTCAAGAAGCTTGCGAGGCGGCCAGGAGACAGGAGGGCGCACCCACCCCCTCTGGGCGCGGCCCATATCTCCTGGGCCCCACAGGCAGCCACCGACATACTTCTTCCTCCTATATATACCTAAGTACCCCGAAAACATCCAGAGAGCCAACGAAACACAATCTCCACCACCATAACCTTCTGTATCCGCGAGATCCCATCTTGGAGCCTTCGCCGGCGCTCCACCGGAGGGGGAATCGACCACGGAGGGCTTCTACATCAACACCATAGCCCCTCCGATGAGTTGTGAGTAGTTTACCACAGACCTTCGGATCCATAGTTATTACCTAGATGGCTTCTTCTCTCTTTTTGGATCTCAATATAATGTTCTCCCCCTCTCTTGTGGAGATCTATTCGATGTAAAGTCTTTTTGCGGTGTGTTTGTCGAGATCCGATGAATTGTGGGTTTATGATCAAGTTTATCTATGAGAAATATTTGAATCTCCTCTGAATTCTTTTATGTATGATTGAGTTATCTTTGCAAGTATCTTCGAATTATCAGTTTGGTTTGGCCTACTAGATTGATCTTTCTTGCCATGGGAGAAGTGTTTAGCTTTGGGTTCAATCTTGCGGTCTCCTTTCCGAGTGACAGCAGGGGCAGCAAGAGACGTATTGTATTGTTGCCATCGAGGATAAAAAAATGGGGTTTATATCATGTTGCTTGAGTTTATCCCTCTACATCATGTCATCTTTCTTAATGCATTACTCTGTTCTTTATGAACTTAATACTCTAGATGCGGGCAGGAGTCGGTCGATGTGTGGAGTAATAGTAGTAGATGCAGGCAGGAGTCGGTCCACTTGTCGCGGTTGTGATGCCTATATACATGATCATGCCTAGATAATCTCATAATTATTCGCTTTTCTATCAATTGCTTGACAGTAATTTGTTCACCCACCGTAATACTTATCCTATCTTGAGAGAAGCCTCTAGTGAAACCTATGGCCCCTGGGTCAATCTTTTATCATATAAGCTTTCAATCTACTTTTATTTGCATCTTTACTTTTTGATTCTATATTATAAAATACCAAAAATATATTTATCTTATCATACTGTATCTATCAGATCTCACTTTCGCAAGTGGCCGTGAAGGGATTGACAACCCCTTTATTGCGTTGGTTGCGAGTTCTTTGTTTGTTTGTGTAGGTGCGTGGGACTTTTGAGGAGCCTCCTACTGGATTGATACCTTGGTTCCCAAAAACTGAGGGAAATACTTACGCTACTATTGCTGCATCACCCTTTCCTCTTCAAGAAAACCAACACAAGCTAAAGACGTAGCAAGAAGGATTTCTGGCGCCGTTGCCGGGGAGGTCTTCGCTCAAGTCAAGACATACCAAGTACCCATCACAAACTCATCTCCCTCGCATTTACTTATTTGCCATTTGCCTCTCGTTTTCCTCTCCCCCACTTCACCCTTGCCGTTTTATTTGCCCTCTCTTTTCCAATCTCTCTCTCTCTTTCGCTTGCCTTTTTCTGTTTACTTGTGTGTCGGATTACTTGTTGCCATGGCGCAAGATAATACCAAATTGTGTGATTTCTCCAATACCAATGATAATGATTTCCTTAGTACTCCGATTCCTCCTCTTAATGATGTTGAGTCTTGTGAAATCAATACTGCTTTGCTGAATCTTGTTATGAAAGATCAATTCGCCGGCCTTCCTAGTGAAGATGCCGCTACTCATCTAAACAAATTTGTTGATTTGTGTGATATGCAAAAGAAGAAAGATATGGATAATGATATTGTTAAATTGAAGTTATTTCCGTTTTCACTTAGAGATCGTGCTAAAGTTTGGTTTTCGTCTTTGCCTAAAAATAGTATTGATTCTTGGAACAAGTGCAAAGATGCTTTTATCTCTAAGTATTTTCCTCCCGCTAATATTATCACTCTTAGGAACGATATTATGAATTTTAAACAACTTGATCATGAGCATGTTTCCCAATCTTGGGAAAGAATGAAATTGATGATTCGCAATTGCCCTACTCATGGTTTGAGTTTATGGATGATCATACAAAAATTTTATGCCGGTTTGAACTTTGCTTCTAGAAATCTTTTAGATTCGGCCACGGGAGGCACGTTTATGGAAATCACATTAGGAGATGCTACAAAACTTCTTGATAATATTATGTCTAATTATTCCCAATGGCACACCGAAAGATCTACTAGTAAAAAAGTGCATGCTATAGAAGAAATCAATGTTTTAAGTGGAAAGATGGATGAACATATGAAGTTGTTTGCTACTAAAAATACTCCTATTGATCCCAATTATATGCCTTTGTCTACTTTGATTGAGAATAATAATGAATCTTTGGATGTGAATTTTATTGGTAGGAATAGTTTCGGTAACAATTCTTATAGAGGAAACTTTAATTCTAGACCGTTCCCTAGTAATTCCTCTAATAATTATGGAAATTCCTACAATAATTCTTATGGTAATTTTAATAAGATGCCCTCTGATTTTGAGAATAGTGTGAAAGAATTTATGATTTCTCAAAAGAATTTTAATGCCTTGCTTGAAGAAAAATTGCTCAAAGTTAATGATTTGGCTAGGAACATTGATAGACTTTCGCTTGATGTTGATTATCTTAAACTTAGATCTTCTCCTCCTAAGCATGATATCAATGAGTCTCTCAAAGCAATGATAATTTCCATTGATGAGTGCAAGGAAAGACCCGCTAGATTGCGTGCTAAGAAAGATTGCTTTGTAAAGGCGTGTTCTTCTAGTATCAATGAAAATAAGGATGAAGATCTTAAAGTTATTGATGTGTCTCCTATTAGATCTTTGTTTTGCAATATGAATCTTGATAATAACAGGACTGGAGATGAGTCAACTTTAGTTAAAAGGCGTCCCAAGAATTCGAAGTTTTTAGATCTTGATGCTAAAATTGGTAAAAGTGGGATTGGAGAGGTCATGACTTTAAATAGCATTGAACCCACTATCTGGATTTCAAGGAATTTGATTATGATAATTGTTCTTTAGAAGGTTGTATTTCCTTGTTGCAATCTATTGTTAATTCTCCACATGCTTATAGTCAAAATAAAGCTTTTACCAAACACATTGTTGATGCCTTGATGCAATCTTATGATGAAAAACTTAATTTGGAAGTTTCTATACCTAGAAAACTTAATGATGAGTGGGAACCTACTATAAAGATTAGAATTAAAGATCATGAGTGTTTTGCTTTGTGTGATTTGGGTGCTAGTGTTTCCACGATTCCAAAAACTTTATGTGATATTCTAGGTTTCTATGATCTTGATGATTGCTCTCTAAATTTGCACCTTGCGTATTCCACCATTAAAAAGCCAATGGGAAGAATCAATGATGTTCTCATTGTTGCAAATAGAAATTTGGTGCCCGTAGATTTTATCGTTCTTGATATAGATTGCAATCTTTCTTGCCCTATTATTCTTGGTAGACCTTTCCTTAGAACGATTGGTGTGATTATTGAAATGAAGGAAGGGAATATTAGATTCCAATTTCCATTAAGGAAAGGCATGGAGCACTTTCCAAGAAAGAAAGTCAAATTACCCTATGGATCTATCATGCGAGCTACTTATGAATTGAGTGCCAGAGATGGCACTACTTAGATCTATCTTCGCTTTTATGCCTAGCTAGGGGTGTTAAACGATAGCGCTAGTTGGGAGGCAACCCAATTTTATTTGTGTTTTTATCTTTTAATTAGTGTTTGTGCCAAGTAGAACCTATAGGATAACCTACAGTGATAGTTAATTTAATTCTGCTGAAAAACAGAAACTTTGCACGCACGAATTTAGTTTTGTTAAATCACAGAAACGTGCTTTTGCGTTGATTCTTTTTGATGCTTCTCAATAGACAAATTTTCCAGGACTTCCTATTTTGGTAGGAGTTTTAGAGTTCCAGAAGTTTGCGTTACTTACATATTTCTACAGACTGTTCTGTTTTTGGCAGATTCTGTTTTTCGTGTGTTGTTTGCTTATTTTGATGCATCTATGGCTAGTAAAATAGTTTATAAACCATAGAGAAGTTGGAATACAGTAGGTTTAACACCAAAATAAATAAAGAAGGAGTTCATTACAGTACCTTATGTGGTGGTTTTGTTTTCTTTCACTACACTAGTAGAAAAGGGGGCAATGGTCCAGGCAGGGCCAGCCCATTAGTCACGGTTCAGTCCAGAACCGGGACCAATGGGGGCATAGGACCCGGTTCGTGAGCCCCGGGGGCCGGCTGGGCCACTTGGCCCATTCGTCCCGGTTCGTCTGGACCTTTTGGTCCCGGTTGGAGGGACGAACCGGGACCAATGGTCCTCGCTCCTGGCCCACCACTATTGGTCCCGGTTGGAGGCATGAACCGGGACCAAAGGCTGCCCATTAGTCCCGGTTCAGGCTACCAACCGGGACTAAAGGGTTGGTCCTTGTTGCGGCCAGAGTTTAGTCCCACCTCGCCAACCGAAGGGGGCTCACACCGGTTTATAAGCCCCTCCCTCTCTGCCTTGTTGAGCTCCTGTCAAAATGAAAATAGATGCCCTTATACAGGGAATTTGACCTAAATTCATACTGAATTTCTCTGAAGTTAGTAGAAATTTATTATGAATTTAGGTTGAATTTTCTCTATAAGCGCATCGATGCTCATTTTTTAGTAAAGTTGATCACAACTATTTTTTCTTCTATTTATTTCTGAGTAGTTTTTTATATAGTTTTTTTCTTTTCTGCTATATTTATTTTTTTCTTTTTATTTCTTAGTTGTAATAATTCATTAAAAATAAGCATCTATGCTCATTTTTTTAGTAAAGTTAATCACAACTATTTTTTCTTCTATTTATTTCTGAGTTGTAATAAGTCATTAAAAATAAGCATCTATGCTCTTTTTTTAGTAAAATTAATCACAATATTTTTTCTTCTATTTATTTCTGAGTAGTTTTTTATATAGTTTTTTTTCTTTTCTGCTATATTTATTTTTTCTTTTTATTTCTGAGTTGTAATAGGTCATTAAAAATAAGCATCTATGCTCATTTTTTACTAAAGTTAATCACAACTATTTTTTCTTCTATTTATTTCTGAGTTGTAATAAGTCATTAAAAATAAGCATCTATGCTCATTTTTTTAGTAAAGTTAATCACAACTATTTTTTCTTCTATTTATTTCTGAGTAATTTTTTATATAGTTTTTTTCTTTTCTGCTATATTTATTTTTTTCTTTTTATTTCTAAGTTGTAATAAGTCATTAAAAATAAGCATTTATGCTCATTTTTTAGTAAAGTTAATCACAACTATTTTTTCTTTTATTTATTTCTGAGTTGTAATAAGTCATTAAAAATAAGCATCTATGCTCAATTTTTTAGTAAAGTTAATCACAACTATTTTTTCTTCTATTTATTTCTGAGTAGTTTTTTACATAGTTTTTTTTTCTTTTCTGCTATATTTATTTTTTTCTATTTATTTCTGAGTTGTAATAAGTCATTAAAAATAAAAAAGGCGCAATGTTCGTTAATTAGCTTCAAGCCTTTCGGAATAGTGTAAACTACACTGCACATAGCTCCATGCAGTCTACCCTAATCCTCAAGGCTTGAAGCTAAGCAACGTGCAGGTGAGCATTGAGCCTCTTCTTCATCGTCTCTGCACCCAGGGCTTATAAACTGCTGCGAGTGCCTCTCGCTTGGCGAGGTGGAACTAATTAAAAACAGCTGCAGAAAGAATCAACTAAAAAACAGATGCAGAAAATAAATAAGTAATTAGACTACCACTCTTTAGTCCCGGTTGGTGGCACCAACCTGGACCAATGCCCTCTTTTGTCCCGGTTGGAGCCACCAACCGGGACCAAAGGTCTTTGTTTCCCGCCCTTTGGGTGCTGAAAAGAGGCCTTTGGTCCCAGTTGGTGGCACCAACCGGGACTAAAGGGGGCATTAGTCCCGGTTTGTGCCACGAACCGGGACCAAAGCCTTTGCTATATAAGTAGCACTTAGGAAAATTCAGAACCGCGCATCCCCACTTCGATCTCTCCTTGTCCTCTCCCGACGCCGCCGTCGCCGCCCCGCCCCGACGCCGTCGCCGCCCCGCCCCGCCCCGACGCCGTCGTCCCCTGCCGCCCCGGCCCGCGCCGTTGCTGCCCCGCCCCGGCCCGACGCCGCCGTCCCCTGCCACCTCGGCCCGCGCCGTCGCCGCCCGCCCCGGCCCGACGCCGCCGTCCCCTGCCGCCCCGGTCCGCGCCGTCGCCGCCCCGCCCCGCCCTGACGCCGTCGTCCCCTACCGCCTTGGCCCGCGCCGTCGCCGCCCCGCCCCGCCCCGACGTCGCCGTCCCCTGCCGCCCCGACCCGCGCCGCCCCGACGCCGTCGCCGCCCCGCCCCGCCCCGCGCCGCACCTCACCGTCGCCGTCGCCGTCGCTGTCGCCGTCGCCGTCGCCATGAGCAACTTTTTATGATTTTTGTTAGATTTTTTGTAGTTCATAGATTTTTTTGTTAGATTAGATGTGTAGTAATTTAGATGTGTAGTTCATAGTATGTTAATTTAGATTGTGTAATTAATTTGTTCATATTCTGTTAGATTTTTTTTCTGTTAATAGATTTTTTTGGTGATATTATTGTTGAATATGCATGTTTGTATGTTCATATATATGCAAAGATCGAATATGTCAAATTTTTATGATTTTTTCTATTCATAATTTTGTTCATAGAATTTTAGTGATTTTTTTGTTCACAGTATTTAGAAAAAGGAAAAAATAAGAAGAGAAAGTGTTTAATATAATTAGTTAGAAAAATAAGTTTACTATATATAGTAAGTGCTACTTTATTTTTTTGTTCATATAATTAGTTTATTTTTAGTAAGTACTACTTTATTTTATTTATAGTAAGTGCTTCATATATAGTTGAACTAGCTAGTTTATTTAATAAACTACTTTATTTTATTTAGTAAGTACTTAGTAGTTGAACTAGCTAGTTGATTTAATTAATAAAACTACTTTATTTAACTATATATAGTAGTTCTCGCATCGACATCGGCGATGCCTATCCCGCATCCTCGTCGTCATCGACTCGGCGGTGGAGGCCTGCTTGATCAGGGCCATGTTCGGGACTGGGCTCCGCCGGGCTGGTATTGGGAGGTGCTACCTTCCGAGGGACGTAGGTTGGTGAGGAGGCAGCCTGTTGTTGACCCGATCCTTGTTTGGTGGCGGTCGCGTGGGCCAGTGACGGTGTTGAGGCTTCCGGACACAGCGGAGGTGGTACGTCACCGTGTCAGCGAGGAGGACGAGCACGTCCGTCGCTACATGGTTGCATTGGAGGGCAGGTTCGACAATACCTGGCAGGTTCTTCAGGGATCTCACTGGAGCTATGATCATGTGATGGTTCCTTATCTTTGGGTGTCCACCGCCCGCGACGATACCCGTCAGGCGCTACGGTTCTAGTTGTATTAGTGATGCTATATTAGTGATAATATTCGATGATGTACGGACACCAAGAGATGATGTACTTTTGCTTATAATTATTGAATGCATGCTAATTTGAATACTACTTTATTTTATGATTTGGTTTTGCTTATTGAATGCTCATATTGGATAAGTTCTCCTTCATTCCCGTGTGCTAGACAATTTGGTGTAATAATGCATTCAGGAATGAAAGGAGGAGCTACGTACATCACCGATGGTCAACCCGTGATTAATAATAATGATCTAGTTTAATATTTGAATTATGAACATAGGCTACAAATGTCGTACTCGGACGACGAAAACCGCCCGGGGGAGTGCGACTGGTGCCACGACGACCAGGGTATGTGCGACAGGTTCATTGAGCTGGACGAAGATCGGCGCTTCGGCATTAAGCTCGAGGAGACCTTCGATGTTCATACGGTACGCAACGACGACAATAGTTTTTTTCGTAATTAAGCACGACTTCAACTATTTTAACGTGTATTTTTCATCTTTTCCAATTCGACTAGCTTATCCCATGCTATGCAAGACGCTATGTCTTGGAGAGGATGGATTTTGAAGACCATGAAAGTATGGAAACCAAAAAAAATTATCCTAAGTACCCGTCATGGTGTGGATTTTCAAGTAAAGTTGTACAATGCTCAGAGTGTAACCCATTTTGGTTGCAAAAATTGGGAAGCACTTTGCAAGATGTATGGTTTTGATGAGGGTATGCTTGTCACCATGGATCTTGGTGATCCTACAATCGAGCAAGAGAGACCTTCGATTTGGGTCCTTGTGGATACACCTCCAATTCTTCCCCCATGTGAGCTTAACATAGTTATTAAGTAATTTATATTATTTATTTCAAAATAGTTGACAACTTATTTCCATTGACAACTTATTTTCATTCTTCAAAGAATGTGCGGAAGATGGTAGACAGAACCTACTACACCGAAGGCTCCGAATTAACTTATCAGGAGAAAAATCATCTGGTCGCATTTTGTACTGATCTTGAGAATTACAATATCTACAATCAAACTCCTCAACATTATGGTCAATACGTGCCACTAGTGCACGTATTGAACTACGGTAACTACCATGGAGATACCATGGTAAGATTTTTTACTATTACGACATCCGTGCATCTTTTTGCACACTTCTAAAACTAGTACATCATTGCTAACTACGAAGTTACTACTATGTTTTTCAACAGATAATACCGAATGATTGTGTGCCTCATCTGATGTATACGCGCGGTACCCTTCATGTTTTGAACATACAACCAGGTCTTCCTACGAATCTCAACTGTCCATACCAGGTTTCTAAAAGAAGTGGAGACATGACAATCAAAGAATGGAAAAAATGTATGGACAGTCGTAAGGAGCTTCTTGGAAGCAAAAGGCAGCGAAGGGCAAGAATTGGAGACAAGATGATCGCCATTCTTCATAATGGAGAGTCAGGGTCTATATTGTTTTATGCTATTTTACCTTAATGGTGTTTTTGTCCTACCTGATACTGATGATCATGTGCTAAGAACAATTATGTAGGGTTGGGTTCGATGACTATGAGGATGATGATCGTATGACTTATTATTAATAACGAGTAGAAGTTGTATGATGATGCATGATTAGTAGGACTTGTTATTATATATGATGATGTATGATGCGAGCATGTATGAGTTATTATATCAGCGGGTGAAATGAACATAGCAGCAGTGTTGGTAAACCAAGGACGAAGATATAAGAGAGGACACTTCTCTCTATTAGCTAGCTAATAACAACCAAAAAATAACCCCCAAAACCCCTAAAGCAGCCACTTTTTTAAAAAAAGAAAAGAAAAACATGGACTTTTGGTCCCAGTTGGTGCCACCAACCGGGACCAAAGGCCCCCCTGACTGGGCTCGGCGCACCAGCCACGTGGAGGCACATCTGTCCTGGTTCATGTTTGAACCGGGACTAATGTGTGGAGGTATTAGTAACGACCCATTAGTCCCGGTTCATGATCCGGGACTAAAGGCCCTTACGAACCGGGACAAATGCCCCGTTTTCTACTAGTGCTAACGGAGCTCATAAGATTTCCTGTTGAGTTTTGTGTTGTGAAGTTTTCAAGTTTTGGGTAAAGCTTTGGTGGACTATGGAATAAGGAGTGGCATGAGCCTAAGCTTGGGGATGCCCATGGCACCCCAAGATATTCAAGGATAGCCAAAAGCCTAAGCTTGGGGATGCCCCGGGAAGGCATCCTCTCTTTCCTCTTCGTTCATTGGTAACTTTACTTGGAGCTATATTTTTATTCGCCACACGATATGTGTTTTGCTTGGAGCGTCGTGTACTATATTACTCTTTGCTTTTTAGTTTACAACAATCATCCTTGTTGTACACACATTTTGGGAGAAGCCCACGTGATTAGAATTTGCTAGAATATTCTATGTGCTTCACTTATATCTTTTGAGCTTGATAGTTTTTGCTCTAGTGCTTCACTTATATTTTTTAGAGCATGGTGGTGGCTTAATTTTGAAGAAATTGCTAGTCTCTCATTCTTCAGTTATATTATTTTGAGAGTTTTTTAGAACAGCATGGTATTTGCTATGGTTACAAATTTGGTCCTAGAATGATGAGCATCCAAGTTGGGTATAATAAAAACTATCATAGGAAGTGAATTGGATGCTATGATCAATTTGATGCTTGATAATTGTTTTGAGATATAAGGGTAGTAATGTTAGGGTCATGCTAGTGGGTAATTATGAAACTGAGAAATACTTGTGTTGAAGTTGGCAAGTCCCATAGCATGCACGTATGGTAAAAGTTGTGTGACAAATTTGTTGCATGAGGTGCTCTTTTGATTGTCTTCCTTATGAGTGGAGGTCGGGATCGCGTGATGGTTAACTCCTACCAACCCTTCCCCTAGGAGCATGCGTAGTAGTGCTTTGCTTCGAGGGCAAGTAGACTTTTGCAATAAGTATATGAGTTCTTAATGACTAATGTGAGTCCATGGATATACGCACACTCATCCTTCCACTTTGCTAGCCTCTATTATACCGCGCAACTTTCGCCGGTATCATGCACCCATTATTTACCTTCCTCAAAACAGCCACCATACCTACCTATTATGGCATTTCCATAGCCATTCCGAGATATATTGCTATGCAACTTTCCACCGTTCCGTTTATTATGACACGTTCCATCATTGTCATATTGCTCTTTGCATGATCATGTAGTTGACATTGTATTTGTGGCAAGGCCACCTTCATAATTTTCATACATGTCGCTCTTGATTCATTGCATATCCCGGTACACCGCCGGAGGCATTCATATAGAGTCATATCTTGTTCTAGCTTTGAGTTGTAAATCAATAAAAGTGTGATGATCTTCATTATTAGAGCATTGTCTCAGTGAGGATAGGATGATGAAGACTATGATTCCCCCACAAGTCGGGATGAGACTTCGGACTTTAAAAAAAATAAAAAAAGGCCAAAAAGAAAAAAAAGGAAAGGCCAAAAAAATAAAAAAAGGAAAAAAAGAAAAAATAATAAAATGAGAGAAAAAGAGAGAAGGGACAATGCTACTATCTCTTTTTCCACACTTGTGTTTCAAACTAGCACCATGATCTTCATGATAGAGAGTCTCCTATGTTGTCACTTTCATATACTAAGTGGGAATTTTTCATTATAGAACTTGTCTTGTATATTCTAATGATGGGCTTCCTCAAAATGCCCTAGGTCTTCGTGAGCAAGCAAATTGGATGCACACCCACTTAGTTTCTTTCGTTGAGCATTCATATATTTATAGCTCTAGTGCATCCGTTGCATGGCAATCCCTACTCACTCACATTGATATCTATTGATGGGCATCTCCATAGCCCGTTAATACACCTAGTTGATGTGAGACTATCTTCTCCCCTTTTTGTCCTCACAACCACCACCTTATACCATCATAGTGCTATGTCCATGGCTTGCGCTCATGTATTGTGTAAGAGTTGAAAAAGTTGAAGCGCGTTAAAAAGTATGACCAATTGCTTGGCTGAAACCGGGGTTGTGCATGATGGGACTATTTTGTGTAATGAAAATGAAGCATGGCCTAATTATATGGTTTTATAGGGATAAGCTTTCTTTGGCTATGCTATTTTGATAGGACATGATTATTTGTTAGTATGCTTCAAAGCATTATTATTTTTTATGTTTTATAAGTTTTTATCTTGAATCATTTGGATCTGAAAATTCATGCCACAATAAAGAAACTTACATTGAGAATTATGCTAGGTAGCATTCCACATCAAAAATTATGTTTTTATCATTTACCTACTCAAGGACGAGCATGAATTAAGCTTGGGGATGCTTGATACGTCTCCAACGTATCTATAATTTTTTATTGTTCCATGCTATTATATTACCCCTTTTGGATGTTTATGGGATTTATTTTACAAATTTATATCATTTTTGGGACTAACCTACTAACCAGAGGCCCAGGCCATATTGCTATATTTTTGCCTATTTCAGTATTTCGAAGAAAAGGAATATCAAATGGAGTCCAAACGGAATGAGACCTTCGGGAGCGTGATTTTTGGAACGAACGTGATCCGGAGAACTTGGAGTGCAAATCAGGAAGCTTGCAAGGCGCCCTATCTCCTGGGCCCCACAGGCGGCTACCGACGTACTTCTTCCTCCTATATATACCTACGTACCCCAAAAACATCCAGAGAGCCAACGAAACACAATTTCCACCACCGTAACCTTCTGTATCCGCGAGATCCCATCTTGGAGCCTTCGCCGGCGCTCCGCCGGAGGGGGAATCGACCACAGAATGCTTCTACATCAACACCATAGCCCCTCCGATGAGTTGTGAGTAGTTTACCACAGACCTTCGGGTCCATAGTTATTAGCTAGATGGCTTCTTCTCTCTTTTTGGATCTCAATACAATGTTCTCCCCCTCTCTTGTGGAGATCTATTCGATGTAAACTCTTTTTGCGGTGTGTTTGTCGAGATCCGATGAATTGTGGGTTTATGATCAAGTTCATCTATGAGAAATATTTGAATCTCCTCTGAATTCTTTTATGTATGATTGAGTTATCTTTGCAAGTCTCTTCGAATTATCAGTTTGGTTTGGCCTACTAGATTGATCTTTCTTGCCATGGGAGAAGTGCTTAGCTTTGGGTTCAATCTTGCGGTGTCCTTTCCCAGTGACAGCAGGGGCAGCAAGGCACGTAATGTATTGTTGCGATCGAGGATAAAAAATGGGGTTTATATCATATTGCTTGAGTTTATCCCTCTACATCATGTCATCTTTCTTAATATGTTACTCTGTTATTTATGAACTTAATACTCTAGATGCAGGAAGGAGTCGGTCGATGTGTGGTTGAATAGTAGTAGATGCAAGCGGGAGTCGGTCTACTTGTGGCGGACGTGATGCCTATATACATGATCATGCCTAGATAATCTCATAATTATTTGTTTTTCTATCAATTGCTCGACAGTAAGTTGTTCACCCACCGTAATACTTATGCTATCTTGAGAGAGAGCCTCTAGTGAAACCTATGGCCCCCGGGTCTATCTTTTATCATATAAGCTTTCAATCTACTTTTATTTGCATCTTTACTTTTTGCATGTATATTATAAAATACCAAAAATATATTTATCTTATCATACTATCTCTATCAGATCTCACTTTCGCAAGTGGCTGTGAAGGGATTGACAACCCCTTTATTGCGTTGGTTGCGAGTTCTTTGTTTGTTTGTGTAGGTGCGTGGGACTTTTGAGGAGCCTCCTACTAGATTGATACCTTGGTTCTCAAAAACTGAGGGAAATACTTACGCTCCTATTGCTGCATCACCCTTTCCTCTTCAAGGAAAACCAATGCAAGCTCCATGCCTCTCGGTGCCTGCGGCGAGGAGTTAAACGGGGTCACTGCGAAAATCATAGAATTACCTCCCGGAGCACCACGAGAGACCATGTTTGCATGAGTGTCATTTGTAGGAGCAGCATTAGACGAAGGTTGCTTGGATGGGTTTCCGGAGTTATCCAATGTGTCCATGTCATCGTCCTTCTCCTTCGCACCGCCATCATCGTCAGTATCATCACCCTTGCGTCTCCAAATGAACGGTACAAAGTCCAGATCCGGAACATAACTTGTCGCTTCTCTCCTGAACCTATATGCATAGCCCTTGAGCTTAACCACCACATCCATTGCAACAAACGGCCCGACATCATCCTTGTTCTTTGCCAAAATCCAAGTGTTCGTCATAGCCACAAGAATACGGACCACCCCACGTCGTCGCAAACTAATGAGGTCGACATCCAGGGTCTTGCCAATCAACTTACCAATAGCCCATAGACCCCAAAAATGGTGCACGATATGGGGAACCCCGTCAATATGTAGCCAAATCTGCTGGAGAGCATTAACTGATTGCACATTCATCTGAATACCGTCAACTCTGTCCAAATCCACAAAAGAGGGAAAACTAACAAGGTAGGCATCCTCACCATGCTGAATAGCCTCCCACCTCCACTGGGTCTGGACTGGACATCTCCTGGCAATCTAACTCTCAACAATAGTAGCAGAAATCATCATACCAGTAACTCGAACACAGGCGATAGGAGTCTGAGTTGGGGCCAAGTGATCCTTCACCACACTATCCGGTAACTGAGCAAAATAAGTCTCTTCAGCATCCAATCCAGACACGAAAATATTGGGCCTAGGGAGCTTAAGAATGGGGCACCTCAACATCGACCAATCTTGTTACAAATATAACAATAGTGCTAAGCTGTGCAATCCTTCGCAGCATACGTGTCGACTGCACACTTCCAACACTGAACACCTTTTTTAGCTTTACCCTTGGCCGCGGGCGAATCACCCTGTGAATTAGCCATAGGAGCCAAGCTAGACGGTGCATCCAAGTGAGCATCTTGTACCTGTCCCTGGGTGTTAGGGGTCCGATCTAGATCGAGGAGGAAGGAAAGGAAGTAGGTGGGGAAAACTTGGAGAGGAAGGAGGCCAGGAAGGAGAAGGGCAGCTTCTCACTTGTCTATTTTGATTACAATAATTCTTGATGATCAATACAAGGCCACAACCCACTCTTATCCTCATACGACGGCTCGCAGGCCACTCACTCACGTCTCGCTGGCCGCCCGGTCCCAGTCGTAAGCGCTTCCCGCTTGGCGGATTCTCTGATTTCCCTGGTCGCTGGGCCCTCCACTACAACAAGACCCCCCCTACAACAACGCATCACTACGTTGCCAAATGCCCATATAAGCATTGGTAAGCTCTACACCAACGGATTTGTATGTGTTGCCGTTGGTGGCGTTGGTAGGGTCTACAACAACATATATACATGCGTTGGTAACTAATGTGTATAAGCGTTGCAAGTATAGCAACGTATAAACTATAGCCGCCGCAACACTTCATATGCGTTGGTGATTACCCTGCACAAACAGATTTTAAAATGGAGAAAACATATCATTGCAACTCTGGAAGCAGTTGCTACATACTTCTCTCCTGTACAGGAGATGCAACATAGTAAGAAAGACATCATATATTAGATCAACAATGTTGGTTTACAAAGAACACCATCAAAATAATACATATGTGTACATATATGCTCTGCTCTAAGTATTGCCCATCAGAACGGAATTGTTGACAACAAATTGTACCTTCAGCTTGTACACATGTGTTTAACAAGAACATGTGCATTGTACAAGGAAACAAATCGCAGCTTCATTCCGGAAAACAAAAACCTAAGCTCATCACATGAGCATCTACACTGACATGTTCACCCTTCATTAACTGAAACCAAAATGATCAGCTTCTCTTGGCAACTGTAACTCCATATCCTGATGATAGGTTCTGCCAGTTCCAGCTCTAATAAATTGCACGTTCTTTGTCTTTCTGCTAGCAATGAAGTAAATACGAATAGTTAAGCATACTACCTTGGACAATAAATTTAGTTTCAGAAAACATAAGCAAAAGAAAAACATGAAAGTAAATAAAATTAGTTGAAGCTATATTCTTGTAAACTTGCTACAACGAATGCACGACAACATATTCAATTAATAATGTCAATTGCAATTGGCTGTCAGATTGTGCCAAGTGTGGAAGAAATAATAAATTTAGACACACCTTATGCTTGTCAATACTGGGTCATGTTTACATTTATACATAGATAAGCAAACGTAGACTTTAGGATCACGGTATAATTATCCATCTTAAGCTAGCATGTTCATGTGCGTGCATATCACTATGAAGAGAGGATAATATAAAAAATTCAGAGAAGACACGGTAAGAATTAGTAGGATAAATACTAATGAAATCAAACAAGCTATACACATGTTACTTGTTCTGTACTGGCATATGGTTGACTGCACAACTCATGATTAAATTATATTTAAATGAAGGGTTGATGTAAGTACAGCAACCTTCATACTAAGATATCTTAGCACCAGATTTTAGTTAACAGCTTAGTAACATTTGTTCTTATCGTATCCTTTTATCTCCTCTTCACAAGCTTTTCTTAGAAATAAAAACTCTATAGAATTATCACAACAATAGGCTAAAATCAAGACTGGCCTAAGTTTGTATCTCTTGTACTCCAGGATCATGTCGCATCACGTTCTATTCAGCTTATGAACCTGATGACAGAAAGATATTTGTACAATAGGTAAAAGATCCAACAGAAATAGTTGAGATCAAGTTAGGGTTGTTAGACAAACACCTTCTTGAAAGGAATGCATGTTCTCACTTAGGAACCAATACCTGCTAGCAAGCATATGGAACGGTGTGCTGATTTAACAAGTTCATATACACCCTATCTCTGAAAATACACTAAAAAGTCCTGGAACTTCCTATGGTGTTGCTGTGTTATGTGTACTGGTGCATGTTTGTCTATAACAAAGAGATCAATGGAGTCTGATCTACATCATAATTTGTATTAAAACAATATCAAAATTAGAAAAGGCTCCAGTTTACTTTGGATCTTACCTACGCATCGGTTTATACTTCCGAAGTCAGAGTGTAAGAATAGGCAGAGGCACAGAGCGATTGTCATAATGCATTATCCTGCAATCATACGCAACAATAGTTAATATTCTTGAGAAATAAAATAGATTATCACTGCACAATACGAACAAACATTTACGCAAATTACAAGATGAAATTACCTGCTGGGAGAGAGATATCAAATATATGGGATAAACGTGCTGGAAAAGAGATCAATCTAAATGAACAATTAACATGGCATATTAAGACGAATCCATATATACACGCCACGCGCACACACACAAAGAAAGAAGGGATCGATGAACACCACACCTACATGATGCCATTAACATGCTGCCATCATTGCCGGTCATATTTATCTTCCAAGTTGCGGCACTCACGCAAATGCTCAACCTCATTACGTCAAGTAGCTTTTTATACTATAAGTGTAAACCTGCAAGACCATAGTACACTAAGTAACAACTTAAATTTCAAATACTAGAGAGAATTAAAGATGTAGTGTGGCATCTCACGAAGCATTTTTTATGATGCATCCTAATGAACTACTCCCTCTAATCCTTATTACTTGTCGCTCAAACGGGTGTATATAGATGTATTTCAGTTCTAGATACATCCATTTGAGCTTCAAGTAACATGAATCGGAGAGAGTAAAAAAGATTGCAATTCATCATAACATTCAAATAAATAGAAAGATTTTCAGTATTTAGAAGGACCTCAAGTTAAACAAAATAGTTCAAATGAATCAGATTTACATATATACTCATGGTTAATATTACTGATGCCTCCTTGACAATGGAAGGTTTTGCGAACGTAGTGAAAAAAAAAGCGCAATAACTCCTATTTCCACATAGGAACTAGATTCCCTCCCAATAAGCCTCGTAGGATGCAAACATTGATATCAAAACAAGACTAGTGGATAGTCATCTGAAGAAAAATAATTATTTTGTTCTGGAGTGGCATGGCTACCTACGAATATTATAGGTGCAAACAACAATATGTTCTGAACAACTAAAGCAGAGGATCACCAGCAAAAACGTGCATAACAAAATTAGAGGTTCAGATTTTCTCCAACAAAAAAAAGAGGATCGCTAGCCATAACTTAAGTACAGTAGTATAAATATGCACTGACCAGTTGAATAGGAATGGGACAAACATGCTGTCCAATCTCGTACCTAATTGTCACCCATGCACAAGTGGAACGTTTAAGAATCTGGGGCACCAAATCCCAAACAGAATAATGGAAGCCACCATGTTGAGAGTGGCCGCGGTTGTTGTTGTATCCAGCCGTGATCTACAACGCCACGACGGCAAAACTTTAGGTAGCCACGCCAGAAAGGACCAGAGAGATAAGAGCAGAGAGGAGGGGTGACTCACTGAACCATCGGCGTCGCAGTTGAGGTAGCAGAGGCAGAGCAGCACCGTCGAGCCCGTGGCAGTAGCTGCATGCGCGAAGACGCATGTGTTGGTGAATCGGCAAAAACCAGAGGAGCAGGAGACGCGTCGGTGTTAGGGTTGCTGCAGGGGCACAGGGGCGTGCAGGATGTCATGGCAGCGGAGGATCAGAGGAAGCACTCAATGGGAGCCAGGGCGATGGGGCCAGCGAGTAACGGCGCAGGAGAGCACTGGAGCTAGGCCGAATTGGAGATCGCCGCAGCGGCGTCGTCGCCATGGATCTCGGGTGAGAGAGAAATCGGGGGGGGGGGGGGGGGGGATGGGATAGGAAAAATTGACTTTTTCGGATAAGGTAGAGGTGGGTAAGGTGAGGTTAGTTTTTTTTCTCAGGGAACGGGCACGTTAGCGCTGAGTGGGGAGGGTTTTTTTTCTTAGGGAAACGCTGAGCGGGGAGGTGGGAGATTGAATCAAACAACACTTATCCTAGTTCCGTTGGTACATATGTGTTGGTGTATGTGGGTTTTTGTTGTAGTGCTCTACCTCGTCACTGTCATGGCTCCTCTTGTCAGTCGTGACATTCTCCCCTCCTTGAGGACCGCCTTGCCCCCAAGGCGGTGTTGTTGGATACCGCTGTTGTAGCTTGATTGGGTCTTCCCACGTCGCTAGGTCTGCAGGTAGATCGCTCCATTTGATCAGCACACGTGGTTTGAAGGTGCCGTCCACTCGAACCAGCTTCTTGTCGATCACACCACCGGGCGAATGCTCAGCCTGCAAAACAGCGATAGGAGGTGGTACTGAGTGTTCACAGGCACTTTTGCCCCAACTGCACGCTTGAGAAGGGATACGTGCACCACAGGGTGAATCTTGCTGGTTGGTGGCAGGTTTAGACGGTAAGCCACAGCGCCCACTTTGGCCTGAATGGTGTATGGTCCATAGTATCGAAATGCCAACTTCTGGAAGGGCCAACGGGCAATTGATGTTTGAATGAATGGCTGGAGCTTGAGAAGAACAGAGTCTCCAACTTCGAAGGACCGCTCAGTCCGGTGACGATCAACCTGTTTTTTCATGCGGTCTTGAGCTTGTTTCAACTGTTGCTGAAGAAGCTCACATAACACTTCCCGTTCCTTTAGCCAAGCCGCCAGATCCGGCACTGTGTTCTCAGCCACTTGGTCGATGCCAAATTCCCGAGGCAAGTGTCCATATATGACCTCAAAAGGAGTACGCCCTAGAGAAGAGTGAAAGCACGTGTTATACTAGTATTCTGTGAGCGACATCCACTTGGACCAGTTTGAGGGGCAAGAGTGCACCGAACAACAGAGATACGTCTCAAGGCATTGGTTTACCCTCTCCGTCTTCCCGTCCGTCTGGTTATGATAGGAGGAACTCATCTTCAACTCCGTGTGGCACAGACGAAACAATTCTTGCCAAACTTGCCCGGTGAAGATACGATCGCGGTCAGAGATGATCCCCATTGGCATTCCGTGCAGTTTGAAAATCTTTCGCATAAACACCTTAGCAATGTCCAGAGCAGTAGATGGGTGAGTCAGTGGGAGGAAATGGGCATACTTGGAGAACTTCTCCACCACCACTAGTATTGCGTTGTATCCACCGGATTTCGGCAACCCTTCGATGAAATCAAGTGATATTACTGCCCACGGCCGTTGAGGAATGGGTAATGGCTGTAACAGACCCGCGAGACATACTCGCTCAGTTTTGGCTTGTTGACAGATCAGACATTGCCGCACTAGCTCCTTGACTTGTTGCTTCATCCCCTTCCAAGCAAACAAACGGTTGACTCGATTGTAGGTTGCGTGGAATCCAGAATGGCCACCAGTCGCACTTGCATGCAGCGCTCGGATCACATGTAGTTGTGTTTCCTTGTTAGCCGCTAGCCAGACTCGCCCCTTGAAGCGCAGAATTCCACCTGCCAGCTTGAAATCTGGTTCGCTTGTTGGATCAAGAGCCAGACGAGTCATCAAGTCTCTGGTGTCTGGATCATTCTAGTAATCAACTCGGATGGCCTCCAGCCAGACCGGCTTGCAAACTGAGACGGCCGCTGATGACCCACAAGTGTAGGGGATCTATCGTAGTCCTTTCGATAAGTAAGAGTGTCAAACCCAACAAGGAGCAGAAGGAAATGATAAGCGGTTTCAGTAAGGTTTCTCTGCAAGCACTGAAATTGTAGGTAACAGATAGTTTTGTGATAAGATAAATTGTAACGGGTAACAAGCAATGAAAGTAAATAAAGTGCAGCAAGGTGGCCCAATCCTTTTTGTAGCAAAGGACAAGCCTGGACAATTTCTTATAATGAGAAAAGAGCTCCCGAGGACACATGGGAATTATCGTCAAGCTAGTTTTCATCACGCTCATATGATTCGCGTTCGGTACTTTGATAATTTGATATGTGGGTGGACCGGTGCTTGGGTACTGCCCTTACTTGGACAAGCATCCCACTTATGATTAACCCCTATTGCAAGCATCCGCAACTACAAAAGAAGTATTATGGTAAACCTAACCACAACATTAAACATATGGATCCAAATCAGCCCCTTACGAAGCAACTAGAGGAGAGACAACATACATCTCATCAAAATATCGAACGAATACCAAATTCACATGACTACTAATAGCAAGACTTCACCCATGTCCTCAGGAACAAAAGTAACTACTCACAAAGTATATTCATGTTCATAATCAGAGGAGTAATAATATGCATTAAGGATCTGAACATATGATCTTCCACCAAGTAAACCAATTAGCATCAACTACAAGGAGTAATCAACACTACTAGCAACCCACAGGTACCAATTTGTGGTTTTGATACAAGATTGGATACAAGAGATGAACTAGGGTTTTGAGAGGAGATGGTGCTGGTGAAGATGTTGATGGAGATTGACCCCCTCCCGATGAGAGGATCGTTGGTGATGATGATGATGATGATTTCCCCCTTCCGGAGGGAAGTTTCCCCGGCAGAACAGCTCTGCCGGAGCTCTAGATTGGTTCCGCCAAGGTTCCGCCTCGTGGCGGCGGAGTTTCGTCCCCTAAGCTTGCCCACGATTTTTTCCAGGGTAAAAGCCTTCATATAGCAGAAGATGGACACCGGAGGGCCACCAGGGGGGACAGCAGACATGGGGACACGCCCAGTAGGGCTGGGCGCCCCCCCCACCCTCCTGGCCAGGGTGTGGGCCCCTCAGGTGTTTCTTTCGCTCAATAATTCTTATTAATTCCAAAAATAAGTTCTGTGGAGTTTCAGGATTTTTGGAGCAGTGCAGAATATGTTTCCAATGTTTGCTCCTTTTCCAGCCAGAATTCCAGCTGCCGACATTCCCCCTCTTCATGGTAAACCTTCTAAAATAAGAGAGAATAGCCATAAGTATTGATATATAATGTGTAATAATATCCCATAATGCAATAAATATTGATATAAAAGCATGATGCAAAATGGACGTATCAGCCGCCAGCGCCAATTCCTCCTGGTGCTCACGGTGCGATAGCGTGTCCGCTGCTCTATTCGACACCCCCGCTTTGTACTGAATGACATACTGGAGCCCAAGCAATTTGGCGAATGCACGCTGCTGGATCGGGGTGTTCAACCGCTGATCAGTGAGATGCAAGAGGCTTTTCTAATCCGTACGAATAAGGAATTCTGCTTGTTGCAAGTAGGGCCGCCAGTGGTCGATGGCCAACAAAAGAGCCAGGCACCCCTTTTCATAAGCTGACAATCTGAGGTTCTTTGGCGCCAACGCCTTGCTGAGGTATGCAATGGGGTGGAAATCCTGCATTAACACAGCTCCGATGCCCGTTGCGCTAGCATCGGTTTCCACCATGAATTTTTTTGCAAAATCTGGTAATGCCAAGACCGGGGCTTGCACTAGGGCTTCCTTCAGAGCACAAAAGGCTGCATTGGTGGTGCGAGTCCACACAAACACTGCACCTTTTTTGAGTAAATCTGTCAACGGCTTACTGAGAACACCAAAATTCCTGACGAACTTGCGGTTGTACCCTACAAACCCAAGAAACCGTCGTAACTTCTTCACTGTAGTTGGAACTGGCCAGTCCTGGACTGCCTGAATTTTACTGTCATCTGTTGACACCCCTTGCTCACTGATGCAATGCCCCAGGTAATTGATCTTGGTCTGAGCAAAAGTGCACTTCGAGCGCTTGGCATATAGGGTGTGTTGCTGTAGCAGTTTGAGCACTTTGATGAGAAGGATCTCATGTTCTGACAGAGTTTTGCAATGAACGAGAATATCATCCATAAAGACTAACACTCCCTCATGAAGCAATGGTGACAGTACTGTGTTCATCATCCCTTGAAATGTTGGAGGGCCCCCCGTCACTCTGTACGGCAAAACCCTGAACTCAAAATGGCCTTGGTGTGTCTTGAATGCCGTCTTGTGCTCGTCCTCTGGTACAAGACGAATTTGGTGGTAACCTGCCCGCAGGTCAAGTTTGGAAAACCACTTGGAACCCGCGAGTTCATCCAACAACTCGTCGATCACAGGCATAGGGTAGGATGACTTGATATTGATGGCATTCAAGTGTCGAAAATCGACGCAGAACCGCCACTTTTGGTCCTTCTTCTTGACAAGCAGCACAGGTGAGGAAAATGAACTAACACTTGGTGTGATAAGCCCCCGTTTCAGCATATCTTTCACCTGCGCCTCGATCTCATTCTTCTGCTCTGGAGTGTATCGGTAAGGCCTGATGTTAACTGGCTTTGTGCGTGGCAAGAGAGGAATTTTGTGATCCCAGGGTTTCCTCTCAGGTAGATCTGATGGTTCTTCAAAAACAGTCTCGAATTCTCCTAACAACCGCTGGATGGAGGGTGGTAATTAAGGAAGATGTGCTCACTTCCTGTTCTGCCGCGCATAGCATCACCACACACACCACTGAGTTGGTCTGTTCCATTTCCTCCAATAGAGCCACTGAAATTTGTGCTATTTGCTCCACTTCGCTGTGCAGCCCAGTTAACTGAATCCTCTGCCCCTGATGAGTGGATTGCAATGTTTTCTCTACCCAGTCTACGAGCATTGGTCCACAACTCTCCAACCAATCCATCCCAATGACCATATCATAACAACCCAGGGACAGTATTCTCAGATCAGTGGTAAACTTCTGGTGTTGGGTTGTCCATTGGCACTGCGGAATATAACCAAAGTAAGAGAGAAGGACCCCATCCGCCACCTTAACTGACACTTGTTTGATTGCACAGACTCTGTCAGAAAATTTTGCTGCCACTGCATCACTGATAAAGTTGTGGGAGCTTCCTGAGTCCACCAAGATCAACACCTCATGTCCATCAATGGATCCAAGCTGACGAACTGTCTGGGGGGTGGTCTGTCCAGTTGTGGCCAATTTAGAGATCGACATAAGCTGTTCTTCCTCTTCCACTGCTACTGCCTGCTCTTGATCATCCACCTCTGCTTGTAATAATTCCATCAACTCTTCCACAATGTGGAGTTGGACCATGGCAGCGCACTGGTGCCCTTGCCCCCAGCGCTCTCCACATTTGAAACAAAGACCGCGTGCACGGCGATATTTTCGCAACGCTGCTACATCGTCGTCCCCCCTGCCTGGGTCTTGACATCGATCGGCAGCTCGGGCTGCATCCAGACCACGCCTGTCTTCAGCTGCTTCTCGAGGTGCAGGTGGCAGCACTCGAGGGAGTGGCGCTGCCGGGGCGAACAACGGCCGCTGCTGGACCCGCGCGGGAGGGGGTTCCGAACACCTGTAATCACATCGACGCATCGTCTCCAGCAACTCTTCCTATAATAGAGACAAGGAAAAAGCAGAGTCCAAGTCCGTGGGATGATGCAAAACCACACCAGCTCTAATCTAAGAACACAAGCCATCAAGGAATTTAGTGGTGAAATAGACTAGATCAAATCCTGAGTTGTGAGCTAACAAATTATGCATCAACTCCTCAAAGCGGTTCATGTAGTCCGTGACTATGCTAGTCTGGGACAGATCGGCAAATTGCCTGAGTTGTGCTTGGTACTGATCGCGGCCGAATTTTTCGCTCACCGCCACACAAAGCTCCTCCCAACTAAATGTTGTGTCACTAGCCTCATGCAACTGCAGCCATCGAGCTGTATTGCCTGTGAAATGGAGAGTTGCAACCTTCACCCACATCTCTCTCTACACCCCATAAACATCAAAGTATTTCTCGCACCTAGTTTTCCAGAACTGAGGATTGTCCCCGTCGCGGGAAATCTAGCTTGGGCAGAGCCCAATGAGCATGAGGCCTGTACGGCGTGCTATGCTGGGGCTCAGTGTCAGATCCGTGGCGAAAATCTCGGCTACCCGAAACCACATCCAGAGAAGGGGAATGAGGAAACACACCCTTGACCGAAGGCGGTGCTAGGGTGGTGACCACCCCGTGTACCGATCCCAAGGAGTTGTCGATCCCGCCGTGGCCACTTGGCCCGTGGTGCCCCGATTCAAGGGCCGGCGGCGGCGGTGGCACTTGCTGCACCACCGTGGATGGTGCTGAATCCGCGAGCGCGGGGTGGATCGCGATCCTGCCCACTTGTGTGCAGAGTTCGTCGAGTTGGCCTTGAAGATTTTGAACCGCCCAGCGCCAGAGCTCCAAGGACTGCTGGATCGCCTCCAACTTGGCGTCGTTGGCGGCGCGCCCCTCCTGGACCGACTAGAGCAACGCCGCTAGCTGCTCCTCCATCGCCGCCGTCTTGAGCGCCTACTTGGTGGTGTAGCGCGGGCGAGGGTATGCCGTCTCCAGGTCTGCTGCTGACCTCTGATACCAATTGTTAGGGGTCCGATCTAGATCCAGGAGGAAGGAAGGGAAGTAGGTGGGGAAAACTTGGAGAGGAAGGAGATGGGCAGCTTCTCGCTTATCTATTTTGACTACAATAATTCTTGATGATCGATACAAGGCCACAACCCACTCTTATGCTCATACGACGGCTCGCAGGCCACTCACTCACGTCTCGCTGACCGCCCGGTCCCAGTCGTAAGCGCTTCCCCCTTGGCGGATTCGCTGATTTCCCTGGCCGCTGGGCCCTCTACCTCGTCGCTGTCGTGGCTCCTCTTGTCAGTCGTGACACTGTGTCAGCTGTGGCTGCTGAGTGCTGAGTAGTCTGTGTCTGCGCCTCAACTTGTTGGAATTGTCCGTACTACTGTGGTTGAGTAAACTGTTGCGGTGCCAACTGGTTCTGAAACTGCTGCTGAGGCAGTGCATACTGTTGTGGATACTGGTAACCCCGCTGCAACATAGACCCGGCTTGCTGCTGCTGTACTTGCGGTTTCTTCTTTTTCTTGCGCTTAGTGAAATTCACCTGCTGCTGCAAGATCGCACTACAGGAAAAAACTTTAAAGTCGTGTACCGAATACACTCAGCTTATATTGATATGAACACGGTTTATATATAAGCCGAGTAAAACTCCCGGCTTATATGACACGGCTTACACTCCATCGGCTTATAAGGTATAAGCCGAGTGCCAGCACGAAAACACTCGGTTTATATTTAAGCCGTGTGTTTTTACAAGGCTCTCGGCTTACAAAAGTAACATGACGGTAGCCGGCAGTTGGCGGCCACGTGTCACCGTCTCTATAAACCGAGTATCTACTGGAGCCACACGGTTTATATATAAACCGAGTGCCCAAATGAGAAGCACAGTTTAAATATAAACCGAGTGCCTGCTTAGGCCACACGGTTTTTATATAAACCGAGTGCCTGCTGAGGCCACACGGTTTCAATATAAGCCGAGTGCTGAAATGAGCCGCACGGTTTTTATGTAAACCGAGTGCATACTCCTGCTATACTCGGCTTATAGCCCAGCCACTGTTATATAAAATTGACGCCGTGTGCCGGCACCTGGAGCACTCGGCTTATACATCTCCCGTGGCATCATATGCCTATAAGCCGGGTGCCATGTCCCTGGAACACTCGGTTTATAGGCCAAATGTCCAGCAAGCTACATGTCTAGCTATATTGATCCAGCGACAACATGGCTTATATCTCCAGCAAGCTAAATTGTACAGCAATATATAGATCCAACAAGGTACATATCCAGCAAGCTAGCTAAATTGTCCAGCAATATATAGATCCAACAAGGTACATATCCAGCAAGCTAAATTGTCAATATATAGATGCAACAAGGTACATATCCAGCAAGCTAAATTGTCCAACAATATATTACAACTTGACAACCATAACAAATTGACCATGAGGTCAAAGTCCACACAGGTACATATCCAACAAGGTTCACAACAACATGCGTGCACATCCAACAAGGTTCACAACAACATGCGTGCATATCCAACAAGGTTCACAAACAAAAGCATGAGTTCCAAGTTCACACTAAGCATGAACCTGAAAGATGCAATGAGCTCCACCGTAGCATGTATGCCCACCGTCAATGGCATCCACGATGCAAACCTATAAGTCCATTACCAAACGCATGAGTTTTCAAAGTTAAGTTTCAAATGATCGATAAGACACAAGAGTCAACAAGCATCAACATATAAGGTTCAAATTGAAGCTAAGAAGTATGAACAATATAAGCATCAACACTTGTGGGCTCTACTATCAACAATGTACAAGTTGTAAGTTGAGAAGCACAAAGACAAGACTCAAGCATCAACAATGCACAAACATAGACAACTACCTCGAGTGATTATTGTTGCAAGGAGGTCGAAGCGCCATGAGCCGTAGTGGGAGTCACTGGGCTTGCTTGGGTAGGTATGGATCCAGGTACCACGAAGTTATTTGAGTGTTGTCCCGACTGAGAACACTTAAAGCATGAGAAGGTAAGATGGTAAGATTCATGATCTTTAAGCATGATGGTAAGATGCATTATTAGAAAGTTGGAAGACTTACAAAGCTAAAAGTAGGAAGAGGCGGAAGAGGAGGAAGATCTGGCCAAGTAGAACCCTGCATATTAGCTCTCAACCGAGTGAATGTCTCCTGCAGGGCTAACTGTTGTTTGACCATGAATTCCTGTTGTTGCAAGAGGGCTTGTTGCATTTTCATGGCTTGGTCCTGTCGAAGTTGGGCATTGGCCTAAGCCTCCTGCCGCAACTTGGTTTCTTCCTGCGCAACTTGTTTTGTTCCTCTAGGCGTGCCTACAATATGCCATCACAACAAGTTCACCATCATTGCAATGCAAAGAAGAAATCACAAGGAATATCAATAAAGCAAAATATACCTCGAATTGATGTAGCATGCCCAACCCAGGATGTGGGCGACACTCTATAGCAGGACCTGAGCTCGAGGTCGTAGCACGGAGGTGGGCGAGTTTTGGAATGTCCTTCTTACGGATGGCACCATCACCAACATATAACCGGCCACCCTTCCTGCCTTCTCCCGACATGAGGGAAACCATGACGTCAATGTCCTGTGAGGCCGGATCAGAGTCGGGCCCGTTGCACTCCTTGAACTTCCCACTATATGCTTTAATCCTCGAACCAGCGCCAGGGTTGACCCACCCCCCTTCAGGTTTCTTTGACGTGCGGGAAAGACATAATCCCATGAAGCTATTGAGAGGTTGTTCTCCCTCGCCTCTCTCCCTATTCTGCAATAGAAGCAATAATATCCATAAGGGCACAAGTTTAGAAGTTCATAAGCCGAATGATATTATTACCTTCTTCTGCACGTAAGCGTGGAGGTTGAGGTTGCCTTGAAGGTGTACCGGACCACCCATCAAGGCACGCCGCTCCGAACACGCTCTATGTGTGACCCTCCACTCCGGGTTTATCCACTTGGATATGATTTGCTGATAGCAAGGAATCTTGTTGTTGCACCACGGGGGAACTGCCTGGGGTATACCAAATCCATCCAACTTAGGAATGAAATGAAGTTGTTTTGATCCAACCAGTCATAAGCAAATGTAAAGTACCTTCATGTACATCGAACGGGTGAGATGGACTCTCCGGGCTAGTTGCTTTTTGAGAAGCATGTTGCGTTCATGCGCGAAATACTTCACCACGGCATCGACGCGCCCCTCATAGTGCATGTCTTGGACAATCTTCTTGGCAATCGCCTCCACGACCTCATTAGCTTCATCCTTCATACCCTTGGCACAAGTAAAGAAGTCCTACACAAGTGTATAAAGACGCACAAGATAGTTATCAATGCAATGATTTTGAATATTGGCAAAGAAATAACTATGAAAAATGACAAAGAAATTTTATCCAGAAATCGTTGACCACCCGGTCAGCAGCATTGTTGTACTCCCTGTCCCACTTGTCTTTAGTATCTGGAGCGCGTTTCCAATGCTCCCAAGACCAAGCTGGCTCCTCCTCACCATCTCCTATGGGGACCAGGCCAGGGTAATAGTGCCTGCAAAGACATCCAATGATGCTACTTGGCTGGCGTGGCACCTTTATGTCTTCTCCTACAACCAGCAAGGCCCTGCACAATGGAAAGGCAAGTAAGTTAGTATCTACAAAAATCTTGAATGTAAAGACGCAAATAATAGTCCACAGAAGCACTTACCTCACACTGACTGGTTTGACAATGAGCCCCTTATGTGGATATGGTCGCGAAGGGAGCGTGGACACCCCACGCAACCATATTTTGGTCTCCTTAGGAACCGGCCATTCCATGTCCTTTGCCGATACCTCCACCTCATACTCTCCCTCCTCCAACTCCTCCCCCTCCTCCTCCTCCTCCTCCTCCTCCTCCTGAGTCGCACCACGTGATGACCCTTCCACATGCTGCCAATCACGACGAGACCTCGTCTGCTCCACCTCCACAACTGGCTCCTCCTCTGCATCCTCCTCTGACTCGTCCTCAGAATCGGCGGAGGGGATAGGGCTAGCAACACGGGATACAGTGGTACGACCACATCGTCTACCCTGGGTACTATCCACCGTGGCTCGCTGAGCAGGTTTGGCCCTGCCCACCTGTGTGGAAGCTGCTGCACCGGTGCCCTTCTTTATGGCCCCTGTCACCTTGCCTAACCTTTTAATCACATTGTCGATGCTCTTAACTTTGTTCTTTTTGTTGCCTGGCATCATTCAGTCACCTGCTATGAGAAAGAGTATTTCGATTAGTTCATGTTGAAAAGTCATAGTCCATGTTTGAAATTTCATATGCATAAGTATAGCAATTTAGAAGTCCATGTTTAAAAGTTCATATGCAAAAGTAGAGCAATTCAGAAGTCCATGTTTAAAAATTCATATGCAAAAGTAGAGCAATTTAAAAGTTCATATGCTATCATAAAAAAATCATATGCATAAGTTAAAACCCATAGAGAAGCACATGTTCATAGTACAGAGTTGTCTTACATCTAGAAGTACATTGAATAGTTAAGACTCGGCAAAGTTTACATTCAAGAGTACAAGTTCATAGTACATAGTTGGTTTACATCAAAAAGTACAACATCACTATCACGCACGTCGTCCTCATTGTTCATAGTACATAGAGTTGTTACAAGTTTCAAAAGTCATAGTCCTCATCGTTTGGATCATTAGTTGGCCCGAGAGTTTCATCATCGCTGTCACGCATGTCATCCCACCATTCCGGAGTATAGTCTGGAGGTGGACCATCTGGCTCATCTTCTTCACCTAGACGGACTCGTTCAAGTAAATTCAGGTCCATGGGATCTTCAATGATTTCATCATTGTCTAGCTCATCGCCTACTTCCATGCCCTCATCTTCATCTTCCTCATCGTCTTCCTCCATGTCATCCTCGTCAGTGGGCAAGTGAATACTAAATTCACCTGTGAGCCCATCTTCCTGATAGAACTCACCCTCATATGTGTTGGGGTTTATGCGTTGGAAATCTTCATCGGTTGGATCAGCCGGCTTATTATGCGTGGGTACATTGTACACAACATCCTAGCCCTTTAGGTACTTCACGGTTTGGCACGCATACGGTAGATAGAATACCTGCTTGGCCTGGTTAGCCAAAATATAGACATCATCTCCATCATACTTGTATGCCCGCTGAATTTCAACCCACCCAATGTCTGGGTACCGCCTGACTCTGGTTGGGTCAAACCAATGGCATCTGAAAACAACGGGGTTCAGCCGGTTGCCCAAACCATAATCCAGCTGGATCATTTCCTCGATTCTTCCATAGTACTGAAGTCCATCTGTCCCTGGTGTTACAACCCCGCTATTTATTGTTTTTTGACCGGGTCGACTCATGTCGTAAGAATGGGTATGGAAGCGATACCCATTCACATCATAAGTCTTTAATTTCTTGGCGGAACATGTGAAGCCTGTGGCAAAATCTTTCAAATCGACTCTCATAGGGTCCCTTTTTGCCTACAAGTTTATAATAAGAAAAGTTTGATGCATGAGTTGGAAGTAAGACCAACTTGAAATGTCAGCACTAGAAGAAGGTTGGACAGATTGGCATACTTTTGCCGCGAACCAAGGAATGAAGCCGCCATTTCCTTTACCGCCTTTTTTAAAGATATGTTCCCTCTCTTCCTTGGTAGGGGGCCTTTCTAGGTTCCAACATTCAAGTGTGAATTCACTATAGCAATGAGAAAGAAACAAAGTCAGACACAAACTTAAGTTTGATTATTTGCGAAAAATATGGGAAGCACTTACTCAATGTACGGTTGTACTTCTGGCATGTTTGTCAGCACATACGACATAATAGTTGTCCACTCTGGATGTTTTATGTGCCTGGGTCTTCTGCCACTTGCTCCGCCACCTACCCCTGCGAAGATGCTAAGTGGGGGTAGATCGGCTGGGGTGATGACATTGTAACGAAGGACTGGATTATGCTGAGTGGGAATATTGGGATCATAGTACTTTGTCGTGTTGTTTGACACCTCCTCGTTGAGATAGGCCCCGACTATGGATGCTTCAATACGACATTTATTCTTGCATTTGGCACGAAGATTCTTGTTTTCTCTCTCAGGTGCATACATCCAACGGTACTGCACAGGCCCCCCCAATCGTGCCTCAGACGGAAGATGCAAGATCATATGTTGCATCGGATTAAAGAAGCTTGGTGGAAAGATCCCCTCTAGCTTGCACAACAACTCTGGTGCCTGTTTCTCCAGCTTCTCAATAACTTTTGGGTCTAACTCTTTAGCACAAAGCTGATGGAAGAAATAGCTCAACTCCGCCAGCACTCGCCAAATCTCCTCGGAGACATAGCCTCGAATCATCACTGGCATTACTCGCTCAAGCCAGACATGATAGTCATGGCTCTTGAGCCCCCCTATTCGCAATGTACTCATATTCACTCCCTTCATTATATTTCCTGCGTACCCATCAGAGAACCGCAATTTGTCCAAGACCCACTGCATCATTACCTTCATGTGCTTCCTTACAGGGCAGAACGGGGCCGGTGGCTTGCGCCACCCTTTTCTTCTGGGTCCAGGTTCGATCATATTTAAACTCAGCCTATCACACAGTTTCTCTTGATCAAGTCTGGCCTTGACGTTGTCTTTAGTCTTCTCCGTGTCGAATATTGTGCCAAAAAGGGCTTCAGCGATATTCTTCTCAGTGTGCATCACATCAATGTTATGTGGGAGAAGGAGATCCTGAAAGTAAGGGAGCTTCCACAGGCATGGTATGTGAGTCCAGTTGTGTGTCTCTCCATATCCCACAAAACCTGACACGTTGGCATTGGGCTGGAGAGCATCTAACTGAGCCTTGATCATGTGACCGGTCATTACAGGTGGGGGTGGAGCATCGATAACTTTTCCTTTCTTGAAGTTCTTTTTGTCTCGTCTGAATGGATGATCAGGACGAAGGAACGGGCGATGCTTGTCAAAGCAGGTAAACTTCCAACCTTTCTTCAGCCAATAGAATGTTAGATTCTGCATACACACCGGGCAAGGCCACTTCCCATGTACACACCAGCCGCAGAAAATCGCACATGCCGGTAGGTCGTGCAGGGATGTGAAATACCAAACATACATATCGAAGTGCTTCTTAGTTAGGGCATTGTATGTCTGTATCCCTTTATCCCAAGCTACAATCAAGTCATCCACAAGCGGCTCCAAGTATAAACTCATCTTCTACCCCGGATATCCAGGACCTGGAATGACCAGCGACAGGAACATGTTCTGCCGTTTCATGCAGAAGCAAGGGGGCAGATTCATCGGAATAACAAACACGGGCCAACAACTATATGTGGCATTAGTCATACCAAATGGATTGAACCCATCAGTTGTTACTGCAATTGCTACACTGTCTTTTTTGCCAACCTTGTATGGGTATCGCTTAACGAAATCCTTCCATGCTTCAGCATCAGACGGATGTATAACGATTTCAGGGCGGTATCTAGTACCTTCTGCCGCCCACCTCATGTTTTGGGCAGATTCCGCAGACATAAACAGGCGTTAGATCCTTGGTATGGGATCTAGATACCGAAGGACCTTCTGGGGAATTGTGAGCTGCCTCTTCTGACCATCATCACCGTCGACCTCAATATATCTAGAGGATTTGCACTCTGGACAATAATTTGCATTCGCATGTTCTTTCCGAAATAAGATGCATGTGTTTGGACAAACATGTATTCGCTCATATGGCAACTTAAGTTCATGGAAGATTTTGTTCGACTCGTACATGTTCTTTGGCAAAATATTCTCTTTCAGCAATAGAGTGCGAATAACGGTCAAAAGTGTATCGAAGGAAGATCTACTCCAGCCAAACTGGGACTTCATGGCAAGCAGGCATGCGATGCCATCTAGTTGAGTGACCTCTGTATGCCCGTGTAGGGGCCTCTGTGCCTCATTCAAAGTTTCATAGAACTTGCTAGTCCTTTGCTCCTCATCCTCCTCCCCTCGCCCCTCTTCACCTGCGGCTGGATTTTCAGGCGCTGCAGCATTTTCTAGGTCATCTAGCATGAATTCAACATGAGTAACATATTCGGGTGAGCCTGTGCGTTGTCGTACCACCTCCTCTCTCGCACGCTGGGGCTCAAACTCACCATGTGCGACCCATCGGTGGTAGTCTGGCATAAACCCATTCTTGAGAAGGTGCCTACCCATTTCATCCTTTGTTTTTTCCTTCGTGTTGCCGCAAATGGTGCAAGGGCACCACACTCCACCACGTCCCGTGTGCCTGGCAAATGCTGCTTCCAAGAACTGATTCGTCTTTGTAATCCATTCCGGAAGCACAACCCCCCCACTCAGCCAACCAGTATACATCCACTCACGATCCTCCATCTGATGTGTTTACATTGACCAAGTAGTTTCACCCAGTATTAGTTCAATTAAATATAATTATTTAGGTTTTACGGCATGAACTCAAACTACCTAATAGGCAAGGATAGGTCCTAATCCCACCCGAGGGTGTGTAGGCTCGCTTCGTTTTCATGCACTACTACGATCCAACACAGAATTTCGGCAGCACCTCCCCGCTGTTCTCCAAATACACGTCTCGACAACAAGTCGAGAGAATGTGCATCCGGAGAACAATGGGAAGACGCTGCCGAAATTCTGTATCGGATCGGAGTAGAGCATGAAAACAAAGCTAGCCTACACACCCTCGGGCTGTCCGTGGAAAACGCTGGACAATTCGAAAAAGTTACGGTTATAAATATGCAAAGAGTTGCATATTTATAAATAATGTAACTCTTTCGAACGGGAGACGCATAGGTAACGCGACTAGCTAGCTACATGATTTACATATACATAAATCCTACGAGGCGAATGATTCTTACCCTAGAAGTGTGTTTGGTGCCGGTCGTCCCTCCAGCAAGAAGCCCAGCCCTACGACGACGGTCCTGACATCAAACTAATGTGTGTCCTGCAATAAAGTGCAATCTAAGATCAAACATAATTAACATGCACAAACCAGAACACAACATATTTGGTAATCATCCATCATGTTTGGTAATCATCCATCAAACCAGAACCTTTTATGTGTCTTGCATAGATTGTTAATTAAAATGATGCTTTTAGCAAGTAGATATAAGATACCACAGTTTTCAGATATCACAATATTTTAGAGTATTGAGAGTACTTTGAGCTGTTAGTACAATCATTTCATATCATTGAATTTCAATCTGAGGTTATTAAATTTCAACTATGAGGCTGTTGTTGTTCTCGGCTCCACATGGGTACTGTTTCTTCTCAACTCCCATAGCCTAACAATGGTTTCGTCTCGATTACCATAGCCTAACATAACTACTGCCATAATTTTGGTTCCTGAAGATGCAATTGTGGGAGGGAGCAGAACCAAGACCTGGTTTGCTGCTACTGTTGTTGCAGACGAGGAGGAGATCAGCAGAGGCACCTTGCCGCCGGAGCACCTTGCAGAGGAGGAGGAGATCAGCAGGGGCAGCATGTGTATGTACAGATGCAAACTGAACCGAGCATGTGTATGTACAGAAGATGCAAACTGAACCCAAACGTCCGCTCTGTACTGAACATATGTGTACAGAGAACATGTTGCCGCTCACCTTGCCGCTGGAGGAGCCAATCACCTTGCCGCTGGAGGAGCCAAGCACCTTGCCGCTGGAGAATCTGAGCACCGTCTGGGTCACCTTCCAAGCGTCCTTCTCCTCGCCAAGCACCTTGCCGCCGAAGGAGCCGAACCGGATCTGCAGAGAACAGGGCCGGTCAGAGAGAGAGAGAGAGAGAGAGAGAAAGAGAGAGAGTGAGGGAGAGAGAGAGGTGTACCTGCCGGCGGATGGAAGGTAGCGCCGCGGAGAAGGCCCGGCGACCTTAACCCTAGCAGACGGCGAGGGGCGGCAGGGCGGCGGCCGGTGGGAGGGCCTGGTCGGGGGAGCTCATGCTAGCCAAGGGAGGTGGCGAGGTGTGGATCTGCAGCGCGGGGGCGGGTGGCAGCGCAGCCGGCGGTGGGTGCAGGGCGATTTTGGGCGGCGGGGGAGATGCAGGGGGCGGCGGGGAGAGATGCAGGGGGCGGCGGGGGAGAGGCACGGGCGGCCTGGGGGTGCTCTTCGCGCGTCTATTTTCGATAAGTCCCGCGCGTAGCAAAAGAGTAAGCCGAGTGTCAAAGAAAAATACACGGTCTATAAAAAAATTATTTCAACAATAAAAATTTATTATTTTATTTTAATAATAAAAGTTTATTATTTCAATAATAAGAAAAATACACGGTCTATAATTTCTGTACTTTATTTTTATTGTCTTTGTATTATACTTAATTTAATTTTCATCTTATTGTTTTTTTTGTATTTCTATTTCATTGCTTTTATAAATGAAACGCTCTCCCCTTATTTCATTATTCCCACTATTCGATATATGACCAATATTTCAATTAACTGACTGATTTATGGCTTTGATGTCTGCCCCATAAGATAAATCGGCTCATATGCAGATAAACTGGCCGATTTACCCATTATCTCGGGTCGACCGATAAGTTCCCGAAAACGATATCCCCAACATTGATTATTTCATACATGGCCCTTGTAGGGTGTGGTAAAAATTTAAGCGCATTTCGAATAGGCCTCCCATAAGGCTTCTTGTAAACTACACCATCTCCGAGGTTTTCTCTGTGTATCGAGAGGGAACATGTCGGGTTTGTGAAGGAAATGCATGTCATGTTGCTCCGTTGGACTTGAAACTTCTCGTGCTCTCAAAGGAGGCCATCAAATGACACGTGCCAGGCCCCCGCATTTTTTGGATCCACCTGCAATATTTGAGACATTTATTGCATTGTTACAGTTTCAATGCCGAAAATTAGAGATATGCAAGGCGCCACATGAAATCATGCCGGGAAGCACCATGGAAAATCCTATGTGATATCTTTGCGACATGCGTAGGCCTTTTGCGGATGAATGAGGGGGCAGGCCCTGCCACCGAGGGGCAAAATTCCCTCGGCAGCATGCCTGATCCAACCGTTTAAACCGTTGAAAAATCGTACGATGCCGAAAATCCTCAGGAGCTGGCACGGTGTCATCACATGGCCCCTATAGGGTGTGGTAAAAGTTTGGATGCATTTCGAATAGGCCTCCCCTGAGGCTGCTTGTAAACTACACCATCTCTCTGGGTACGGAGACGAAACATGTCGGGTTTGTGAAGGAAGTGCGGTTCATGTTGCTCCGTTGACCTCGAAACTTCTCGTGCTCTCAAAGGGTGCCATCAAATGACACATGCCAGGCCCCCACATTTTTCAGATCCACCTGCAATATTTGAGACATTTATTGCATTGTTAGGGTTTCAGCGCCGGAAATTGCAGATCTGCATGGCGCCACATGAAATCATGCTCAGAAGCAGCATGGAAAATACTATGTGATGTATTTGTGATATGTGTAGGCCTTGTGCAGACAAGAGAGGGCAGGCCCTGCCACCGGGGGGGGGGGGGAGAAATTACCTCGGCGGCATGCCTGATCCAACTGTCTAAATCCTCGAAAAAATATACGATGCCAAAAATCCTCGGGAGCTGGCACGGTGTCATCACATGGGACCTGTAGGGTGTGGTAAAATTTTGGGCGCATTTCGAATAAGCCTCCCCCGAGGCTACTTGTAAACTACACCATCTCCGATGTACGTGTCGAGTTTGTGAAGGAAGTGCGGGTCATATTGCTCCATTGGCCTCGAAACTTCTCGTGCTCTCATAGGAGGCCATCGAATGACAAGTGTCATGCCCCCGCATTTTTTGGACCCACCTGTAATATTTGAGACATTTATTGCACTACTAGGGTTTCTGCGCGGAGATTGAAGATCTGCAAGGCCACACATGAAATTATGCCCAGAAGCGGCATGGAAAATCCTATGTGATGTCTTTGCGAAATGAGTAGGCCTTGTGCAGACGAGGGAGGAGCAGGTCCAGCCATCCGCTTACTTCCCGTTGCCGAGTGCCCGTGTTTTGGCTCTCGACAAAGAGCCAAGATCTCGGAGTAGATTGAATTTTCAGTAGCGACTTTTGCACGTGACCATAATATGCCTACGCTAGGGGGTCGGAAGAGTACAAGGCCATCAAAATATTAAAGTGGCGTTAAATTGAGAGTTTCCAAAATAAGACCCATAAAACTAGTAGGAAGAAAATTAGTGAGAAAAAAATTAAATAGTAAAGATAAATGCAATGAAAATCATTTTAAATCAATTTCACATAAATGTCGTGTCGCAAAAAAAAGCCACACTTTTGCATTGGGCACACGGCTTATATACCTTATAAGCCGAGTGCTGTAACATGGCACACGACTTATACACCCTATACGCCGAGTACTATCGCAGGGCACACGGCTTATATACACTATACGCCGAGTGCTACCGCAGGGCACACGGCTTATAGGCTGCTCCGTGACGGCGCCGTCGGTCCGCTCCGTTGTAGACACGTGGCAGTTCTATTTGCCGAGTGCGGGCTGTAAGCCGGGTGCCTTTTTCAGTATATACCGTGTGTTTTATATAAGCCGAGAGCCTTTTTGTAACAATCGGCCTATATATGGCCATAAGTCGAGTCCTTAGAATTTGCCGGGTGTTTTTTTATTCAGACTCGGCTTAGAGTAACATAAGCCGAGTGCCCGAAAAATAGCTCTCGGCTTATAGACTAACACACGGGAAATCAGGATTTTCCTGTAGTGTCGGACCCATCCCTGGCGTGAACTGTAGAGGATGGGCCGTTCCCGGAACCGTAGTTGCATACGGAAGAAGCTGTCTAGACTGCGCCGTGTACTGCATGGGCTGGTTCTGAAAATTGTAATGCTGAACACCATAGCCATACACAGGACCCTGTCCCTGCCGTTGAAGCTGCAAAGCTGCGCACCGGCCAGACCCGTACCCGCCGCTGGAGGAAGAGCAGCGCCAGGAGCCACACCTGATGTCGAGGGGCCCCTAGGATGGATCGCTCCCCCAGGCGTGGCGCCCCGCGGAGGAGGAGCACCCGTCATTGGTCCCGGCGAAGCCGCCGCGACTGCCGTGTAGGATCGGCCCGGAGATGAAGCAACGGACGGCGACACCAGCAGGGAGTAGATGGATGACGAGGGTTGAACGGAGGTCGTGGTAGTCGTCGACTTGCAGGCGGCCGTCGGCTGCATGTACGTAGCGAACGAGTGGACATCGATCGATTCTGCACGCGAGAGGCTAGGCTGCCCTAGCCAAAGAGTCCGTTGCCGTCGTAGGTAGGCCCACGGAGATACCTGGCCCGTGTGAGACCCTACATGCGGCTCAGGCCCATGCATCAGCTCGTCCTGATTTTGACCTGCTCCACGATCTGCGCCTCGGTTGTCGCCTCCATGATCGACGCCTCCGGCGTTGACTGGGTGCCCGGCCTCGGCGAGCCTCCGCGACCGGCCGACCTGGAGTCCATAGCCTTGGCCAGGAACTGACCCACCACTAGCGGCAGCGTATTCCGGCGCGGGGGCAGCGGCCCTCGCCACGGACCCATGCGAGGAGGGCGCAACAGCCGTAGCCCGGCCAGGGAGGACGGCGATCTCCGGCTTGCCATGCCGGCCGTCACCGATCGAGACGACAGACAAGGCCGATCCGACGCGCCAACCTCGGCAGCACCCTCTAGACTGCAAGGCGACCGACAAGGCTCCGGCAATGTGGACGACCGCCGTTCCCAGTATCTTGACGCCGGCGTCGGGAACCCGGCATCGATCCAAAACTCCTGCACTAACTCTGCCTCAGTCTTCTTCCTCCTACCTACAACGGTCGTCCATCCCGCGCCATCATCTTCGCGACCCAAGACATCTAGGACAGGGCCATGGCGACGCCGACGGCCGGGGGAGTTTCCTCGTCGGAGAAGCCATAGTCGGCCCCCAGGCAGGAGAACCTTGAGCCGCCAGAAATCCCGGTCGCTACGGACGCCACCGGCGACGGCGGGCTAGGCCTGAACGCTAGCGTCAGCCACCGGTCGCGGACACCATCCCGCCAGTCGCCATCACTCAAAAATCTACGGACGCCGATAATTGTCACACGTGTGGTGTATTCGACATGCGCCCACACACCGCGTGTGGTGTGAGCAGGAGGTAGCCCACACGGGCTGTGTGTGGGCGGATATTAGAATTGCCCACACGTGTGGGCGCGGCTGCTTCGTGTCACACGCCAACAAGTACTACTCATCTCCACCCCGCGCGTGTGGCACGAAGCAAAAATGCCCACACATCCTGGCGCTACTACGTTAGGTGCACCACAGGATGACGATTTAGTTGCCATCCTGGTTGGCAGATATAGTTATCCGGGATGACAATTGTTGTTGTAAAAGCATGACAACTCTATCTGTTTTGGTTAACTATAGTTGTCGTGTGTAATTTATGATAGTTGTCGTAGTTAAACCGTAGTTGCCGTGTGTGATTAACTACTTGCCACATATGGTCAAACAGTAGTTGCCATGTGTGTTTACCTAGTTGCCACCTGTGGTCCAACCATAGTTGCCGTGTGTGATTAGCTACTTGCCACATATGGTCAAACAGTAGTTGCCATGTATGTTTACCTATTTGCCATGTGTGGTCCAACTATAGTTGCCATATATGTTTATCTGGTTGCTACATATGCGCAACTGCAGTTGCCGTCTAGCAAAAAATCATAGTTGCCATGTGTGTTTACCTAGTTGCCACGTTCGTCTAATTGCAGTTGCCATCCACAACGTAGGAGTGCCGTGTGGGCGAAAAGTAGTTCGCTCACACGTGCATGAACTAGGTGGCTGGCTGTGTGGGCAGAAACTAGTTCGCCCACACAGCGCAGCTGGCAAACAGCGTGGTGCTAGCGTGTGGGAAAACTCTTCAACGCCCACACACCAGCCCCGTCCTACGTGGCGCACAAAATCAACCTTTTCGTGCCAAGATTCGTGCAAAAGACACTGGACGATGATCGAGGCGTGTGGGCGAGTTGGGTAACGCCCACACGTGTGGGCATTAGTGTTTCAGTTTTTTAGGCAACTCAAAAATCTACCTAGCAGTACATGGTGTGGTTGACCACTTAGTGTAGATCACAATCACCAACAGTAACCTCATGCCTAGAACATACAAAAACACTAACGCCCACACGTGTGAGCGTTTGCATCTCGCCCACACGCATAGATCCGCGTCCATTTGTGAGCGCACGAATCTTGGCATGTTTCTAGTGCCACGTAGGACTAGGCTGGTGTGTGGGCGTTCACCCAGTCGCCCACACAGCCGTTTCACCACACGGGAGGGGCTGCTGTGTGGGCATTCAGCAGTTCGCCCACACGCCACTTTCCACTCACGCACAAGGGCTGGTGTGTGGGCATTTGCCATCTCGCCCACACGCCCGTCTCATCTCCCACACCCAAGTTGCCACTTGCCATGTGTTTTGCAGTGTACATGGCAACTGCCCTAGTGTGCTTTGTAAGCAGGTGGAAACTCTTTTTTTTTACCCGAACATGTTAGTTGCCATGTATTTTGCAGGATACACGGCAACTGCCCTAGTTTACTTGTAAGCATATGGCAACTCTCTCTTTTTTACACGAACTTGTTGTTTTGCCATGTCTTTTTGTAGCGCTACACGGCAACTGCCTAGTGTTAGTAGGTGGCAACTCCTAAGGTTTTCAAATCATGGCAACTGTAGTAAACCAGACCATACATGACAATTGCCTAATGTTAGTAGGTGGCAAACCCCTAAAGTTTTCAAATCATGGCAACTATAGTAAACCAGACCATACATGGAAACAACCGCAGTTGCCCAAAAATGGCATCTGGAACTTTTGACATGAGACGGCAACTGCAGTTGAGCAACCATGGCAACTGTAGTTGTCTGACATGGCAACCGTAGTTCAGCGACATGGCAACTGCAGTTAATGAACATGGACGAGGGTCTAGACCATGGCAACTGCGGGCGCGCGGTGACTATTACGCGGGGCGTGCGGGACCACGAGGTATGAGGTCTGACGTACGGGGCATGTGGGCGTTATCTATTTTGCCCACACGCACGCGTGTGAGAGGGATCGGGAGGGGAAAAAGAGGTGTGTGGGCATTACTTGTTTTGCCCACACACCTACGTGTGGGCTATTCCTCTTATGCACCACACAAAATGTGTGGGCAGATCCCCTAACGCCCACACGTGTGGCACTTATCGGCGTCCAGAACATAAGTAGTGTTGAAAAAGGAAATCAAATTCAGATTCGGCTTCCATGTTGTTAATGTTCATTGTATTCTCTTCTAAATCATTTTCCGTGGTAAGATCAATACTAGGGGGAAAAAAACCTCATTTTGGAAAGTTTGCATCCTACAGGACTCAATATTATTAGTTATACTATTGTAAGAAACATTCATATGATTAACACCCAAGTTGACACTTACCAACTTAGCTTTTTCTGCTAAACAGAACTACATAATTCAGCAAAGGAATATATCAGGACATCGTTTTCTCCCGAGTTAACATTCCAGCATGTGATGTCACTCCTGTGCAACGGCCATCAACTGCTTTCCGATTGCGCCCGTAGAAGAGCCCGACGAGCGCCACCGGCACCTTCTCGATCCCCTCGGCGACATCCTCCATGTATGTAATGTTCCCTTCCTTGAGGTGACCCACCATCTCCTCTTCGAACTTGCGGTAGGTGCCGAATTACTCTATCACCCGGAACCCCTCTATGCAAATGCGCTCGGTGACAATGCATGCAAGGTTGTGCACGCCTCAGGACGCTCCAGGTTGTACTGCAAGATCATCCCGCACACGGCCACCCGCCCATGCAGCCTCATGTTGAGTATATATGCAGGAATGGATTTATTCCTTGATAGTTATGGGCGTTCTTAGCATTTTTTAAAGAGAAAAATGACTATGTTACGAGAAAATGTGCGTGCTTGGCAGTGAATTTGACTCATTAAAAATATGCATATAGGGGGGAATCTACCAGTGCATCAAGGCATATATAAGCGATCCCCAAAAAATTAGTGGAGTAAAAATTGAAGCAAACCTAGTGGAGTAAAATTTTAGTCCACTAACGATGACCGCACCTAGCCGATCCCCTATAGTTATGGGAGTAAAATCAAATTTGTGGTCGTTCTGTATACTAGCCACACAAACACAATCTCTACACAATACATATATTAATATCTTTCAAATTAAAGCATGGATAGAAATACTCATCATAACATAAAGTTTCATTATCGCGTTTTTCAAATTTAAACATACGAAGTTCACCCACAAGACATCACTTAAAACACAATGTTTGATCCAAAATCACCACAAACATAGCATGTATACATTGTGGATTGAGCCAATCTTTGGCATGCACCACCACCCGCTCGGCCACCATCACTTGAAAGTGCGTTATATCGACTAGAGGGGGGTGAATAGGTGATTTTTATGAATTCTTCACTGAGGAATTTGCTGGTGAGGAAATTCCTAACTGAAGAACTACTTGCAGCGGAATAAGTACTCAGAAGTAAATATAACAGAACACAAGCATAGTCATCATGATGAAATGAAGACAAGCACAGAGTACAGAAAGCGTAAACACAGGATAACACAAGAAAAAAGACGGACAAACTGAAGAAACTGAACTGAGAAAATTGAGAAAGTCTTCAGTCAAAGTCTTCAAACAGATATGAATAGGTACACAACAACAGACATGAGGAAATGAAAAGAGTTGAGGAAATAAAACCAGTAAGCTCGGTGAAGACAATGATTTGGTAGACCAGTTCCAACTACTGTCTCATTTGTACATCTAGTTGGAGCGGCTGAGTATTTAAACTCGAGGACACCCAGTCCCGGACACACAGTCCTCACCGTATTCTCCTTGAGCTAAGGTCACGCAGACGTCGCCCAATCACTCGTGGTAAGTCTTTAGGTGACTTCCGAACCTTCACAAACTCGGTCACTCGGCGATCCACAATTCCTCTTGGATGCTCTAGACCTTGACACCTAACCGTCTGGAAGAAGCACAGTTTTCAAAGGAAACAAGCGTCGGATCCACGCAGGATCAATCTCTTCAGTGATGCTCAATCACTTTGGATTTGTAGGTGTTGGGTTTGGGTTTTCCTCACTTGATGATTTTCACTCAAAGTCCTCGGAGAATGGGATGCTCTCAATTGACAAGTGTCAGTTTCTCTCAGAGCAGCCAACCAGCTAGTGGTTGTAGGGGGCGGCTATTTATAGCCTAGGGAGCAACCCGACATGATAAGAAATAAATGCCCTTGTCTGATATGACCGTTAGGTGGGTAGATATTTTGGGACAGCTGGCGCATAGCACAGCAACGGTCGGAATTTTGACTCTCAAATTCCTCAGGGCTATCATGTTCCTCACTATGTAGGCAATTCGCACTGGCGAATTCCTAACTCCTCAGTCGAAACAAACTCCTCAGAGACCAGAAGAACTTTGTCTCTGTCACTGAAGAATATGACTGAACTGTATGAGATTTCTAATGGCCTCACTCGAAGGGATTGGTAGGTCTAGGATTTTGAGTTGAGCATCACATGGAAATTTTTCCTTGGTATTTCCTCGACCCCCTTTAACGGTACGGTGTTTCCTATGACTCAAGAAAGATAAAATAAAACTACGAAAACAAAAGTCTTCACGCTTCATGTTGCTCGAATGAATATCATGTCTTCAAGGTTACACCAATTTCTTCACTTTCAAAGTCTTCAGGAAGTCTTCAGAAATCCAAAGTCTCCAGTTGAAGAACTTCATTTTTAGGGGTCGACTTTCTCTGTAAATATCAAACTCCTCATAGACTCATAGACCTGTGTACACTCACAAACGCATCAGTCCCTTAACCTATAAGTCTTCAATACACCAAAATCACTAAGGGGCACTAGATGCACTTGCAATCTCCCCCTTTTTGGTGATTGATGATAATATAGGTTAAGTTTTCAACGGGGATGAATATATAAAGTGTAAATACTGATGTTGAGGAATTTGATTGCAAGATATAGAAGAACTCCCCCTGAAGATGTGCATAGTAAGGAATTTGCTTTTGAAGCAATGCACACTTGAAGAGTAAATCATGAAGATCTCCCCCTATATCTGGTAATTCATACACGCATTTGATATATAATATGAAGAATTTGAAATGCACGATGAAATATGGTGACTGATGTAATTCAGCATGCGTGCATTGACATTAATGAGGAATAAGCATGCAGAAGAACACAACAAAAGTATCAGGCCACCATAGAGTTTAAGATTACAACTCAATCCGGCAAGGTCATCAGAAGAACGAGAGTTGTAACTTAGCAAAAAACGCCCCATAGAATAGACCCCCTTGAAGACTAACTCAAATTTCTCCCCCTTTGTCATCGAATGACCAAAAGGGTTGAAACTGAGGACTAACGCCCCTGAAGAAAATCATGATGATGGAGGAGCGCCAGCGTTGTCAGGGTCTTGAGTCGTTGTAGGGCCTGCTGCAGTGTCGTCCAAGTCTTCATCGTCCGTGGCATATGATGAAGAATATGAGATGGCCACCAAGGAAGGAACCTTGACCTTCTTGTATTTCTTCGGTGGAGGAGCAGACCAGTCGAAGTCTTCCCTGAAGCCCATTTGCTTCAAATCTTCTTCACCATATAGATGTGAAAGAATAGCCCAGGTGCGATCAAACACTTCATGGAGGTAGTAATGGTTTTTCTTCACTGCATTATGTGTGGAAGTCATGTTGTGAAGAATAGAGCCAAACTGACGCTTAACCCACTTGTGGTTTTGATCCACCTTTTGGTGAAGACTTATAAACAGTTCACGGTCAGTCATCACACGAGGAGCAGTAGCTTGTGGACTTGACTTGGCAGCATTGGCAGCAGAATCATGAGTGGCAGAGTCATCATTGGTGGAGTAAGATGCAGCTTTGCGGAATTGGCCATCCAATGGACGAAAGCCTTCATCTATAACAGCTGGTGACTTGCCCTTCTCATCAGATGAGGAAATTGTCCGCTTGAGGACTTCAATAGGGGGCAAGTAGCTGAGGTGATTCTGAAAATCAGCCTTGTAGTTGAGTGAAGACCTTGTTCTGAGGAATCTCATGATCCACGGTGCGTAAGGCTTCAGCTCAATGGTGAAAGTGCAACATTTGCCAGAGTCCTCATGAAGAAATCATGATAGTTGATGGGGATGCCATGCATGATGTTGAAAAGCATATTCTTCATCATTCCGATAATTGCTTCATCGGATGAGTCATGGCCTTTGATGGGACTCATGGTCTTCGTCAGAATGCGGTAGATGGTTCTTGGCACATAGAGCAATTCCTTCACGAGGAATTTGGTCCTTGGAGCTTGACCCGGCTTCAGCGGCTTCATGAGCACTTGCGTATAGTGAGCAGTGAGTTCAGGCTCATCATACATACAATGAGCACCGTTAGGTGGAGGACTGATTGGCAAGGCACGAAGCAATTCAGAGGCTAGTGCCTTGTAATGAGTGTTTTCAGTCATCCAGTCCAACACCCACGAGTTGACGTCAGCAGCATCACCTGTGATATGCAGAGTTGCGTAGAACTGAAGAATGAGCTCTTCATTCCAATCAACTATGTCAGAGCAGAAGTTCAGTAAGCCTGCATCATGAAGCATGCCGAGGACTTGAGAGAAGCAAGGCATTGATTCCATGTCCACATGAGGAATATGCTTGTGATCGAAGACTTTGTCCTTGTTGAAAAGAAGTGAGGAATAGAAGTTGGCCTGGCTGGCAGTCCAGAAATGCTTCCTTCTAAGATGAGCATTGTCATAGGGGTTGAATTCAGTGAAGAACACGTGCTCGCCGAAGAAATCATCAGCCTTGAATTTTTGCTTCTTGGAGAAGGGATCCTTTGGCTTGGGCTGAGGAGTGTCAGTCAATTGCATCACCACCTCAGGAATCGCAATCTCAGGTTCCTTGGGCTGAGGAATTTCAGGCTCTTCTGCAGCTTCAGCCTGGTTCTTCATTTCCTCATTTACATTTTCTTCAGCACTAGTGGCTGGAATTTCTTCATGAACACTTGGGGTTGCATGAGGTTCTTCAGATCCCATTTGCACTTCAGTGGCAGCAGGGGACTGAGGAATTGCTTGGAGTGGAGTGAACATTGGTGAGTTGGGGTGCTGACTGTCCCAAAATTCATCGTTGAGCACAGGAGTGGTCAGGGCCGTCTCCAGGATTTTGGGGCCCCGGGGCGAGATGTAAATTGACCCCCTAAATTTTGAAAATGCATGCAATTGATGAACTAGTATAGGTAAAGCATGCTCTCACTCCATTATAAAACTTCAGATATGTGTTAATCAGTATAACATTTAGAAAGATATCAAATACTACCTCCACCTCATATATTATGGAACGGAGGGAGTAGTAACTAAAAAAGGCAAAGGTGGTACTAATGAAAAAAGATCAGACCTTAAAATCTGAACGATCAGCTACCTTGAATAATCTTTGATGCATGAGTTAATACATCCAAAAATAGATTTATCAATCTATGTAAAGTCTGGATGACAATAGAAAGAGTAGGGAAAATAGAAAGAGTACAAGAAATCTAAATTTCAACAAATCTACTTACCCAACAGATAAGAAAGGATAGGTAGGAGGCAGCAGGCAGAGGGCAGACGATCTGATGATTGGGCGCCGGTCGTTCGTAGCTTTATGGGAGTGGTCGAGCGGAGCAGTATGGCAGGCGTCCGGCTAGTCATGCGTGATTGCCGGTGAACAGCGAGCGGGAGCAGCGATCGGGGAATTGGAATAGTCACCACGCAACGATGCGTGATTGATCGGTTACAGAGGAAAAGGGAAACAGGAATCAGGCGTGGGCGTATGGGGCTCGAGCGATCAGCAGGCTTTGCTTTGACGGGCCTTCCACTCCCCTCCTAGGCTGACTTGTACTTGCACATTTGGGGGGCCCAAAAATTTGGGGGCCCTGTGCGGTCGCCCAGTTTGGCCCCCCTTGTGGACGGGCCTGGGAGTGGTACAGCCAATGTCCACATCCTCATCCTCTATTTCTTCAACACCTGCCTCTTCAGAAGTGAATTGAGGCATAGGTGAGGAAATGACTGGAGTTGAAGGGATTTCATCCACTTCAATTTCTTCGTCCAACTGCTCCGTCGAAGCAGCAGAAGGAGTTTCTTCATCGGATTCATTGGGAATCACATAATCTTCACCAAAAGGAACAAGGTCCTTTGATGGCATGGAGGAGACTGGAATGGCATCAAGTGGGTTGTCAATTGAGCTAGTCAGTGGCTTCATCTTCTTCGGAGCTGAAGAATTAGATGAAGTTGATGCCTTCCTTTTCTTCACAGCTTCACGCTCTGCAGCCTTGGTCTTCTTTGCATCTGATGCAGATGGAAGGATCAGAGTTGGTGTAGGCGCAGGAGGTGCAGAGGACTTTGGTTCATTTTCCTCAGGCTCAACTGATGCAGTTGCCCTAACTTGTTCACTTTCTTCACGCGCACCACTAGTGGATGCCCTGGCAATATCTTCAGCGGCTGGAATGGAGTCATCAGCCCTGGCACTCTCAGTTTCTTCAGCAGCCTGATTGTCATCAGCGGTGCTGGCATGTTCTTCAGTAGGCTGAGCAGATGCTTCAGCCTGAGTAACTTCAATGTGCACAGGAGGAGCAGCACTTGAAGTGAATTTCTTCGTCAGACTAACGAACCGCACCTTGGCGCCCTTCCAATCTGCATAGTAGCGATCGAATTCATCACTCAATTGCTTGATTTCAGCTTGCAAAGCAAGGAGCTGATCAAGGGTGAGAGTGAGGACAATGTCCTTGAGGTAGCGTTGTTTCTTGTACTGCGCTTTCTTCAAACTTCTGCCTTGTTCAAATTTCCATTTTTCTTCCTCAATGAAGGCAGTCAAAACATGACTCTGGCTAGGAGTGAGGTTCATCTCCGGCAAAGGCGTGTTAGGGTCCTTGTTGGTGTCAAAACCGGCAGATCTCGGGTAGGGGGTCCCGAACTGTGCATCTAGGCGGATGGTAACAGGAGACAAGGGACACGATGTTTTTACCCAAGTTTGAGCCCTCTCGGTGGAGGTAAAACCCTACTCCTGCTTGATTAATATTGATGATATGGGTAGTACAAGAGTAGATCTACCACGAGATCAGAGAGGCTAAACCCTAGAAGCTAGCCTATGGTATGATTGTTGTTCGTCCTACGAACTAAAGCCCTCCGGTTTATATAGACACCAGAGAGGGCTAGGGTTACACAGAGTCGGTTACAATGGTAGGAGATCTACATATCCGTATCGCCAAGCTTGCCTTCCACGCCAAGGAAAGTCCCATCCGGACACGGGAAAGTATTCAATCTTGTATCTTCATAGTCTAGGAGTCCGGCCAACGGTGATAGTTCGGCTATCTGGACACCCCCTAGTCCAGGACTCCCTCAGTAGCCCCCGAACCAGGCTTCAATGATGATGAGTCTGGCGTGTTGATTGTCTTCGGCATTGCACGGCGGGTTCTTCTCCAAATCCTGTGTTGAATAGTGTCCGGCTTCTTGTGAATATCGCGCCACTCGGCTTCCACGCCCAATAATGGCCATCTTCCACGTGTTGAATGAATGTGAAAAGCCAGGGTATTTTTTCATTTACCCCCCTAGCTGCGCAAATGAGCCGCCTATAAAAGGGACGGGGATCTAGATCCGCATCACACCATCCTCCCTCCGCGAGCATTCATTGGAGCGCCTTTGACAAAAATCCATTCCATCATGGACAGTCGATGTGGCTCCTCCTCTCGCGCTCCCAGCCCTCAGCCTGGAGATCTGGAGAGATGCTCGGTCCCACATAGTAAGCTAGTGACTCTCCAAACCAAGGGATTTCTTCCCCCAGCCTTCATGGTTCCGGTTCAAGCCGGACTCGCCACCTATAAGGGCGGAAAGCAAGCGGAGAGCGTCCCCGATCCTTCCAAAGGAGAGCGGGTATGCTTTTTCTCTTATTTGATAAGAGGACTCGGATTTCCAATACATCCGTTTCTCCGGGGGCTCTTGGAGTTCTACGGCCTCCAGCTGCACCACCTTACGCCTGCCTCCATTCTGCACATCGCGGGCTTCATGGCCCTTTGCGAACTGTTCTTGGGCGTCGAGGCTCATTTTGCGCTATGGAAGAGATTATTCTGCCTCGTACCCCGTTCTCATGAGGGGTCAATATATCAAGTGGGCGGAGCCGAGCTATGGCGCATCGCCGGGACCGGATATCTATCCGGAACCCCGAGGAAGGCGTCCGAAGACTGGCCTTCGGAATGGTTTTATATAGAAGACGCCCCGCTACCGGATCCCATTCGGACCGGCCTCCCGGAGTTCAGCAATGTTCCCTTGAAGAAACGCCTAAGTTGGCGTCCGCGGAGCTCTCAAAGGGAGAATGATAGGGACGTCATTTACCTGATGGGCCGAATAAGACTATTGGCTCATTCCGGACTGACCATGATCGGGGTCATGGCCACATGCATTATGCGGGGGGTGCAGCCGCTCCAGTACAGGGGCCACCCCATGTGGGATTTCAACGGGGAGGATGATGCCACCCGCCATGGCCGTAAGGGGCCGGGATCGGTCGCCGATCTGGTGAAGATCTTGCCCGGCCTGTACAAAGGGGAGGAGGAGGACTTCCTTCGTGCTAGTCCATTGAACGAATTTTCTATGAACAACCCTCGAAGCTGGGTAAGCGGACATTTCTTTTTGCCTATCCGATCCATATTCCCATGGTTAAGTATCTCATTTTGTGATTTCGACGCAGGAACTGCGCCGGGCTGTAGAGGATATACACAACCCGCCTCCACAACCCGAGGACCCGGAACGGTCCCTCGATCCGACCTCCGAAGAGGATCCAGACATAAAGGTGGAGCTGATCGATGGGGTGTTCCACCAACTTAGCATCGACAATGCTTTGGTCGCCATTACGGCCGACTACCCCGGAATATTTCCAGCTTCCCAGGTAACTGTGACCGAAGTCCTGATACCATGACCCATCCGTGCTTATTTCTGACCACCGCATACCAATGGTGTTCCGCAGGAGGTGCCTTTGAGGCGGGAAGCCGAGCCCGCGGCGGCTGGCCAACAAGGGGCAGCTCGGCCCAGCAGGCAGAAAAGAAGTGTGGTGCGGATCGAGACGTCGCCGCAACGGTATGGCGTGCCGCCGTGTTCCAAGGGAAGACCCCTGGAAGGCATACTAACGCTCGTGATCTTTTCAGGAAGAAGAGCGCTCGCCGGACTGTGCCCGGAGAGGTAGCCAATCGAGCCTCCGCCAGCCAGGCTCCAACGCCAGGTCCGGAGGGGGAGGCGAACACAAAGCGCGCGTCGGATGCTCCTCCAACAGAGGATGCCGACAGATTGTCCGCCACCAAATCTGAGGTGGAGAGTGCCATGAATCACAGGCGCCGCCGGACAATCCTTCGTGACACATGTTTCTCCCAAGAGGCATTGAATGCCTTTAATTCGGGAGATGCACACCTCCGTGCCGCTCAAGATGGTCTAGCCAGAGCCACTGAGCAGTATGTGAAAGACATACGGGTGAGGAATTTTGACAGTTATATATGCCAGTAGCCCCCGAGACTTAAAATAGTTAGAATAACTGATTTAAGGATCATTTGTTATGCAGGATCTTACAGAAAAGAATACCCACCTGTCCCAGGAGCTTCAAGAGTGTAGGGCCCAACTTGAGGCCGCACTAGCCGCCACTGGGGGAGCCACAGAGACCCCCTCCGGTAATATATACTTCGAATGATAAGTAGTTTGTGAAGTGCGGCGTGTGTATAAGTCTGACAATAATATTGCAGATGGCGCCGGACTAGATCCGGACAGGCAATAGCTACTACGCCAGCTAAAGGCCGGCGAGAAGGTGCTTACAAGGGTGAGGCAAGAGAAAAATAACCTCCAAGGTGCCAACACCCAGCTGGGCGAGGAACTAAAAGATGTTCGTGCCTAGCTATCTGACTCCGTTAAGGAGAATCGGCGGCTTCGTCGCGACATTTATAGTAAGTGCTTGAGCGAACTTTTGAAAAGAAGAGTTTGGCGAGGAAGTCGATTAATAGAAATATGTCTGTAGATATGCTCACAGGTCGTCCTGCAGAGGAAATGCCCGGTTCAATGGGTGACCTACTTCCCGAGCTGCTGCAATTGCACGAACGAGTTCGGCAGGTGATGAGAGGCGTCGCCCAGGCCTTGTGGCCCTCCATCTCCCTACCCGAAGGCCTTGGAGAGCTTGCAGAGAAGCTTCAGGGAGCACGGCGGCGCTTCCGGCTATGGAAGATATCGGCCTGCCGTCAAGGCGCCAGGGAGGCCTGGGCCATGGTGAAGACGCGGTACACGAAGGCTGACCCAAACCACATGGCCGAGGTCAGACCTATGGGGCCTGATGGGAAGGAGATCCCTGTGAGCTTAGTGTACGGCCAAGTAGAGTTGGCCGCGAAGTATTCCCAGCGGGACTGTAAACTAGACAGCCTATTAGATGGTATTGAAGAGGAATACAATCAGTTAATTTTACTATGTAATTTAAAATGACATGTAAAATGCCTTCTAGCCGGATTGTAGATCGTTTGTCGTAGCGGACCTTTTCGCTTCAACCTCGGGACCCGACAGTCCGGAGTGTGTCCGAATACCCTCACGGTTATGTAAGAACGGGGACATGCGTGGAGACCAGGCGTAGGGGTCATGAGTGCATTATCAGACAAGTGCCCGACTAGTTATGTTATATTACATGGTTAGTAAGAAACATCTTCCAGGGAGAATAGTTCCGTTAAGGGTTCCTTTCCCTGGGTGGCATGCCCTAAAGTGCATGTCCGGACTGCAAAAAAAGCAGAAAAACATCTGGGGGCAGATAAATGAATAAGTAAGAATTCGTCCTTTCGGCTTCACCCAGTCTGAGGTATGCGTCCGGCTGACCCGGCGGTAACAATCGCAGAGGTGCTCCCTTTACCACCTAGCCGAACAATTGGGAACGTAGGGGTAAGCACAGGAGCCAGGCAACCCAGCTTGGCCAAAACTTAAGTCATATCGATGCATATAATGGTGAATAAAAGGTACATGCGGAAGTGTGACACATGTGTTGGGCATAAAGCCCGTATAAAAAAGCTTCTTTTAAAGAAGCCCCCAGGTATACTTAGTGCGAATAACGCGTCAAGTGTGTGCGAACAATGCGCAAACGAGCCTTCAACGGCTTCAGCAAAAAGGAGGGAGAAGGAGAGAAATAAAAGACATTTAAAGTATAAAATATAGACGGAGGAAGGAGACGAACTCAGAGTCCGGCGCTAGGCGTAGAATCTTCGGAGACGGGCTGAGTTCCATGGGTTCGGCTCAAGTCGGTTATGATGCGTTCCGCAGACGGTATGCTCCGCCGGTCAGGACTTGGTCGATGATGAAGGGACCCTCCCATTTGGGTTTGAGTTACTGCCATTATTTCGTGGGCTAAATGTGTTATTTCATTGGCAGAACCACCGATTGTGTCAGAATGTTCGGTGTTGGGTGGTGCGGTTGTGCCCGGATTGTTGTTTCCGGACTCCCCTTCCCATAGTACGGATGGCTTGAACAGCCGCTCTAGGAAGATATTGGGAGGGACGACATCGCGCTTTGTGCCAATGCGTGCCAATACGTCCGCCGCCTGGTTATTATCCCGGGCTATATGGTGAAATTCAAGCCCTTCAAACCGAGCTGACATTTTTAGGACGGCGTTACTGTAAGCTGCCATTTTCGGATCCTTGGCATCGAAGTCTCCATTTATTTGGGATATCGCGAGGTTTGAATCCCCGCGCACCTCTAGGCGTTTAATGCCCATGGAGACCGCCATCCGGAGGCCATGTAGAAGGGCCTCGTATTCGGCTGTGTTGTTGGAGTCCGTGTACATTATCTGAAGTACGTATTGGACTGTGTCTCCGGTTGGGGACGTCAGGACGACGCCAACCCCCAGGCCGGCCCACATTTTGGAGCCGTCGAAGTGCATGATCCAATTGGAATATGAGCCGTACTCTTTAGGGAGTTCGGCTTCAGTCCATTCGGCGACGAAGTCAGCCAAAACTTGCGACTTGATAGCTCGCCGTGGTTTATAGGTTATGTCGAATGGGAGGAGCTCGATGGCCCATTTTGCAATCCGGCCAGTCGCGTCGCGGTTGTTTATATTGTCATTAAGAGGTACTTCGGATGCTACTGTTATCGAACACTCTTGAAAGTAGTGTCGTAGCTTCCGGGATGCCATGAACACCGCGTACGCTATCTTTTGATAATGTGGATACCGGGACTTGCATGGAGTTAGGACAGTGGACACATAGTAAACTGGTTTTTGAAGGGGGAACTTGTGTCCGTCCGTTTCTCGTTCGACGATGAGCACCGCGCTTACAACTTGATGTGTTGCCGCGATATATAATAACATTGGTTCGCCCATGTTTGGCGCGACCAGGACCGGATTTGTAGCCAATATGGCCTTTATTTCTTTGAGTCCGGCCGTGGCGGCATCCGTCCACTCGAAGAGTTCGGTGCGCCGGAGGAGGTGATAAAGGGGTAATGCCTTTTCTCCCAAACGGGAGATAAAGCGACTTAGAGCCGCCACGCATCCAGTCAATTTTTGTATTTGTTTGAAGTCTTTTGGGATATCCAATTGTGACAGAGCTCGGATCTCTGCTGGGTTTGCTTCAATTCCTCTACCGGATACAATGAAGCCCAAGAGCTTTCCGGCTGGTACGCCGAAGACGCATTTTTTCAGATTCAGCTTAATGTCGTATGTTCGGAGATTGTCGAATGTGAGCCTCAAGTCGTCTACTAGAGTTTCGACATGCTTGGATTCGACGACCACATCATCTACGTATGCCTCCACTGTTTTGCCGATCTGGTTTGCCAGACATGTCTGAATCATGCGCTGATATGTTGCGCCGGCGTTTTTGAGCCCGAAGGGCATTCTGTTGAAGCGGAATGGGCTGTATGGAGTGATGAATGCCGTTCCTGCTTGGTCTGGCTTTGCCATCTTAATTTGGTGGTAGCCGGAGTATGCGTCGAGGAAGCACAATGAATCGTGCCCTGTGGTAGCGTCGATAATTTGATCGATGCGGGGAAGGGGGAAGGGATCCTTTGGGCAAGCCTTGTTAAGGTCCTTGAAATCGACACACAGGCGCCATGATTTGTCCTTCTTTGGTACCATTACCAGGTTTGCTAGCCAGTCCGGATGTTTTATATCTCTGATGAATCCGGCCTCCAATAGTTTGGCTAGCTCCTCTCCCATTGCCTGTCTCTTGGGTTCGAAAAATCACCGAAGAGCCTGTTTGACTGGCTTGAATCCTTTTAGGATATTTAGGCTGTGCTCAGCCAGCCGGCATGGGATTCCTGGCATGTCTGAAGGGTGCCAGGCAAAAATGTCCCAATTTTCCCGTAGGAATTCTCGTAGTGCGGCGTCTACGTCAGGGTTTAATTGTGCCCCAATGGATGCCGTCTTTGTAGGGTCTGTTGGATGGACTTGGAATTTGACTATTTCGTCCGCTGGCTTAAAAGAGGTGGACTTGGATCTTTTATCGAGTATCACATCGTCCCTGTTCACCGTGGAGCGCAGCGTAGTGAGTTCCTTGGCCGCTAGTGCTTCGGATAGTGCCTCTAGGGCTAGTGCAGCTGTCTTATTTTCGGCGCGGAGTGCTATGTCCGGATCACTGGCAAGAGTGATGATTCCGTTGGGCCCGGGCATTTTGAGCTTCATGTACCCGTAATGGGGTATAGCTTGAAAAATTGTGAATGCCTCTCGCCCTAATAAAGCATGATATCCGCTGCTGAACGGGGCTACTTGGAACGTGACCTCCTCGGACCTGTAATTTTCCGGCGATCCGAACACCACATCCAGTGTGATTTTTCCTGTGCAGCATGCTTCCTGACTAGGAATTATTAATCTAAAGGTTGTGCTGCTTCGCTCAATGCGGCTCCAGTCTATTTCCATTTTTTGAAGGGTTTCCTCGTAAATGATGTTTAATCCGTTGCCGCCGTCCATGAGTACCTTAGTAAGGCGAAAGCCATCCACTATTGGGCTGAGGACCAATGCGGCTGGTGCTCGGGCTGTTCGGAATTTAGGTTCATCACTGGCGTTAAAGGTAATAGCCGTGTCACTCCATGGATTTATTGTTGCTACTTGGTAGACTTCGGCAAGGATGCGGAGTGTTCGTTTCCACATATTATTTGATGCGGAAGTCTCGAAGACTGTTAATACCGTACTGGTATTGCTGGGCTGGTTCTCTGGAGCTAGAAGCTCTTCGCCACTTTTGGCCACCTGCCGTAGTATCCAACATGCTCGAAGGCTATGAGTTGGAGTGGCGCCCTCTGTACTATGAATTTTGCAGGGTCCATTGAGCCATCCCTCCAGTACAGTTCCGTACCCTTTAGGTTTTTTTTGCTTTTTGGTATTTAACCCAGGTGCCTGGCGATGATGCACCCTTTTATTTCGGACTAGGGTTGTATTTGGGGCCGGATTATCCCAAAATTTGGTTTCGGTTTTCCAGGCGCTCTCCATCGCACAGTACTTTCGTACTATGGACGCCAAGTCGGCAAAGCGTGTAATTTCACGACGACTTATGACGTTTAGGATTCCCTTGTCCGTGAAATTATTGTGGAAAAGTGAAATTGCGTCTTCCTCGCGGCACTCCTTTATCCTGTCCATAACCAAGAGGAATCTGGCCCAGTAATGTTATACTATTTCAGCGGGCTCTTGCCGGATTCGGGATAGATCGCTTATGTTTGGGTGGGCGGGTGGAATTAAATTCGGAACCCCGTCCAATCTAAGACTCAAGGGCCGAAAAGTTTCTGAACTTGGAAGCTTGGGTTTTGGGTATTGTCCAATGAATCCAGCCCGCTGCCTGACTTTAGGTTCAGGACTTGATCGACGTCCATCCCTCCGTGGGAATCCGGCATGGACGGGTCGGGAATCCGGACATAACTAGTCCTTAATATTGAAGAAGGGTCGCCGTACTGTTCCTCCACCACAGCAACGTGGTGGGTGGCCTGGGGAGAGTTGATCTCTCTCATATCGGTTTTAGGCCCAATTTGATCATAGTCTGTAGCGACTCCCAGGGCGGCGATGCGATCCAAGAGCTCATTTAAGGAGGAGAGCTCCAACGGAACTAGCTGCTCGGTGAGTTCCGAGTTGACGTGAAGATTTCTTTTGATGACCCGAGAAGTCATCATCGGCGCAGCGGCCGAACAGGTGGTCATGAGAAAACCGCCTAGCCGGAGAGTTTGGCCGATGGCCAAAGCTCCTTTAGCAACGGTGCCGTCTTTAAAGGCGGGACGAGGCATCCTTCCTGATGGCGACGGCACAGAGGAACTCTCAACGAAAGCACCAATGTCGGTGTCAAAACCGGCGGATCTCGGGTAGGGGGTCCCGAACTGTGCGTCTAGGCGGATGGTAACAGGAGACAAGGGACACGATGTTTTTACCTAGGTTCGGGCCCTCTCGATGGAGGTAAAACCCTACTCCTGCTTGATTAATATTGATGATATGGGTAGTACAAGAGTAGATCTACCACGAGATCAGAGAGGCTAAACCCTAGAAGCTAGCCTATGGTATGATTGTTGTTCGTCCTACGGACTAAAGCCCTCCGGTTTATATAGACACCGGAGAGGGCTAGGGTTACTCAGAGTCGGTTACAATGGTAGGAGATCTACATATCCATATCGCCAAGCTTGCCTTCCACGCCAAGGAAAGTCCCATCCGGACATGGGACGAAGTATTCAATCTTGTATCTTCATAGTCTAGGAGTCCGGCCAACGGTGATAGTTCGGCTATCCGGACACCCCCTAGTCCAGGACTCCCTCAGTCCTTGTGCCATAGGTCAATGAAGTCGAGGATTAACTTTGGATCCAACAGCAGTGGCACATTGCCGCCTTTGGCTCTAGCGGCCCTAGCTTGCCTGTCTCTAATGATTTCAGCAAGTTCTTCATCATCAGCCTCATCATCATTAGAGGGAACTTGGAAGGCGACCTGCTTCTTGTGAGGACTTGGTCGAAGGCCTCGCCCAGTAGTGGCCTTTTTCTTCAGCAGAGAGGGGCCAACTGAGGATTCAGGTGCAGTTGAGGAACTGGCAGATGCTCCTGAGGCAATTGAGATGCCTTGGGTCCTTTGGCATGTGGCGAGATGCACAGGTGCCGAGGATTTTGTTGGAGCAGCTGAAGACTTTGACAGAGGAGCTGAGGACTTTGATGGAGCAGTCTGAGGAATTGGCCGTGAGGGCATTGAAGAATCTGGCCTTGAGGGCATAACAGAGGAGCTTGGCCGTGAGGGCATTGAAGGATAAGCGCTTGACTTATGCGCAGGCTTCTTATGCATTGCCTTCTTTGGCTGACTAGCAGAGCCCTCAGCAGAGGTAGCAGCAGCAGCAGAGTCTGTGTTGAATTTCTTCACTGCTTACTTTGCTTGCTTGGCTAGTTTGGCCTGTCGCTTTGCCCATTCATCAGGATAATCCTCACCACGCTTGAGGGTGGTGGGATCTGCCAATTGGCCTGGTGTCAATGGAGGTCTTGGGCATGGAGGGCTGAGTGCGAGTTTCATCATATACTTGGGAGTAACATATTTGTACTCCCTCCATTCCCGTGCCCATCTCCTCTCTCTCCTTTGTATGCGCACTTTGCGCTGATTTTTGTCCTCCTTGCCAAACTTGGCCTCATCAGGAGTGCAGTAATCCTTGTATATGTCCTCAGGGATTTCAAGCGCAGTATTGACCTCAAGCCTCTTTCCTCCCTTCTGTGGCTTCTTATCAGCCATTTTCTTCAGCTGAGGATTATGAACAACTGAAGTTTCTGAAGAGGTGTGCAAATTTTCTTCGAGGAACGCTGCAAATGAGTTAAGTTAATGAGAACCTAGAGATTCAACAGCAGACATTTGTACCTGTGAACAGAGTATAGTTGCGAGGAATTTGGAGAGGTCATATGCGTTCTCGGAAGGTTTTTCGAAAAGAATAGGTTTGAGGAATTTGACCGAATGAATCTTGAGGAATTTCACAAAGCATTCTTTGTCTTATGTTCTAGAGTTGTATAGATTGAAAATACACACAATTGAGGAATCTTTCAGAAAATCATAGCTTAGAGAAACGAATCAAGAGCTGATAACATGTGAGGTGTTCATGTGTGTGAAGACTTGAAGAATAAACACATTTGAAGATTTTCAAGAGAACTTGAGAATCAAAGAGGGCAGTAAAAGTAACTTTTAATTACCCGAAGTGAAGAACTCGATGAACTGGGAAGAGTAGATGTGAAGTTTGTCAGGTCAGATCTTCCACGCCCTAAGTCGGCAGAGGAAGACGGCTACGGTGGCGGCGGAGTGAAGAAATCCACAACCGGCGCGAGTACGACGATGACGAGGTCGAGGCAGTGAAGCTCTTCCTCACGGGCGACGATGAAGTAGCAGCGGCGCCAGGGTTTCGAGAAGCTCGAGCAGGAGAGAGTGCGAGCGAGGTGAAAGTGAAGTGAGGAAGAGACAGGGGTATTTATAGAGGGAGTGAAAAACTGTTCCCCCGAGGAAATCGAACGAACGTGCCCCTGGACCTTCTCATTCGCGTGACATGTGTCACCCACGTACTGAGAGGTGGAGATCGTGTAAGATCGTGGGTGAATAGATAAGTATTATCATGAGAAGTGGAACGGTTTGAGCGGCAAAGACGAAAATTTAGATAAGATAAGTTTAAACATTTCGTTCGCAATTTCTTCAGCTGTCAAGGACACAGTGAAGATTTTGAACGAGTTTCAATTAGAACACACATGAAGAATTTGTGAATAGACTAGGTTGAGTTTAGCATAGAGGGGGAAGAGTTCGATCACATTCACTTAGCAGAAGAAAACAACTTGAAGAATTAGCAATAAGTGAATGTTGTAGAGGACATAAAACTGAAAAGAGCGAAGACAATGCAAAGTTGAAGAATTTGAAATACTGAGGAATTTCAAAAACAAAGAAAAGCTCAAATTGAAGATTTCCAACTTTGGGTGGTGGCGTAACCCACCGTATAAGAAAGCTGATTTCAGAAACCGCGTACAATTGTCGTAGGGCTCTGAGAATCAATTTCTTCACACTTAGAGGGTTAGTCTTCAACGATTGAAGAAAAACGTTACTTCGTGTGTTGCTGTAGGACCTTGAAGTATGTCTACAGGGGGGTGATTAGACTACTTGACCAATTAAAAACTTAACATTTTCCCAATTTTAGACTTTGGCAGATTTTAGCTATCTTTGGACAAGTCAAGCAATCTTCACGCAATTCAAGAAAGCATGCAAAGAGTATATGAGCAGCGGAAATTAAAGCATGCAACTTGCAAGAATGTAACGGGAAGGGTTTGGAGGATTCAAACGCAATTGGAGACACGGATGTTTTTGTCGTGGTTCTGATAGGTGGTGCTATCGTACATCCACGTTGATGGAGACTTCAACCCACAAAGGGTAACGGTTGCGCGAGTCCACAGAGGGCTCCACCCACAAAGGGTCCACGAAGAAGCAACCTTGTCTATCCCACCAAGGCCGTCGCCCACAAAGGACTTGCCTCACTAGCGGTAGATCTTCACGAAGTAGGCGATCTCCTTGCCTTACAAACTCGTTGGTTCGACTCCACAATCTTGTTGGAGGCTCCCAAGTGACACCTAGCCAATCTAGGAGAAACCACTCTCCAAGAAGTAACAAATGGTGTGTTGATGATGAACTCCTTGCTCTTGTGCTTCAAATGATTGTCTCCCCCACACTCAACTCTCTCTCATAGGATTTGGATCTGGTGGAAAGAAGATTTGAGTGGAAAGCAACTTGGGGAAGGCTAGAGATCAAGATTCATATGGTAGGAATGGAATATCTTGGCCTCAACACATGAGTAGGTGGTTCTCTCTCAGAACTGGTTAGATGGAAGTGTAGGTTTGTTCTGATGGCTCTCTCCACAAATGAAGAGGAGATGGAGGGGTATATATAGCCTCCACAAAATCTAACCGTTACACACAATTTACCAAACTCGGTGGGACCGAATCAACAAACTCGGTCGGACCGATTTAGCAAATCTAGTGGCCGTTAGGATTTTCGGTGGGACCGACATGCAACTCGGTAAGACCGATATGGTTAGGGTTAGGGCATAACGTAATCTCGGTGAGACCGATTACACAAACTCGGTGAGACCGATTTTGGTAATTAGCTAACCAGAGAGTTGGTCAGGTAAACTCGGTGGGACCGATTCGCTCTTTTCGGTGAGACCGAAATGTTACGAAAGGGAAACAGAGAGTTTACATTGCAATCTCGGTGGGACCGATCGCTCACTTCGGTTAGACCGAAACGTTACGAAGGGAAATAGAGAGATTACAATCCCATCTCGGTGAGACCGAGATCCCTATCGGTAAGACCGATTTGCCTAGGGTTTGTGGCAGTGGCTATGACATTTGAACTCGGTGGCGCCGGATAGAAAGAATCGGTAGGACCGATTTTGACTTTGGGTTTAGGTCATATGTGGATGTGAGAAAGTAGTTGAGGGTTTTTGGAGCATATCACTAAGCACTTGAAGCAAGAGGCTCATTAAGCAACACCTCATCCCTCCTTGATAGTATTGGCTTTTCCTATAGACTCAATGTGATCTTGGATCACTAAAATGTAAAATGTAGAGTCTTGAGCTTGAGCCAATCCTTTGTCCTTAATATTTTGAGGGATCCACTTTCATCATCCATGCCATGCCATTCATTGAGCTTTCCTGAAATATTTGTCTTGGAATAGCATTAGCTCAATGAGCTATATGTTGTTATGAATTACCAAAACCACCTAGGGATAGTTGTACTTTCAATCTCCCCCTTTTTGGTAATTGATGACAACATATAGATCAAAGCTTCGACAAATGATAATAAGATTGAAAAACATCGTCGCTTTGAGAAGCATGTGATAAGTAAGAGCTCCCCCTAAATTTGTGCATAGTTTAAGATTGGCTTTGGACTGCAAATGCACAATGAATTAGGCTCATGGGTTACTCTTCCATGTCACATACATCTTGGTGGAGTGCTCAAAATAATAAAGATTGAATACATGCACTCATCACCAAGCAAAGTGAATGATCATATGAGGATAAGTAAGATAATGCCATCCAACAAGCATAAATGTAGCATATGATCAAACACATGATCATCAATGTCTCACAGATAATAGCATAGTATATCAAACAAGCAAATAAAGTTTAACCACCAAAGCAAGAGAGAACAAAAAGCGACACTCTCTCTCGAAGCCTATGATCTATACATTTTTCTCCCCCTTTGGCAACAAGTTACCAAAAAGTTCATAGAAAATGCATAGTACTAGATCGACTCTCAGGCTTGATCTTCAGGTGGTGGTGTAGATAGAACGCCAAGGACGAAACATCAGTTGATGTAGATGGAGCTGGAGGTGTGGGTGCTGAAGCTGGTTGCACTGGAGCTGTAGCTGGTGCAGATGAAGTGGCTCTGGTGTGTGTCACTGGCACTGCAGCTGATCTCTGATCTCTAGGCACTCTGGCAAATGCATTTGTAGTTGTCTTGCCCTTCCTCTCCTCCATGTCATCCTGAAGCTGCTCAACAACAGACTAGATCTCAGTCACCTTCACATCTTAGTTGTAGAACTTCTACTCCATGATCCTCTCCAAGCTCTCCTGGTTTTGAGTCAAGGTGGCCAGCCCCTTCTCAATCCTCAGAGTGGATGCAATCAAGTAGCCTAGTTGATCCTGTTTTGTTTTCTGAAAGTAATGAGATGTCTCTTCCATTGTTGGCATCTTGGTAGCCTTCTCTGTCCTTGCCTTCTCCTTCTTGGCTTGAGCATGCACAGAAGATGGTTCATCTTCATCCATAACCACTTGGTTGTCCTCAAATTCTGGATAGATAGCAAAATGTTCCTTGTCCAGCAAGTATGTGCATGTGCCCATCTTGTAGTTAATCAGCTCCTGAATCTGTGGGGCATACCCACAACTTCTCTTCTGGTCTGCTGCTTTCCTCTTGATAGTCTCAACAATGAGGCTCATGACCTTGAATTTCTGTGGCACATCAAACAAGTGTAGCAAATTAATTGCATGCCCTTTGATCATGTTGTGGTCACCTGACTTGGGCAGAAGAGTGTGCCTTAGGATCCAGTTGATCGTTGGCAGCCCTGACAGAAGATAATGTACAGATCCAAATTTATGTGTCTCAACTGCAGCATCTGGGATCTCCTTGTACATATGAGCCATGGAATTGTGATCCATCTTCTTCTTGGCATAGACATCCAAGTCATCTTCCTGCTCCTTGGGTGCATTGATTAGATTTGCCCATTCCTCAATAGTTGATTGGTATCTTGTACCTTCAGACATCCAAACTTTCCTGCCATCTGGGTAGATATGTGCTGTGGAGTAGAATTGCATAATGAGCTCATCATTCCACTTTGTGAGCTTCTGCCCAACAAAGTCTGTAACTCCACAAGCAATGAAACTGTCTTGCACTCCAGGATAGTGTTCCTTATTCTCCTTCATGTAGGTCCAGTCGACCCACCTCATGTCACAAACTATAGGCTTCTTGTACAACAACACTGTCTCATAGAAATCCTGTTGTTCCTTAGTGTGGAACCTGTAATCTTGGCCTTGGGATAGCATAGGGATCAAACAACCTCCACTGTCTGAGTCATGCATCCTTTCTCAGCTTCATGTTCTCAGCCACAGGATGAGCATCATTGTGGTCTGGAATCTTTGGCTTCAGCTTTCTCAACACATGCTCTTCATCTTCTTCTTCCTTAGCAACTGTTTCAGGAACTGGGGCCTTGTTCTTCTCAGCAGCTGGTATGTTTCTAGTACTCCTCTTGGGTGCAATCTTGGCCTTGGAGGCAGCTTTGGGTGCTTCTTTGGGCTTTGATGATGCAGCCCCTGACCTTATAGCATCACCCATCAGCTTTTGTGCCTTGGGTGCTGGTGCAGCAACCTCTTCTTCCTCTTCCTCAGAGTCTCTCCTCATAGAGGGATTGCCAAGAACTTTGGTAGTGGTGGTTCTGACTCTCTTTTTATTTTTACCTTGACCAGCAGCTTCATCTTCTGACTCAATAGTAAACTTCATGGTTTCTCCAGTGGCAACCTTCCTGGGTTTGGAAGTGGGAATCCTTCTTGCAGGTGCCTTCTTCTGCACTACTGGCTTAGTGGCTACTGTTGAACCATATTCTTTCTTGACCACCTTCTTCCTGGAAGTGGCTTCATCCTCTACTGCCACATAGTCCTCATCCTCAGAGTCTGAGGTTCTTTTCTTCCTTGTCCTGGTGGCAGCTTTGGGCAAATTGCTAGGAGTGCTTCTGCTGCCATCATCTGAGGAACTAGAGGGACTAGTGCCCTCACTCATGTGAATCTGCTCTTCTGACTTGTTCTGACTGTCACTTTGGTCTGACATGATGCAAACACTGATTGCTGACCCTATGAATAGTTATAGATGAGATAGAGTGGATGCGCATCACAAAATGCAGAGATTTTTGCAAAAGAATGATTCAAAAACTTAGTTTTAGTTTTCCACAGAAAGCATTTCGGATCAACCGATTTTCAAACTCGGTGATACCGAAGCAGTTTTGGAACCTAAACTAGTGAACTCGGTCAGACCGAGTCACGGTTCGGTGGCACCGAGACTGCTAGGGTTTCACGAAGTACTAAAATTGGTCACCCCGATTAGCAATTCTCGGTCAAACCGAGAGTTACTAGTGCAATGGCGTTAGCCGAATCGGTGGGACCGAGTTTTTCAACTCGGTGGGTCCGAGATGGTTTCGGCGGAAACCTAACCCTAAATTTTCAAATTGCATCTATTCTAAGGATTGTTTTGACTGGATAGAGGTGTTTCAATCGTGGCAAGAATCATAATGAACACAATGTGCTGAGAATCAGACGAGGATAGCACTGTGATCGAGTTCATACCCTAGTTCGGCAATGAACTCGCTACGGCGGCAACGGCGGAGATGAAATCCGTTGACGGTGGCGGAGACCAGCGACAGGAGGCGGCTGGCGACGAAGTCGACGATCCGGAGACCTAGAAGGCAGAGCGAGCTATGCGCGGGCGAAGAGGTTTGGAGAAAGTTTTCCAAATTTTTGCCCGTGTGAATATATAGCCCGACACTGTCGGTGTGACCGAGTGGAACGACTCGGTGGCACCGAGATGCATAACTGTTGACAGTTACAGCAACTCGGTGTGACCGAAAAGTTCAAATCGGTTGCACCGAGATTGAAAACCTAGATCGACTTAGTGATCTCGGTATGACCGAAATGGAAGAATCGGTCAGACCGAAAAGCACAAAGAAGTTTTGGAAGTTTAAGTCTATGACGAATCGGGGACTCCGAGTGCTCCTCACACAGAGTGGTTCGAATCTGACTTGATCAAATTTTGTGATGTAGCATGAATAGAGTTTGAGACGAGAAAAGCATAGATAGCTAGAGAAGGTTCTTAGGCATTCTTGTCCATCCACTTGGCAAAGAAAAAGAAACCAATCAATCAAAACAACAAGTGGATGTCCTCGAATGAGTAAAATATGCAACCAACATGCTCACACAATAAAATGGCAAATGAAATATGTGGCAAAGCATGCACAACCAATTCTAGCATCTATCAAACAATTGGCGATGACTAGGTCATCTATATATGAGTATATTGACTTAGGAGTCAAATGAGAACATTTGATCATAGGTCATACTCATCGTTTAAGCTCAAGTGGGGTTACCACTTTTACATAATGCATTGATGTGTTCACATCATTAGAGTTGCTTTGACTCAATTCTTAGAGTTAAGCTCCCCCTAGATGTGAGATCCCCCTTAGAGGGATGAACTAACCTTGGGTTTTGTCGATGATGACTTCATGTAGGTGTTGAAGATGTGGATGCTCAATGTTGATGTAGATCATTTGGAGCAATCCTTTGGAGTGAGTTGCACTTTCAATACCTACATGGGTTAGTCCCACAAGGAACAAACAAGAATATCCATAGACATAGAGTGATGCACACACAAGATGATGTCCATGAAAACATTAGGTTACCTTGTCCCTTGCCTTACCAACATGAGGGTTTGTGACTCCTTGAACTAGTGCAAGATATGGAAGTTGATTGCACTTGTCCTTGCCATAATGATATGAGTGAAGAATGTTGGCGGAGTCACCCTCAAGAACTCTCTAGTTCTTCTTCTTCGGGATCCACATCATCTTGATGGGAATCCTTGGAGTTGTAGTTGTACTTGATGAAGTAGAACTTGACGTAGTCTTGGGAACCCACTTGACCAAGGCCTTAGGTGCTTCTTCAAATGCATCAATCTCCTCTTGAAGCTTGTCCTTGCCTTTGTTCTTGTGGTCTTGTGGTGGAAGATCATCTTGTGCTTGTGTTCCCTTGAAGGAAGTAGGATCATACTTCTCTTGTTGAGGAACAAACTTCGTCTTGGGGTATTGATCTTCTTCCCACTCAACTCCATTGGCATTGAACTTTCGTTCAAAACCAACACCTTGATTCTTCCGGTGCCTTCCTTGCTTGCGTACAATTTCCTCGAATTGCTTACTCCCGGCAAGGCTCTTGTATACACCTTTCTCTATAATTCCCTTCAATAAGCTATTTTCTTGCTCAAGTGTAACTTGGCTAAGAGAATCATTAGTGGAATCAAGAGAACTACTAGAAGCAACAATATTGGATTTGGCATTATTATTGTTACTACTAGAGGAAGAATCTTTCTTGTTCTTGTTACTAGACTTGACTTGAGGCATGTAAGTAGATAAGAGTAAACGCTTGGCAATGTAAGAAGAACTTTTCTTACGGAGATCATCATTGATTGCCTTTAAGAACTCATGCTCTTGCTCAAGATTGAGCTTTTCAAAGCGTAACTTCTCATGAGCCCTTAAAAGTTCTCGATGATCTTCGAAGATAGTTTCATGAGCTAACTTAAGAGTGTTTAGTTCTTTAGTTAGAAGCTCAATCTTCTCCTTATCATTGTCATTCGTTTTATCTTGATTAGCATGATTAATTGACGTTTCATCATAGTATTCATTACTAGAGTTGTCAATAAGTAAATCATCATCACCTAACAAGTCATCTTCATCACTATTAAAATCAACATACTCGGGGTGTGTTACCTTAGGACCTTTGGCCATGAAGCATCTTCCAATTCCTTCATTTGGTGAATCAAATATGTCGTAGGAGTTGGTTGACACAAGTGCTAGACCGGCAACACCTTCATCTTGAGTATATTCGGAGTCGGAGTGATAGCTTCTCTCGGAGTGATTGTCGGAGTCGGAGCCGGATACCCATTCACCAACATGAGCTTGATGTCTTCGTTTTGTGTAGCTCTTTGATGACTTGTCCTTCCTTTCCGAATCCTTGCTTCTCCGTGAGGGTCTTCGTTCATAACGATCATCTCTACTCCTTCTCTCTCTTGGTGGTGATTCTTCTCTTCTACTTCTTCTTTTTGGAGAATCTTCTCTTCTTTTGTAGGGTGCCGTACACTCATTGGAATAGTGTCCGGGTCTCCCACAATTGTAGCAATTGCGCTCTCGACTAGAAGATCTTTTGTCATTGTAGGACCTTGACTTAGAGCTTCTTTCTTTGCTTCTACTCTTGTAGAATTTGTTGAAGTTCTTCACCATTAAGCTCAATTCTTCATTGAAGGTTTGTTTCTCACTTGATGATGTGGGGGCTTCACATGAGGCTTTGTAAGCACCACTTGACTTGTTGTGAAGTTCCTCCTTATCCTTGAGTGACATCTCATGAGCAACAATTCTTCCAATGACTTCCGTTGGCTTGAGATCTTTGTAATTTGGCATCATTTGGATCAATGTGCACACAATATCATACTTTCCATCCAATGCTCTTAGGATCTTCTTGATGATGAATTTGTCGGTCATCTCTTCACTTCCTAAGCCGGCAATCTCATTTGTGATAAGAGCAAGCCTAGAGTACATTTCAGAGACACCTTCACCATCCTTCATTTTGAACTTGTCAAGCTGACTTTGGAGCACATCCAACTTGGATTCCTTGACGGAGTCGGTACCTTCATGCATATCAATCAAAGTATCCCAAATTTCCTTTGCATTCTCAAGACGGCTGATTTTGTTGAATTCTTCGGGGCACAAGCCATTGAAGAGGATATCACAAGCTTGAGCGTTGTATTGCAGCATCTTCAATTCATCCGCACTAGCTTCACGGTTCGGCTCTCTCCCATCAAAGAATTCACCTTGCAAGCCAATACACACAATAGCCCAAACGGCGGGGTTATGTCCGAGAATATGCATTTTCATCTTATGCTTCCAACTAGCAAAATTAGTGCCATCAAAGTAAGGACCTCTACGGTGATAATTTCCCTCGCTAGACGCCATACTCTCCTAGGTTGTGAAACCAAGGCTATGACCACCAAAAGCTATGGAAATCAAAGCAAATGGAGACCAAAGCTCTGATACCACTTGTAGGACCTTGAAGTATGTCTAGAGGGGGGTGATTAGACTACTTGACCAATTAAAAACTTAACCTTTTCCCAATTTTAGACTTTGGCAGATTTTAGCTATCTTTGGACAAGTCAAGCAATCTTCACACAATTCAAGCAAGCATGCAAAGAGTATATGAGCAGCGGAAATTAAAGCATGCAACTTGCAAGAATGTAAAGGGAAGGGTTTGGAGGATTCAAACGCAATTGGAGACACGGATGTTTTTGTCGTGGTTCCGATAGGTGGTGCTATCGTACATCCACGTTGATGGAGACTTCAACCCACGAAGGGTAACGGTTGCGCGAGTCCACGGAGGGCTCCACCCACGAAGGGTCCACGAAGAAGCAACCTTGTCTATCCCACCATGGCCGTCGCCCACGAAGGACTTGCCTCACTAGCGGTAGATCTTCACGAAGTAGGCGATCTCCTTGCCCTTACAAACTCCTTGGTTCAACTCCACAATCTTGTCGGAGGCTCCCAAGTGACACCTAGCCAATCTAGGAGACACCACTCTCCAAGAAGTAACAAATGGTGCGTTGATGATGAACTCCTTGCTCTTGTGCTTCAAATGATAGTCTCCCCAACACTCAACTCTCTCTCATAGGATTTGGATCTGGTGGAAAGAAGATTTGAGTGGAAAGCAACTTGGGGAAGGCTAGAGATCAAGATTCATATGGTAGGAATGGAATATCTTGGCCTCAACACATGAGTAGGTGGTTCTCTCTCAGAACTGGTAAGTTGGAAGTGTAGGTTTGTTCTGATGGCTCTCTCCACGAATGAAGAGGAGGTGGAGGGGTATATATAGCCTCCACACAAAATCTAACCGTTACACACAATTTACCAAACTCGGTGGGACCGAATCAACAAACTCGGTCGGACCGATTTAGTAAATCTAGTGACCGTTAGGATTTTCGGTGGGACCGACATGCAACTCGGTAGGACCGATATGGTTAGGGTTAGGGCATAACGTAATCTCGGTGAGACCGATTACACAAACTCGGTGAGACCGATTTTGGTAATTAGCTAACCAGAGAGTTGGTCAGGTAAACTCGGTGGGACCGATTCGCTCTTTTCGGTGAGACCGAAATGTTACGAAAGGGAAACAGAGAGTTTACATTGCAATCTCGGTGGGACCGATCGCTCACTTCGGTTAGACCGAAACGTTACGAAGGGAAACAGAGAGATTACAATCCCATCTCGGTGAGACCGAGATCCCTATCGGTGAGACCGATTTGCCTAGGGTTTGTGGCAGTGGCTATGACATTTGAACTCGGTGGCGCCGGATAGAAAGAATCGGTAGGACCGATTTTGACTTTGGGTTTAGGTCATATGTGGATGTGAGAAAGTAGTTGAGGGTTTTTGGAGCACATCACTAAGCACTTGAAGCAAGAGGCTCATTAAGAAACACCTCATCCCTCCTTGATAGTATTGGCTTTTCCTATAGACTCAATGTGCTCTTGGATCACTAAAATGTAAAATGTAGAGTCTTGAGCTTTTGAGCTTGAACCAATCCTTTGTCCTTGATATTTTGAGGGATCCACTTTCATCATCCATGCCATGCCATTCATTGAGCTTTCCTGAAATATTTGTCTTGGAATAGCATTAGCTCAATGAGCTATATGTTGTTATGAATTACCAAAACCACCTAGGGATAGTTGCACTTTCAGTTGCGCATCTAAGTCATCAAGTCAGCATAAGTGTTAGGATGTGTGTCCATTTCAGAGAACATTTGAAGATTCTACGATATTTAGCTCACACCGCAACTTGCTAAATCTCTTCTCATCCAAGGGCTTTGTGAAGATATCGGCCAGTTGATCTTCAGTGCTAACATGGTCGATGGAGATGTCGCCCTTCAACACATGATCACGAAGAAAATGATGACGAATCTGGATGTGCTTGGTCTTCGAGTGCTGAACTGGGTTATGAGCAATCTTGACAGCACTCTCATTAGCACAGTAGAGAGGCACATTCTTCATGTTGACGCCATAGTCCTTGAGTGTTTGCTTCATCCATAGTAGTTGAGCACAGCACGATCCAGCAGCAATGTACTCAGCTTCTGCAGTGGAGAGTGATACGCAGTTCTGTTTCTTCGAGGACCAATAGACCAAGGATTGTTCGAGGAAATGACATGTGCCTGATGTTGACTTGCGGTCCACGCGATCGCCAGCATAGTCAGAGTCTGAATATCCAATGAGATCAAATGAAGAGACCTTGGGATACCATAATCCAAGTGTTGGTGTGTAAGCTAAGTGTCGAAGAATATGCTTCACAGCCTTATGGTGTGATTCCTTCGGTGTAGCTTGAAATTGGGCACACATGCATACACTAAGCATAATATCCGGCCTAGATGCACATAGGTACAATAAAGAGCCAATCATGGAGCGGTATACCTTTTGATCAAAGTATTGACCATTTTCATCAGTGCACAGATGGCCATTTGTGGGCATTGGAATTTTGACCCCTTTGCAATCTTGCATGCCGAATTTCCTCAATACGTCCTTGAGGTATTTCTCCTGAGATATGAATATCCCACTGCGCTGTTGACGAATTTGAAGACCTAAAAAGAACTTCAATTCTCCCATCACAGACATTTGATATTCTTCACTCATCATATAGGCAAATTCATCACTATATCGTTGGTCAGTACAGCCAAAAATGATATCATCAACATATATTTGGCACACAAACAATTCATCATCATAAGACTTAGCACTAGTAGGAAAAGGCCTACTAATGGCGCACCGGTTTTGCCTACTAATGGCGCACTACTGGTGCGCCATTAGTATTACGCCACTAGTATTTTTTACTAATGGCGCACCGCTGGTGCGCCATTAGTTTTGCCCACAGTGCGCCACTAGTGTCTGCTACAGTAATGGCGCACCATATGGTAGTGCGCCATTAGTAACAAATTTTTTTAATTTTTTTTGGTTTTTTCTTAATTTCAGGTCACTATTTCACATATGAGATATACATACATAGCCAACACATAGCCAACACATAGTTCCATATAACAACCATAGCCAACATATATATATACAACAAGCATCCATATAACAATCATAGCCAACACACAAGTTCCATCATAAATACATACATAGCCAACATTGATACATAGCCAACATATATATATACAACAAGCATCCATATAACAATCATAGTTCCATCGTTACATATTACAAAAGTTTCACATTGTTCATCCAACACCGTTATCCATCAATTCAAAAAAGTTTCACATTGATACAAAATAAAAACACAAATGGAAAAGAAGCACTCCATCCATGCAAGCTTCCGTGAATTAAATCAAATCTGCAAAATGATAAACAAGAAGTTAGAAGAAGAAGAAGAAGAAGACTAGAAGAATACTAGAAGAAGAAGAACACTAGAAGAAGAATAAGAAGAATTTTGGAGCCAACTTAGGTAAAATGAAGCTAACCTATGTCATTTTGGAAAAGAAGAAGAATAAGAAGAAGACTATAAGCTTATTATGTAAACTTGATCATTTTGTGCTAACATAAGTTATTTTGGAGCTAACCTATAGGAAACTAAGCATATAAGCTCTAAGTTAGCATATTAGAGCCAACTTAGGTAAAATGAAGCTAACCTATGTCATTTTGGAAAAGAAGAAGAATAAGAAAAAGACTATAAGCTTATTATGTAAACTTGATCATTTTGTGCTAACATAAGTTATTTTGGAGCTAACCTATAGGAAACTAAGCACATAAGCTCTAAGTTAGCATATTAGAGCCAACTTAGGTAAAATGAAGCTAACCTATAGGAAACTAAGCATATTAGAGATAACATAGTTAACTAAGTATATATATATATATATATCATTTTGGAGATCTGACATACCTGACATAGTTCAGTTCTCATTATTCTTCTCCTTCTCCTTCCTCAGTTTGCTGCGCCAAGAGCGGCGAGGCGGTGGAGGCAGTGGGATGCAGTCTTCTACCACAATTGGCATGGTCATGTCGCCCAGCTGTGGGATCGCCGGCGCCACCACTGGTGTGTGGTCATTGTCAGGCACCACTACCATCGCGAGGCCACCTTCAGGCAGGACGGGCAAGACCATCGCTAGGTCATCCTCAGCCACCTCCATCTCTTGCCCATGGTCAGCCACCACCATCTCTTGCCCATGGTCAGCCACCACCATCTCTTGCCCTTGGTCAGCCACCACCATCTCTTGCCCTTGGTCAGCCACCACCAGCGCTAGGTCATCCTCAGCCTGATGCCCATCGTCATCCTGCAGCTCCTCATCCCCACTCTGCTCATCTTCTCCCGCACTCCAGTCCGGATCATCCTTCTTGTTGTCTATGCTGCTGCCAGAATTGTTGCTGCTTTCGCTAAAGCCAGAATCGGTGTTGCTTTTGCTACAGCCATAGTCGCTGCTGCTTTGGCTGTAGCCAGTGTTGCTGCTGCTGCTCCTATTACCTGTCCAAATGCAACAATGACCGTTAACAATCGATGTGAGACAAAGCCAAATGTAGAGGAATAAGAAGAGGCAGAACGTACCGGCATCATCATCGTCAGCGTAGCGCATGCGACACATAGTCGCGTTGAACACCTTCACAATGAGTGAGGGAGTCCTGGACTAGGGGGTGTCCGGATAGCCGGACTATCATCATCGGCCGGACTCCAAGACCTGAAGATACAAGATTGAAGACTTCGTCCCGTGTCCGGATGGGACTTTCCTTGGCGTGGAAGGCAAGCTTGGCAATACGGATATGTAGATCTCCTACCATTGTAACCGACTCTGTGTAACCCTAGCCCTCTCCGATGTCTATATAAACCGGAGGGTTTTAATCCGTAGGACAACAACCATTACAACAATCATACCATAGGCTAGCTTCTAGGGTTTAGCCTCCTTGATCTCGTGGTAGATCCACTCTTGTACTACCCATGTCATCAATATCAATCAAGCAGGAGTAGGGTTTTACCTCCATCGAGAGGGCCCGAACCTGGGTAAAAACATCGTGTCCCTTGTCTCCTGTTACCATCCGCCTAGATGCACAGTTCGGGACCCCCTACCCGAGATCCGCCGGTTTTGACACCGACATTGGTGCTTTCATTGAGAGTTCCTCTGTGTCGTCACTAATAGGCTTGATGGATCCTTCGATCATCAGTAACGACGCAGTCCAGGGTGAGACTTTTCTCCCCGGACAGATCTTCGTATTCGGCGGCTTTGCACTCCGGGCCAATTCGCTTGGCCATCTGGAGCAGATCGAAAGTTACGCCCCTGGCCGTCAGGTCAGATTTGGAAGTCTAAACTTCACGGCTGACATCCGTGGAGACTTGATGTTCGACGGATTCGAGCCACAGCTAAGCGCGCCGCACTGTCACGATGGGCATGATTTAGCTCCGCTGCCGGACAGTGCCCTGGAGGCCGCACATGAGTCCGCTCCGACCCTTAATTCGGAGCCGACCGCGCAGATCGAGGATGGGTGGCTAGACACTGCCTCGGGGGCTGCAACCTCTACGGCGATGAAGCCGAATACCTACCTTATCCCTTGTGAAGCACGTGACTCCGAGGTGCCGGACTCCTTGCCGGACTCCGAACCTCCTGCGGCCCTACCAATCGAATCTGACTGGGCGCCGATCATGGAGTTCATCGCTGCGGACATCTTTCAGCACTTGCCTTTCGGCGATATTTTGAATTCGCTAATGTATCTCTTGTTGTCAGGAGAGCCCTGGCCGAACTGCGGTCAGGACGGTTGGGATGCAGATGACGAAGAAATTCAAAGCCCACCCACCACCCACTTTGTAGCCACTGTCGACGATCTAACCGACATGCTAGACTACGACTCCGAAGACATCGACGGTATGGACGACGATGCCGGAAACGACCGAGAACCAGCGCCTACGGGGCACTGGAAGAGCACCTCGTCATACGACATATACATGGTGGACATCCCAAAAGATGGGAATGGCGAGGATGCAGCGGAGGAAGGCTCCTCCAAGAAACAGCCCAAGCCCCGGCGTCAGCGGTGCCGCTCTAAATCCCGCCACAGCAAGAATGGAGATTCCGGCACCGGAGATAATAACACCCCAGAGAGTGCCGAAGACAACCCCCTCCAGCAAGATTTAGCACAGGAGGACGGAGAAGCCAGCCCTCACGAGAGAGCGGCAGACGAAGAGGTAGAGGATGATAATTACATGCCTCCCTCCGGAGACGAGGCAAGCCTCAACGACAACGAATTCGTCGTGCCCGAGGATCCCGTCGAACAAGAGCGTTTTAAACGCAGGCTAATGGCCACGGCGAACAGCCTAAAGAAAAAGAAGCAACAGCTTCGAGCTGATCAAGAACTGCTAGCCGACAGATGGACTGAAGTCCTCGCGGCCGAAGAGCATGAACTTGACCGCCCCTCCAAAAGCTACCCCAAACGCAAGTTGCTCCCCCGATTAGAGGAGGAGGCATATAGACCTTCATCAACAGCGCATAATACGGCAGACCGACCACCTCGTGGCCGCGACAGAGAGGCCTCTCGGCCCTCCACCAGAACCGTACCCCGGCACCGCTCGAAAAGTACGAAGCCACGGGGGAACGCACCAGACTTGCGAGACATATTGGAGGACAAGGCAAGACAATCAAGATCGATCTACGGATCACGTGGGCGCCCCACGATGCGCGACGAGTACCGTCGCGCCCGATACAGCAACTCCGGCCGGGCCGAACACAGTAGACAAAGCTCGCTTGAGCTACGTCGTGATATAGCCCAGTATAGAGGCGCCGCACACCCACTATGCTTCACAGATGAAGTAATGGATCATCAAATCCCTGAAGGGTTTAAACCCGTGAACATTGAATCCTACGATGGCACAACAGACCCCGCGGTTTGGATCGAAGACTATCTCCTTCATATCCACATGGCCCGTGGTGACGATCTTCACGCCATCAAATATCTCCCACTCAAGCTTAAAGGACCAGCTCAGCATTGGCTTAACAGCTTGCCAGCAGATTCAATTGGGTGTTGGGAGGACCTAGAAGCCGCATTCCTTCACAACTTCCAGGGCACATATGTGCGACCACCAGACGCCGATGACCTAAGCCACATAATTCAGCAGCCAGACGAATCGGCCAGACAGTTCTGGACACGGTTCTTAACAAAGAAAAATCAAATCATCGACTGTCCGGATGCAGAGGCCCTCGCAGCCTTCAAACATAACATCCGCGATGAGTGGCTGGCCCGGCACCTAGGACAGGAAAAGCCGAAATCCATGGCAGCCCTCACATCACTCATGACCCGCTTCTGCGCGGGAGAGGACAGCTGGCTAGCCCGTAGTAACAACCTCAGCAAAAATTCTGGCAGTCCGGATAATAAGGACCGCAATGGCAGGTCGCGTCGCAACAAAAACAAACGCCGCATTAACGGCGACAACACTGAGGATACGACAGTCAACGCTGGATTCAGAGGCTCCAAACCGGGTCAGCGGAAAAAGCCATTCAAAAAGAACTACTCCGGGTCCGTCCAATTTGGACCGAATACTCGACCGCTCATGCCAGATACACGGCACCCCCGAAAAGCCAGCCAATCACACCAACAGAGATTGTTGGGTATTCAAGCAGGCAGGCAAGTTAATCGCCGAAAACAGTGACAAGGGGTCGCATAGCGATGATGAGGAAGAGACCCGGCCGCCGAACAATAGAGGACAGAAGGGTTTCCCCCCACAAGTGCGGACGGTAAACATGATATACGCAACCCACATACCCAAGAGGGAGCGGAAGTGTGCACTTAGGGACGTATATGCGATGGAGCCAGTCGCCCCGAAGTTCAATCCATGGTCCTCTTGCTCGATCACTTTTGATCGAAGGGACCACCCCACCAGTATCCCCATGGCGGATTCACCGCATTGGTTTTAGACCCAATCGTTGATGGATTTCACCTCACCAGAGTCCTGATGGACGGCAGCAGCAGCCTGAACCTGCTCTATCAGGATACAGTGCGCAAGATGGGCATAGACCCCTCAAGGATTAAACCTACAAAGACGACCTTCAAAGGCGTCATACCAGGTGTAGAGGCCAATTGTACAGGCTCAGTCACACTGGAAGTGGTCTTTGGATCCCCGGATAACTTCCGAAGCGAGGAGTTAATCTTCGACATAGTCCCATTCCGCAGCGGCTATCACGCTCTGCTCGAACGGACCGCGTTTGCAAAGTTGTCACATCCCTAGTCTGGTATGGCCTAGACTAGCTAGTCATTTGTGCATCATGTTTAAATTTCATTTAAATTTGAAATGAGGATTGGTGGAACCCTCAGAATCATTTTTGAAAATGACCCAAATAAAAATTTCTCCAAAAGGGTCCAAGAAAATGCTCATGTTGCTCTTTGAAAATATTGGACAGAGATAAAAAATCAAAACAATATTTTTAGGAGCTCATGGATATTTATTTTGGCCATTCGGATTAATTCGATAAATATTTGCATTGGAAATATATTAGTTATATATATTAATATATGTCCAAAAATTATGCCATTTATAAAGGAGCTCTGGAATAATATAGTTAGCCCCTGCAAAAATTGGCATAAGTAAATAAATTGATTTAGTATTATTACTAAATCAAAACGAATGTCAGAAAATTAGAAAACAAAAATAAAAGAAGGAGAAGCTTACCTGGGGCTCCTCCCTGTGCAGCCCAGCAGCAGCAGGCCGGCCCAGCCAGCAGGCGGCCCAGCCCGCCAGCTCCTCTGTCGTCTTCTCCCCCTCGCCCAAGCAGGTGCGTGCCCGCGCCACAGCCGGCCGCGGCCACGCGCCCGGCCACGCCACCTCCCTCCCTGCCTGCCTGCCTCTCCCCTCCTCGTCTGGATGCCCTAGAACGACGCCACGCGCCGCTCCGGTCCTTTTCCCCTCTCTCTCGCTCTCCCTCCTCCCCTGGACATCTCCCTCTCCCCGCGCCCGAAGCGCTGCCGCCGCCGCAGCTCACCACCGACGCGCTCCCCGCCGTCCCCTCGCCCCTCAGTGGAGTCCACGAGCTCCGCCACGACCCCCTCCACCTCCTCGTCGAGCCACGAACCTCCGGACGGCCTCCATCGTCGCCAGCCTCGTCGTCTTCATCGCCGGCCACCGTAGATCTTCACCGCCCGCACGTCACCGTCCGACCCCCCCCCCCCCCGAGCTCTCCGACGACGTCCTCGAGCCCGCCGTGAGCCCCCGCTTCGGTTCCCCCTTCTCCCTTGCCTCCCCGCGCTCTGTAGCTAGCCCGGCCATCGAAGCCGAGCTCCGGCCGCCGCCGCGAGCTTTGCTCCGGCGAGCTCTGGCCTCCCCAGCTCCTCCCACCTGTCCCACCAGATGCACAAGAGCCCGGGCTACGCCCCGGTGCTCTCAGACGCCGTCCCCGTGGCCTGTGGCGCGGACTCCGCCGCGTCCAGAGGCCGCCAGCGGCGAGCCCCGTCGCCTGAGGCCCGCCATGTGGGCCCGGTCCGTCAGGTGATTAGCTTAGTGCTAATCACCGCTTAATTAACCCCCCCCCTGAGACTGACATGTGGGCCCCGGTGCCCCCCTAATCCTTTAATTAAGTTAATCTAACCCTGTTTAACCCCCTGTCACTGACGTGTGGACCCCACACGTCAGGTTTGACCCTAGCCAGCCACAGTTGACTGCTGACGTCGTGCTGACGTCATGCTGGCGCAATATATATTTTCTGGAATTAAAATATATCAGGAAATTCCAGAAATTGATTTAAACTTCAAAAATTCATAGAAATTCAACCGTAGCTCAGATTGAAATAATTTATATATGAAAAATTATCAGAAAAATGTAATCTATCCATCTGTACTAGTTTCATGCATGACAAACCAACTTATACATGCTGAATATGAGGAGACACATTATGGCATATATAAGAGCTTACCTTGGAGATGCATTTGAGCTTATGGTTCAAATGAACTTCAAACCAAATGGGTACTAGTTGCATTAACTCAAACAACATCACATCTTCATGCCATGTTCATGCATCATATTGTTGCATATGTTTGTGTATTGATTGTTGGCACCGTTCCTTCTCGATAGGTCCTGCTCCGGAGCCGTTCCAGAGTACCTGTCTGTGAAGCAGTGCCTCCCTTGTTGATTTACCAGGCAAGCAAACCCCCTTGTTCATTTCGATAAAACCCTACTCTCTCGCTCCTGCTCTCAGTTATTGCATTAGGACAACAACGATTCATCTGCTACTTTGTGCTGCGGTAGTTGAACCCATTCCTCTGCATGACCTGTCATTGCCACAGTAAATAGTTGAAACCCACTAGCATGTGTAGGAGTTGATTGAGCCATGTTGTGTTCCTACCATGCCATGCCTGCTATTGCTTAGAGTGTGTCAGGTCTGATTCATTGGGAATGAATTGGAGTGTTATAATTTGTTCTGATGCTGAGAGTGAAGTGTGTGAACACGATTTGGTAAAGGTAGCGGTGAGAGGCCATGTAGGAGTACATGGTGGGTTGTCTCACTGGAACCGTCCTTAAGCACTGAGTTCGATGTATGTTGTCCAATGACTCGATACTACCACACATTGGAATGCTTAAGTGCCGATATCGACTTATTAGCCAACTTGATCTCTGTCCAGGAGTCGCAACTAGTTTCTGGTGTTTGTAGGTAGTGCTATTTTTCTACCAAGTGGCACCCGGCAGGGTGGGCTTGGGACAGACTAGGCACACGTGGCCTGGTGTACCGAGTGGCACCCGGATGGTGGGCTCGGGGACCCTGTACACATCGTTTGGGTCCGTGAGCGAAACCCCGGCCGGATCTCCTTGCGGATGGAACCCGAATAGGCGATAAACCTGGACTAGGGTCTTGTGTGGTTAGTCAGGTCGTGGCCGACACCCTCGCCAGGCTTCCGCTTGAAGGTTGCCGAGATACATGACGTGTACATGGCGGTAAGTGGCGAGAGCGTGTGTGAAGAAGTACACCCCTGCAGGGTTAACATGATCTATTCGAATAGCCAGGTCCGCGGTTATGGACTTCTTGGATGCTTACATGGTACATAGATAACTTGAAGTGGATACTCTAAAATGCTCAAGACAAGTGTGAGTGCTATGGATGGCCTTCTCGTAGGGAGACGGGGATGAATCCATAGTAGTGTATTGTGTGGTGATTAGTGGACTCGTGTACGTTGTCTCACCTCAAGAGTTTCTGGTAGTCGTAGAACAGGATAGCCACAGAGTCAAAGCTGGCTTGCTGCAACTAAACTCCACATTACCCTCTTGACACAAATGCATGTATGATAGGATCTGATGTAAGTCTTGCTGAGTACCTTTGTACTCATGTTGCTTTATTTATGTTTTTGCAGCGGAGACTTCGGTCTCACTAGTGTTCTCATGGACTTCGACAAGTAGCTTGTACCTCAGCTACGATCTTGATCGGACGTTGTAGTTAGTCAGGCTCTTCAGCCTTCTTCATTTTTAGATGTCTGTACCCAGACATGTAATGCTTCCTCTTGTTGCTTGTATGCTCTGTATGATGGGTCTTGTGACCCCTGTTTGAAATAAATGCTATGATGGCTCTCTGAGCCTTATCTATATGAGTTGTTGAGTTATGATGTGATGCCATGTTGTACATCACATACTTGCATGTTATGCGTACGTGTAATGTGCATTGCTATGTGTGGGATCTGACTATCTAGTTGTTTATCCTTAGTAGTCTCTCTTACCGGGAAATGTCTCCTAGTGCTTCCACTGAGCCCTGGTAGCTTGCTACTGCTCGGAACACTTAGGCTGGCCGGCATGTGTCCTTCTTCGATCCTGTGTCTGTCCCTTCGGGGAAATGTCACGCGATGAATACCGGAGTCCTGCTAGCCCGCTACAGCCTGGTTCACCGGAGTCCTGTTAGCCCAGTGCTACAGCCTGGATTCACTCGCTGATGACCGACACGTTCGATGCTGGGTCATGGATGCCTGTCCCTGTAAGTTAGTGCCACTTTGGGTTTACGACTAGCCATGTCAGCCCGGGCTCTTTATCATATGGATGCTAGCGACACCATCATATACGTGTGCCAAAAGGCGCAAACGGTCCCGAGCAAAGGTAAGGCGACACCCGTGGGGATACCGTGCATGAGGCCGCAAAGTGATATGAGGTGTTACATGCTAGATCGATGTGGCATTGAGTCGGGGTCCTGACAGCGCTGGTATCAGAGCCTGACTACCTGTAGGATTACCAAGCCAAACTGGTCGAAGTTGAGTCTAGAAATTCTTTAGTTATGTAAGGGAATTGATTGTGGGAAGGAACGTAAGGCTCTTTTTACTTCTTATACCTCATGGCCTTCTGATCTGAGTCATCCTATCTTTCCAACGGGGTTAAGGAACTAGGCTTTCTCTTCCGTTTATCAGGATCACGTGTTACTACTCCGTAGTCCCATAGGATTGGTTGATCAGAGTCATACCCCAGTTTTGAGTATTTCCGGTGTAGTCTGTTTAGTATGATCTCAGAACCTTGAGTAATGCTGTGGAGTATGTTATTGCCCCATTTTTAGTAGGATGTCTCATTCTGAGCATTTTACTGCCGTTATGCTGCCGGAATTTCCCTAGGAGTTCGAGAGATACTAATTCCTTGTCCTACATTCTACAGTCTATAGTTGATGCTGACTCCGTCCCTGGTTTCGTTTCTCAGGATGTCATCAAGTTCTATTATTCGTAGCCAGAACCATGGAGATGGTAGGGATGAGGATCCTCCCGACCCGCCTTCGTTGACAGAGTTCATGTTAGAAATGGAGAGGAACAAGCATGAGTCTAACCGTTTGTTGGCACGTATCGAGGAGAACACCGCACATCAGTCCAATAAGTCTGCGACCATTCATGACTTCATTCGCTTGCACCCACCTACCTTTCATCATTCCATCGAGCCACTCGATGCAGATGACTGGCTCCGTAGCATCACTCATAAGCTGCATTCCGCGAGCGTAGCTGAAAGTGACAAGGTCACCTATGCTGCATACCACCTGGAAGGTCCTGCTAGTCTTTGGTGGCAGAGCTATGAGGCTATGCTTCCAGCTGACCAGATTCCTACCTGGAAGGATTTCACTGAGGCTTTTCGCGAGCATCACATTCCCCAGGCCCTCCTTGATCGCAAGAGAGAAGAGTTCTGTAGTCTCACCCAGAATAAGATGGTTGTTGATGCTTATAGTAGAGAGTTTGAGAACCTCGCTCGCTATGCCACAGAAGAAGTGTCCACGGACGCCAAGAAGCAAGCTAGGTTCCGGAAGGGTGTCAACCCCAAGTTGCGTCGTGATCTCCACCTGCATCATTGTGATACATTCCAAGCCCTTGTGAACAAGGCCATTAATGCAGAGACAGCTCAGCTCACTTACGAGGAGTCTCGTAAGCACACCCGTGATTTGGGATCTTCCTCTGGCTCTAGTTCCCAGAAGCGCCGGATTTGGGTTCCAAACTCCGCTCTTCCTTCCGTATATGCGCCGAGGCCATCCCATGTGGTGCCTCCCCCAGGTCAGTCATATGTCCCACCCAGGCCTACTGGTAGACCGCTTGTCAGTGCGGGTCCACGTCCAACCTCAGGGACTTGCTTCACATGCGGGAAGCCAGGACACTATGCACGTGACTGCTCTCAGACTAGTTATGCTCCACCCCAGCCCGAGAAGACTGTTGGCTGTGTTAAGCCGCCGAGTAAGACGATCAAAGCCACGCCAGTTCACACTAAACGTGGACGTGTGCATCACGTCTCAGCTAAAGACGCTCATGATGATCCGGATGTTGTTCTTGGTACACTCCTTGTCAATTGTCACCCAGCATCAGTTCTATTCGATACTGGAGCATCTCACTCCTTCATTTCTGAAGGCTATGCTCGTTTGCACGACATATCATTTTGTGATATGCCAACTCCGCTTGAAATCCAAACCCCAGGGTCTAGATGGCAGACCACCAGAATTAGCCATGGTAATGAAATCCTTGTTGACAGACTTGTATTCCTTGCATCACTTGTAGCCCTCAAGTCCTCAGATATTAACATCATCTTGGGTATGGACTGGATGACAGCTCATCATGCCAAGATTGATTGTTACACCAGATCTGTTCAGCTTACACACCCATCTGGCAAGATAGTCACCGTCTCCACTAGAGTTGCAAAGCGTCAGCTCTATTCTCTTAATGCCAGCCCTCTTCCAGACCTTGAAGATATTCCGGTAGTCCGTGACTTTCCGGATGTCTTTCCAGAGGAACTGCCAGGTGTTCCACCTGACAGAGATGTAGAGTTCGTCATAGATCTTATCCCAGGAACAACTCCAATTTCTAGGAGACCTTACAAGATGGCACCCTTAGAACTAGCCGAGCTTAAGAAACAACTTGATGAGTCCTTGCAAAAAGGTTTCATCCATCCTAGTTCTTCTCCTTGGGCTTGCCCCGTCCTCTTCGTCAAGAAGAAGGATGGTACGGACCGGATGGTTGTAGATTATCGTCCCGTTAATTTGGTCACGATAAAGAACAAGTATCCGCTCCCCAGGATCAACGATCTGTATGATCAACTCGCTGGATCCTCAGTCTTCTCCAAGATGGATTTGAGGTTAGGTTACCACCAAATCAAGATCAGAAATGGGGACATCCCTAAAACGGCTTTTGTCACTCGTTATGGTCAGTACGAGTACACCGTCATGTCCTTTGGCCTAACCAACGCCCCAGCCACATTCTCCCGCCTGATGAACTCGATCTTCATGGAGTATTTAGATAAGTTCGTCGTGGTTTACCTCGATGATATTCTTATCTACTCGAAGAACGAGGAAGAGCATGCCGAACATCTTAGACTTGTTTTAGAAAAACTCAGAGAGCACCGCCTTTATGCCAAGTTTTCCAAGTGTGAATTTTGGTTGCCAGAAGTGACCTACCTAGGCCACGTAATCTCTGGTAAGGGCATTGCTGTCAATCCCGAGAGAGTCAAGGCCGTTCTCGATTGGACTCCACCTGAGACCGTTAAACAAGTTAGGAGTTTCCTTGGTCTAGCCAGTTATTGTCGCCGCTTTGTTGAAAATTTCTCCAAAGTAGCCAAACCCCTCACGGAACTTCTCAAGAAAGATAAAAAGTTCGAGTGGTCCCCACAGTGTGAGTACAGTTTTCAGGAACTGAAAAGACGCCTGACTTCTGCTCCCATACTTGTGCCACCGGATTTCACTAAAGACTTTATTATCTACTGCGACGCCTCACGACAGGGACTAGGTTGCATTCTTATGCAGGATCGTCATGTGATTGCTTATGCATCTCGACAGTTGCATCCACATGAGGATAATTATCCTACACATGATCTAGAGCTTGCAGCCGTAGTCTATGCACTCAAGACCTGGCGACATTACCTCCTTGGTAAACGTTGCGAGATCTACACCGATCACCAGAGTCTCAAGTATATCTTCACCCAACCGGATCTGAACCTTAGGCAAAGACGTTGGTTGGAGTTAATCACAGATTATGATCTAGGGATTACCTACACCCCAGGCAAAGCCAATGTCATGGCTGATGCGCTAAGCCATAAATCCTATTGCAACAATCTCATGTTGCAGCAAGGCCAACCACTTCTCCATGAGGAATTCTGTAAGCTAAACCTTCACATGGCTCCTCATGGATTCCTTTCTACCTTGGTGGCGAAACCTACCCTTGAGGATCAGATCATCTCTGACCAGAAGTTTGATAGGGGTGTTATCCGCATTAAGAGAAACATTAAGAAGGGAGTTGGTGGATGTTTCTCTATGGATGATCGTGGTGTTGTTTTCTTTGAGAATCGCTTGGTGGTTCCCAAGAATCAACATCTTCGACAATTGATTCTCAAAGAGGCGCATGAATCTCCTCTCACGATTCATCCCGGTAGTACTAAGATATATCAGGATCTACGCCAGAGGTTCTGGTGGACTAGGATGAAGAGAGAAATCGCTGAGTTCATTGCTAAATGTGACGTTTGTCGTCGCGTTAAGGCAGAGCATCAAAGACCTGTTGGCACCCTTCAGCCTTTAGCTATTCCTGAATGGAAATGGGATAAAATTGGTATGGACTTCATCACCTGCTTTCCCAGGACCAAGAGAGGGAATAACGCTATCTTTGTAGTCATTGATCGTCTTTCCAAAGTGGCTCACTTCCTTCCTGTTCGAGAGAGTATCACTGCTAGTCAGCTTGCTGACTTATACATTTCTCGAATAGTGTCACTTCATGGTGTTCCACTGGAGATCAATTCAGACCGTGGCAGTCTTTTCACTTCTCATTTCTGGGAGAGTTTCCAAACTGCCATGGGAACACATCTTTCCTTCAGTACCGCTTTCCACCCTCAGTCGAGTGGTCAGGTGGAACGGGTCAATCAAATTCTTGAAGACATGCTTAGAGCTTGCGTTATCTCATTCGGTATGGATTGGGAGAAATGTCTTCCTTTTGCCGAGTTTGCTTATAACAATAGCTATCAATCCAGCCTCAAGAAAGCTCCTTTTGAGGTTCTCTATGGACGAAGATGTCGAACACCTTTGAACTGGTCAGAAACCGGTGAAAGACAATTCTTTGGACCGGACATGATCCAGGAGGCAGAAGAGCAAGTTCGCATCATTCGTGAGAATTTGAAAACAGCCCAATCTCGTCAAAAGAGCCAGTACGATCGTCATCATAAGGATATGACTTATGAAATTGGCGACCAAGCTTACCTTCGGGTTACTCCTTTGAAGGGTACCCATCGTTTCGGTATCAAGGGCAAGTTGGCTCCTCGTTACATTGGTCCCTTTTCGCATTCTCGCTAAACGAGGAGAGGTTGCCTACCAATTGGAACTACCCCCACATCTTTCTCGAGTTCATGATGTCTTCCACGTCTCTCAACTCAGGCGTTGCTTCTCGGATCCTATCCGCGGAGTGGACCACGAAACGCTTGATCTTCAAGATAACCTCACATACCGAGAGTACCCGGTTCGCATTCTTGATCAAGCAGAGCATGTCACTCGACGTCAGAACATCAAGTTTCTCAAGGTTCAGTGGTCTCATCATTCCGAGAGAGAAGCTACTTGGGAGCGAGAAGATCGTCTTCGACTGGAGTATCCCGCTTTCTTTCCGTCCGACCCCTGAATCTCGGGACGAGATTCTTTCAAGTGGGGGCGAGTTGTCACATCCCTAGTCTGGTATGGCCTAGACTAGCTAGTCATTTGTGCATCATGTTTAAATTTCATTTAAATTTGAAATGAGGATTGGTGGAACCCTCAGAATCATTTTTGAAAATGACCCAAATAAAAATTTCTCCAAAAGGGTCCAAGAAAATGCTCATGTTGCTCTCTGAAAATATTGGACAGAGATAAAAAATCAAAACAATATTTTTAGGAGCTCATGGATATTTATTTTGGCCATTTGGATTAATTTGATAAATATTTGCATTGGAAATATATTAGTTATATATATTAATATATGTCCAAAAATTATGCCATTTATAAAGGAGCTCTGGAATAATATAGTTAGCCCCTGCAAAAATTGGCATAAGTAAATAAATTGATTTAGTATTATTACTAAATCAAAACGAATGTCAGAAAATTAGAAAACAAAAATAAAAGAAGGAGAAGCTTACCTGGGGCTCCTCCCTGTGCAGCCCAGCAGCAGCAGGCCGGCCCAGCCAGCAGGCGGCCCAGCCCGCCAGCTCCTCTGTCGTCTTCTCCCCCTCGCCCAAGCAGGTGCGTGCCCGCGCCACAGCCAGCCACGGCCACGCGCCCGGCCACGCCACCTCCCTCCCTGCCTGCCTGCCTTTCCCCTCCTCGTCTGGATGCCCTGGAACGACGCCACACGCCGCTCCGGTCCTTTTCCCCTCTCTCTCGCTCTCCCTCCTCCCCTGGACATCTCCCTCTCCCCGCGCCCGAAGCGCTGCCGCCGCCGCAGCTCACCACCGACGCGCTCCCCGCCGTCCCCTCGCCCCTCAGTGGAGTCCACGAGCTCCGCCACGACCCCCTCCACCTCCTCGTCGAGCCACGAACCTCCGGACGGCCTCCATCGTCGCCACCCTCGTCGTCTTCATCGCCGGCCACCGTAGATCTCCACCGCCCGCACGTCACCGTCCGACCCCCCCCCGAGCTCTCCGACGACGTCCTCGAGCCCGCCGTGAGCCCCCGCTTCGGTTCCCCCTTCTCCCTTGCCTCCCCGCGCTCTGTAGCTAGCCCGGCCATCGAAGCCGAGCTCCGGCCGCCGCCGCGAGCTTTGCTCCGGCGAGCTCCGGCCTCCCCAGCTCCTCCCACCTGTCCCACCAGATTCGCAAGAGCCCGGGCTACGCCTCGGTGCTCTCAGACGCCGTCCCCGTGGCCTGTGGCGCGGACTCCGCCGCGTCCAGAGGCCGGCGGCGGCGAGCCCCGTCGCCTGAGCCCCGCCATGTGGGCCCGGTCCGTCAGGTGATTAGCTTAGTGCTAATCACCGCTTAATTAACCCCCCCTGAGACTGACATGTGGGCCCCGGTGCCCCCCTAATCCTTTAATTAAGTTAATCTAACCCTGTTTAACCCCCTGTCACTGACGTGTGGACCCCACACGTCAGGTTTGACCCTAGCCAGCCGCAGTTGACTGCTGACGTCGTGCTGACGTCATGCTGGCGCAATATATATTTTCTGGAATTAAAATATATCAGGAAATTCCAGAAATTGATTTAAACTTCAAAAATTCATAGAAATTCAACCGTAGCTCAGATTGAAATAATTTATATATGAAAAATTATCAGAAAAATGTAATCTATCCATCTGTACTAGTTTCATGCATGACAAACCAACTTATACATGCTGAATATGAGGATACACATTATGGCATATATAAGAGCTTACCTTGGAGATGCATTTGAGCTTATGGTTCAAATGAACTTCAAACCAAATGGGTACTAGTTGCATTAACTCAAACAGCATCACATCTTCATGCCATGTTCATGCATCATATTGTTGCATATGTTTGTGTATTGATTGTTGGCACCGTTCCTTCTCGATAGGTCCTGCTCCGGAGCTGTTCCAGAGTACCTGTCTGTGAAGCAGTGCCTCCCTTGTTGATTTACCAGGCAACCAAACCCCCTTGTTCATTTCGATAAAACCCTACTCTCTCGCTCCTGCTCTCAGTTATTGCATTAGGACAACAACGATTCATCTGCTACTTTGTGCTGCGGTAGTTGAACCCATTCCTCTGCATGACCTGTCATTGCCACAGTAAATAGTTGAAACCCACTAGCATGTGTAGGAGTTGATTGAGCCATGTTGTGTTCCTACCATGCCATGCCTGCTATTGCTTAGAGTGTGTCAGGTCTGATTCATTGGGAATGAATTGGAGTGTTATAATTTGTTCTGATGCTGAGAGTGAAGTGTGTGAACACGATTTGGTAAAGGTAGCGGTGAGAGGCCATGTAGGAGTACATGGTGGGTTGTCTCACTGGAACCGTCCTTAAGCACTGAGTTCGATGTATGTTGTCCAATGACTCGATACTACCACACATTGGAATGCTTAAGTGCCCCTCTCGACTTATTAGCCAACTTGATCTCTGTCCAGGAGTCGCAACTAGTTTCTGGTGTTTGTAGGTAGTGCTATTTTTCTACCAAGTGGCACCCGGCAGGGTGGGCTTGGGACAGACTAGGCACACGTGGCCTGGTGTACCGAGTGGCACCCGGATGGTGGGCTCGGGAACCCTGTACACATCGTTTGGGGCCGTGAGCGAAACCCCCGCCGGATCTCCTTGCGGATGGAACCCGAATAGGCGATAAACCTGGACTAGGGTCTTGTGTGGTTAGTCAGGTCGTGGCCGACACCCTCGCCAGGCTTCCGCTTGAAGGTTGCCGAGATACATGACGTGTACATGGCGGTAAGTGGCAAGAGCGTGTGTGAAGAAGTACACCCCTGCAGGGTTAACATGATCTATTCGAATAGCCGGGTCCGCAGTTATGGACTTCTTGGATGCTTACATGGTACATAGATAACTTGAAGTGGATACTCTAAAATGCTCAAGACAAGTGTGAGTGCTATGGATGGCCTTCTCGTAGGGAGACGGGGATGAATCCATAGTAGTGTATTGTGTGGTGATTAGTGGACTCGTGTACGTTGTCTCACCTCAAGAGTTTCTGGTAGTCGTAGAACAGGATAGCCACAGAGTCAAAGCTGGCTTGCTGCAACTAAACTCCACATTACCCTCTTGACACAAATGCATGTATGATAGGATCTGATGTAAGTCTTGCTGAGTACCTTTGTACTCATGTTGCTTTATTTATGTTTTTGCAGCGGAGACTTCGGTCTTACTAGTGTTCTCATGGACTTCGACAAGTAGCTTGTACCTCAGCTACGATCTTGATCGGACGTTGTAGTTAGTCAGGCTCTTCAGCCTTCTTCATTTGTAGATGTTTGTACCCAGACATGTAATGCTTCCGCTTGTTGCTTGTATGCTCTGTATGATGGGTCTTGTGACCCCTGTTTGAAATAAATGCTATGATGGCTCTCTGAGCCTTATCTATATGAGTTGTTGAGTTATGCTGTGATGCCATGTTGTACAGCACATACTTTCATGTTATGCGTACGTGTAATGTGCATTGCTATGTGTGGGATCTGACTATCTAGTTGTTTATCCTTAGTAGTCTCTCTTACCGGGAAATGTCTCCTAGTGCTTCCACTGAGCCCTGGTAGCTTGCTACTGCTCGGAACACTTAGGCTGGCCGGCATGTGTCCTTCTTCGATCCTGTGTCTGTCCCTTCGGGGAAATGTCACGCGATGAATACCGGAGTCCTGCTAGCCCGCTACAGCCCGGTTCACCGGAGTCCTGTTAGCCCAGTGCTATAGCCTGGATTCACTCGCTGATGACCGACACGTTCGATGCTGGGTCATGGATGCCTGTCCCTGTAAGTTAGTGCCACTTTGGGTTTACGACTGGCCATGTCAGCCCGGGCTCTTTATCATATGGATGCTAGCGACACCATCATATACGTGTGCCAAAAGGCGCAAACGGTCCCGGGCAAAGGTAAGGCGACACCCGTGGGGATACCGTGCGTGAGGCCGCAAAGTGATATGAGGTGTTACATGCTAGATCGATGTGGCATTGAGTCGGGGTCCTGACAAAAGTTCAACGCGGTGTCGCATTACGTATACCTCAAGCTCAAGATGCCAGGCCCTCGAGGAGTCATCACGGTCAACGGAAACACTGAACGCTCCCTCCGAACGGAGGAACACACAGCGGCTCTCGCGGCAGAAGTACAGAGCAGCCTCTTAAGGCAATTTTCGAGTCCGGCCGTTAAGCGACCGGACACGGCCAAACACGCCCGGAGTAACCTACAACAAGACCACCTGGCACGTTCCGAGCACGCGTAGCAATGCGGCCCCAACCCCAGCCCCTGCCAAATTGCAAGACTGGTCCTTCGCGTACATCATTACGCTCTGGAGATACCATGGGCATAGGCAGTGGCAGAGCCAAAATTTTTGTGAAGCCTGGGCAAACTTTTGCTTAAGGTTTAACCTGAAAATCAAAATCGGGTGTTCCGATAACACTAATCGAAATGGCCCTAAAAACTTCCAAACCACTAATCGGCATTAATAACAAGGTGAAAATACAGATGTAATTTTAAAGCAAACTATATATGATATCTCGATATTTAGTTTTATAGATCCAAATAAAGTTGAGACTTGACAATACAAGTCATAGAACTAGGTCATACATAAAACCAAAATCGCTATGTTGCCAACAAAAAATAGCTATTCAAATTACCATCCAAACGCCATAAAAGAGATTGCAATATATATATATTATGGATTCAGTTTGTCTAATTCACATCTACATGTTTTTTAAGCATGTCAGATCTAAGCTCCCACAAATATATAATGCAACAACAAAAATAAAAAAACTAAGACAAAAAATAGACCACAAACAGAGTGGACATCAGTTTAGATATGACATATCTGTCCTAAATAGTCCCGGATCCAGTTTGTAAATCAACAGTCTAAAAAAGAATATCTAAATCAGATACTAGGCCAACGAAGTTGTGATCTTTCGCACTGGATAATCTAACCCCCCCCCCCCCCCCCCGGTGCTGACATCACAATTGAAGCACTAAGTCTATGAATTCTTAGATGACAAGCTCCATTCAAGTTCTACCTAATAATAACGAAGGAGGGGACAAGTAATCTAGAATTAAAGTTATTCATGACTTCCTACGAATGGATCCAGACGTTCACCCGGCCTCGCCGCCGGCAGCACGCCCAGCCTCATTGCCACCAATCCGTCTCAGCGTCTGCGATACACAGCCCTGGCTGCGGCGACCGAACGATCATTATCGTATTAACAAACAAGCGTTAATTTAATCTCAAAAAAAACAAGCGTTAATCTCGTTTGGATCTTCCCAGGACTAGTTGGCCCACTTACCACCTCCTCTAAACGAAGCCCACTACCGAAACTGAGTGAAGCCCAACCTATTTTTACCCGGGAAATCACGTCGTGGTGCTGGATTTGCCCAGCTGTGACAGTGCGTAGCACAACATCGCGTACACAGCGAGCCCGGGCAAGTGCCCAGGGTCGCCGGGCGCTGGCTCCGCCACTGGGCATCGGGGGAGGGGCACGGCCACCACAGGCCCAGAATGCGGCTTAACCGCACCAGGGGCTTCGAAGTGTGTGACTCTATTTATTTTTCTTTTTTCTTACGCACAGGACTCCGTTCACCAGAGGCCCTGTCCGGCAGTAGACCTGCCGAACACACGATGCAATAGCCAGGGGAGAAGAAGGGCTATGGCGAGTATCCAGGTGGTCTCCATTACGAGCATTAAATCCATTTCATACACCATTCCGCAGCCCACCCCTGGAAGGGGACACGTTTAATAGTCTTACCCCTTGCTTACCGCACTATTTGTATCGTTCTGCATTCATCGCAGAATTCCTTGAATAAACAATGCATCGCTTCTCACTTATAATTGCATTTCTTTCTTATATATATATATATATATATATATATATATATATATATATGTTCATTTATGACATCTTGCATCCGTACACTTCGGTACGGCCGAAATACACCAGGGGCTTAAGTTCCCCGCATTATGGTGTGATAAGTCTGAACACTTTCACAAGTGCGGCACCCCGAACTTATAGCACTATATGCATCAGCTCCGAATCATGTCTTGGATCAATAGTTGGGTTAGCCCGGCTCCCATGTTTTGGTACCTTACGTTCCGTTTTATCGGCTAAGGTAGCACTGGGAGAACCACTGCGATTGCGCCCCGGTTGAGTTGGGCGAGCGCCTTAGTGGAGAAAGCTAAAACTGACCGTCATGATAAGGCGAGAGCTGGTCGCTGTTCGAGAGGTCTTTTCGAGTCCCTAAAGACTTATGCCGCTTAGAGCGAGGAACCGGCTTTGTCCGGCCCAGGCGTGGATAGCGCCCCGAACTCGGTCTTTCGAACACTAGGGGCTTCGCCGAAATTTAAAATTATAGAATTCTATGGCTAAGTGAGAGTGTTCAAGCATTATAAGTCCTGTTGCCTCGTTCGTTGTGTTGAACGCCTCCCTAGATGGACCCAACAATGGGAACAAGAGCGCTCAAGTTTATCCCGAACACCCCAGCACTCGTGGCATGGGGGCTGAAGCCAACGACTTGCCATCTCTCAGGTTTGATAAACGGCCGCACAGAAGGTAATATTTTAAATTAATAAGCGTTCCTTAGCGCATATGAACACAGTTTTCAGCGCACAGGATAACACAATGCGAGCCTACTCAAATATTACATCTTTGGAGCACTCATCTGCAATCATGCGGGCACCCTTCAGGGCACTCTTATAATATATTTTGGGCGTGCGATACTCTTTGCCCGCCGGCGGCGTGTCCGTCAGAAGCTTCTCAGCGTCCATCCTGCCCCAGTGCACTTTTGCACGGGCAAGGGCCCGACGGGCACCTTCAACGCAGGCGGAGTGCTTGACGACTTCCACCCAAGGACACGCATCCACCAGCCGCCGCACCATGCCGAAGTAGCTCCCAGGCATGGCCTCCTTGGGCCACAGCCGAACTATGAGGCCCTTCATGGCCTGTTCGGCTACCTTGTGGAGCTCGACCAGCTACTTCAGCTGGTCGCTAAGGGGCACCGGATGTCCGGCCTCAGCGTACTAAGACCAGAAGACCTTCTCTGTCGAGCTCCCCTCTTCGGCCCGGTAGAAAGCGGCAGCATCGGACACGCTGCAAGGCAGATCTGCGAACGCTCCTGGAGAGCTCCGAATTCGGGTAAGTAATAGGTAATTCACATTCACATGCTTGCCTTGCATGAAAAATGCCTTACCCACCGCTATTTTCTTCACCGCCTCGATTTCCTGGAGGGCCTTGTGGGCTTCGGCCTTAGCGGCTTTGGCACTCTCAAGAGCCGATGCAAGCTCGGACTCTTGAGTCTTTGAGTCGCGCTCCAAACTCTCATGTTTTTCCATGAGAGCCTGGAGCTCTTGCTGCACCTCCGCCACCCGCGCCTCCTGCTTCTCTTGCTCGGCTCGTTCCGCGGCCGCATTGCGTTCGGCCACGGACACGGCCTCCTTCAGGGTCACCACCACGTTCGTGGCCCCTGGAGTACCCACGTTATCCTTGTTATTTCTCTTGCAACCAAAATCCTTTTCTGTAAAGTACAAATTTAATACGGTGTTACTCACCTTCCTTGTCCTCGAGCTGCTTCTTGGCACGGCCGAGCTCGCTCTCGGACCGCTCGAGGTTCTGCTTCAGAGCATCGACCTCCGCAGTCAGTGCGGTAGAGGTCAGCAGCGCAGCCTGCAATCCCATATTGACATATTTTTTAGAACTCCTGCATATATCTTTTTAGATCCTCAGTCCGGCTTTTCTTTCCGAACACCGAACCGAGCATCAGGGGCTACTGTCTATGCGGTATTATATTACATGTCTTAACATTCTTACCTCAAAGCCTGTTAGAAGGCTGCTGCAGGCTTCGGTCAGCCCGCTCTTGGCGAGCTGAACCTTCTGAATCACCGCACTCATGACAGTGCAGTGTTCTTCTTCGATGGAAGCGCCGTTGAGTGCCTCCAGCAAGTTATCCGGCACCTCCGGTTGGACGGAGGCCGCCGGTGTCACAGTCTTGCCCTTCCTACGAAGGGGCCGCCTACCGGACTCCGGAACCACTTCAGGTTCCGGTGTGGAGTCCGGTGCAAAGTCCGGGAGGTTGCCTTGCGGCACCTCCGGAGCCTCCTCCTCCTGGTGGGTCACCTCCTGGGATCCCACCTCGGCGTCATCAGCGTCACAAGGAGTGGCGGCGGTCGGAAGGGAATCCATATCCGACGGGCCCAAGGACCCGCTCGACGAAGCGGGAAGACCGTCCTTGGCCGGACTACAGGTTGTATGCGGCATTAGAAAGACACCGCGTGGCAAAAATAAAAATTATAAATCATTCAGGAATCCGGATACTTATGATCTTGCCAGGGGCTTGGCCCTCGAGGGCCACTCCTCGTCGTCGTCGCCGGCGTTGGCGGAGCAGTCTGGAGGAAGGGTCCTTCCCTTCTTGGACCCTTCGGCCTCCCTCGCTGGGGAAGCCTTCCTCTTCTTCTCTCCCCCCTCTTGGGGAGAGGCCTCTTTCTCCTTCTCGTCTTCAGGGGAGGAGTCCGCCTCGGAGTCATCGGGCGATGAGTCCGATACCACCAGGCGTCGGGAACTCCTTCGGGTCCCCGTGGCCTTCTTCTTGGCCTTCTTCTCCGGCACCACGTAAAGTGCCGGGACCAGCAGCCCTGTTAAACGGGCGTCCGCTGGGTCTTCTGGAAGGGGAGCCGGACAGTTAACCTGTCCGGACGTCTTCTGCCGGTCCTGTTAAAGGCATTGGGAGTTTAGATCCCGCATAGAGTCAAACTATGAAAAACGAATGTCCCATAAAGGATAGTGTTGCTTACCTTGCCAGCTGGACGCTGCGAGCTGAATCCACGATCTTCGGTAGCGGATGCGGGAGCTTCGGCGCCCTTGAACAGCACCCTCCAGGCCTCTTTGTACGTAGTGTCGAAGAGGCTGCTCAAAGTCTGGTGTTGTGCCGGATCAAAACTCCCACAAATTGAAGTCCCGTTGCTGGAAGGGGAGAATCTGGCGGACGAGCATGACCTGGATCACGTTGACAAGCTTGAGCTTCTTGTTCACCAGGGTCTGGAGACAGGACTGGAGTCCGGTCAGCTCCTACGAACTACCCCAAAGCAAGCCCTTCTCTTTCTAGGAGGTGAGCTGCATGGGGATGCCAGATCTGAATTCGGGGGCCGCTGCCCATTTAGGGTCACGCGGCTTGGTGATGTAGAACCACCCCGATTGCCACCCTTTGATGGACTCCACGAAGGCGCCCTCGAGCCAGGTGACGTTGCGCATTTTGCCCACCATGGCGCCTCCGCACTCCGCTTGGCTGCCCTTCACAACCTTCGGCTTGACATTGAAGGTCTTTAGCCACAAGCCGAAGTGGGGCTGGATGCATAGGAAGGCCTCGCACACGATGATGAACGCCGAGATATTGAGGATGAAATTTGGAGCCAGATCGTGGAAGTCCAGGCCGTAGTAATACATGAGCCCCCGGACGAAGGGGTGGAGTGGAAAGCCCAGTCCGCGGAGGAAGTGGGGAAGGAATACGACCCTCTCATGGGGCCTGGGGGTGGGGATGAGCTGCCCCTCGTCGGGCAGCCGGTGCGCGATGTCGCTGGACAGGTATCCGGCGCTGCGTAGCTTCTCGATGTGCCCCTCCGTAACGGAGGAGGCCATCCACTTGCCTCCCGCTCCGGACATGGCTGGAGAAGGTTGAGGTGAGATGTGCGGACTTGGGCGCTGGAGCTCGAGTGCGCGGGGATGGATAAGCAAAGGAGGAAGAAGGCGTAGGTAAAAGAGGTGGATCCTTATCCCCTTATATATGAGCGGACGAAAACTGTGCGTCCCCACCGGCCTGGTAAAACTCGCTTATCTCCCAAGCGCCACAATCAATGGCGCGGTTGGGTTACCCATGTCCGTATGGATGGGAATCCCGGAATAAGGGGAACAGGATCTCTGCTTCGACAAGACGTGCCAAGGAAACCGCTTCGCTAAACGCGCTGAGGTGGTATAATAAAAACGATTCGAGTAAAGGCTTGGTAGTGGTGCGACGTCACGCCACAAAATACGTCAGCAGATTGAACTTGTGTACATATTATTCTCTCTACGGTGGTATGTGGAATTTATTTTGCAGAGCCGGACACTATCCTGGTGTTCGCAATCTTCTATGGATTATTCAGAAGAGGAACCCACCTTGCAATGCCGAAGACAATATGCGCGCCGGACTCGTCGTCATTGAAGCCTGGTTCAGAGGCTACTGAGGGAGTCCTGGACTAGGGGGTGTCCGGATAGCTGGACTATCATCATCGGCCGGACTCCAAGACTATGAAGATACAAGATTGAAGACTTCGTCCCGTGTCCGGATGGGACTTTCCTTAGCGTGGAAGGCAAGCTTGGCAATACAGATATGTAGATATCCTACCATTGTAACCGACTCTGTGTAACCCTAGCCCTCTCCAGTGTCTATATAAACCGGAGGGTTTTAGTCCGTAGGACAACAACCATTACAACAACCATTACAACAATCATACCATAGGCTAGCTTCTAGGGTTTAGCCTCCTTGATCTCGTGGTAGATCCACTCTTGTACTATCCATATCATCAATATCAATCAAGCAGGAGTAGGGTTTTACCTCCATCGAGAGGGCCCGAACCTGGGTAAAAACATCGTGTCCCTTGTCTCCTGTTACCATCCGCCTAGAGGCACAGTTCGGGACCCCCTACCCGAGATCCGCCGGTTTTGACACCGACAATGAGCATGGTGGCGTCGTCGTCGTACCTGAAGAGAAGGAAGTACCCCAGCCGTAGGTCGTAGGCACGGTAGAACTTCTTCCACCCACGAGACAAGTACATGTGGCCCTCCTTGATCAACAACTCCACATCCCACTGCCTACGAAACCCGCTGCCGGCCTGTCGCAGCTTCACATTATTTGGCGGATCTTCACCCAGCATGTTCATAAAACTGTCAGGCAGCCTCTGCAGTTTGGGACAATGAGTGATGTAGCAAACAACAGATATCATAATGAGATGGGTGAAGGGGAGACCTCTTGTTTTATATACCTGCGTCATGGATGATACTGAAGTCCCAAGTATGATACTGAAGAACTCGGAAGCATCCAACTCGTATTGCGGTGTCGCAGAGCCGCGGTGGCTGCTTCCCCCCATCTCTGATAAGCAGCAGAAGAGACCAATTAGTACCCTTACAATAGATCATAAAACATGCATGATAACAGGCTATACCGAAAGGCCAATTGTACTGGACTATAAATTAGGGTAACAATGACACAGAAGATGGGAGCACCTAGTACACATTAGCAAAACAAAAAGGTACCACGCTTAAAAGGAAAGACCACTTGGCTCTATTGCCACCTATGGTTTAATGCAGCAAGAATAAAGGGGCAGTTGATCCTACTTAACTAAGTACTAAGATACCCCGACCCATGCATTAGTCTCAAGTACCCCATATATCCTATTTTTAGCAAAGTCCTAAAATTCACGGAAAATTTCAGCATGAGCTTTGCTGAAAATAGGACATATGGAGTACCCGAATTTGCCGGAATGGAAGTTAATCGACATTCCGGCAAACTCAAGGGCCTCTCGGGGTACCTGCAAAATCATTATCCCCGTGTCGGTGTCAAAACCGGCGGATCTCGGGTAGGGGGTCCCGAACTGTGCGTCTAGGCGGATGGTAACAGGAGACGAGGGACACGATGTTTTACCCAGGTTCGAGCCCTCTTGATGGAGGTAAAACCCTACGTCCTGCTTGATTAATATTGATGATATGGGTAGTACAAGAGTAGATCTACCACGAGATCAAGGAGGCTAAACCCTAAAGCTAGCCTATGGTATGATTGTTGTAATGTATGTTGTCCTATGGACTAAAGCCCTCCGGTTTATATAGACACCGGAGAGGGCTAGGGTTACACAGAGTCGGTTACAATGGTAGGAGATCTACATATCCGTATCGCCAAGCTTGCCTTCCACGCCCAGGAAAGTCCCATCCGGACACGGGACGGAGTCTTCAATCTTGTATCTTCGTAGTCTTGGAGTCCGGCGGACGATGATAGTCCGGCTGTCCGGACACCCCCTAGTCCAGGACTCCCTCAGTAGCCCCTGAACCAGGCTTCAATGACGATAAGTCCGGCGCGCATAATGTTCGGCATTGCAAGGCGGGTTCCTCCTTTGAATAATCTAGAGAAGATCATGAACACCAGGATAGTGTCCAGCTCTGCAAAATAAATTCCACATTCCACCGTAGAGAGAATAAAATGTACACAAGTCCAATCTGCTGACGTATTACGCGGCATGACATCACACCGCTACCAAGCCTTTACTTGAATCGTTTTTTATTATACCACCTCAGCATGTTTAGCGAAGCGGTTTCCTTGGCACGTCCTGTCGAAGCAGAGATCGTGTTCCCCTTATTCCGGGATTCTCATCAATACGGATGTGGGTAACCCAACAGTGCCCGTCGCCACGCCTCCTCTATCGAAGGTGAATCCCGAACGGTCACGGAGACGGCTCTTGGTATTTTCCCCCTTTATAAGAGGACCAAGGCTCATTTCTTTTCTTCAATCTTACATCGAATCTTCCCCTTGCTCCAAGTTCCAACACCCAGAGCCCCAGATTCGAGCGCTTCGGATCTTCAACAATGTCCGGCTCCGACCTTCAGGGTCGGTGGATGCCCTCCTCCGTCACGGAGGAGGACGTGCTAAAGCTGCGTGAGGCCAAGTACCTGTCCTACGAGATTTCGCACAGGTTGCCCGCCCAAGGGCAGGCCGTACCCACTCCCGAGCCCGGTGAGTACGTCGTCTTCATATCCCACCTCCGTCGAGGTTTAGGCTTCTCGACGGACCCCTTCGTGAGAGGGCTCATGTTCTACTACGGGCTGGATTTTCACGACTTGGCTCCGGAGTCCATCCTCCATATTTCCGCATTCATTATTGGCTGCGAAGCCTTCCTCCGCGTCACCCCCCACTTCGGCCTATGGCTGAAGACCTTTAATGTGGAGCCGAAGATGATCGGGGGGCGTCAAGCGGAGTGCGGCGGGGCAGCCATAAGCAGGAGGGTCGATGCCCCGTGGCCCGAGGGCTCCTTCCAAGAAGAGCTCGACTTGTGGCAGCAGGAGTGGTTCTATATCACCGCTCCGAAGGGCAGCAAGCAAAAGCCGCCGCCTTCATTCCGCTCGGGACCTCCACGCCGATTGATGTCGTGGGTCAACCAAGGGCTCAATTGGGGGCCGTCCGAAGACGTGCCTTTATTGCAGGGCCAGATTCGAGACCTCCAAGTGAGGGAGATCAATCTGGTTGTGGTGATGCAGGTCATGCTAATCAGGCGTCTTCTGCCCTGCAAACGCCGTCCTCTCCGGTTATGGGAGTTCAATCCGGAGGGACCACGAATTCTCCAACACTTCATGGGTACGACGCCCGTGGAGATGTACAAGTTGTTCTTCGGACCGCAGGCGGCGTGTCCGAAATTGACCGAGGACGCAGGCCTAAGCTGCAATCGCCCGGATACACAGGTAAGTGGCTCAGAGTCCGGACATTCTGCTTGTCTGCTTTTCTGAAATTCGCCTTCTAACCCATTATTCTTCATCAGGAGTGGGTAGCGCGATCGAAGCTGATAAGGTGTCTGGCCCCCCTCCCAGAGACCGCACTGGAGCCCGTGCTGGTCAGAATGTTGGAGGTCGCGCCCGTAGAAGGGGGCGATGGGGAAAATAGAAGAGCTATCACTTCGCCCAAGGGGGCGGCTGAAGAGGGGGGGATCGAAAATCCCTCCTGCCAGGGGGAGAAGAGGACCGCCTCCGAAGACCCGGAGGCCAAAGCCCCTAAGCGGGGGAAGAAATCTTTACCGGAGGGTCCTGCGTCCGGGGAGAGCCCGGACGTACAATAGTCTCTAAAGGGTCAGCCCTCCAGCGAGCCGTGAGTAGGAAAGGGGGGTTCATTAATAAGAAAATACCCCTATTTGTGCTTTGTGGATAACCTAAATTTTTACCTTACAGTTCGGATCTGTGGCCTTCTCAGATGAGTTCGTCTTCGGGGGATCTTCGTCCGGAGATGATGGAGAGCGAAACGCCTCCGTCTGTTGCACCATCGGACAGGGCAGACGAGCCTGAAGTATCGTCCCGGAGGGTATCCCAGAGTCCGGTGGGGCCGGAGAGTTCGGCGCCAACTAGTGTCCGGCCGGGGGAGCTGAAGGGTCTACTTGAGAGGGCGTCCATCTCAGAAGATCACCGTGCTTTGATGAGTATGGTGATTGGAAGCATTTCGTCCGCCGAAAGCGGATTGCATAGTGTCGTCAGGAGTTTGCTGGCGGGATTTGAGGTACGCAAGAAGGACGCACCTTTTTGACAGTCTGGCACATAGATGTGCATCCTGTATAGATAGTAGCCCCTGAGACTCGGTAGGTTGTCGAAAGTGACAGCGTGCCGAGGATCAAAATCGCAGGTAATGAATGTCGCCCTTCCTATGCAGGTGGCGGATAGTCCGGGGGCTAGCCGGACTAGTGGAGTTGTCGAGTTAATGCGGCAACTCGACGTGGCGGATGCGGACATCGCGCTTGTCAACCGGCGGCTTGACGAGTCGCAAGGTAAATGAATTCTCCGCAGTCACTTATTTAAGGGAGTCAAAGCTCGCTTCTGACAATATATATGTTGTGATACAGACGGTGCTACTGCTGTGGAGAGCCTTCGGGCCGAGCTTGCTCAAGCTAAGGAGCAAGCCCAAAGGAGTGATGCGGCTGCCTCGAGGGCGGCCGAGGAGTTGAAAGCCGAAAAGGCTGCGCACTGCCTAAGCAGGGAAAAGATGGCCGAATTGGCCGTGAAATTGAAGGATGCTGCCGACCGCAACGAGGCTCTTGAAAAAGAGCGCCTATCGGAGCAGGAAGACCTGGGGAAGGCCACCGCCGAGGCCAAGGATGCCCGTTCTGCAATGCGGGCTATGAAGGAGGAGTTGCGCCAGGCCGGAGATATTGTGGCTGGCAGGCCTTTTCTGCTGCGTCGCCAGTTTACGGATCCAAAGTATGCCCAACTTGGCCAGCTGTGGGGTTCGGAGGATCCATATATGGACTTAGCGGCAAGTGCGGCTGATGCCGTTGTGCACTTCCGAGCCAGAAGGATCACAAGACGGAAGAGCTATTTTGGTCTCAATTCCATAGTCCGGATCGTTCACTTCCGTTGACCGATCGGTTGGCCGAATGGGCTGAGCTGAACAGATTTTCCGGACTTGCCATGACTGATATCGTGGCTCATGTCTGGCCAGAGAGGCCCAAGGCGACGAGCTATTTCGGCTTATTGCAGCAATTTCTTGGAGCGGTGCCGCATATCAAGGAGATGAAGCGGTCGGCCTGCATAGAAGGTGCGCGGATGGCCCTTGCCCGTGTGAAGACACATTGGACAGAGATGGATGCCACCGCTATTGCAGCCCAGGGTTCGGACGAAAGCCGGTTACCCGCCGAGCACTATTTTGGGGAAGTCATGCGTGGCGCTCGTGTAATAGAGTCACAGTGCTCGAAAAATGTCACGTTCAAATGAACGTTTTATCTTGTAAAATAATGATTATGTTGTAACCGCTTTTTATACTTGTGCGTTCCAAGTATTAAAATATCTCCTATGCGGCCGTTTATGTATACGTTTGTATAACCTGAAAGATTGCAGTCTTCGGCTTCAGCCCCCATGCACAAGGTGCGGGGGTGTTCGCAAAAAATAGCGCGTTTTCACACTTAATCCGACGTCTCGGTCCTGTGAAGGAGGTGGTAGCGTAGCAAATGAGGCAATCCGGACTATGATGCTTTATCACTTTCACTTAGCCAGTGGAGTTCGAGGGTGGGGCTACGATATAGCCCCTTGGGGCACCGCGCTTCTCCGAATTCGGGGCACGTGTGTGCCTGACCGGGAAACGGTCCTTCGTCAAAGCGGGGAATTCTAAACATTCCGGTAGTCGATCGAGTGGTTGACCAGTCTCTCGCTATATCATGACAGTCAGTTTTCGGCTTTCTCTACTGAGGCGCTCGCCCAGCCGAACTGGGGCACAATCGCAGTAGTTCTCCTGGTGTCGCGTTAGCCGATGATACGGAACGTAAGGCAGCAAAACACAAGAGCCGGGCAAACCCAACATTTGACCAAAGACATGATTCGGAGCTGATGCATATAAGGCCTAACTCGAGACGCTGAACACTCCCTAAGGTGTTCGGTCTTTGTAATAATGGGCACAACAATGCCCTAAGCCCCTAGTGTCCAGGTACGGGCATGGTCCTCTGACGCGGCCGATGCCAAAACGTCAGGCTCCGCTTTGGTTATAATGAGAAACCAAGGGATTATAACAACAAGAGACAGTAAGAAAGGTTTACGCAGGGTCTTAATCTGAAAAGAATCCTCGCGATGGGTCCCTACTGCACGTCTGCGCCTATGTCTCCATTGTGCCGTTATCCTGGACGGGTGTGCACGTTGTTCATCTGTAAAAAGAGAGGAACTTAGTTTGAAAGGAACTCGTGCGAAGAAAAATATATACGAAGAAAGAAATATAAATAAGTAAAGCGGAGTCTGTGTGAGCTCGCTGTTGCTTGTGCACGCAGCCCCTTGTGAAGGGATGGGCGACTAGGGAGCCCCTAGCTTATTTATGCCGGACTCGTCTGACCGTGTCCGGGGTCTTTAAATGACCCTCGCACTGAAATGATGCCACGTGGACCGGGCATCTTAAGTGTAAGAGACGCGTAATGTGGTATGGCGTTGAAGCGGACAAAGGCCTTCTCGTCCCAAGAGTGCTTGATAGCTACTTTTAAATGGGACGATATGAAAGATTAGTTTTTCGCGTCGAAAGTTGTTCGGTGATCCGAACACAACTTCTAGTAATAGGGAGCCTATGCACTTGGCGTAAGGGCCTGGCGTCACTCCTTTAAAGGAAGTGCGGCTGTGTCGAATTTTAGTAAGGTCTATCCCCAACTTGCGGATTGTGTTTGGATACAGCAGGTTTAAGTCGCTGCCTCCGTCCATCAGGACTTGTGTAAATTGTAGTCCGTCGATTATAGGATCCAATATCAGGGCAGTCCATCCTACATTTCGAACGCTTCTGGAATAATCCAGGTGGTCGAAAGTGATTGGTTTTGATGTCCAATCTCTATGTTCCGCTGGGTTGGACCGTGCGAGACCCATTTTAACGGGTGCCGCACTGTTTTTCCGTATTATCACATGAAGTGATTTTACTGCTTTGACCTCTTGTGGGAAATTCTTTTGTTTTCCGGTGCTCTGCTGGTGGGGTTTATCATCTTCGCTTGACGCATCGAGCCCCTTGTGTTCGGCATTTAGTCGGCCGGACTGTTTGAAAACCCAACAATCTCGGTGGGTGTGGTTTGCAGGCCTTCCGGGGGTACTGTGGATTTGACATATCCGACCCAAAATCTTGTTTAAGTTGGATAGCTCATCGCTGTTATCCTTAAGAGGCGGTGTTTTGTTGTTTCGCCGCGAGCTTTTGAATCCGGCGTTGACTGCCATGCTCTTTGGGCTTTTCTCTTTATTCCGGCGCTGCTCTTTTCTGTGCCGTGATTTTCCGTTTCCATCTCTGATCTCGGATGTACTTGGGTCGCTGGTGCTGCATCTTGCTAGCCAGCTATCCTCTCCCGCACAAAAGCGGGTCATGAGGCTTGTTAGCGCGGACATTGTCCTCGGCTTCTCTTGGCCGAGGTGTCTGGCGAGCCATTCGTCTCGGACGTTGTGTTTAAAAGCTGCTAAGGCTTCGGCGTCCGGACAGTCGACTATTTGGTTCTTTTTGGTGAGGAACCTGTTCCAGAATTTGCGCGCCGACTCTCCGGTCTGTTGAGTTATATGACTTAGATCGTCTGCATCCGGAGGGCGGACATAAGTTCCTTGAAAATTTGCTCTAAACGCGTCCTCGAGCTCTTCCCAACTTCCAACAGTGTTTTCTGGGAGGCTTTTGAGCCAATGACGGGTTGGCCCTTTGAGCTTGAGGGGTAGGTATTTTATGGCGTGGAGATCGTCTCCTCTAGCCATGTGTATGTGTAGTATATAATCTTCTATCCAGACTCCAGGGTCTGTTGTTCCGTCGTAGGCCTCTATGTTTATGGGTTTAAACCCTGCTGGGAATTCATGATCCAGCACCTCGTTGGTGAAACATAGTGGGTGTGCGGCGCCCCTGTATTTGGGTGTACCGCTGTCTTCGGACACTTGGCGTGTTGTATTGCTTCCTGGGGCCCTCTTCTTTGGCCCGTAAATGGACCTGGCTGGGCCATCTGTCCTTCCAGGGTCATTAGTCGGTTTATATGCGGCGCCGCTTTCAGATTTTGGCCTATCATCTGGCCGTCTATCCAACCAGGCGGCCTCTTTGTTTTTTGATTGTGGGGGCTCTATGGCCTCCTCATCAAATTCTGGCAGTAGCTTGCGCTTCGGGTAGCTCTTTGATTGATGGCCATTGCCGTATTTGTCTGCGGTTTTGAGCACTTTGCTCCACCTCATTCTGAGTGTATCTTCCGCTGTTTTGAGCTTCCGTTTTTCCTTTTTCAAACTTCTTGCGGTGGCAACGAGTCTTTTCCGAAGGTTTTTATTCTCCGGCGGTGTGTCCGGCGTGAGGTCGCCTGGACTGTTGTTTTCGCCGGGCCTGGATTGATTATCCGACTCGTCTTGTTCGGACGGTTGCTTTTCTGTGTGTTCGTCGTCCGCTGGTTTGCCCTGCTGTATTGCTGGGTCGTTAGGAGCGCTGTTGTTGTCGAGGCGGGACTTAGTGCGGCGTCTGCGTCGCCGTTTTGGTTATTTGTCGGCGGGATTATCTTCTGCCGCGCCCCGTTGGTCCTCGTTATCGCTTCCTTTTGGGGTGTCCACCATGTATATGTCGTATGACGAGGTGGTATTCCCTTGCCTTGTAGGCACTGTTTTTTGTTCATCTCCGACATCGTCGTCCATACCGTCGATGTCTTCGGAGTCATAGTTTAGCATGTCGGTAAGATCGTTGACAGTGGCTACAAAGTGGGTGGTGGGTGGGCTCTGAATTTCTTCGTCGTCCGTATCCCAACCATCCTGGCCATAATCCGGCCAGGACTCTCCGGATAGCGAGAGATGCTTTAGCGAATTTAGGATGTCGCCAAAGGGCGAGTGTTGGAAGATGTCCGCGGCGGTGAATTCCATAACCGGCGCCCAATCAGATTCGATTGGCAGGGGCGCGGGAGGTCCGGAGTCCGGCAAGGAGTCCGGCACCTCGGAGTCACGAGCTTCGCGAGGGACAAGGCTAGTGTTCGGCTCCATCGCCGTGGAAGTTGAGCCCCCGAGGCGGTGTCCAACCACCGGTCCTCGATCTGGGCGATCGGCTCCGGTCTAAGGGCCGGAGCGGATTCTTGTGCGGCCACCAAGGCACTGTTCGGCGGCAGAGCTAGATCATGCCCATCGTAACAGTGCGGCGCGCTTGGCTGTGGCTCGAGCCCGTCGAAGATCAAGTCTCCGCGGACGTCGGCCGTGAAGTTTAGGCTTCCGAATCTGACCTGACGGCCAGGGGCGTAGCTTTCGATCTGCTCCAGATGGCCAAGTGAATTAGCCCGCAGTGCGAAGCCGCCGAATACGAAGATCTGTCCGGGGAGAAAAGTCTCACCCTGGACAGCGTTGTTAATTGAAGACGCCATCGAGCCTATCGGTGACGACACAGAGGAACTCTCAATGAAAGCACCAATGTCGGTGTCAAAACCGGCGGATCTCGGGTAGGGGGTCCCGAACTGTGCGTCTAGGCGGATGGTAACAGGAGACAAGGGACACGATGCTTTACCCAGGTTCGGGCCCTCTTGATGGAGGTAAAACCCTACGTCCTGCTTGATTAATATTGATGATATGGGTAGTACAAGAGTAGATCTACCACGAGATCAAGGAGGCTAAACCCTAAAGCTAGCCTATGGTATGATTGTTGTAATGTATGTTGTCCTACGGACTAAAGCCCTCCGATTTATATAGACACCGGAGAGGGCTAGGGTTACACAGAGTCGGTTACAATGGTAGGAGATCTACATATCCGTATCGCCAAGCTTGCCTTCCACGCCAAGGAAAGTCCCATCCGGACACGGGACGGAGTCTTCAATCTTGTATCTTCATAGTCTTGGAGTCCGGCGGATGATGATAGTCCGGCTGTCCGGACACCCCCTAGTCCAGGACTCCCTCACCCCGCGTAATGAATTCCCCAATGGGTCGACATTTCAGAAGATCACAAGTAGCACGCACCTTGCTACCCACACCACCACAAAATAATACTGGAAAAAAACATTACTATGCCAAAGCAAGTGACTTCCACAGCCACACAAATTAATTACTGCTAGATGGAGTACTCCTAACTAAGCTTGTACTACAAGTGACATGACAAGCATACCAAATAGGCAACTAAACTGTTTTTTTACCAAATAGGCAAATAGTATATGCACACCATGCATAGAGGGACAAATCAGGAGTTCAGGACGTGGATTCTCTGCTCCCGAGCTCAAATACACCATCTTGATTAGTAAAATAAAAAAATAGTAAATACATAAATGAAAAAGATTCTTAATTTGTTTGAATATTATACCGATGATAAAAGAAGTGAGACAAGAAGTGTCTGCAGCCTTGAGTAGATTCCCGGGACCTGAAGGTTGTTCACCCTGCTCATATCAAATATTATGTTGTATTAGCAGCAAGTAGACAAGCCTCCATACATCAAGCCCTAAATGATGAATGAACTGGCCAGAAAGAATCAACAGAAAATAGCAACATACATTTCTATCGATCTTAAGGCCACATGTGAGGAACACCTAGGTTTACTAATTAAAAAGAAACATCGTGATCATGTTATTCCATCTGATCCAAAGAAAAAGATGAAGCAGATTGTGTTTCATAAGAGAAGTCCCAAACTTGTAGTGTGTTTCTTATTCAGCAACATTCAGTTTGACAGCAAAGCTCACAAGAGAGAGAAGTTCCAAACTTGTATGTTTCTTATCTAGCAACATTCAGATTATCAGATTGGCAGTAAAATTCACAAGATCGGTTCCCAGACTTTTATTTTTCTTATTCAACAGCATTCATATTGGCAAGAAGAGACACACTAGTACAATACAACTGCCAAATTCACTAGAGGAACGTTACACATGACACATGAGACCAACAAAATTGCGTACATCCAACAAGTGCAACAACGGCCACCACATACCTATCCCAACACGAAATGCGCAAAGCCAATCTACTTGCAGCAAATGTGATCATGCTATTCCATCTGTCATTATTTTCACAGAAAAATTGCAAGAGGGAATTAAGAAATAAATATTTTCCAGTGCCATGATCATCATGGTCCTCACTGGGGCAACGAGAGAGGAAACCTATGAGATGCAATATCAGCTACACAAGTTTTTTTCTGTACACTCAATAGTACACTTAACATTGCAATATCAGCTACACAAGTTTTCTGTGATCTGGAGGTCATAGTTCATTCCATCTTCAGAAATAAGCACAACCATGGGTTCTTAGATGCAGTTTGGACAGTGAATACAGTTTGGACAGTACTCCACTGTCAAATTTCATTTAGGGCAAAAACTAAATACAGTTTGGACAGTTTGGACAGTTTAGAGAGCAAAATGTAAAGATTTGTGAACATTTGTTAATTTTGAAAATTTAGAGAGAAGAAAAAGGGGCATACCTCAAGCTTGGATAGCCAGGGCTCCGGCTTGGGCTTGGGCGGCGGGGGCGGCGCGTAGTCCGACGGCGGCAGGGACAGGGACGTCTGGGACTTGGTCGGCCGGTGGTGCGCCTCGTAGGGCATGGGGGCGGGCCTGAGCTTTGGCGCGGGCGGCGAGTCCGGCGCGAGGGCGGCGGGGGGCGCCGACAGGGCCTTCTCGGGCGCCGGCGTCGAGGAGGCGGTGGGCGGCGATCCGGAGGAAGGGGCCGCCTTCTTGACCTTCTGAGCAAAAGAAGGCACGGGCGGTGAGAGGAGGAGGAGAAGCTAGGGGGAAGGGAAGCAGGGGACGTACGTGCTGCAGCAGGGTGGCAAAGGAGCGGCGGGGGACGAGACCGGGCGGCGGAAGGACGGGGGCAGGGGCGGGGGAGGCATGAGGGTGGGCGGCGAGGCAGCGGCGCGGGGGAGCTGCAATGGTGGGGGGCGCGGGGGCGCGGGGACGGCGGGGGTCGGGGCGGCGGCGGGGGGGGGGGGTCGATCTGGCAAGGGAGAGGGGCGAAGGGATCTGGCGAGGGAGAGGGTGGAATTAGCTAGGGGGGAGATTACTAATGGCGCACCCTGATTTTTATTTTTATGCATTTAAAATGTTGTTTGATATTTATTTGTGTTTAAATATCTTCAAACTTGTTTAAATCATAACAGTAATATTTTTTTTAAAAAATAGTAATAATTTTTTAAAAAATATATGTTCAAATTTGTTATTTGAAAATATTTATGAATATGAAAAAGGTGGAGTGGAGGGTGCGGTGGGTCATCTGCGACGGTGGAGTGGGGGTGCGTGCGGGCCGGGGGTCGGCGGCGGTGGCCGGTGGAGCGGGGGAGGGTGTGGTGGACGGGGGGTCGATGGAGGGTGCGGTCGGCGGCGGCCGGTGGAGCGGGGGGTCGACCCTGGTACCATTAGAAGTTTTGCAAAAAAAAAGTATATATTCTAATGGCGCACTTCGCTCGGATGCGCCATTAGTATGTATGGAAAAATAGGAAAAAAAATTATTACTAGTGGCGCACCGTGTGTCTGGTGCGCCATTAGTGTCTTCCACACTAATGGCGCATCAACAAATGGTGCACCATTAGTATATAGTAGTGGCGCACTACCTGACAGGTGCGCCATTAGTACCCATCCCATCTATAGCCCTTTTCCTAGTAGTGTAGTGAAAAGAGTTGGGTCGAGTGAACCAGGTTTGAAGCCTTTCTTCATGAGGAATTCCTTCAAAGTATCATACCACGCCCGAGGGGCTTGCTTGAGACCATACAGGGCCTTGTTGAGCTTGAAGACTTTGTCAGGATTCTTTGGATCTTCAAAACCTGGTGATTGAGCAACATATACTTCTTCCTCAAGCTTACCATTAAGGAATGCACTTTTCACATCCATTTGTTGTAAGATAATATCATGATGGTTAGCATAAGCAAGTAATATGCGAATAGCCTCAAGTCTAGCAACAGGTGCAAAAGTTTCATCGAAGTCAATTCCTTCAACCTATGTGTAGCCTTGAGCTACAAGCCATGCCTTATTCCTCACCACAAGGCCATTTTCATCTTGCTTGTTGCGGTAGATCCACTTTGTGCCAATAATGTTGTGCTTGCGAGGATCTGGACGTTTGACCAGTTCCTAGACGTTGTTAAGCTCGAACTGATGTAATTCTTCTTGCATAGCTTGAATCTACTCAGGCTCCAGAAATGCTTCATGTACCTTAATGGGCTCTGTGATAGAGACAAAAGCAAAGTGCCCACAAAAGTTAGACAAAAGTGAAGCTTTTGAGCATGTGAGAGGACCTGGTGCTTCAATGTCATCGATAATCTTCTCGATTTGCACTTCGTTTGCAATACGAGGATGAGCGGGTTGTCTTCGAGGAATTTGATCTCCATTTTCTTCAGGAGCATTTTCCTCAGCACCATTTTCTTCAGGTGCGCCAGCTCGACATTCATCACGTTCTGGAATGAATTCTTCAGCAGATTCTTCAGTGGGAATGACATCCTCAGTGGCTTTGAACTTGATAGAATCCTCAGGTGCTGGTTCATCTATCACAGAAGGTAGGTGCTCTCTTTGCGAGCCATTAGTTTCATTGAACCGCACATCTACAGTTTCAACAACCTTGTGAAGAACGTTGTTTAAGACTTTGTAGGTGTGTGAGTACTTTCCCTAACCAAGCATGAAACCCTCATGTGCTTTCGGTGCAAATTTAGATGTGTGATGAGGATCTCAAATCCAACATTTAGCACCAAAGACTTTGAAGTAACACACATTGGGTTTCTTGTCAGTGAGGAGTTCATAGGAAGTCTTCTTGAAGAATTTGTGAAGATATACTATGTTGATGATGTGGCACGCAGTATCAATTGCCTCATTCCAGAAACGACGAGGCATCTTGTATTCATCAAGCATAGTGCGAGCCATCTCAACAAGAGTTCTGTTCTTGCGCTCCACGACGCCATTCTGTTCAGGAGTATAAGGAGCAGATAACTCATGAGTAATACCAAGTTCATCAAGATAGTCATCAAGACCAGAATTCTTGAACTCGGTTCCATTGTCACTCCTGATGTGCTTGATCTTCACACCAAAGTTGGTTGAAGCCCTCAAGGAAAATCGTTTGAAGACTTCTTGCACTTCATGTTTGTAAGTGACAATGTGTACCCATGTGTAACGAGAATAATCATCAACAATAACAAAGCCATATAGAGAGGCATCATTTGTAACAGCAGAATAATGATTAGGACTGAAGAGATCCATGTGAAGCAATTCAAATGGTCGAGTGGTAGTCATGATAGTCTTCGCTGGATGCTTGGCCTTTATCATCTTTCCAGCTTCACAGGCTCCGCATAAGTGATCCTTGAGGAATTTGACATTCTCAATGCCAATGACATGCTTCTTCTTCGCGAGCGTGTGCAGATTCCTCATGCCAGCATGACCAAGTCGTCGATGCCATAGCCAGCCTTCTGAAGCTTTTGCAAGTAAGCATACAGCCGGTTGTGGTCATGTAGATAAATCAACAATGTACAAGTCTCCTCTCCTAAAGCCTTCGAAGACTTTGGAATTGTCAGCTTCCATGATCACAACACAACGATACTTGCCAAAGACAACAACCATATCAAGATCACAAAGCATTGAGACAGACATGAGGTTGTATCCTAAGGACTCGACAAGCATGACTTTGTCCATGTGTATGTCCTTAGAGATCGCAACCTTACCTAGACCCAATACCTGACTTTTGCCTTTGTCAGCGAAGATGGTATGCTTCAGATGTGACGGTGATAAAGGAGCATCCATCAATAGATTCTTGTCACCCGTCATGTGATTTGTACATCCACTATCGAGTACCCACTCATCGGTTTTGGGTTGTTCATCCTGCAGATGAATTAGTGCAGCTTACGAACTCATATACTTCATCAGTGAAGAATATGACATCAATATCATCAGATCAATTTCTTCGAGCAATATGAACAGATAAACAGTATGAGGACGTGTGAAATGAAAATTCATTTCATCATGATTAGCCTGCGTCCTTTCAGGCACTGTTCAGGTCTCCAGCAAATTCTTCAGACGTTTTCAGCACGTCTGGAGACCTGACCCTTTATAAGAGATTAGTTCTTTTTCTTCACCACCCACATCTGAAGGGTTGGCAAAGAATTCATCACTCTGCGAGCACCATATGAGAAAGGTGGCATAGACGCCAGTCCACTTCGTTTCACATAAGAGGGGTTAGGGTAAGCATATGAATAAGCAGAGAAATTCTTCGAGGACTTATTAACATAATGATTTGAAGAATAATGCACATATTCATAGCCCTTAGCTTTACCCTGCGAAACAGAAGGGTTAGCACGATGATGATCATATGAGTACTTTGATCCTTTTGAGGAATTTGATCCACGTGAGGAATTTGGTCCATATGAGGACTTAGATCCATATGAAGCATTTGGTTCATATGAAGAATTTGATCTGGAGTTCCTATTCTTCACAGGTGGTGTCATGAGGACATTCACCTGAAGACTTTCAAGGCAACTTTTGGGAACCCAGATTTTCTTCATAGGGGAACCGTTCCTGCAGTTAGTCCCAACATATCTAGCAAATACTTCACCATTCTGATTTTTGAACAGTTTATAGTTTGAGTCAAATGACTCATCAGAAGAATGAGGAGATTCACATGTAAAGCCAGATAAGATAGATGGATCTACTGGAGGTCCCTTTGCAGCAACCCATGAGGTTTTGGGGTACTGCTCAAGCTTCTAGTATCTTCCATCAGCATTGAGTTTCCTCTCAAAGGCAATACCCTCTTTCCTAGGGTTTCTGTTGAGGATCTGCTTTTTGAGCACATCACAAAGAGTCTGATGCCCTTTGAGGCTTTTGTACATGCTTGTCATGTACAATTCCTTCAGCCCTGCATCATCAGTGATACTTGCATTGTCCTCGGATGAGGAATTAGTGACAGCAGAGACAGATGAAGAATTTGTAGCATTAGAAGCATTTGAACATTCAGGTGAAGAATTAGCAGTTTCACGTTCAACGCACCTCAGACATGGAGGAACAAATTCTTCCTGAGTAGCGCTGATTTGTTGAGAAAGTAATGAATCGTGCTCCTTCTGAAGATCTTCATAATCCACTCTTAGCTTTCCAAGATCTTGCTTTCTTTGAAGAAATTCAGAAGAAAGCTTCTCATGATCAGATAAGAGAGTGTTATGATGATCTTGAAGGGCGTCAAACTTGGACTGAAGTCTCTGAAGACTCTCAGCCAATGCTTTTGACTGATCCATTTCTTCACCCAACATATCATCGCTCTTATTTAGCATGTATTGAACTATTTCCAAAGCTCTTTGTTGTTTAGTGGCAAGGGAAGCAAGTTTGACATAGCTGGGGCCAAATTCATCACCTGATTCATCATCACTAGACTAGGAAAGGTAGCATTCAGTTACCTTGGCACCCTCTGCCATAAGGCACGGTGAAAAGGATGACGATTCAGGTGCGAAAGTCATCTCCTTGAGAGAATCCTTGTAATCCTCAAACCAAGGATCATGACGAGTACGATGACCTTCGTAGACCTCAGAGAGTCGGTCCCAGATTAGCTTCGCGTGATTGAGGTGCATGACGTTCCTGAACTGATTTCGGGACAGACAGGAGCAGATGACATCCTTCGCTGTGAGGTTGAGTCGAGTGTACGTGCGAATGTCATCAGCCTCCGCCATCTTGCATAGATCAGTAAGACCAATCTCAGTGACGGTCCACAGTTCGCTGTCCATAGCCATGAGTCGCTTCTTCATCATGGCCTTCCACCTAGGATACTCATGACCGTCAAAGATGGGACAGGATACGTTCCTCAATCCTGCAGTCGACATAACTCAAACTCCAGGCGGTTAAACCAAAATCACACAGAACAGATACCCGTTCGCGGGAGGACTTGACCCAGACCCCGAACTTAGAATCGGGCAACGGGCTAAAAAATTGGGCAACATCCCGGAGTTGGTGCTGCCAAGACCGGAAGCTCCTCTGCCTCTGGACGTCAGATCGGGTCAGAATTCGGACTTAACTACGCCCACCCACCCAGACTTATGCCATCTTTCCCATATCAGACAAGAGCCCCAAGAGACAGTACATTGCTACTGGGCCAGATTCCTCCTTGTGGTAAACAGGGTCAAGGACTGTCGCGAGGAAGACGCAATCTCACTTTTCTGCAAAAATTGCACGAACAAAGGGATCCTTAATGCTATAAGTCGTCGTGACATAGTACACTTTGCTGATTTAGCAGCCATAGTACAGAAGTACTGCGCGATGGAAAGCGCCTGGAAAACCCAAACAGACTTCTGGGATAATCCGGCTCTCACTAAACCCTTTGTCCGAACTAAAAGGGCAAACTCTCGTAAGTTACCCGATCCAATTCCCAAAAAACCAAAGCCCACTCCAGGGCGTGGAACCATATTGGAAGAATGGCTCAATGGGCCATGCAAAATTCACAGCACGCTGGATACCATGCCAACGTGTTGGATACTCCGGCAGGTAGCAAAAAGCGGCGAGGATCTTCTTGTAAACCATAAAGCATAGAACCATCCTGCCGAAGACGACAATGCGGTACTGACAGTCTTCGAGACTTTCGCCTCAAATAATAGGCACAAGCGAGCTCATGGAAGTTTCGCTGAAGTCTGCCACGTGGCAAAAATGAATCCATGGAGCGACACTACTATAACCTTCAGTGCCAGTGACGAACCTCAATTCCAAACAGTCAGGGCACCAGCCGCTTTGGTCCTTAGCCTAATCGTGGATGGCTTCCGGCTCACTAAAGTACTCATGGACGGCGGAAGCGGATTAAACCTGATCTATGAAGAAACCCTCAACAAGATGGAAATTGACAAAAGCCGCATGGAGCAAAGCAGCATGACCTTCAGGGGAATCATCCCTAGTCGGGAGGCATAGTGTGCGGGAAAAATCACACTGGATGTGGTATTCGGCACGCCGGAGAATTATAGGTCCAAAGAAATCACATTCCAAGTGGCCCCGTTTAGCAGCGGATACCACGCCCTTTTAGGGCGGGACGCATTCACGAGCTTTCAAGCTATACCCCATTACGGGTACATGAAGCTCAAAATGCCTGGACCCAATGGAATCATCACTCTAGCCAGTGATCCGGACGTCGCACTCCGCGCCGAAAATAAAACTGCCGCACTAGCCCTGGAAGCATTATCCGAAGCCCTAGCGGCCGAAGAACTAACAACGTTGCACGCCACAGTGGACAAAGACGACATAATAAACAACCGTGATGCCACGGGATAGATTGCTAAATGGGCTATCGAGCTCCTTCCATTCGACATAACATACAAACCACGGCGGGCCATTAAGTCGCAAGTACTGGCTGACTTTGTCGCCGAATGGATAGAAGCCGAACTCCCTAAAGAGTAAGGTGCGTACTCCAGTTGGATCATGCACTTTGACGGCTCTAAAATGCTGGCCGGATTGGGAGCGGGTGTAGTCCTGACATCCCCCACCAGAGACACGGTCCAATATGTACTCCAAATATTATACACAGACTCCAACAACGCAGCCGAATAAGAGGCTCTGTTGCATGCTCTTCGTATGGCAGTCTCTATGAGCATTCAATGCCTAGAAGTGCGCGGGGACTCAATCCTCACAATATCACAAATAAATGGAGATTTTAATGCCAAGGATCTGAAAATAGCGGCCTACCGTAATGCCATCCTCAAAATGTCAGCTCAGTTTGAGGGGCTTGAATTCCACCATGTGGCCCTAGAAAACAATCAACCGGCGGATATCCTCGCCCGCATCGGCGCTAAACGCGACCCCATCCCACCTAATATATTCTTGGAAAGGCTGTTCAAGCCTTCCGTGGTATGGGAAGGGGAGTCCGGCAACACCAGTCCAGCTCCGAATACAACCCCAGATTCCGAACTTGACGTAATCGGGGGCTCCGCCACCGAAATAACACCGTCGACCCACGAAATCATGGCTGTAATCTCCCCGTGGACCGAGCCCTTCTTGGCCTACCTAAATAGGCAGGAGCTACCCGAGGACCAAAATGAAGCACGTTGTATTATGCGGCGTTCCAAGGCCTACAAAGTCCATGAGGGAGAGCTCTATAAGAAAAGTGCCACCGGAGTGCTCCAAAGATGCATCTCCGAAGAGGAAGGGCGGCAGCTCTTGGCTGAAATCCATGCCGGACTCGGTGGGCACCATGTTGCGGCTTGGGCACTTGTCAGCAAAGCCTTCCGTACAGGTTTTTATTGGCCGATAGCCCGAGCAGATGCACAGGACCTTGTCCAACATTGCGTCAGTTGCCAGCTCTTTGCCAATCAGAGCCATATGCCCCCACCGCTCTCCAAACAATCCCCATAATTTGGCCCTTCGCGGTCTGGGGGCTGGATATGGTCGGACCTCTTAAAGGGGGGAGCCATAAGAAAAAAATACTTATTGGTCATGGTGGACAAGCTCACCAAATGGATAGAAGCCAAACCAGTTAAAACGGTTGAATCCGGACCAGTGATAGACTTCATATCAGGGGTTGTACACCGTTACGGTGTCCCCCACAGCATCATCACTGACAATGTCTCAAACTTCACAGCCTATGAAGTGAAAACTTTGTGCGGCAACCTGGGCATTAAGCTCGATTACGCCCCCGTCTATCATCCCCAAACAAACGGCCAGGTCGAACGTGCAAGCAGTCTCATCATGAGCGACATCAAACCCAGACTAGTGCGATCCTTGAAAGAATCAGACACGCACTGGGTCGAGGAGCTCGACTCCGTACTCTGGGGGCTGCGGACCACGCCGAATCGTACCACCGGATATACACCATTTTTTATGGTGTATAGCGCAAAAGCAGTACTACCCTGCGACATAATCCATGACTCACCCTGCATGCACATGTACGAAGAGAAGGAAGCCGAGCTAGATCGGCAGGACAACTTAGATGCCCTGGAGGAGGAGCGCGACATCGCAAAAGCCGGTTCCGCATTCTATCAGCAGCAGGCTCGAAGGTATCAAAGCAGAGAAGTGCGGGCCAAAACTTATAACGTTGGCGAACTCGTTCTACGCCTACCGGAGAAGAAGAAGGACAAGCTCAAACCCAGGTGGGAGGGTCCCTTCATCATTGATAAAGTTCTCACCGGAGGAGCGTACCGCCTGCGTAGTGCATCCCATAACAGACTCGAACTGAACCCATGGAACGCAGCCAGACTCCGGAGATTCTACGCCTAGTGTCGAACTCAGTGTTCATCTCCTTACCCCCGCTCTTTTAATTATGTTCTCCCTTTTTCCTTTCTCGGCCTTTTTACCTTCTTCACACAAAGTATTAAATACAGCGCGGATGCTCGGATCACTCCGGTCGCACTATGTGTGCTCACCATACCTGGGGGCTTCCTATACGAAAGCTAAATATAATTACTTTTATGGCGTCCTGCCTACCACATATGCGTCCTTTTTCCATATGTGCCTTTTCTTCACCATTATATGCATCGATATGACTTAAGATTTGGCCATGCTGGGTTGTCTGGCTCTTGTGTTTATGCCCTACGTTCCCATTAATTCGGCTAGGGCATAACGGGAGCACCTCTGCGATTGTTATTGCCGGTTCAGCCGGATGTGTACCTCAAACTGGGTGAAGCCGAAAGCTAGCGTTCTTAAGGGAATATTCGGTCGGTGAACAAAAGATGTTTCTTTCGTTTATTACAACATGAATCCCCAGATGTTTTGTATCCTGCGTTTCTGTTTGCAGTTCGGACATGCACATCGATGCATGCGTACCCAGGGAAAGGAACCCCTAACGGAACTATTCTCCCTGGAAGATGTTTCTTACTACTAATGTAATATAACATAACTTGTTGGGTACTTGTCTGTTCAAGCACTTATGACCCCTACGTCTGGTTTCCACGCATACCCCGGTTTTACATAACTGAGCGGTTATTCGGATACACCCCGGACTGTCGGATTCGGGGGCTGAAGCGAAAAGGTCCGCCATGACAAATGATTTTTAATCCGGCTAGGGACTACATATGTCCATTGAATTACATAGTCCCTTGGACTGGCTATATTCTTCCTCTATACCATCCAACAAGCTATCTAGCCTACAATCCTGTTGGGAATACTTTGCGGCTAACGCTACTTGGTCATACACCAGACTTACGGGAATCTCTTGCCCATCTGGCCCCACCGGTCCAACTTCGGCCATATGGTTCGGGTCAGCCTTGGCGTAGCGCGTCTTCACCATGGCCCAGGCTTCCCTTGCACCTTGTCGGCAGGCTGATACCTTCCATAACCGGAAGCGCCGTTGTGCTCCTTTGAGCATATCCACGAGCTCACCCATGCCTCCTGGCAGGGAAGTGGATGGACACAAGGCCTGGGCAATACCCTGCATCACCTGCCGAGCTCGTCCGTGCAGTTGTGAGAGATCTTGTAGAAAATCGCCTGCAGACCCGGGCATCTCCTCTTTAGGACGTCCCGTCAACATACCTACAGACATAAATTCTTTTAATACGCTTCCTCACCGAACTATACTACAATTCGTTCAAGCACTTACCATAAATGTCGCGACGAAGCCTCCGGTTGTCCTTCACGGAGTCCGCAAGCTGAGCTCAAACATCTGCTAATTCAACGCCCAGCCGGATATTGGCATCTTGGAGATTATTCTTCTCCTGTCCAACCTGCGTAAGCACACGCTCGCCAGCCTTTAGTTGTCTTTGGAGATGTGACTCACTATCTTTTACGATCTCCGGATTCTCTCTGGGATTGTCTGCAGAATTTTCTGTTAGGCTTATAAAGCAAGCTAAATACTAACTGGTATATGTCCTTAAAATTTCTCTATTGAGACAAGTGTTACCAGGTGAGACCTTCTGGGATTCCTCTAGTTTGGCAACCACGGCCCTTAGCTGGGTCTTGCACTCCTCTAGCTCTCGAGACAAATGGGTATTCTTCTCTACAAGAACCTGTGTATACAATGATCCTTAAATCAGTTGTTCCAACTGTTTCAAGTCTCAAGGGCTACTGATATACATGCTTATCAAATTTTCTTACCCGTATATCTTTTGCATACTGGTCCGTCGCTCGGGCGAGTCCATCTTGGGCAACTCGGATGTATGCGTCTCCTGAATTGAAGGCATTGAATGCCTCTTCGGAAAAGATACCATTGCGAAGTACGGCCCGCCGGCGCCGGTGATTCATGGCTCTCTCTACTTCGGAATTTGTGGCGGAGAGCCTATCCGCATCCTCTGTTGGAGGACAATTCGGCGTCGGCCCCACATCGGCCTCCTCTCTTGAAGCCGGTTTTGGAATCCGGCTGGTGGAGGCATGACCGGCAGGATCTCCGGATATAGTCCGGCGACTACTCTTTCTACCAAGACACGATGGACGCTGTTACATTTCAAAAATGATAATCACAGAGCAGATTTTAACTATACCTCTGCGACGGCGTTTCGACCCTGATCGCCTTCCTCTTGAGCCTGCCTGGTCCGGATGCCCTTTGCTGATGAGCCCCCAGGGGCTCGACGCCGCATTCCGATGGTCATCTCTACAAAAATACGATATTTGTGCATAAGGCATGGTATAAAGTACGAATCCTCTTCAGAGGTTAAGGCTTTAGCTTTGCTTACACGCGACGCAGGGAGCAGTTCGGGATAATCGGCGATAATAGCCACCAAGGTGCCGTCGCAGCTTGCCTGATAAAATGTCCCGTCAACAAGCTCTACAGACGTATCCGGATCTTCTTCAAGTCCGGGGTCGAGGGCCCGGCCAGGATCCTCTGCCTATGGAGAGGGGCTATTGAACTCTTTCACGGCCTTCCTTAGTTCCTGTTTAGAAATATCAAGGTAAATGATTGTGATGAAGGGCGCAAGAATGGATAGAGTTGAGTAAAGAGTAACGGCTTACCCATCTTGGGGAGTTGTACATGGAGAATCCATCCCGCGGTTTGATACAAAGGAACTCCTCTTCTTCTCCTTTATATAAATCGGACATTATTCTTGCCAGAGCAGTGGCGGAATCCAGACCTTTACGACCGCAGCGGGTGGCATCGTCTTCCCCGTTGAAGTGCCACATGGGCTTCCCCCAATATTCAAGTGGCTGCACCCCCCGCATTATGCATATTGATATAACCTCTGCTATTGTCAGTCCAGATTGGGCCAGTGTCTTTATCCTGCCCATCAGGAAGTGGACTTCTCTGGAATCTTCCTCCTGGGGGCTCCGAGGGCGCCAACTTTGGCGTTTCTTTAGCGGAGCGTTATTAAACTCAGGAAGTCTCGTCCGGATTGGGTCCGGAAGGGGAACGTCATCTACATAAAACCACTCCGAGGCCCAGCCTTCAGATGCCTTCTTTGGAGTGCCGGACAGGTATCCGGCTGGACCATGCGCCATATTTCGGCTCCGCCCACTTGATACATAGAATCCCCCTGATTACGAGGGACAAGGCAGAACAACTTCTTCCATAACTTGAAGTGAGCCTCGCAGCCCAGGAATAATTCACATAGGGCAACGTATCATGGGTTTCGATCATGTGGAACTGTGGGTTATGGGCCCACCATGTGGGTTAAAAGCAGGAAGGGTGCTAACATTTGCACGGTCATGATAGCAAGGCAGGTCAGAGGACAGCCTGTCAGTTATGTTGGCAACAACGTCGGTACCAAGGGCGAGGGACGAAGATAATCATTTTCCTGCTCGGTACCAAAGGCGGACCAATAGGCAAAGTTCTCGTCCATCGGTGGCTACCAGAATGTCATCAACAATAGTAACAAGATCTTACTGACAGAGTTTGCACACCGGGGTGTCTACATAAGCAGGGAATTATCACTGAATTATCACTGCTCGGATATGTTAGGTTACAAGAAAGTTTAGACAAAACAATGGAAAGGAAAGTGTAGACTTGATTCAGTTATCGGTGTTCTCGAGTGTCTAACAACTCAGAACACGTGGAAAATCTGAACCGGCGAAAATAATATTTGATGAAGAACTCATAAGAAGTTATGTAGTTCCGGGATATTCTCGAGATACCAGAGGGTAATACTCGAGGGTAGAGCAGAATAGAGGTTGAACAGGTGAAAAGATCTGCAGAAGACAAGTACTATAACTTGTCCGAGAAATGGGATCAAAGAAGAACAATATGGTCGGAACCATGGTTGCAAAGGACCAAATATAGGTGCCATAAGAACTTATCACAAGGGATTATTATTTTAACAAGAAGCTTCCATGATAAGTTCCACACCGGGTCCATGGGCATCAACACAAAGGTACAAGGTCGACTCCCACTTCTCTAATGCGTAACCTTTCATTCACTTCTAATTTTCGAAGAAGTCATAGTGTTGAGATTTTATCTAGCATAACACTAGTATAGTATGACTCGTAGAAGTTTTCGGGTTCACACAGCTTGTGGAAGGCATAGGTTCAACCCATCGGGGCATCTTAGGAACACATACCACAAACTTTAGGAAGAAATAACTCAAGCTCGGAAGCAGAGTATGGTTGATAAAAGCAGGGGATACAATTTACCAAAGGCATTATGTATCCGAGGAAATCTCACAAGGTTACTGAATATGAAGGACCCTATTGGATAAAACCCAACAAAGGATCTGGTGGTACACGAGGGATCTGATGTGAGTATCGATACTCAGCCAGAAGAAGAAAGAATGCAAGGTATCGGATTATAGAAGCAACAGACTAATTCAGAGTCCAATGCAAAGGGAATTGCGATTTCCAAAATCAAGGGATCAGAAGCAAACGCTCTGACCAAGGATGGTTAAGTTGAATAGACTTAGGGCACAATCAATGGCAATCTGATCGGCCGAGAACCAGCTCATGTTCGGGAAGACGTCTGAGCCGGAAAGATAATTTATAAGGACCAACCGATGATTGTGACTACTCACAAACATATCAAATCGAAAGACTCAAAATGACAATGAGAAAGGATGTCAATGGATATAGCTAGGCATATGGAAATAGCCAGAGTGTAGGCATGTAAGACCTTCTAGAGCAATTGGCGACAGAGGTCCTCAAAAGCTCGGATTGTATTACAAATTATCTTATGAAGCATAAGAATAATTGGGGATGAATGGATACTCGATAAGAGCAACTAATTATCCATAGGGGTATTCATGCGGCAAGGACTGCAAGGCAGTAAGCAGAAAGGATTTTCGGAACAACGAGGAGTATTTCAGGACATCTTGTAATAACAAGAGCAACTGGGGATGAAGGTATGAACGACAATGTAGGCAGTTACTCATCAGGTTTTATCGGTGGTAGGGATCGCAACGGCTAAGGGTACAAGGGTCTCGGGGAAAACATCGGAGAGTATCTTTAGAATCTTCTAGTGAAGCGGGCCATCATCTGGAATGAAGGGGCTCTCCGGGAGAAGTATTTACGAGAACATAAAGTTATAGTTTGCAAAACCATTTAACCCGAATAGAAGAGAGATCATATTCCCAGAGTATAGACGAGGAGGAAAAGATCCTAATACCACCCAATGGCGACGTGGGCCCGTAAGCCGCACAGCCATGTTAGTAAATCAGTTTTTTTAAAGACTAGACTCAACTTCGGCCAGGGAGTTGGAAAGGAGGATCCTACAGGCAGTTGGCTCTGATACCAACTTGTGACGCCCCCGATTCAATCGTACACTAATCATACACGCAAATGTGTACGATCAAGATCAGGGACTCACGGGAAGATATCACAACACAACTCTAGACACAAATAAAATAATACAAGCTTTATATTACAAGCCAGGGGCCTCGAGGGCTCGAATACAAGCTCGATACACAAGAGTGAGCGAAGCAACAATATCTGAGTATAGACATAAGTTAAACAAGACTGCCTTAAGAAGGCTAGCACAAAAGCAACACGATCGAAGAGGCAAGGCCTCCTGCCTGGGACCTCCTAAACTACTCCTGGTCATCGGCAGTCTCCATGTAGTAGCATCCGCCAGCGGTGGCATCTGGCTCCAGGGATCCACCATCTGGTTGCATTAACCAGAAAGAAGAAAGAAGGGGGAAAAGGGGGTAGCAAGGCAACCGTGAGTACTCATCCAAAGTACTCGCAAGCATCAGATCTATACTAAGTACGCATTTGTATCAAATGGAAGGGTTGTATCTGTGGACTGAACGGCAGAATGCCGGAATAGAGGGGGAAAGCCTAGCCTATCGAAGACTAGCATCTTCACGCAGCTCCGAGCATCTTGCAGCATGTAGAAGAGTAAAGAATAGCAGTTTATAATTAACAAGCATGTTGTAACATTAATGCCCAGAAATCCTTCCTCGACTCCCAGCGAGAAAGCAATCCCGGAGCCACATATCTCAAGTATCCATTTGTAGTTGTCTAAGATCAGGATATAAGTCTGAACGTCCATTACCGTGGACACGGTATTCGAATATATAACTTCCCTGCAGGGGTGCACGACGTTACCCAACACGCTCGATCACTCTGGCCGGACACACCTTTCTGGGGTCAATGCCCGCCCTCGGAAGATCAACACGTCGCAGCCCGACCTAGGCTCAGCAGAGAGGTCCCCGCCGGTCTACATCCCAAGCACTCCGGGGTCTGGGCCCATCGCCCGTTGCACTCCGGATCGTTGTGCGCAAGGGGATACCAGCACCACCCGTGAAGTGGATGGCACGATCCGGCCCGGCCATAATGCTGAACTGGACGTCTGACAAAGTTTCGGCTGATACCATGACGTCGAGGCCCATATCTATTCTCACGTGGTGGTTAGTGCGTAAAGGCCAGAGGCCAACTCAGAACAAATACCCAAACCATAGTGTATTATTAGCTTGCGGAGAAGAGCAGAGACTCACGATCAAAAGTGACCCCGTCGCCCCGTCTCGTGGACTTACGACAAGGGCCTAGAATGCTCGGCCGTGCCACGTAACCATCTTGCGGGTGCTCTCCGGGCCCGCCCGACTTTCACCAAGGTCTCAAGTAAAGTCATGGTAACCGTGTGTCCAAACATCAAGGGGAAAACCCGAGGAATCACCCCCGGAGGATTCCACTCAATGTAATCATCAAGGTGAACGTAAGAGGGACCACCCTCGAGGTTCACACTTGAGGTGTTGAACGACAGAGCCGTATCGGGAATGGTGAAAGAGGAAATCACCCTCGATGACCACGACTGAATAGCTACACTATAGAATTATCATCAGGAGTGTGTTATGAGGGATCACCCTCGGCACTCGATAGTAGCTCTGCAGAGTTGAGCAACAAAAGGGGTGTGATGTGATGTGAGGTGTCGGGCTCTGGTCGTCGATCACGCTGATCGAGTTGTCGATGATGAAGCAGGGGCAACAAGGACAAGTACTGGGGTCACTGATGGATCACTAACCTACCTATACTAAGCAGTTTAGGATAAGCAGGTAGGTAACAATAAGCAGGTACAAAAGCAGGCTATGCATCAGAATAGGAGCAAACAATAACAGTAGCAAAATCTAATGCAAGCATGAGAGAATAGAATGGGCGATATCGGGATGATCAAAGGGGGGGCTTGCCTGGAAGCTCCGTTGAAAGGGGGTAGAAGGGTCGTCGACGTAGTCGATCACAGGGACATCAACATCAGTCTCGGGGTCTATCGAGAGAAGAGGGGGAAGAAACAGTAAATACATAACAAGCAAGAGCATAACAGGACAACAGACAGAGCTAGACGTGTTCTAACGTGGTGCTACACACTACCAGCGAAGGGGGATAACATCCGGGAATGCTTTCCCGAAGTTTGGCAATTTCGGACAGACGAACCGAAGGGGAAAAGTTCAATGTTCACTATGCTAGGGGCATGTGACAGATGAACGGAGTGCGTATTTGGATTCGTCTCGTCCTTCTGAGAAACTTTCATGTATAAAACTTTTTCATCCGAGCTACGGTTAATTTTATATAATTTTTCTAAGTTTGAAACAATCTCTGCATTTATTTTAATTCGCAAATAAACAGAAAATACTAAGTGTACCCTGCCATGTGCTGGCCACAGAGGCTGACTAGTAGGGTCCAGGGGCTGTCCAATCAGCAGTTGACCAGTCAACTATTGACTGGTCAACATGGTCAAACAGGGCCACATGTCATTTGCTCTATAGACTAAACTAGTACTTAAAATAGTACTACTACTAAACTAGTCCTAACTGGTACTAATTAGACCTAGTTAATTAAACAAGGCCGACCACTTGCGGTGGCTATGCCACGCCTGTGTTGCCATGGCCATCACGGACCTGGTTGTGCACACACACGCACAGCACTTGGTTCTGCACACACACGCAACACACAATGCTAGGGGGTTAATTCTGCTCTCTCTTAACACAAGATAGCAATTTGTGATTTTCATATGATTTAATTCATGCATCAAATGGATTTGTTCCGGATAAAATGAAGTTTGTCATGTATACTTTCTAGTGATATTATTTTTACTCATGTTAACAACCGTTTAGATGCTGTTTCCGGGCTGTATAGAGGGTTAGTCATTGTAAAAAAAGAAAAGCTAGCTAGTAGCATCTTCAGTAGCTAGCAGTACAGAGTACACTAAGCAGCGGCAGTAGTAGGATGCAGCAGCAGCGCCGTGGTAGCAAGCAGCAGCAGGCCACCACGAGCGGCGTGGAGGCAAGGCGCGGCGAGGGTAGCAGCCGGCGCGGTCGGGCGCGGCTACAGCGTAACAGCAGAGTGGCGCAGCAACAGGGGGCAAGGGAGGCGAGCGGGCTGCGCCGGGGCGACGCGCAGTGGCTGCAGCAGCAAGGTGACAGTGGCAGCAACGCAGAGCAAAGGCAGTAGGCAGAGCATTGGCCGCGGGGTCGGTGGCTTGAGGCAGGCGCGGGCAAGCGCGGGGACGCGCGTGCGGTGCACGGTCGGGATGCGCGGTCGATGCACAGCGCGACAGGGCACGGTCCAGAGGCACGGTAGGGACGGTGAACACGCGAAGCTTTGGCCATGGCGACCGAGCTCGCGGGGACGATCTTACGGTGGCGAATCGAAGCCAGAGAGAGCAGGATTCGGGAGAGCAGCTCACAGTGAGCCTGTAGATGTGCAAAAGCCTGCGTGATGAGGAGTCGGGGAGGCTCGGTGACGACGAATCGATCGGCGAAGTCCGGCGGCGTCAAAGAAAGAAGAAGATGATGTCGTCGATGCAGGGGCGCACAACTCCAAGTGGTGCACGTAGTCACGGAGAAGGAGCCGGCGCGTCTACCGGACACGGATACAGGCGGCGGGGGCGACAGTTGGCGCAGGAACGACGACGAACAGCGCGGACCGCACGAGCTCTCGCGCTCGAGCACGAGCCGAGGAGGAGGCGGCTCGACGGGGAAAGAGAGGGGATCGATCGAGGGGTGGTCTAGGGTTCGAGGGGGGGCGAGGGAGACTCTTATCCACAGAAGGGGGCCGGGGATGATCGACACGGCGACCACGGTGGGGTGGATGGCCGCCACGACCCATCCCGTGAACAGGAAGGGGATGGCACCAGTGGGGGGTTGGGCCTTCCCAGCCACTTGGGCCAAAGCCCAGTAGATTAGGTTGTCATCCTTTTACTAGTATTTTCCTTTTATCTTTTATGTTGTTGTTTTTCTCCTCTGTTTGCATTTTAAGATAGATAGAAAAACATTTCTTCTGCCCATAATATTTGGCAATTAAAACAAAGGCAATATTCTGGAGTGGCTCACAAAGTTTGGGGACATTTGGAAAACTTTAAACATTTTTAGAAAATGAAAGGCTCAAGTAATTTGCTGTTGATCCACTTAAATAATTCCCGGGTGCATTTTGGGAATCCGAAAGAGGTTGGATTCTACATGAAAATTAATCTATGATTATTTGCAACATTATGAACATTTTAGTTTTGACAGTTGAAAACATTATATGTTTGACTTTAATTTAAATTTGAATTTGGACCGGATTCGAACCAACGCGAGTTTATTAACAGTAACCGTGGTAACGTGGCATCATTAGTAGAGGTTACTGTAGCTTAATTATCCGGGCGTCACAGGAGGAATGGGTGGATTGGAAACCCGACGCCTCTTAGCAAATATGGGACGAGGCATACCCGCTCCCCCTGAGATGGGTTAGGAGATCTCTCCGCTTGCGCTCCGCCATTATAGGTGGCTAGTCTGGCTCGGACGGGGACCATGTACGCCGGTGGAAGAAACCCTTGGGTCTGCAACTCTACTAAACGGCTGTGGGGGACATAACATTTTTCCCAATCACCTGGCTTAGAGCTAAGGAAGCGAGAAGAAGAGCTGCGGCGACCGGCCATGATGGAATGGTTTTTTCCGGATGCGCTCTGTTGAATGCTTGCTTGAGGGAAGAAGATGAGATTTGGATCTAAGGATCCCCGTCTCTTCAAATAGACGGTTTGCCTGCAGGGTCGGGGTGGCAAATGTAAAAATGCTCCGGCTCCTCGTATTCGCTCGACACGTGAAGATGGCCATTATTGAAGCACAGAAGCCGAGGAATACAACATTGATGGGAAGCTGGACACTGTTCGCTACAACAAGTACCCTGGATTCGGAGATGGAACCCGCCTTGCAATGCTGAAGACCATCTGCGCGCCGGACTCATCATCATTGAAGCCTGATTCAGGGGCTACTGAGGGAGTCCTGGATAAGGGGGTATCCGGACAGCCGGACTATATACTTTGGCCGGACTGTTGGACCGTGAAGATACAAGACTCAAAACTTCGTCATGTGTCCGGATGGGACTCTCCTTTGCGTGAAAGGTCCACGCAAGCTTGGCAATTCGGATGTTAGATCTCCTTCTTTGTAACCGACTCTGTGTAACCCTAACCTCCTCCGGTATCTATATAAACCGGAGGGTTTAGTCCGTCGAAGAACAACAATCATAATCATAGACTAGCTTCTAGGGTTTAGCCTCTACGATCTCATGGTAGATCAACTCTTGTAATACTCATATCATCAAGATCAATCAAGCAGGAAGTAGGGTATTACCTCCATCAAGAGGGCCCGAACCTGGGTAAAACATCGTGTCCCCTGCCTCATGTTACTATTAGCCTTAAACGCACAGTTCGGGTCCCCCTACCCGAGATCCGCCGGTTTTGACACCGACAGCCGGCGCCGGTGGCCGGCGGGGTGAGCGGGGGGGGGGGGGGGTTGGCTATCCATTCCAACCAGCTCGGTGGCGGCGGCGGAGGTGGGAGGCAGTGTGGCACAAAAATGTAAGAGCATCTCCAGCCGCGCCCCCAACAAGGCCCCCCAGGCAATTTTTCGGTCGTCGGCGCCAAAAAAATCAGCCCAGTCGCGCCCCAAGGGGCCCATTTTTCGCCGGCTCGGAACGAAATTGGCGCCGGCGGACCCAACCTGAACCCGGCGCACTGGGGCGCTTGGGAGCGCCGGGCGAATCTTTTTTGGCGCGAAAGCGCCGTGGGCCAGCCGCGTCAGCGCCTTGACTCTCTTCTCGCCGCTTCGTCGTCCTCATCGCCTCGTTTCCCGTGGTGAATCAATGCCAAAGCTGCGCGCGCTGCCGCGCCGGTCAGCTTCCATTGATGCCTCACGGGGGGCGCAGTGAAGGTCGGGCGACGCGCGTCCCCTCGCCCGCCATGCCTCCCGCCACGCGTAACACGCCGGCCAAGCCAAGCACGCGGCGCCTCCGCCTATATAAGCCGAGCACCAGCGCCGGAGACACGCACAGACACTCCACCGCCGACGCGCCCATTTCTCCCCCTTCCTCCTCTCCCCGTCTCCAGTTCGGAAGGATGGCCGAGCGCTTCCCAGGCGACGGCGCGGAGGCGGATGGCTTCGGGCGCCGCCACCTTCACGAGGACGAGGCTCGCCTCCTTTTCGAGGCCAATTGCCCGGCCCCACCGGACATGCGGGTGCCCGGGGCGTGGAGGATCAGCGCCGGCAGCGTGCCGGTGCCACCACCACCCACCGGGGCGGCGCGGCGTGCGGAGATCGCACGTATCCGCGCGTCCTTGCCGCGGGCGGCGAGGAAAGGCCCGCGGTACACCCCCGATAGCCAGCTCTGGGAGCCCTACTTTCGCCGCCGCCACGCCGAGCAGCTCGAGGCGACGAACGGCGTCGTGCCCTCTAGCAGGCTCAACTCCGTGGGTCGGCGCCGGTGGTGTGGCGTGCCCGGCCGCACGTTGGAGGCCGTCCTCGAGTACATCGAGGGTGGCAACATGCCGCGCCTCGAGTACCCCGCTCCCCCGTCCTTCTCACGCCGCCGTGGGAGCTCTTGGACGCCGAGGCGCATGGAGCGGCCCGGCGCGTCCTCCTCGTCATCCGGCCGCTCGTCGGGCTCTCCCTGCCTCCGCCCCGTCAAGCCGGAGCACCAGGACACGCCTGTCAGCGCGCGCACCCACAGCTCCGGCGTCCGCATCAGCAACTCCACCCCCCATCCGGCCGCTTCGTCCTCGTCGAGCCCAAGCCGGAGCCCGTCCTCCCGCCGGAGTATGAGGAGATAGCCCGGCGCGGCTTCTTCGACGAGGACGCCCTGCAGTGGGCGCGGGACGACTACCTCCGCGACGAGATGGTCCGGCAGCGCCGGGCCCTGGAGGAGATCGAAGCCCGCAAGCGTGGGCGCGAGGACGAGCACGGCGTCGTGATCCTCGACAGCGACGACGACGAGGACGCCCCCGGACCGTCCAATCCGCCGCGCCAACCGGGGGAGGGATGCAGCAGGGACGGCGGCGGCGAAGGCGGCGGTGACGACGACGACGACGACGACGGCGGCGGCGGTGGCGACTACACGCGGTTCTACATCCTCCTCGGCATGTAGAACTGCGAGGGCGGGCGGCGAGCGGCAGGGAGCGGCGAGGCAGACGGCGAGGAGCGGCGATGGAGACGGCGAGTGGCGGCCCCTAGTAGTTTTTTCTTTTTTTTTGTAAAATATGTTTAAGTTTGAACGAACTCGCAAAAGTTTGCAATGAATTTGCGCCGTGTTTGTGCCGTGTTTAAATTTTTCAAAAAAAAACATGGACGCCGCGACTGGGGGACATCACGCCCCCAGCGTGCGGGTTAGCGCCAGTGCACCCTCAAGGGGTGATTTTTAGCCCCTCCTGGGGGCAACGGCTGGAGATGCTCTAATGGTTCCTGTTGCTCACCTCCGCCCGCCGCCGCTGTCATTGCTTTCTTTCTTTCTTTCTTGGACGTACGCAACGCACCGATGAACTGGTGATTTTCAGATATCTAACGCGTTCGGGAGGGTACGTTTCGTGCGTTACGGATGGAGATCGAGATCGAGCGGGTGGTGGGAGCAGCCGGTCGGCCTGCAGATAAAAACTGGCTTCATCCTTTCCGCCAGGCCAGAGGAACTCGTCTTCTCCGCCGCGGCATCGATCATCAACACAATAAATAGTGAAATACTACACGACAAACGGCACGAGATTTCAAACGAGACATTATCTGTGAGCTGTGGGGCCACCCTTGTGGCCTTGGATGTGCAGGAACAAAAACAAAATCGTCCACATGCTATACACCCCTTGGATGGCTTGATGAAGAGACACATGTCCGAACCTGATGATCAGTGTGTCTTCTGGCAAGAAAGGAGAGCAGTGATACGAGTCTGCCAAGAGAGAGCCGCCTGTGGAGACGACGGCTGACGCCCGAGAGTTCTGCTTCGCACCCAAATCAAAATCGAATGGCAAGAAATCAAAATCCTCAGGTTGTGATTTGAAGGCAGAAGAAGGCCAAACTTCGGTTCAAATTAATGCAAGCAGTGCAAGAGTTTTGCCATGTGTGTTTTCAGAGGGAAAAAATAGATAATGTTATCATCACCTGCAATTAGTACTCTATATACACCCGTTAACAAAGCACAGTTATGTAGTGCTTGCATATCAGATTGGTTTGGGTCATCCGTGGAGGCTTTGGGGGCCCTAATTGCCGAATTCTCAGCTCCTTCATCCCCAACTTAGATAATCCTGGCTTCTTTGACCATGTGGTGCCCCTTGTCTCGCGCCACGGCCTCCTCGTTGCGCGTCCACACCAGCGTCGACCCTGACCTGACGAACAACCAACTCCTGGCCGTGTGCAACCTGCTCACTCGTACGTTCGATGTGCTCCCCCGGATAGAGCATGAATACGGTATCGATTGCATGGACAAGACCGGCTACTTCATCGTCACTGGAACGATGACCACGGTCCGGGCCGGTCCGGTCCCTGACCGAGCCAGCGTTTGGACCGGCCGCCGGCGGTCCGGACCGGACCGGACCGACCAACCTGGCGGTCCTGTTTTTGGGGACCGGACCGGCGGCGGCGAAGCCCGGGCCGGACCGAGCGGACCGGCCAACAACAGCCGGCGGCAACGTCCATGGGTGCAGCGGCGAGGTGGGCGGTGCGCAAGGGTACTGCGGCGAGGTGGGCGGCGTGCAAGGGTACTGCGGTGAGGTGGGCGACGTGCAGTGGAAGTGCGCTGGGCGGCGCGGCTGTTGTTTGATTAATTTTTGATGTAGCCATGAACCAGCACACGATGTATTTCTTAGCAGTTTTTCGGTTGCATGCAAGTAATGTTGCGCGTGCATGAGGCCGTGATTTTCTTTGTACGGGCCTTGCCCTGATTAGCGGATCAAATCTAACGTGGAGAAGGTCGTCAAATGACGCCATGATTTTTGGATGAAACCCATTTTCTCTCATACTTTTTGTTTTCTGTTCGGCTCAATAAAAGGAACGGCAGTCTGAGATCGATGACGCGTGATTATAGGAAACCGCCGCTAAATCTATAGCCTTCCAAAATAATACTGTACTTGCCTAATCTGATGGACGTGAAACTCACGGCCGAGCATTACTCCCACGATCCAAAAATCACGGCCGAGCGTTCTCCCACGATCCGATTGGTGGCCTACGTGTGTGCTTGCTATTCTGAAGTGGATGTCATGGCACTTGTCTCCATGGCGAAAAGCGCTGCCATGGCAGGAATTGGTGCAACGGTTGGGGTCGATGCCATGGTCGAGAACTCGAGAGCGGCTGCGGTGCACACACGACAGCGACGGCGAGCGGCGGCGAGATGCTAGTACGACACGAGGAGGTGAGAATGGAAGGGAAGGGCAAGCTTGGAGACACGGTGGTTCACCCGAGAGCTGCCGGTGGCCGCGACGACGAGGAACGTCGGCGGCTGTCGCTGTGTTTTCTCGGTCCGCTCGGTCGGCCCGGTTAAAGACCGGACCGGACCGACATTTTTTCGGGCCCAATTTGGCAGACCGGACCGTCCAATTTCCAGAGCGAGCCAGGACCGAGCAGGCCAAGACCGAGCGGGTCATGAGCGGGCCGAAAAGCTCGCTCGGTACGTCCAGCCTGATCCGCATGGTAGTTGGACCCCAACCAACCAAGGTCGCACAAGCGAAAATAGACAATATTACATCTTTCATGAATTGTCAATTTGTCATTCTTGTTCTCGTTTTAGTTTACCTGCCAAATGCCAAGAACCTAAGAAAGGACTAAATATCTGGTTCCCCAAGCCAAACTAATCTGCCCCAGTTGGCTTTGATCTTTTAGTCATGTGTCGTTGGGTACTCCAGGAGTCCAGGTTATGTGCAACTTTCCTCATACTAGGCATGCTTCAGCATGCCATTCAAATTACTCCAGTACGATTTGGATTCCATTGCAAAATATTGTGGTGGTGGTTTTTTTAAAAAAAAAAATAGGAGGAAGACCCCCGGCTTCTGCATCTGGGCAATGCATACAACCACTTTATTAATTATTCACAAAGACCTTACAAAATAGTACATCAATAAGTCTGAAGCCACCATCTTGACAACATAAGTCGCTACTTCTATCCACTTGATGAAGGGGTGCCGATAGTCCGAACCTAATACCAAACAGACCTCGCACGTAAGCCTAACATCTAAAACTGGAGGCCCCAGCGAAGCCATATACCTGGTCTGGGGCACACACCGGTCCCTCGCACTCTCAGATTCCACCACCACCGTCTTCCACCAATCCATCTTCAGAGCAGGTACTGACGCCATGACCTTGCCAGGTCGGCCATCGACGCCAGACAGCGCCATCCTCCTGCGCGAGTCCGTCTACACACATTGAACGTCGAGACTCCACTGCGCCACGCCGCCAAGATCCACAGTCGTCGATGCGTAAGATGAAACACCGCTCCACCAAAGAACACCGCTCCACCAAACATGTTGTCCATTGGTCCCTCGAGCCCATGCACACCTCCAAGACTGGCGCCCCCAAGAGGGGAACGGCACAAAGAGCGCCGCCGTCATCTGATCTACCGATCTAGGGTCCCCTCAGGTAACAGATAGAGGTCTAGAACTTCTCCATGACGATGTCTTCAAGAAGAGAACGACACAAAAGAGCGCCGCCATCGCCGTCCTTGGCATCTAGCCGAGTGCAAGGTTTTCACCCAGATCTGTTCGAAGAACCTCCTTCAAGTCTTGTGTATGGATCAAATATCTCGTTACGTGCCAAATGCCAAGGAAACTAGGAAAGGACTAAATATCTGGTTCCCCAAGCCAAACTAATCTGCCCCAGTTGGCTTTCATCTTTTTTCTAGAACGAAGACGCACGAAGCGTCCGGCTTTAAATAATAAAGCCACAACAGGCAGCGTGACAGCAAGTCTTAATACAACACCACAGGCCTACTCGGCCAGCGCAAAAGGATCATCGAAAGGTATCATGCGTGACTCAACAGAACCGGAGACGAATTACAGGGCAAAGCCCGTACAGAGCGTGCATGCTCGTCAAGCAACAAAAGGGACCATGGGCAGGCACCATAGTCAAGGCTCCCTAGCCATCACGTACACTTGCAGCAGACGTTGTTGGGCGGTGTTGATCAGCTCAGTATCCCTACGCCTCCCCAAAGGACTCCACTGTTGCAATAGAAGGTTGCATTTGAAGAGGATGTTAGCCGGATGTGAAGGAAAGCAACCCTCAATCGTAAATTTGTTCCTAGTTAGCCATATAGACCAGAGAAGTGCCCCTACACAACCCCACATCACCCGTTTAGCACTCCCGTGAGTTAGCTCCGCGGCCGATCCGGGGTCCCATTGGACACCAGCCGCGGTCCGGACCGCACTCCAAGCAAATCTAGCGAGGGAACACCTGAAGAACACGTGGCTGGCGTCCTCTGGCTCCCCGCACAGCGCGCAAGTGCTAGTAGCTGGCCCATTGCGTTTAGCCACATTTAAGGAGGTCGGCAGCTTATCGCGGAACAGTTGCCACATGAAGAGTTTTATCTTCAAGGGCAACCGCGCTTTCCAAAGCCCCGCGATCGCCTGTTGTGCCGTCCCTCGGCACAACCTGCGGTACAACACTAGTAGACAAGGGGGCAAAGGTCCAGGCCGGGACAGCCCATTAGTCCCGGTTCAGTCCAGAACCGGGACCCATGGGGGCATTGGACCCGGTTCGTGAGCCCCCGGGGCCGGCCGGGCCACGTGGGCCATTGGTCCCGGTTCGTCTGGACCTTTTGGTCCCGGTTGGTGGGACAAACTGGGACCAATGGGCCTCGCTCCTGGCCCACCATCATTGGTCCCGGTTGGTGGCTTGAACCGGGACCAAAGGCTTCCCTTTAGTCCCAGTTCATGCCACCAACCGGGACCAATGATATGCCTATATATACCCCCTCACGTAAGAGCAGAGCACACTGCTCTGTTTTTTCTGACCGCCGAGGGGGAGAGGGCTTGGTGGTGCTCTAGCTCACCTCCTATGCACACAAGGTGTTCGATGGAATGCCCGAGCCACACTACTTAAGCTTTCTTCTCTCCAAGCTCCATTTTCCTCAATATTTGTCTAGGTTTAGCGGTCCGTCACGCCCCGTCCCCGTCTTCACCGTCGTCGATCACTAGCGCCGATCTCATCGCTGGCACCACCGTGGTGAGCCTCTTGTTCTTATCTTCTTTCTGAAAGGAAAAATATTCTTACTTGTATGTTTAGATAGATACTTGTATTATTTTCTTACTTTCATTATTGCATCTTATATAGTGCGATGGTTTTAGTATCCGCCCCCGTCGACCCTCGTCCTGTCTATGATTCGGATGTGGTATATATTACTTTTCATAACTATTGGTTCATTTATTATTTATGACAATTATGCCGACCAACGTGACATAGATTTTATTTATCTAGGAGGTTGTTGAACCGGAAATTCCAACCGACCCTATTGTTGAGAGGCTAAATTTAGTTGAAGAAGAAAACAATTTCTTGAAGGAAAAAATAAAAAAAATTGAGCAGGAGAAGATGATATTGGAGTTGCATGTTGCGGATGTCGTTGATGATCACAAGATCAAGATGGATGCAATGCACTTGAAGATTAGAAAAATTAGAAAATATGCCATTCATACCGAGGCTTGGTATCATTATGCTATTGGATCAGTTGTTACCTTGGTTGCGATTATGATCGCATTTGTTTTCGCATTGAAATGTTTTACATAGTTTCAATGTATGGTTTAATTAATTTAGATGCTCTGCAGAGCTTTATGTTGTTAGATGAGAACTATGTATGTACTTTGGTTTTAATGTGATGATGAACTTCAATAAATTTGGTCACTTAATTATCTACTCATGATGTTCTGTAATGGTTTTTGACACACTTAATTATATATAATGCACGCAGATGAACCGGCAATGGAATCTTGATGAAATCCTGATTGTCTGTTTTGTACATGAAGTGCATCCAGTTTTTGCCGTAACCCTCTCAACTTTCTTGCATATGCTATGTGGATGAAATGATGATACCATGCCAAAATGAAAGAGAGGTGCAAAGCTCACCTGCACGTTGCTTAGCGTCAGGCCACCGTGCAGGTGAGCACTGCGCTTCTCCCTTCATCGTCTCTACACTCAGGGCTTATAAACCGTTGCGAGTGCCTCTCGCTTGGCGAGGTGGGACTAAAAAACAGCTGCAGAAAGAATCAACTAAAAAACTCTTTTACCGGTTCATGCCACGAACCGGTACTAAAAGGTGCTCGTGGGGCCCCACAAGCACAGAGAGTGATTTTAGGCCCGTAAGCCTGCAGTAGAGAGGAGCTCGAAGTGGTTGGTTCGGCAGGGCTTATAAACCACTCCGAGCCCCTCTCGGCTAGCGAGGTGGGACTAAACATAGCACCGCACCGCGCCAGTTCCAGCACACGACCTTTGGTCCTGGTTGGTGCCACCAACCGGGACTAAAGGGTGCATTGGTCCCGGTTGGTGGTACCAACCGGGACCAATGCCTCTTTTTTGTCCCGGTTTGTGGCACCAACCGGGACCAAAGGTCTCTGTTTCCCGCCCTTTGGGCTGCTGAAAAGAGGCCTTTGGTCCCGGTTGGTGCCACCAACCGGGACTAAAGGGGTGCATTGGTCCCGGTTGATGCCATGAACCGAGACCAATGCTCTGCCTATATAAGTGGCCCTCGCAAAAATTTGGTTCAGTTCGTTCTTCCCCGCCGCCCGACGCCGTCAGGCTGCCTGTCCGTCTCCGCCTCGCCGACGCCGTCGTCGCCCCGCGCCATCCCGCACTGCCCCGATCGACGCCGTCGCCGCCCCCCGCCTCGCGCCCCGTGCCCCGCGACGCCGCCGGCCCCTGCCCGTCGCGGCCTCGCCCCGCCCCGGCCTGTGCCGCCCCGCGCCGCGCCGCCCCGATCGACGCTGTCGCCGCCCCCCGCCGCGCCGCCCCGATCGACGCTGTCGCCGCCCCCCGCCCCGCCCCGGCACGCGCCGCACCTCGCCGTCGACCGTCGCCGCGCCGCCCCGCCCCGCGCCGCACCTCGCCGTCGCCGTCCCCGACACCGTCGCCGTGAGCAACTAATTTAATTTGATGTTAGTAGTAGTTAATTTAGATGTGTAGTTAATTGAGTTAGATTTTGTTAGATTTTTTTTTAGATTTTTTTGTAGTTCATAGATTTTTTTTGTTAGATGTGTAGTTCATAGATTTTTCTGTTATATTTTTTTTCATATTGTGTAATTAATTTGTTCATATAGTGTTAGATTTTTTTTCTGTTAATAGATTTTTTTGGTGATATTATTGTTGAATATCCATGTTTGTATGTTCATATATATGCAAAGATCAAATAAGTCAAATTTTTATGATTTTTTTCTGTTCATAGAATTTTTATGATTTTTTTCTATTGTAATTTTGTTCATAGAATTTTAATGATTTTTTTGTTCATAGTATTTTCTTTGTCAATTTATTGTGTATGTATAGGAAAATTGTGAATGATATAAGTCATTTATGAATATGTTCATATTTAGAATAGAGAAAAAAAGGAAAAATAAGAAGAGAAAGTGTTTAATATAATTAGTTAGAAAAATAATAGAACTATAGTTAAACTAGTTTATTTTTAGTAAGTACTACTTTATTGAAGTAGTTTGTTTTTAGTGAGTACTACTTTATTTATTTAAATATAGTTGAACTAGCTAGTTGATTTAATAAACTACTTTATTTTACTATATATAGAAGTAGTTTGTTTTTAGTAAGTACTACTTTATTTATTTATAGTAAGTGCTTAGTAGTTGAACTAGTTGATTTAATTAATAAAACTATTTTATTTAACTATATATAGAAGTAGTTCCCGCATCGACGTCGGCGATGCCTATCCCGCATCCTCCTTGTCGTCGACTCGGCGGTGGAGGCCTGCTTGATCAGGGCCATGTTCGGGACTGGGCTCCGCAGGGCTGGTATTGAGAGGTGCTACCTTCCGGGGGACGTAGGTTGGTGAGAAGGCAGCCCATTGTTGACCCGATCCTTGTTTGGTGGCGGTCGCGTGGGCCAGTGACGGTGCCGAGGCTTCCGGACACCGCGGAGGTGGTACGTCACCGTGTCAGCGAGGAGGACGAGCACGTCCGTCGCTACATGGTTGCATTGGAGGGCAAGTTCGATAATACCTGGCAGATTCTTCAGGGATCTCACTGGAGCTATAATCCTGTGATGGTTCCTTATCTTTGGGTGTCCACCGCCCGCGACTATACCCGTCGGGCGCTACGGTTCTAGCTGTATTAGTGATGCTATATGTATGATACTATTCGAGGAGTATTAGTGATAATATTCGACGATGTACGGAAACAAGAGATGATGTACTTTTGCTTATAATTGAATGCATGCTAATTTGGACAGTACTTTATTTTATGATTTGGTTTTGCTTATTGAATGCTCATATTGAAAAAGTACTCCTACTTTGAATGCTAAAATTAGAGAGCACTATGCAGAAATCTAGGACCCCCTCCATCATCCACGCCGTCGTGGGGGTAGCTTCTCCTTCATTCCCGTGTGCTAGACAATTTGGTGTAATAATGCACTCGGGAATGAAAGGAGGAGCTACGTACCATCACCGATAGTCAACCCGTGATTAATAATAATGATCTAATTTAGGTTTTTAGTACATATGTTTAATTGTACAAATTTAATATTTGAATTATGAACATAGGCCGGAAATGTCGTACTCGAACGACAAAAACCGCCCGGGTGAGTGCGACTGGTGCCACGACGACCGAGGTATGTGCGACAGGTTCATTGAGCTGGACGAAGATCGGCGCTTCAGCGTTAAGCTCGAGGAGACCTTCGATGTTCATACGGTACGCAACGACGACAATAGTTTTTTTCGTAATTAAGCACGACTTCAACTATTTTAACGTGTATTTTTCATATTTTCCAATTCTACTAGCTTATCCCATGCTATGCAAGACGCTATGTCTTGGAGAGGATGGGTTTTGAAGACCATGAAAGTATGGAAACCAAAAAAATTCTCCTAAGGACCCATCATGGTGTGGATTTTAAAGTAAAGTTGTACAATACTGAGAGTGTAACCCATTTTGGTTGCAAAAATTGGGAAGCACTTTGCAAAATGTATGGTTTTGATGAGGGTATGCTTGTCACCATGGATCTTGGTGATCCTACAATCGAGCAAGACAATATGAAGATTTGGGTCCTTGTGGATACACCTCCAATTCTTCCCTCATGTGAGCTTAACATAGTTATTAAGTAATTTATATTGTTTATTTCAAAATAGTTGACATCTTATTTCCATTGACAGCTGATTTTCATTCTTCAAAGAATGTGTGGAAGATGGTAGACAAAACCCACTACACCGATGGCTCCGAATTAACTTATAAGGAGAAAAATCGTCTGATCGCATTTTGTACTGATCTTGAGAATTACAATGTCTACAATCGAACTCCTCAACATTATGGTCAATACGTGCCACTAGTGCACGTGTTGAACTACGGTAAATACCATAGAGATACCCTGGTAAGATTTTTTACTATTACGACATCCGTGCTCTTTTTGCATACTTCTAAAACTAGTACATCATTGCTAACTACAAAGTTATTACTATGTTTTTCAACAGATAATCCCGAATGATTGTGTGCCTCATCTGATGTATACGCACGATAGCCTTCATATTTTGAACATACAACCAGGTCGTCCTACGAATCTCAACTGTCCATACTGGATTTCTAAAAAAACTGGAGACATGACAATCAAAGAATGGAAAAAAAATGTATGGACAGTCGTAATGAGCTTCTTGGAAGCAAAAGGAAGCGAAGCGCAAGAATTGGAGACAGGAAGATCTCCATTCTTCATAATGGAGAGTCAGGGTCTATATTGTTTTATGCTATTTTACCTTAAGGGTGTTTAGATCCTACCTGATACTGATGATCGTGTGCTAAGAACAATTATGTAGGGTTGGGTTCGATGACTATGAGGATGATGATCGTATGACTTATTATTAATAATGAGTAGAAGTTATATGATGATGCATGATTAGTAGGACTTGTTATTATATATGATGATGTATGATGCGAGCATGCATGAGTTATTATATATCAGTGGGTGAAATGAACATAGTAGTAGCGTTGGTAAACCAAGGACGAAGATATAAGAGAGGAAACTTCCATCTATTAGCTAGCTAATAACAACCTAAAAATAACCCCCAAAACCCCTAAACCAGCCACTTTTTTTTAAAAAAAAAGAAAAGAAAAACCTCAGCTCCAGCCAGCTGCTGACGCGTGGAAGCCTTTTGGTCCCGGTTTATGTCACCAACCGGGACCAAAGGCCCCCCTGCCTGGGCTACCTGCAGCGGCCACGTGGATGCCCATCTGTCTCGGTTCGTGTAAGAACAAGTACTAAAGGGGGAGGTATTAGTAACGACCCATTAGTCCCGGTTCAAGAACCGGGACTAAAGGCCCTTACGAACCGGGACAAATGCCATGTTTTCTACTAGTGCAAGGAGTTAACCGAGAACTTGCCAGAGCTGGTGAGCGCCCAGCTCACCGTGTCTGGATCGCCTGTAAGTGTAATCGGGTTAATTAGGTGCAGCAAAGCCGCAAGTTTGGTCTGCTCTAACCCGTTTAGTTCTTGTTTAAAATAGATCATGGGAGGACTAGCCGCAAGCGCAACCGCCACCGTGATGGTGTTGGGGAACGTAGTAATTTCAAAAAAATTCCTACGCACACGCAAGATCATGGTGATGCATAGCAACGAGAGGGGAGAGTGTTGTCTACGTACCCTCGTAGACTGAAGCGGAAGCGTTGACGCAACGTAGAGGAAGTAGTCGTACGTCTTCCCGGTCCAACCAATCCAAGCATCGTTACTCTGGCACCTCCGAGTTTTTGACACACGTACAGCTCGATGACGCACCCCGAACTCCGATCCAGCAGAGGTACGGGGAGGAGTTCTGTCAGCACGACGGCGTGGTGACGATCTTGATGTTCAACCGTCGCAGCGCTTCGCCTATGCACCGCTACAATATGACCGAGGTGTAATATCATGGAGGGGGGCACCACACACGGCTAAGGAACGATCACGATGATCAACTTGTGTGTCTATGGGGTGCCCCCCGCCCCCGTATATAAAGGAGGGAGGGAGGAGGGGGCCGGCCTAAGGGGGAGGCGCTCCCTAGGGTGGGAAAATCTACTCCAAGTAGGTTTGGCCCCCTTTTCCTATTAGGAGTAGGAGAGGGAAGGAAGAGAGGGGAGGAAAGAAGGAAAGGGGGGGCCGGCCCCCCTCCCAATTCGGATTGGGCTTGGGGGGGGGGCGCCCCCTCCTTTGCTCCTTCTTCCTCCCTTCCACTAAGGCCCAATAAGGCCCATATACTTACCGGGGGGTTCCGGTAACCTCCCGGAACTCCGGTATAATCCCAATCTCGTCCGGAACCTTTCCGGTGTCCAAATATATCCGTCCAATATATCAATCTTTATGTCTCGACCATTTCGAGACTCCTCGTCATGTCCGTGATCACATCCGGGACTCCGAACAACCTTCGGTACATCAACATACATAAACTCATAATGAAACTGTCATCGAAACCTTAAGCGTGCGGACCCTACGGTTCGAGAACAATGTAGACATGACCGAGACACGTCTCCGGTCAATAACCAATAGCGGGACCTGGATGCCCATATTGGTTCCTACATATTCTACGAAGATCTTTATCGGTCAAACCGCATAACAACATACGTTGTTCCCTTTGTCATCGGTATGTTACTTGCCCGAGATTCGATCGTCGGTATCCAATACCTAGTTCAATCTTGTTACCGGCAAGTCTCTTTACTCGTTCCGTAATACATCATCTCGCAACTAACTCATTAGTTGCAATGCTTGCAAGGCTTAAGTGATGTGCATTACCGAGAGGGCCCAGAGATACCTCTCCGACATTCGAAGTGACAAATCCTAATCTCGAAATACGCCAACTCAACAAGTACCTTCGGAGACACCTGTAGAGCACCTTTATAATCACCCAGTTACGTTGTGACGTTTGGTAGCACACAAAGTGTTCCTCCGGTAAACGGGAGTTGCATAATCTCATAGTCATAGGAACATGTATAAGTCATGAAGGAAGCAATAGCAACATACTAAACGATCGGGTGCTAAGCTAACGGAATGGGTCATGTCAATCAGATCATTCAGCTAATGATGTGATCTCATTAATCAAATAACAACTCCTTGTTCATGGTTAGGAAACATAACCATCTTTGATTAACAAGCTAGTCAAGTAGAGGCATACTAGTGACACTCTGTTTGTCTATATATTCACACATGTATTATGTTTCCGGTTAATACAATTCTAGCATGAATAATAAACATTTATCATGATATAAGGAAATAAATAATAACTTTATTATTGCCTCTAGGGCATATTTCCTTCAGTCTCCCACTTGCACTAGAGTCAATAATCTAGATCACATCACAATGTGATTAACATCGATAGTTCACATCATCATGTGATTAACACTCATAGTTCCCATCGCTATGTGACCAACACCCAAAGGGTTTACTAGATTCAGTAATCTAGTTCACATCGCTATGTGATTAACACCCAAAGAGTACTAAGGTGTGATCATGTTTTGCTTGTGAAAGAATCTTAGTCAACGGGTCTTTCACATTCAGATCCGTTATGTATTTTGCAATTTTCTATGTCTACAATGCTCTGCACGGAGCTACTCTAGCTAATTGCTCCCACTTTCAATATGTATCTAGATCGAGACTTAGAGTCATCCAGATCAGTGTCAAAACTTGCATCGACGTAACCCTTTACGACGAACCTTTTGTCACTTCCATAATCGAGAAACATATCCTTATTCCACTAAGGATAATTTTGGCCGCTGTCCAGTGATCTACTCCTAGATCACTATTGTACTCCCTTGCCAAACTCAGTGTAGGGTATACAATAGATCTGGTATACAGCATGGCATACTTTATAGAACCTATGGCCAAGGCATAGGGAATGACTTTCATTCTCTTTCTATCTTCTGCCGTGGTCGGGTTTTGAGTCTTACTCAATTTCACACCTTGTAACACAGGCAAGAACTCTTTCTTTGACTGTTCCATTTTGAACTACTTCAAAATCTTGTCAAGGTATGTACTCATTGAAAAAACTTATCAAGCGTCTTGATCTATCTCTATAGATCTTGATGCTCAATATGTAAGCAGCTTCACCGAGGTCTTTCTTTGAAAAACTCCTTTCAAACACTCCCTTATGCTTTGCAGAATAATTCTACATTATTTCCGATCTACAATATGTCATTCACATATACTTATCAGAAATGCTGTAGTGCTCCCACTCACTTTCTAGTAAATACAGGCTTCACCGCAAGTCTGTATAAAACTATATGCTTTGATCAACTTATCAAAGCGTATATTCCAACTCCGAGATGCTTGCACCAGTCCATAGATGGATCGCTGGAGCTTGTGTATTTTGTCAGCACCTTTAGGATTGATAAAACCTTCTGGTTGCATCATATACAACTCTTCTTTAAATCCATTAAGGAATGTAGTTTTGTTTATCCATTTGCCAGATTTCATAAAAATGCGGCAATTGCTAACATAATTTGGACAGACTTAAGCATCGCTACGAGTGAGAAAATTTCATCGTAGTCAACACCTTGAACTTTGTCAAAAACCTTTTTCGACAAGTCTAGCTTTGTAGATAGTAACACTACTATCAACGTCCGTCTTCCTCTTGAAGATCCATTTATTTTCTATGGTTTGCCGATCATTAGGCAAATCCATCAAAGTCCATACTTTGTTCTCATACATGGATCATATCTCAGATTTCATGGCCTCAAACCATTTTGCGGAATTTGGGCTCATCATCGCTTCCTCATAGTTCTTAGGTTCGTCATGGTCAAGTAACATGACCTCCAGAACAGAATTACCGTACCACTCTGGTGCGGATCTCTCTCTGTTTTACCTACGAGGTTCGGTAGTAACTTGATCTGAAGTTACATGATCATCATCATTAGCTTCCTCACTAATTGGTATAGTAGTCACAATAACAGATTTCTGTGATGAACTACTTTCCAATAAGGGAACAGGTATAGTTACCTCATCAAGTTCTACTTTCCTCCCACTCACTTCTTTCGAGAGAAACTCCTCCTCTAGAAAGGATCCATTATTAGCAACGGATGTTTTGCCTTCGGATCTGTGATAGAAGGTGTACCCAACAATTTCCTTTGGGTATTCTATGAAGACGCACTTCTCCGATTTGGGTTTGAGCTTATCAGGATGAAACTTTTTCACATAAGCATCGCAGCCCCAGACTTTAAGAAACGACAACTTTGGTTTCTTGCTAAACCACAGTTCATATAGTGTCGTCTCAACGGATTTAGATGGTGCCCTATTTAACGTGAATGCAGTTGTCTCTAATGCATGATCCCAAAACGATATTGGTAAATCAGTAAGAAACATCATAGATTGTACTATATCCAATAAAGTACGGTTATGACATTGGACACACCATTATGATGTGGTGTTCCAGGTGGCATCAATTTGTGAAACTATTCCACATTGTTTTAATTGAAGACCAAACTCGTAACTCAAATATTTGTCTCCGCAATCAGATCGTAGAAACTTTAATTTTCTTGTTACGATGATTTTTCCACTTCACTCTGAAATTCTTTGAACCTTTCAACTATTTCAGACTTATGTTTCATCAAGTAGAAATACCCATATCTGCTCAAATCATCTGTGAAGGTCAAAAAATAACGATACCCGCCGCGAGCCTTAACACTCATCGGATTGCATACATCAGTATGTATTATTTCCAATAAGTCAGTTGCTCGCTCCACTGTTCCGGAGAACGGAGTCTTAGTCATCTTGCCCATGAGGCATGGTTCGCAAGCATCAAGTGATTCCAAAATCCCATCAGCATGGAGTTTCTTCATGCGCTTTACACCAATATGACCTAAACGGCAGTGCCACAAATAAGTTGCACTATCATTATTAACTTTGCATCTTTTGGTTTCAATATTATGAATATGTGTATCACTACGATCGAGATCCAATGAACCATTTTCATTGGGTGTGTAACCATATAAGGTTTTATTCATGTAAACAGAACAACAGTTTGTTCTCTTACTTAAATGAATAACTGTATTGCAATAAACATGATCAAATCATATTCATGCTCAACGCAAACACCAAATAACATTTATTTAGGTTCAACACTAATCCCGAAAGTATAGGGAGTGTGCGATGATGATCATATCAATCTTGAAACTACTTTCAACACACATCGTCACTTCACCCTTAACTAGTTTCTGTTTATTCTACAACTCCCGTTTCGAGTTACTACTCTTAGCAACTGAACCAGTACCAAATACCGAGGGGTTGCTATAAACACTAGTAAAGTACACATCAATAACATGTATATCAAATATACCTTTGTTTACTTTGCCATCCTTCTTATCCGCCAAATACTTGGGGTAGTTCTGCTTCTAGTGACCAGTCCCTTTGCAGTAGAAGCACTAAGTCTCAGGCTTAGGTCCAGACTTGGGCTTCTTCACTTGAACAGCAACTTGCTTGCCGTTCTTCTTGAAGTTCCCTTCTATCCCTTTGCCCTTTTCTTGAAACTAGTGGTCTTGTTAACCATCAACACTTGATGTTCTTTCTTGATTTCTACCTTCATCGATTTCATCATCATGAAAAACTCGGGAATCATTTTCATCATCCCTTGCATACTATAGTTCATCACGAAGTTCTACTAACTTGGTGATGGTGACTAGAGAATTCTGTCAATCACTATCTTATCTGGAAGATTAACTCCCACTTGATTCAAGCGACTGTAGTACCCAGACAATCTGAGCACATGCTCACTAGTTGAGCGATTCTCCTCCATCTTTTAGCTATAGAACTTGTTGGAGACTTCATATCTCTCAACTCGGGTATTTGCTTGAAATATTAACTTCAATTCCTGGAACATCTCATATGGTCCATGATGTTCAAAGCATCTTTGCAGTCCCGATTCTAAGCCATAAAGCATGGTGCACAAAACTATCAAGTAGTCATCATATTGAGCTAGCCAAACGTTCATAATGTCTGCATCTGCTCTTGCAATAGGTCTGTCACCTAGCGGTGCATTAAGGACATAATTCTTCTGTGCAGCAATGAGGATAAACCTCAGATCACGGATCCAATCCGCATCATTGCTACTAACATTTTTCAACACAATTTTCTCTAGGAACATATCAAAATAAACATATGAAAGCAACAACGCAAGCTATTGATCTTACAACATAATTTGCAAAATACTACCAGGACTAAGTTCATGATAAATTTAAGTTCAATTAATCATATTACTTAAGAACTCCCACTTAGACAGACATCTCTCTAGTCATCTAAGTGATCACGTGATCCAAATCAACTAAACCATAACCGATCATCACGTGAGATGGAGTAGTTTTCAATGGTGAACATCTTATGTTGATCATATCTACTATATGATTCACGCTCGACCTTTCGGTCTCCGTGTTCCGAGGCCATATCTGCATATGCTAGGCTCGTCAAGTTTAACCTGAGTATTCTACGTGTGCAAAACTGGCTTGCACCCGTTGTAGATGAACGTAGAGCTTATCACACCCGATCATCACGTGGTGTCTAGGCACGACGAACTTTGGCAACGGTGCATACTCAGGGAGAACACTTCTTGATAATTTTTAGTGAGAGATCATCTTAAAATGCTACCGTCAATCAAAGCAAGATAAGATGCATAAAGGATAAACATCACATGCAATCAATATAAGTGATATGATATGGCCATCATCATCTTGTGCTTGTGATCTCCATCTCCGAAGCACCATCATGATCACCATCGTCACCGGCGTGACACCTTGATCTCCATCGTTGCATCGTTGTCGTTTACGCCATCTATTGCTTCTACGACTATCGCTACCGCTTAGTGATAAAGTAAAGCAATTACAGGGCGTTTGCATTTCATACAATAAAGCGACAACCATATGGCTCCTGCCAGTTGCCGATAACTTCGGTTACAAAACATGATCATCTCATACAATAAAATATAGCATCACGTCTTGGCCATATCACATCACAACATGCCCTGCAAAAACAAGTTAGACGTCCTCTACTTTGTTGTTGCAAGTTTTACGTGGCTGCTACGGGCTTAAGCAAGAACCAATCTCACCTACGCATCAAAACCACAACGATAGTTTGTCAAGTTGATGCTGTTTTAACCTTCGCAAGGACCGGGCGTAGCCACACTCGGTTCAACTAAAGTTGGAGAAACTGACACCCGCTAGTCACCTGTGTGCATAGCTCGGCGGTAAAACCAGTCTCGCGTAAGCGTACGCGTAATGTCGGTCCGGGCCGCTTCATCCAACAATACCGCTAAACCAAAGTATGACATGCTGGTAAGCAGTATGACCTATATCGCCCACAACTCGCTTGTGTTCTACTCGTGCATATAACATCAAACCATAAAACCTAGGCTCGGATGCCACTGTTGGGGAACGTAGTAATTTCAAAAAAATTCCTACGCACACGCAAGATCATGGTGATGCATAGCAACGAGAGGGGAGAGTGTTGTCTACGTACCCTCGTAGACTGAAGCGGAAGCGTTGACGCAACGTAGAGGAAGTAGTCGTACGTCTTCCCGGTCCAACCGATCCAAGCACCGTTACTCCGGCACCTCCGAGTTTTTGACACACGTACAGCTCAATGACGCACCCCGAACTCCGATCCAGCAGAGGTACGGGGAGGAGTTCTGTCAGCACGACGGCGTCGTGACGATCTTGATGTTCAACCGTCGCAGGGCTTCGCCTAAGCACCGCTACAATATGACCGAGGTGTAATATCGTGGAGGGGGCACCGCACACGGCTAAGGAACGATCACGATGATCAACTTGTGTGTCTATGGGGTGCCCCCCGCCCCCGTATATAAAGGAGGGAGGGAGGAGGGGGCCGGCCTAAGGGGGAGGCGCGCCCTAGGGGGGGCAAACCTACTCCAAGTAGGTTTGGCCCCCTTTTCCTATTAGGAGTAGGAGAGGGAAGGAAGAGAGGGGAGGAAAGAAGGAAAGGGTGTTGGGGAACGTAGCAGAAATTCAAAATTTTCCTACGTGTCACCAAGATCTATCTATGGAGAGACCAGCAACGAGTAGAAAGAGAGTGCATCTACATACCCTTGTAGATCGCTAAGCGGAAGCGTTCAAGAGAACAGGGTTGAAGGAGTCGTGCTCGTCGTGATTCAAATCATCGATGATCAAGTGCCGAACGCACGGCACCTCCGTGTTCAACACACGTACAGCCCGGTGACGTCTCCCACGCCTTGATCCGGCAAGGAGAGAGGGAGAGGTTGAGGAAGACTCCATCCAACAGCAGCACAACGGCGTGGTGGTGATGGAGGAGCGTGGCAATCCAGCAGGGCTTCGCCAAGCACCACGGGAGAGGAGGACGACTTGGGAGAGGGGGAGGGCTGCGCCAGAACTTCGTCTTAAGCTCCCATGCGTCTCCCCACTATATATAGGGGTGGAGGGGCTGGTTTCTTGCCCTCCAAGTCCATTGGGGCGTTGGCCAAGGTGGGAGGAAAGAAATCCCATCATTTCCTTCCCCACCGATTGTTATCCCCCCTTTTTAGGGATCTTGATCTTATCCCTTCGGGATATGATCTTATTCCTTCTAAGGGGGGATCTTGGTGCGCCTTGACTAGGGGTGTGGGGCCTTGCCCCCACTACCCACGTTCATGTGGGTCCCCCCATGCAGGTGGGCCCCACTCCGGAACCTTCTAGAACCTTCCCGGTATAATACCGAAAAATCCCGAACATTTTCCGGTGGCCAAAATAGGACTTCCCATATATAAATCTTTACCTCCGGACCATTCCGGAACTCCTCGTGACGTCCGGGATCTCATCCGGGACTCCGAACAACATTCGGTAACCACATACAAACTTCCTTTATAACCCTAGCGTCATCGAACCTTAAGTGTGTAGACCCTACGGGTTCGGGAGACATGCAGACATGACCGAGACGTTCTCCGGTCAATAACCAATAGCGGGATCTGGATACCCATGATGGCTCCCACATGTTCCACGATGATCTCATCGGATGAACCACGATGTCAAGGACTTAATCAATCCCGTATTCAATTCCCTTTGTCTATCGGTATGTTACTTGCCCGAGATTCGATCGTCGGTATCCAATACCTTGTTCAATCTCGTTACCGGCAAGTCACTTTACTCGTTCCATAACACATCATCCCGTGATCAACTCCTTGGTCACATTGCGCATATGATGATGTCCTACCGAGTGGGCCCAGAGATACCTCTCCGTTTACACGGAGTGACAAATCCCAGTCTCGATCCGCATAAAACAATAGATACTTTCGAAGATACCTGTAGTGCACCTTTATAGTCACCCAGTTACGTTGTGACGTTTGATACACCCAAAGCACTCCTACGGTATCCAGGAGTTACACGCTCTCATGGTCAAAGGAAGAGATACTTGACATTGGCAAAGCTCTAGCAAACGAACTACACGATCTTTGTGCTAGGCTTAGGATTGGGTCTTGTCCATCACATGATTCTCCTAATGATGTGATCCCGTTATCAACGACATCCAATGTCCATGGTCAGGAAACCGTAACCATCTGTTGATCAACGAGCTAGTCAACTAGAGGCTTACTAGGGACATGGTGTTGTCTATGTATTCACACGTGTATTACGATTTCCGGATAATACAGTTATAGCATGAATAAAAGACTATTATCATGAACAAAGAAATATAATAATAATCAATTTATTATTGCCTCTAGGGCATATTTCCAACAGTCTCCCACTTGCACTAGAGTCAATAATCCAGTTCACATCGCCATGTGATTAACACTCACAGGTCACATCGCCATGTGACTAATACCCAAGAGTTTACTAGAGTCAGTAGTCTAGTTCACATCACTATGTGATTAACACTCAATGAGTTTTATGTTTGATCATGTTGCTTGTGAGAGAGGTTTTAGTCAACGGGTCTGAACCTTTCAGATCCGTGTGTGCTTTACAAATCTCTATGTCATCTCCTAGATGCAGCTACCACGCTCTATTTGGAGCTATTCCAAATAACTGTTCTACTTGGAGCTATTCTAAATTATTGCTCCATTATATGTATCCGGTCTCTCTTCTTAGAGCTATCCGGATAGGTGTTAAGCTTGCATCGACGTAACCTTTACGACGAACTCTTTTACCACCTCCATAATCGAGAAAATTCATTAGTCCACTAGTTACTAAGGATAACTTTGACCGCTGTCCTGTGATCTATTCATGGATCACTCTTGTACCCCTTGACTGACTCATGGCAAGGCACACTTCAGGTGCGGTACACAGCATAGCATACTATAGAGCCTACGTCTCAAGCATAGGGGACGACCTTCGTCCTTTCTCTCTATTCTGCCGTGGTCGAGCTTTAAGTCTTAACTTCATACCTTACAACTCAGGCAAGAACTCCTTCTTTGACTGATCCATCTTGAACACCTTCAAGATCATGTCAAGGTATGTGCTCATTTGAAAGTATTATTAAGCATTTTGATCTATCCTTATAGATCTTGATGCTCAATGTTCAAGCAGCTTAATCCAGGTTTTCTATTGAAAAACACTTTCAAAATAACCCTATATGCTTTCCAGAAATTCTACGTCATTTCTGATCAACAATATGTCAACAACATATACTCATCAGAAATTCTATAGTGCTCCCACTCACTTCTTTGGAAATACAAGTTTCTCGTAAACTTTGTACAAACCCAAAATCTTTGATCATCATCAAAGCACACATTCCAACTCCGAGATGCTCACTCCAGTCCTTAGAAGGATTGCTGGAGCTTTGCATACTTATTAGCATCTTTTGGGATTGACAAAACCTTCCGGTTGTATCACATACAACCTTTCCTCAAGTATAACGTCGAGGAAACAATGTTTTGACATCCTATCTGCAAGATTTCATCAATCATGCAGTAACTGCTAATCCAATTCCAACAGACTCTTAGCATCGCTACGAGTGAGAAAACCTCACCATAATCAACTCCTTGAACTTGTCGGAAAATATCTTAACGACAAGTCGAGCTTTCTTAATGGTAATTCTTACCATCATTCTCTGTCTTCCTTTTAAAATCCATCCGTACCCAATGGCCTTACGACCATCAAGTATTTCTTCCAAAGTCATGGATCCGTTCTCGGATTTTATGGCCTCGAGCCATTTGTCGGAATCCGGGCCCACCATTGCTTCTCCATAGCTCGTAGGTTCATTGTTGTCCAGCAACATGACTTCCAAGACAGGATTACGTACCACTCTGATGTAGTACGTATCCTTGTCATCCCACGAGGTTTGGTAGTGACTTGATCCGAAGTTTCATGATCAACATCACAAGCTTCCACTTCAATTGGTGTAGGTGCCACAGGAACAACTTCCTGTGCCCTGCCACACACTAGTTGAAGAGACGGTTCAATAACCTCATCAAGTTTCCACCATCCTCCCACTCAATTCTTTCGAGAGAAACTTTTCCTCGAGAAAGGACCCGATTCAAGAAACAATTCATATTGCTTTCGGATCTGAATTAGGAGGTATACCCAACTGTTTTGGGTTTCCTATGAAGATGCATTTTATCCGCTTTGGGTTCGAGCTTATCAACCTGAAACTTTTTCATATAAGCGTCGCAGCCCCAAACTTTTAAGAAACGACAACTTAGGTTTCTCTAAACCATAATTCATACGGTGTCATCTCAACGGAATTACGTGGTGCCCTATTTAAAGTGAATGTGGTTGTCTCTAATGCCTAACCCATGGACAATAGTGGTAATTCGATAAGAGACATCATGGTACGCACCATATCCAGTAGGGTGCAACTATGATGTTCGGACACACCATCACACTATGGTGTTCCAGGCGGTATTAATTGCGAAACAATTTCCACAATGTCTTAATTGTGTGCCAAAACTCGTAACTCAGATATTCATCTCTATGATCATATCATAGACATTTTATCCTCTTGTCACAATGATCTTCTACTTCACTCTGAAATTACTTGAACCATTCAATAATTCAGACTTGTGTTTCATCAAGTAAATATTCTCAACATCTACTCGAATCATCTGTGAAGTAAGATCATAACGATATTCACTGCATGCCTCGGCACTCATTGGATTGGACACATCAAAATGTGTTACTTCCAACAAGTTGCTATCTTGTTCCATCTTACTGAAAACGAGGCTTTTCAGTCATCTTGCCCATGTGGTATGATTTGCATATCTCAAGTGATTCAAAATCAAGTGAGTCCAAACGGTCCATTTGCATGGAGTTTCTTCATGCATATACACCAATAGACATGGTTCGCATGTCTCAAACTTTTCAAAAACGAGTGAGTCCAAAGATCCATCAACATGGAGCTTCTTCATGCGTTTTATACCATTATGACTTACATGGCAGTGCCACAAGTAAGTGGTACTATCATTACTATCTTATATCTTTTGGCATGAAAATGTGTATCACTAGGATCAAGATTCAATAAACCATTCATTTTAGGTGCAACACCATTGAAGGTATTATTCAAATAAATAGAGTAACCATTATTCTCTTTAAATGAATAACCGTATTGCGATAGACATAATCCAATCATGTCTATGCTCAACGCAAACACCAAATCTCGATGGTAGAGGGAGCGTGCGATGCTTGATCATATCAACATTGGAAACACTTCCAACACATATCGTCAGCTCACCTTTAGCTAGTCTCCGTTTATGCCGTAGCTTTTATTTCGAGTTACTAACACTTAGCAACCGAACCGGTATCTTATACCCTGGTGCTACTAGGAGTACTAGTAAAGTACACATTAACATAATGTATATCCAATATACTTCTATCGACCTTGCCAGCCTTCTCATCTACCAAGTATCTAGGGTAATTCTGCTCTAGTGACTGTTCCCCTTATTACAGAAGCACTTAGTCTCGGGTTTGGGTTCAACCTTGGGTTTCTTCACTGGAGCAGCAGCTGATTTGCCGTTTCATGAAGTATCCCTTCTTGCCCTTGCCCTTCTTGAAACTAGTGGTTTCACCAACCATCAACAATTGATGCTCCTTCTTGATTTCTACTTTCGCGGTGTCAAACATCATGAATACCTCAAGGATCATCTTATTTATCCCTGATATGTTATAGTTCATCACGAAGCTCTAGCAGCTCGGTGGCAATGACTTTGGAGAAACATCACTATCTCATTTGGAAGATCAACTCCCACTCAATTCAAGTGATTGTTGCACTCAGACAATCTGAGCACAAGCTCAACGATTGAGATTTTCTCCCTTAGTTTGCAGGCTAAGAGAATCGTCGGAGGTCTTATACCTCTTGACGTGAGCACGAGCCTGAAATCCCAATTTCAGCCCTCGAAACATCTCATATGTTCCGCGATGTTTCGAAAACGTCTTTGGTGCCTCTGCTTAAACCATTTAACTGAACTATCACGTAGTTATCAAAACGTGTATGTTCGATGTTCGAAACATCCACAAACGACGTTTGGGGTTCAGCACATTGAGCGGTGCATTAAGGACATAAGCTTTCCACTGTCCGCATAATCGCTACTGTCAACTTTCAACTATATTTTCTCTAGGAACATAACTAAAACAGTAGAACTATAGCGTGAACTACGACATAATTTGCAAAAGGTCTTTTGACTATGTTCAGGATAATTAAGTTCATCTTATGAACTCCCACTCAGATAGACATCCCTCTAGTCATCTAAGTGATTACATGATCCGAGTCAACTAGGACGTGTCCGATCATCACGTGAGACGGACTAGTCATCATCGGTGAACATCTTCATGTTGATCGTATCTACTATACGACTCATGCTCGACCTTTCGGTCTCCGTGTTCCGAGGCCATGTCTGCACATGCTAGGCTCGTCAAGTTAACCCTAAGTGTTTTCGCTATGTAAAACTGTCTTACACCCGTTGTATGTGAACGTAAGAATCCATCACACCCGATCATCACGTGGTGCTTAGAAGCGACGAACTGTAGCAACGGTGCACAGTTAGGGGAGAACACTTCTTGAAATTTTGTAAGGGATCATCTTATTTACTACCGTCGTCCTAAGTAAACAAGATGCATAAACATGATAAACATCACATGCAATCAAATAGTGACATGATATGGCCAATATCATTTTGCTCCTTTTGATCTTCATCTTCGGGGCTCCATGATCATCATCGTCACCGGCATGACACCATGATCTCCATCATCATGATCTCCATCATTGTGTCTTCATGAGGTTGTCACGCCAACGACTACTTCTACTTCTATGGATAACACGTTTAGCAATAAAGTAAAGTAATTTACATGGCGTTCTTCAATGACACGCAGGTCATACAATAAATAAAGACAACTCCTATGGCTCCTGCCGGTTGTCATACTCATCGACATGCAAGTCGTGATTCCTATTACAAGAACATGATCAATCTCATACATCACATATCATTCATCACATTCCTCTTGGCCATATCACATCACATAGCATACCCTGCAAAAACAAGTTAGACGTCCTCTAATGGTTGTTGCATGTTTTACGTGGCTGCTATGGGTATCTAGCAAGAACGTTTCTTACCTACGCAAAACCACAACGTGATATGCCAATTGCTATTTACCCTTCATAAGGACCCTTTTCATCGAATCCGTTCCGACTAAAGTGGGAGAGACTGGCACCCGCTAGCCACCTTATGCACCAAGTGCATGTCAATCGGTGAAACCTGTCTCACGTAAGAGTACGTGTAAGGTCGGTCCGGGCCGCTTCATCCCACAATACCGTCGAAACAAGATTGGACTAGTAACGGTAAGCATATTGAACAACATCAACGCCCACAACTACTTTGTGTTCTACTCGTGCAAAGAATCTACGCAATAGACCTAGCTCATGATGCCACTATTGGGGAACGTAGCAGAAATTCAAAATTTTCCTACGTGTCACCAAGATCTATCTATGGAGAGACCAGCAACGAGTAGAAAGAGAGTGCATCTACATACCCTTGTAGATCGCTAAGTGGAAGCGTTCAAGAGAACGGGGTTGAAGGAGTCGTACTCGTCGTGATTCAAATCATCGATGATCAAGTGCCGAACGCACGGCACCTCCGCGTTCAACACACGTACAGCCCGGTGACGTCTCCCACGCCTTGATCCAGCAAGGAGAGAGGGAGAGGTTGAGGAAGACTCCATCCAACAGCAGCACAATGGCGTGGTGGTGATGGAGGAGCGTGGCAATCCAGCAGGGCTTCGCCAAGCACCACGGGAGAGGAGGACGACTTGGGAGAGGGGGAGGGCTGCGCCAGAACTTCGTCTTAAGCTCCCATGCGTCTCCCCACTATATATAGGGGTGGAGGGGCTGGTTTCTTGCCCTCCAAGTCCATTGGGGCGTTGGCCAAGGTGGGAGGAAAGAAATCCCATCATTTCCTTCCCCACCGATTGTTATCCCCCCCTTTTTAGGGATCTTGATCTTATCCCTTCGGGATATGATCTTATTCCTTCTAAGGGGGGATCTTGGTGCGCCTTGACCAGGGGTGTGGGGCCTTGCCCCCACTACCCACGTTCATGTGGGTCCCCCCATGCAGGTGGGCCCCACTCCGGAACCTTCTAGAACCTTCCCGGTACAATACCGAAAAATCCCGAACATTTTCCGGTGGCCAAAATAGGACTTCCCATATATAAATCTTTACCTCCGGACCATTCCGGAACTCCTCGTGACGTCCGGGATCTCATCCGGGACTCCGAACAACATTCGGTAACCACATACAAACTTCCTTTATAACCCTAGCGTCATCGAACCTTAAGTGTGTAGACCCTACGGGTTCGGGAGACATGCAGACATGACCGAGACGTTCTCCGGTCAATAACCAACAGCGGGATCTGGATACCCATGATGGCTCCCACATGTTCCATGATGATCTCATCGGATGAACCACGATGTCAAGGACTTAATCAATCCCGTATTCAATTCCCTTTGTCTATCGGTATGTTACTTGCCCGAGATTCGATCGTCGGTATCCAATACCTTGTTCAATCTCGTTACCGGCAAGTCACTTTACTCGTTCCGTAACACATCATCCCGTGATCAACTCCTTGGTCACATTGCGCATATGATGATGTCCTACCGAGTGGGTCCAGAGATACCTCTCCGTTTACACGGAGTGACAAATCCCAGTCTCGATCCGCATAAAACAATAGATACTTTCGGAGATACCTGTAGTGCACCTTTATAGTCACCCAGTTACGTTGTGACGTTTGATACACCCAAAGCACTCCTACGGTATCCAGGAGTTACACGCTCTCATGGTCAAAGGAAGAGATACTTGACATTGGCAAAGCTCTAGCAAACGAACTACATGATCTTTGTGCTAGGCTTAGGATTGGGTCTTGTCCATCACATGATTCTCCTAATGATGTGATCCCGTTATCAACGACATCCAATGTCCATGGTCAGGAAACTGTAACCATCTGTTGATCAACGAGCTAGTCAACTAGAGGCTTACTAGGGACATGGTGTTGTCTATGTATTCACACGTGTATTACGATTTCCGGATAATACAGTTATAGCATGAATAAAAGACTATTATCATGAACAAAGAAATATAATAATAATCAATTTATTATTGCCTCTAGGGCATATTTCCAACAAAGGGGGGGGGCGGCCCCCCTCCCAATTCGGATTGGGCTTGGGGGGGGGCGCCCCCTCCTTTGCTCCTTCTTACTCCCTTCCACTAAGGCCCAATAAGTCCCATATACTTACCGGGGGGTTCCGGTAACCTCCCGGAACTCCGGTATAATCCCAATCTCGTCCGGAACCTTTCCGGTGTCCAAATATATCCGTCCAATGTATCAATCTTTATGTCTCGACCATTTCGAGACTCCTCGTCATGTTCGTGATCACATCCGGGACTCCGAACAACCTTCGGTACATCAAAATACATAAACTCATAATGAAACTGTCATCGAAACCTTAAGCGTGCGGACCCTACGGTTCGAGAACAATGTAGACATGACCGAGACACGTCTCCGGTCAATAACCAATAGCGGGACCTGGATGCCCATATTGGTTCCTACATATTCTACGAAGATCTTTATCAGTCAAACCGCATAACAACATACGTTGTTCCCTTTGTCATCGGTATGTTACTTGCCCGAGATTCGATCGTCGGTATCCAATACCTAGTTCAATCTCGTTACCGGCAAGTCTCTTTACTCGTTTTGTAATACATCATCTCGCAACTAACTCATTAGTTGCAATGCTTGCAAGGCTTAAGTGATGTGCATTACCGAGAGGGCCCAGAGATACCTCTCCGACATTCGGAGTGACAAATCCTAATCTCGAAATATGCCAACTCAACAAGTACCTTCGGAGACACCTGTAGAGCACCTTTATAATCACCCAGTTACGTTGTGACGTTTGGTAGCACACAAAGTGTTCCTCCGGTAAACGGAAGTTGCATAATCTCATAGTCATAGGAACATGTATAAGTCATGAAGGAAGCAATAGCAACATACTAAACGATCGGGTGCTAAGCTAACGGAATGGGTCATGTCAATCAGATCATTCAACTAATGATGTGATCTCATTAATCAAATAACAACTCCTTGTTCATGGTTAGGAAACATAACCATCTTTGATTAACAAGCTAGTCAAGTAGAGGCATACTAGTGACACTCTGTTTGTCTATATATTCACACATGTATTATGTTTCCGGTTAATACAATTCTAGCATGAATAATAAACATTTATCATGATATAAGGAAATAAATAATAACTTTATTATTGCCTCTAGGGCATATTTCCTTCAGATGGATGGGTCCACGGCCAGCTCGTACAATCTCAGAATTCCCTCCAGAGAGGTTGGGTACCTAGCCACCTATCCGTCCAGAAGCGGGTCAATCGGCCGTTCCCAATCGAAAATTTCGCCCCCATGGTGAACGCCGGTATGACCGACTGCAGGTCGTTCCAGAAGGGGGAGCCCCTTGCCCTCCCTTCGAAGAAATTTCCATCAGGAAAGTACTTGGCCTTGAGGAGATCAACCCAAAGACTGGAAGCACCTTGGGTAATTTTCCAAATCCACTTACACATCAATGCAATGTTTAAGAGTCTAGAATTGGTGATCCCGAGGCTCCCCAAGGCCTTAGGCCGACACACCCAAGCCCATTTAACCATATGATATTTACGGTTCGGGCTGGTTCCTTCCCAAAAGAACTTGGCACGGGGCGTGTCGAACTTCGCATGAACCCCTTCTGCGAGAAGAAACAGACCCATGGCAAACATCGGCAGGGAGGAAAGACTGGAATTCATAAGAATAAGTCTAGCCGCCTTGGAGAGGAATTTCCCTCGCCAGGGGCACACCCTCCCGCGCACCTTGCCGCACAAAGGATCCCAATCCTCTATCGTGGGCCGTTTGGTATCAATCGGTAAACCGAGATACGTATTTTGCCAACTTTGCAATTAAACAAATCCGATATACGTCTACCCTCGTCCGGCTCCACCCCCATCGCAATCAACTCACACTTGTGAAAGTTGATTTTGAGACCGGACATGAGCTCGAAGCTAATGAGAATCGCCTTGACCGAAGCTATACTCAGAATGTCCGGGCGAAACAACAAAAGCGTGTCATCCGCATATTGCAAATGAGTCACTCCCCGTGGGGCTTTCATCTTTTAGTCATGTGTCGTCGGGTACTCCAGGAGTCCAGGTTATGTGCAGCTTTCCTCATGCTAGGCATGCTTCAGCATGCCATTCAAATTACTCCAGTTCGATTTGGATTTCATTGCAAAAATATTGTGGTGGTGGTCAACCGGGCAGGCATAACAACACCTGATTAGAGAACCATGCCAGCTAGCAAGTAGCAATGGGTGATGATAAACATGTAAATCACCGGATTGCAAAACAAAAACACGGCTGGAACATGCTGAAAACACATTTTGATCAAACTCCAAATTGCACGACACTCCCATTTGGGCACCGCTGGTATCCGTGGATTCAAACGAGCACACATCAATTTTCATCATTAGAAGGTGATCGAATTGTGCCAAGATGGATCCGCACACCTTTCACCTTCTACCTGTTGAACAATATACTGTCATACAGGTTGTCACGTTGACATATCTATCTTCGGCAGGAGGTTAGCTAGGGATAGAGTTAGGATTCTCTGGTTGAACCGCACCATGTAATCTCTATCTCCCGTAGATCTTTCTTCCTTCTCAAGATGTAATCTAGCGCAACAGCACAACTACATGTATGCTCATCCAGGGATCGCCCCTGCTATTTAACACGAAGGCTCGACCCACAACAGGGTACAAAGCTTCACAGAAGTTTACATGGTATACAGTCCCTCTTCCCATCGCATCTAGCCACCACACGTTCCGCCCGAGCTCTTGCCATGTCGTCCTCCTCCGGTGCATCTATCTTCTTAAGAAATGATCTGATGTCTTCCAAGTTTTTCACAACTTTCAAGCACTCGTTGAACGGAAATTTGGTAGTAAAATCATTGCTCTCCAATGTGATTGGGGAGGAGAATATAGAAACTTGAATCCCCTTTTTCAACAAATTGGAATATCCCATCATATATCATGTCCCCATGCTCATCCACGGAATGGATGTGTTGAACGTAAACATAGGCATGTTGTAGAAGTTGGATTAGCACTTCTTGGCAGCGCCTCTATGCCCCTAAACTTTTGGGATGAAGCTTTTCTTGACGCGGTTCACATTATCCATATGCTTCCTAGTCGTGTCATCAACTATGAAACTCCGGTAGAAAGACTTTTCCATATCAAACCAGATTATACAACTCTTCGTGTCTTCGGTTGTGCATATTGGCCAAACCTTAGACCTTACAACAATTGCAAACTCATGTTTCGTTCTACACAATGTGTTTTCCTTGACTATAGTCCACAACACACGGGTGTAAATGCCTTGATGTACACTGGGCGCATCTATATCTCTCGAGATGATGTGTTCAATGAAACAAAATTTCCTTTTGCTCATCTTCATCCAAATGTCGAAGCCCTCCTCAAAAAGGAAATTCTCACTTTACCATCTCATCTCACTGGTATTGACCATGGGGAAAAATGGTTGTGATGATTGTGTGACTAACCCTCTTACTAATGGTGTGCATGAGTTTTGTGATGAAACAGAAAAAAAAATTGCGAAGAAAATGATGCAGAAAACACCCAGAATGGACCATATTTCATGTGTCCAGGGCGAGGAGACCAATCGGACAAAATCCGAGGCGAATTAGCATCGGATTTACGTCTTGCCAACCTATGGGCTCTGCAGATCAATCGCCTCCCGCATCTGTGTCGCGTCAGGACAGCGACCATTACAGCGACACAGATGCGGACAGCGACCGCGGTGTGTGCGCATCGCCTCGCCAATCACCGCGTCCCTCGGCCCCGCGCCAATCAGGGGATGCCAGGCAGCGTCCCGTGATTCAGCAGGTGCACTCGTAGTGTCCGGATGAACCATGGGTTTAGGCCAACTCCACCGCGCGACCCTATATATCCTGTCCACCCCTGTCCGTTTGGGGTAAATGGGACAAACGAGACGGCCCAGCGCGCGGGCGCAAACGGACTTTTGCCCGTTTTGTGTTCGCTTTCGACCCATCCGCGGCCCAAGTTTGCGCCGCTTTTGGGGTGAAACGGACACCACGCGGACGCGGGTCGTCTGCGTGTTCCTCCCCTGGCCCGCCCGTCGGTGGCATAAGACGGGCCTTTTTCTATTCGCCCCCTCCCTCCCTCCGGCCGCATCCACTCCACTCTTCCCCACTCTTCCCCTCTCTTTCCCTCGCCGCCGCCGGCCGCCCGCTGCCATTGCAGCTGTGCAACTCGGACGCGTGCTTGCCCAGCCCCTTCCTCTCGTCGCCGCCGAGCTACCCAAGCACGGCCACCTTGTTTGCGCACCCGCCGGCCAGATTTGGGGCGGATCCGGTCGGTCTTGAGCTCGCCCGGCTGTGGGAGGCCGGGCCGCGCCATGGACTGGACGGGCACCTTGCCAGAAGGCCCTGGCAGGGCCGCAAGGCCACATGCAGGCAGTGGCTCGTCCTCTAGCCGCTCGGATCTGCACCGTCGGTGGTCCGCCGGCAGATACACGAATGGCGGCCGGCCAGGCTCGGTGCTTGCCCAAAAGCTCGTCGGCGCACCGCTTCCCCTCGTCAAGTGCGACCACTGCCCAAGGGTGGTCGTGCGCCGCGTGTCTACAACACCGGAGCATCCCGGATGGGTGTTCATCAAGTGCTTAAACGATGGGGTATGTGCTCTTTTAACTTCGGTTTGTGCTCTTGGATTAGACTAGTGGTGCTAAGTTTAAGTTTTATTGTGTAGAACGGATGCAAGTTTTGGTATTGGGAAGAAGAGTACATCGATATGTTGATAGAGCGAAATGTAGTGCATGTTCGTGCACTTTTAGCTAGCCTAGAGGCTTTAGATGAGACAAGTGCACTTGTTGCTAGATTAGAGTCTAGGCACGATACTACGTGCGAAGAAGCAACAAGGCACGATACTACGTGTGAGGAAGCAACGTCGACTTCTGGCTTGAAGAAGAAAGGAGGGGGCAACGTCGTGCCTCCTCCACAGATCAACAATGAGTGCATCGAGAAGGCGCTAACCCAACTTAAGGGAGCAGATATGGAAGTTGGGTATCTTCTCAAATGTATTCTTGTGGTTCTTGTTTTCTTTGGCCTTGCTTTACTAGTCAAAATGTGATGATGTATTGTCATGTACCAAAAATGAATGATAAGAAAAGTTTAAGGACTTGCAAAGAAATATACTCGGACAGGATGGGGCAAATGGATGCGGCCGCGCGCTGGGCGCACGGCCACCGCATCCCAGGACAGGCCCGGACACGACCCCAAATCCCTACCCAAATGGACAGAATCCGGACAAAACGGACGTCCATTTGGGGTCGCGCGGTGGAGTTGGCCTTACACGCGGCGTCAGCAGCACACGGCTCCCGGTGCTGGATACCGCGTCGATCCGGCAAGGGCGACCTCATCATTGGTTCATGATGGACCATTTAGAGCGCCAGGATCTTCTGCGTTGGGTGGCTCGTCCACGCCTCAGCCCGTGGCCACAGAGGATCCGCCATGTTCGCCGCGCCCTGACAGATCCGCTTCGGGATCAAAAGAGGCTGTTGTTGCATGATCTCTTGTGCAAGCGGGGGGATCTTCTGCGTTGGATGCGTCTACTGCTCCCGCTATACCTCCAGGTACACGGCTTCAAAGGGGGGGGGGGGTAATTCAGCCCAAAAATTACAAATATATAGCTAAATTTGGTTTGGCTTGTAGCGCAAGTGAACCCAGCAACGTTGTAGAAGGTCTTAGTGATACACGGTGGAAGCTATACAAGAAGAATACATGTCACTTCAGAAAAATAAGACATGGCATCTAGTTCCATCTCATCATAGTAATAATTTGATTTATTGTAAGTGGGTTTTCGGAATTAAAAAGAAAGCTGATGGAACCATAGACGCTATAAAGCAAGGCTTGTTGCAAAAGGTTTTAAGCAAAGGTATGGCATAGATTATGAGCATACGTTTCAGTCTTGTTGTCAAATTTGTCACTATTCACCTTGTGTTGTTTATTGCCGTCTATAGGGGATGAAGCCTAAGACAACTAGATGTACAGAATGCGTTTCTTCATGGTGTTCTGAAAGAGGAAGTGTTCATGAAACAACCTCCTGGGTCTGAGGATAAAAGTAGACCCCTTCATGTGTGCAAACTTGACAGAACCCCGTATGGACTGAAGCAAAGCTCCTAGGGCATGGTACTCTCATTTAAGCACAAAGCTCCAAGCACTTGGCTTTGTTTCTTCTAAGTCTGACACCTCATTATTTATTTACATGAAGTCAAATACATCCATATTTGTGCTTATATACGTTGATGATATTATTGTCACAAGTTCATCAAATGAGACAGTAACATGCTTGTTAAAGGATTTGAATGCAGAGTTTGCTCTCAAGGACTTAGGATACCTACACTTATTTCTTGGCATAGAAGTGAAAAGAAATGGGGATGATCTTCATATCTCTCAAGGAAAATATGCAACTGATCTTATAGCTAGAGCTGGATTGCAAGGTTGTAAGTCATCACCAACTCCATTGTCTAGTTTAGAAAAACTTCCTCTGGCAGAAGGTGAACTCTTGGATCAAGAGGATATCACCAAGTACAGAAGCATGTCTAGGCATGATATTTCTTTTGTTGTCAACGAAGTATGTCAATTTCTTCATGCACCTACTACTGCTCATTGGACAGTTGCGAAAGCATAGTTAGATATGTTAAAGATACTGTAAATGTTGGTTTTACCTTTAACAAGTCATCATCGACTCTTGTCAATGCCTCTTCTGATTTAGACTGGGCAAGCTGTCTTGATGATAGGAGATCAACTAGTGGCTTTGCAGTGTTTTTTAGATTAAATCTAATTTCCTGGTTGCAAAGAAACAAGCAATTGTATCACCGTGAGGCAGAGTACAAGGCATTAGCAAATGCGACAGCGGGAATTATTTGGGTTTAGTCTATGTTGAAGGAACTCGGAATACATTCTAAACAAGTTCCCTGCTTGTGGTGTGATAATCTTCGTGCCACATATCTTTCTGCTAACCCAGTTTTTTAGGCGAGAATTAAACACATTGAGATAGACTTTTATTTTGTCAGAGAAAGACTTGCTTCCAAGAAGTTGCAAATTTGCTTCATTCACTCCAAGGACCAGGTAGCAGATGGCTTCACAAAAGCATGCATTGCCCACATGGAACTTTGAGGAATTTAAGTGTAATCTCAACTTGATCAAGTTGTGATTAAGAAAGGTTTTTGAACAATATATTGCCATACAAGTTGCACGTTTACATAGCTATCTTCGGCAGGAGGTTAGCTAGGGATAGAGTTAGGATTCTCTGGTCGAATTGCACCATGTAATCTCTATCTCTCCCGTAGATCTTTCTTCCTTCTCAAGGTGTAAACTAGCGCAACAGTGCAACTACCTATATGCTTATCCCGGGATCGGTCCTGCTATTTAACACGAAGGCTCGACCCACAACAGGGTACGAAGCTTCACAGCAGTTTACATTACCTTTTGGTGTACTCCAATATCTCATACACTATTAAATCTTGAGAAATATATGCATCAACTTAATTCTCAGTGGCAGTAGAATTGAGAATGGGTGCCATGTGGAAAAGTGCTCAGTATTTATACTACTAGGATTACTAGTACAGCTATATGTCATATGATTTAGATGAACCTAACTAACTTCTTCATGCAGATCAGGACAGTCGTATACAGCTAGAACAGTCATACAAATTCTATGCTCAGCCGATTGACCGATGGACGCATTCCATGTTTGAGAGGAATTCCCAAATGGAATTAACAAGAGCACAAGTTAGTCTGTGGAAGATAGTTAACAGGCTCTTTGTATGCATTGGAACTGTTGCTCCCACTCTCTCGTGTACAAATGAACATGAAGTTGAGAAGCAACTCAAAGGCAGTGTCTCAGGTGGTAAAATTGGCCTCAAAGGAATCACTATACCTACAAGGAAGCTTCTCTAGAGTGCAATCCTTCCTACCAGACGTATTGTGTACTTGCCCGACATTTACTCTTGAAATCTTGTTATTCTTTTTCCAACATTTTAAGTTGGTGGCTATGATACGAATTTTTCTGAAGAGGTAAAAAATTCTAAATTTTATAAATAATGAATTTAACTATTATCCGAAGGTTGCTCTAGAATGACTGGCAAACTTTATGTCGACTAATTTGTACATCAATAGTCATCAGTGCGCAATTGTAGTTTTGAATGTTCCGGGGCAGTTAAATAGAACCCTCTGACAACGTGTGTATTCTTCTTCCATTTGTTAGTCATAGAGACCTCTCACATTGTTTCATCTCATCTCATGGAGCACTCTTGCATTATGTTTGTTTCCCCCAAGAGTTGTTCAATTTCCTTGAACACTTCTGCTGCAGTTTGTAGATTCTCAACCTGCTCGTGAACTTCAGATTGACCCCCGTCAACCCTCCGCAGGCGAGTTGCAGGGAGACAGGGAGGTCCGTGAGCACCTTGATGCGGAGCACGCCAACAAGGAGTACATGGCGGAGCTCCGCCGCCAGTATCCGAAGCGCTCTGAGGAGGGGCACCGTCAATATGAGCTCCGTAGGTCGGGGGTGGCAACGGTCATCGACCTTTGCTCCAGCGACGAGGACAGGAGAAGTGTTATTGCCCTTTGTATTCGAGCATGCAAAAACTTTCTGTTTGTTTGTCGTCTTCTTCATCCGCATGGTAGTTTGGACCCCAACCTACCAAGGTCGCACAAGGGAAAAGAAAAAAAATTACCTCAGGACAATCCTCTTAAAACCACCGAAGAAGACTCCCTTCGTCAACTTAGCAGGCTACTTCCTAACAGAAGTTATATTTTGTTGTACTCCAATATCTCAAGCATACTCTATATAATAGGCAGAGGAAACATATGTGTCCACTTCATAGTTCTCAACAACAGTAGCAAGACTTGGAACGGGTTAAATCACGTGAAGTGCTTACTATTTATACTAACTACTACAGCTTGAACAGTCATAACACTTTTTTTTTGCGGGGGAACAGTCATAACACTTTGATGAGCCTATCTAACTTTGTCATGCTTAAGTATAATCGTGTACACCTAGCACAGCCATAAACTTGGATGCTCAAAAAACTGGCCAACGTGGGATGACACTTACTGCCGGTGACACCTTGCTGATGAAGGTTTTGACTTCTCCCTCCCTCCCCTCTCTGCCAAGTGTGTCTCGCCTTCAATCTCCTCTGTCTGCACATTTCATAAGAGCACCACCTACTCCTCAATGCAATTGCTCCAAAACTCATCCATCACCCTCCCCTCACCAGGTGATTGCGAGGACACACATGATGCGATTGGGAGGAAGGTCTGAACTGTGGTTCGTGACCCGAAAGCACAACCACGGCGTTCCGCCGCGCTTGGATGCACCCAGGAATCCTCGGCGCAGCACCGGGATCGTGGTCAACAATGGAGACATTGCACGTGTGGTGTGTATTTGAGTTGCTATCAACTGCCTTTGCTATCAAACGTTGAGTAATTCATCCTTGTTGTGCCAAAATGGATGTGATAGTAACTAGCCTATTCAGACTTCGATTCACCCATTAGTGGGAAGACAATATTTTAATCCTAATATAGGATACAGCCGTAACCTCAAACCTTCTACCTTTTGGTGTACTCCAATATCTCATACACTATTAAATATAGGGAAATATAGGGAAATATATGCAGTAGAATTGAGAATGGGTGCGATGTGGAGAAGTTCTCGGTATTTATACTACTAGCATTACTACTACAGCTATATGTCATACGATTTAGATGAACCTAACTAAATCATGCAGATCAGGAAAGTCATATACAGCTAGACCAGTCATACAAATTCAATGCTTGAGAGGAATCGCCAAATGAAATTAACAAGAGCATGAGTTATTGTGTGGAAGATAGTAATAACAGACTTGCATGCACTTGGTCTGTTGTTCCCACTCTCTTACGTACAAAGAGTTGAGCAGGAACTCAAAGGCAGTGTCTCTAGAGCAATCCTTGCTACGTGCTGTATTGTGTACTTCCCTACATTTAGTCTGAAAATCTTGTTATTCTTTTTCCAGCGTTTTAAGTTAGTGGCCATGTTATGAATTTTTCTTAAGATATAAAACATCCTAAACTTTATAAATAATTAATTAAATTATTATCAGAAGATTGCTCTATACTGGCTGATGAATTTTAGAGTGAATTCCAATTTTTACCGCATATTTTGACATTTTTTACACTAATTACCCCGTTTAGCGGGGTTTCATCCGTTTTACCCCATTTAGCAAAAGTGTTGCCACAATTTACCCTGTTTAAAATTTTGTGAGCATTCTGACCGATGGGTCCCAATTTTAAGGTCCAGCTAGAATGCCAAATCGCCGGGTTTTTTCCCGACGGTTTTCTACACGTTGAACCAGATTGCCCTAGCTTCTCCCAACCAGCCAACTCAATATGATCGCACCAGAGCGCAACTCGGGAAACACATACTATCTCTATACTAGTCAGTATATTTGCTAATACTTGGAAAGGAAACTTCTAAAACATCATTTACCTAGTTCATTCTTGACTAGCACTACTGCAAGAATGCCTAGCAGTGGCGGGTGGGAAAAGGCCAGCAGTGGCGGGCAAGGCTCCCAGGGGCGCCCACCGCCGACCTCCCGCCACTGTTATGACCACATCAGTGGCGGGCGAGCGCTCGCCACTGGTAGAGCCTCATCAGTGGCGAGTGGTGGAGTTTGCTCGCCAATAGTAGAATATTGATAGTGGCGGGCATTGTTTACGTGTCTGCCACTACTTTTTCTTGTTGCAATGCGTGCATACTAGAGCACCCGCCACTAAAAGCTTAGGCAAGCTAAATAAAAAATTTGCAGCCACGGCAACAATTGTGCTGACATGACTGCGCTTTGCAAAAAACAATTTAAGAGATCCAATATAAACAACACACATTTTAAGATTATGCATGAATGTTCACACTACATAAGGTTTTGCTAGGATCGATGCATGGAAGAGTTCAACATTATATACATTACCGTTCAAAGGATCTACTTTGACGGTAACATCTATAGTGTTGCTCATAGAATAAAAACATCAGACGAAGGTTGTGTACCATTTTAGAGCACATCTAGATGTGCCTTAGACAGACCCTTAATAAAATGAGTCAAAGGACTCAAAGAGCAAACCTGATAAATCAGATAGACAAGGTATTAAACCTAATAAATCTATGTTCGATGTGTACGAAATAAAGAGAAAGAGAAAGTTGCCCTTCCGCAAATAGTGGATCCCATGAGCATTCAATATCCCATCTGTCTGATTCATCTAGCTAGCGTGTTAAGTCTTTTGCCTCATTGTACTATTAGTGCAGAAGAAGAGTAACTAACGCTCCGAACATACGGATGTGAACTTGAATCATCTTCAGAGAGATGACACGCGATCCTCAACCCTATCCCTGAAGGCTCAGTAATTCACTAGTACTCAATTAGCATGTGGGTTTTGCTAGGATGCATGGAAGAGTTCATCATTATATACATTACATTTCAAAGGATCTACTTTGACGGTAACATCTATAGTGTTGCTCATGAAATAAGAACATCAGATGAAGGTTGTGTACCGTTTTAACAAAATGAGCCAAAGGACTCAAAAAACTAACATGATGAATCAGATAGACAAGGTATTAAACACTTACCTGATTCACTACTTGTGATGGGACAACTAGCCCTATCTTTCGCAACACCGAGCAAGATTTTTCTCCCACACGAATATTGTTCCCGTGCGATAGCCGCAAGTTCATATCGTGCCTTTGCCTTCTCATTTGCAAGGAGCAACTTGTATTTCTCCTGCAAAAGTGCCTTGTATACTACTGATTTAAAACACTTTGACGGGAAATACAAGAAACACCGTACAAATTAGAAGCAAGGGCACAATACAAACTTGCCATTGTAACATGGAAACAAGGTTTGTGTGCCAGCAAAATCTTTGGTCGATGTGCACGCAATATAGAGTCAGTTGCTTGCCGTAAATAATGGATCCCATGAGCGTTCAATATCCCGTCCGTCTAATTCATTTAACTAGTTTTTTAAGTTTTTTAACTCATTTTATTAGAACGATACTTAGTCCTCACCAAATGTCACTATTCCTTGAACTCTTCTCGGAGAAGAACACTAACCATCTGAAAATGCAAGTTCAGAAGGAAATATGTGCAGAAATTACCTTATGATATCCGTAGTCCTCTTTAAGTAGTCGCACTCGGGGATGCCAATGAGCTCATTCTCGTCTTTCATTTGCTGTGTTCATAGATGTCAGATTAAAAATCAACAGAATAATATTCGTGCAATCTCACATTACCAACACTGAGATCACACATTACCAACACTAAAAATGCAGACTCATATGTAAGCAAATTAAACATGCTTATTTACCACATAAAGGCATACGTAACTAAGTTCACAGATCATATAGATAACATAACAAGATGAAATTAAGTGCAGCTCCGTCATAACAACATGAAACTAAGACCATCATCTCTCCAGTCATCTTCTTAATCTCTACTAGGGAGGTATTCGCAGCTTCTGTGGACGCATGAATCCTCCGATGCGGTACTACGGTGATTGTGGGACACCGTACCACAGATAGATCTTGTTGCCCTCCTCAAATTCGTGAAGGAAAAGTAAGAACGGCCTCCCAGCTTGCATCCGTAATTCTCTGGCAATGTTCATCCAATTTTGACCATGGAAATACGTTCTCCCTCCCGCGTTGGTGAGAGTGAGGGTTAAGGGAATGCCATTCTTAAGTGGCATCATGTCGAACTGAATCGTCCACTCCTTATCCATGGCCAGGTTGGCCACACGCATGAAATCCTCCCTTCCCCAACAAGGGATGCGCTGAGTATGATAAAAAGAAAACATAAATTAGACAATTGTGGGCGTCGTGAAGGTCGTCCTGAAGGTCGACACATATCTCACTGCAATTAAATGGAACATACCGCCCACTCCATAAAGTCGTCTTGAAGGTCGACACATATCTCAATGCAAGTTAGGTGAACTTTGTAACATGCGCCTAGCATCCTATCGCCATAGAACGGGCATCCTTCGTTCATTGCCTAAGTCATGTTATGGAATAATTATATAAGTTAAAGGATGGACAGAAAAATTGGGCATGGCTTATGTTCAAAAATGAAACATTGAGTCTCTGGAATCTCTCGAAACGGAAATTAATCAACGTTTCACGATATTTTCTATACTCTTTTGAAGCCTTGTATTGTTGAAGAAATCCAATTAAATGTTCACGCTTCATGAGATGATTGTATTTGCGAATAAAAAACATTCATGTATCATCATCCACAGGTGAGCTATGCAAAAAAGAACATACGAAGAGACCGTATGTATGGCAGGCAGCGAAAAATGCCTGCCACTGCTTCTGCACAATTTGTGGCGGGCGCTCTTTAGCACCCGCCACGGCTAACTTTTTAAAATAGCTGTGGCGGGTGACCCGTCCCCCCTCCACTAATTTGTGATCCCTTTCCCAGTAGTGTAGGTATGTAGATATGTACGCATCAGAGTTAGTGAAGCGGTATATTTACACCATTTTTAATCTGATCCACAAAATCATCCGTACTTAAGGTCGTATATGATAATACCGAAGAAAAACATACGTGATTTCATATTATATCAGCAGCAGTTCCTCCTATATTTTATTCAATGGCAACATGCCATGCTGGTCAAGTACAGTCATCTCATCAGAATACTTCTTCAAACTGGAAACGAGTAGCCTAAACCTTTCTAATATGCATCCCAGTCTTAGAGAAAATCTAGCCAGAAAAAACCTAACCACCAGGGGTGACAAACAGAGGATGCAGCTTGCATGGGACGGGGGAAGATTGCCGTACTCGTTGCCGTTTGCTCCGACGACCGCCAGCGGCCACACCTTGAAGTCTTGCATGCCATTGTCGCCTACGTCTTCCTACCCCCTCCTAACGAATGAGGCAGTGGTTTTGGGTCAGACTAGGGCAGGATCATGCACGCAATTGGAATGTGAGTGGTGTGTGCCATGAATAATGGAGCCCAATGTGGTGCGGCCCGACCTGGGCGACTTGGCCATCCGGCGAGCAGCTCCGGTGTGATCATATCGAGGTTGGCTGGTCGGGAGAAGCTAGGCGATGTGATTCGGCATGTAGAAAAACCATCAGGAAAAAAATCCGCCTATGTGACATGCCAGTTGGACCTTAAAATTGGGACCCATCGGCCAGAACGCTCATAAAATTTTAAACGGGGTAAATTGTGGCAACACTTTTGCTAAATGGGGTAAAACGGATAAAATCCCGCTAATGTCGTAATTAGTGTCGAAAGTGTTAAAATAGGGGGTAAAAACCAGAATTCACTCTTAATTTTAAGTCGACTAATTAGCACATCAATATTCATCAGTGTGCAACTGTAGTTTTGGATGTTCTGTGGCAGTTAAATAGTAGACCCTTTAACGATGTATGTATTTTTCTTCCATTTGTTAGTTATATAGACCTCTCACCTTGTTTCACCTCATCTCAAGGAGCACTCGTGGCACTGCATTATGTTTGTTTTCCCCCAAGAGTTATTGTTCAATTTCCTTATACACTTCTGCTGCAGTTTGTAGATTCTCAACCTGCTCACGAACTGAAGGCTCCATCGACCCCAAGAACCACGCCAAAACATGGTGCTCGTTCAATTGAAAATTGCTCTAACTCAACTTTATCATCTGGTTTCACAAACATGCCGTCTATAAATTATTATTTTTTTGCGAGGGCGTCTATAAAATGTTTCAGACCATGAGATCCTAAATCAGAGTGATGTTTTTTTTAGATTTTTGTTGGGATTGCTCAACAAGCTGAGCAAACAATTTATGCATACTCTCCCATAATTTGTCAACACTGGAACCTCTGACATCTCTGCACTTTTATCTTTCATGAATCACAAGGTGCGAGGCAGACTAGAAGAATATATACAAGTAGTAAAGCACCTATTTGTGCAGCAATCACAAGTGCTAGCAGTACCTGCACAGACTGGGTTCCCTACATGCAAAAGACCAGTGGCAACAACGGCTCCTTCGTGGACAGCACTACAACAAATTCCACGACGACAAGCGGGAAACAACAATATGTAGCCTTCCACACGTACGGCCGCCCGGAGGACGTCGATGACCACCACCAGCGACCAGATTTGCTTGGAAGGGGCAACTAGAGGAAGGCACATCAACACAGACAGCACAATAGGACCGCTCCCTTGGTCGTGGCACTCCTGGCTGAAGCTTCCAGATGACGATGACAGAAACCAATTTGATGGCTCCAATGTTCTGGCCAGATGTATCTACCAGGAAGATGAATACTAGCGGGAAGAGGAGACATTAATGCCACCGCGGAGAATGTCTACCAGGAAGACAAATACTAGCTGGAAGAGGAGACATTATCAACGCCGGGGAGAAATCGGATCCTTAAACCTTCTATCTTTTGGTATACCCCAATATCTCATACTCTCTCTTAAATATAGAGATATGTATGTATGAACTTAATCCTCAACATCAGTGGAACTGATAACAGCTTAAATGTGAAGAAGCGCTTGGTACTTATACTACTTCTTTTTGGAGAAGTTTTTATACTGCTAGGATTGCTATTGCAGGTAATATGTCATATGACTTGGGTGAACCTAACTAACTGGCATGCAGATCATGACAGTTAGAACCATCATATAACTTCTATCCTCAACCGACCAGCAGACAAGCGTTCTTGATGAGTGGAGAAGCGTGGCAATACTTTTTTGCTATCACAAATTTGATTTTAGTTATAGGAGTTTGCAATACACAGTTATATATCGTCTTTGTAAATAAGTACTAGTCCAAATAAATAAGTACTACTCCAAATAAATAAATACTGGAATACAGCTTATTGCAAATAAATAAGTACAACTAATTGCAAAACACACTTTGCTCAAAGCAGAGTAATAAACCACACTCAAATTTGCTGGAACAGAGTATGATATATTGGAGTACATGCTTCATCGAGGGAAAAAGATCCACATTTCCGGTACATCCACTGAAAGAAACTTCGATGGCACGGGCATTTGTACATACATTAATAACATGACGTTGGCCACCCCCAAAATACAGTAGGAAGTGAATTACTCTCCAACTTTATCTAATCTGAACGAGCTAAAGCGGCTCCCGGTAATGATGGTCAAACTGGTGGGCGTCGCACACCTGATTAGCGAAGCAAGCTATCAACAGCCGGTGATCAAATGTACATAATCGGATTCCATAATCGGACCGGCCATGTGGAACACGATGAAACACTTCTTGATCTGTGTCCAGATTGCTCCATGCTCCAATTTGGGCAAGAGTAACCCGGCCTCAAGGGAGGAGAGCCGAGCTTTCGCTTGGATCCATTAGGAAGTCGGTCGACCTTGTTTGCCAACACTGCTGACAATGATCCACTCACAACTAATGGAGAACACTCCATGCACCAACTTAGCAAGCTTTAGCTATTTTGTTACAGAAGTTGTATTTTGTTATACTCCAATATCACACGCATACTTTATATAATATGCAAAGGAAATAGATGTATCCACTTCATAGTTCTGAACTACAATAGCATATATAGGATGTTTTTTTTTGGGCGGCGAAATATAGGATGGGTTAAACCATTGAAGTGCACAGTATTTATACTACTACGTTAGCTACTATAGCTGGAGCAGCCATAAAACTTTGATGAATCTACCTTACTTTGTCATGCAGAAGGGCAATCATGCAGCTAGGACATCAATATAACTGCTATGCTCAACCAACTGGCTGACACGGGCGTCCCATACGCATGAGATTAGCACACCCCAAATTCTAGAATGGAAGAAGAGCCCCAAGCATGTTGAAAATACAAATTAACCATCCTAAAAAACGACATACTATGTACACAGTTTACCGTACTGAATAGAAGAGTATATTGCAGTCTAAAACATGCATTTGTAACATCATTACCTTAAAATATATTGATGACCTAGTGACACTTCGAACCAGCATATTCTGCACAGATAATTTAATTTTGATGTAGTAACTGAGGACATCTGACAAACTAGTCCCATTTCACCATGTAGTTCCTGCGGCGTGGCTTTCTCCACTACACCTCCGACATATATATGCAACACAAAGTTATCTACGTAGCCTCCACCTCCTCTCCAAAAAAGCTTAGGGCACTAGTAGAAAAAGGGTTAAACGTGAAGCACATTAGTGCCGGTTTGATTTTGGCCCGGTACTAATGGTACCATTAGTGCCGGTTCGGACGGATTTGCATTAATGCCGGTTTGTGTTGAACCTTTAGTACCGGTTCATGGCACGAACCGGTACTAAAGGGGTGGTGACCTTTAGTACCGGTTCGTGCCACGAACCGGTACTAAAGGTGATCGTGGGGCCCTGGCCTGACGCCAGCCTGCCACCACCCCTTTAGTACCGGTTCGTGTCATGAACCGGTACTAAAGGGGTCTGTCCTATAGTACCGGTTTGTGACACAAACCGGCACTATAGGGCAATTTTCAAACTCTACCCCCCCCTCCCTTGTCGCCATTTCAGTTCCGAAAAAATCAAAAGAAAATGATAAAAACTTCAAAAAATAAAATCCTTCGAGAGGTAGTTATATTACTACATCTACTAGTTAGGAAAATTTGAAAACTACAATTTGGACATGTTTTGCAAAAAGTGTAGGGAAAATGTAAAACGGCTATAACTTTTGCATACGACGTCGGAAAAAAACGTATAATATATCAAAAAATTCAGCTCGAAAATTCGCATACGATGAAGACCGCCTACGGCCTGTTTGGAATTTTTTAGAATCCTCAAATTCCAAAAGGAAAAAAAGATATGGTCAAATTTCAGTTTTTTTAAAAAAATTTGGTTAAATCTGGTCAAACTACTTATTCAAGAAGTATTAATGTTACTACATAATTATTCAAGAATATTAGTGTTACTAAATAATTATTTCAATTTTTTGAATTTTGGTCAAATCTGGTCAAACTATGGTCAAACTGTGGTCAAACTATGGTCAAACTTATTCAAGAAATATTAGCGTTACTAAATAATTACTGTTTTTTAGAATAATAGTTTCAAACTCAAACGGTGAAATGTGTGACTTCATGCTCAAGCTAACCTCCTGAGGGTTAATAGGATTGACATCTTACTATTGTCAGGAAAACAACAAGTGCAGACTCGGAAACGAAGGAGAATAGAACCCGAAAGTTAAGCGTGCTCGGGCTAGAGTAGTGAGAGGGATGGGTGACCGGTCAGGAAGTTAGATGATTTGGAATGAGTGATCCACACTTGAGCAGTTAAGAGAGGTGATTAGAGACTAAATCATCAAATAATTCAGAAAAATTAAAAATCGAAAAAAAAACAAAAAATATTTCCAAAAATTTCAAAAAAAATTCAAAAAAAAACCTTTAGTACCGGTTGGTAACACCAACCGGTTCTAAAGGTCCCCCATACCAGGGCGCGAGCTCACGCCACGTGGTGGCACTTTAGCGTCGATTCGTGCCAAACCGGTACTAAAGGGGGGGCCTTTAGTGCCCACCCTTTAGTGCCGGTTATGGAACCGGCACTAAAGGCCCTTACGAACCGGCGCTAAAGCTCTGTTTTCTACTAGTGGGGTTCCTTTACCTCCCGCCAGCGCCGATGCCGGTCCACCTCGTCTCCGATGGCCTTCGGGCCATGGAGGCGCGGTAGATTCCTTCCTTTGCTGGCGAGAGGGCTCCGTTTTTAGATATTTCTTTGAGTTTTGATAGGGTTTATGTCCTGCTCAAGAAGGCGAGACGAAGGCAGCTCCTTGAAGATGGAATGATATTCTCCCCGTCTAGCTCTCGTCCAGTGGTGTGTCTAGTATCGTCGGTGGCATGTGGAGGTGTGTCTCTAGCGGATCTTTCTTTGGTGAATCTTGCTTGGTTCTGGTCGCCATTCATCTATGTTCATGTGTCTTCAGGTTGGATCCTTCCGATCTACGCTAGTCTTCATCGGCGGAGATTGTTGTTCTGGTGAGTTGTTCTATGAGGCCTTAGCACGACGACTTTCTGATTGTGTTGTCCAACTCCGGAGAGGGAGGGCGATAAAGGCGGCGCACCTTCGGCTTGCTTTAATGCTTGTAGTCGTCGTTAGGTGGTCTATAGATCTAGACGAGAAAAGAAGGCATGTGCAAAGCTAGTAATCATTGCAATTTACATATCACTGTACCATAATATATACAATCGATTTCCTAGTGCCAAATACCATGAGGAGAGTGACCATGAAATTCTCTCTCTCTCAGTTGATGATCTTGAACGTAGATTCTGAAGATGAGTAGTTCCACATTTTCTATGCTCTGTGCAACATTGATTTCAAGAATGTGCATGTAGATGGCTGATTTTGCCGGGACTACGTCGGTATTTCCCCAAAGAGGAAGGAATGATGCAGTATAGCAACGGTAGGTATTTTCCTCAGTGATGAAACTAAGGTTATCGAACCAGTAGGAGAACCTCCTCACACCACGTAAACAGCACCTGCACACAAATAACATATACTCGCAACCCGACGTGTAAAAGAGGTTGTCAACCCCTTTCGGGTACGGCGCCTCAAGAAGGCAAATAACATGAGGTAAAGGTGGTAGATAGAATAAATAGATCACGGAACAAATAAATTGCAGCAAGGTATTTTTGTATTTTTGGTTTAATAGATCTGAAAATAAATGCAAAGAAAAATAGATCGCAAAAGCAAACATGATGAAAAAAAGAGACCCGGGGGCCGTAGGTTTCACTAGTGACTTCTCTCGAGAAAAATAGCAAATGGGAAAACAAGTACTATTGGGCAATTGATAGAACTTCAAATAATCATGACGATATCCAAGCAACGATCATTATATAGGCATCACGTCCAAGATTAGTAGACCGACTCCTGTTTGCATCTACTACTATTACTCCACACATCGACCGCTATCCAGCATGCATCTAGTGTATTAAGTTCATGGAGAAACGGAGTAATGCAATAAGAAAGATGACATGATGTAGACAAGATCTATTTATGTAGAAATAGACCCCATCTTGTTATCCTTAATAGCAACGATACATACATGTTGTTTCCCTTTCTGTCACTAGGATCAAACACCGTAAGATCGAACCCATCACAAAGCACCTCTTCCCATTGCAAGATAAATAGATCAAGTTGGCCAAACAAAACCCAAATATCGGAGAAGAAATACGAGGCTATAAGAAATCATGCATATAAGAGATCAAAGAAGACTCAAATAACTTTCATGGATAAAAACATAGATCTGATCATAAACTCAAAGTTCGTCGGATCCCAACAAACACACCGCAAAAAGACTTACATCATATGGATCTCCAAGAGACCATTGTATTGATAATCAAGAGAGAGAGAGAGAGAGAGAGAGAGGAAGACATCTAGCTACTAACTATGGACCCGTAGGTCCACAAAGACCTACTCACGCGTCATCTTAGAGACACCAATGGAAGTGGTGAACCGCTCCGTGATAGTGTCTAGATTGGATCTGGTGGTTTTGGACTCTGCGGCGGCTGGAATTGATTTTCATCGACTCCCCTAGGGTTTGTGGAATATTGGGGTATTTATAGAGCAAAGAAGCGGTTCAGGGGGCACCCGAGGTGGGCACAACCCACGAGGGCACGCTTGGGCCTCCAAGCGCGCTCTGGTGGGTGCTGCCCCCCTCGGGGCACCCCCCCCCCCAGGTGCTTTCCTAGCCCACTGGATGTCTTCTGGCCCAAAAAAATCCTCAAGAAGTTTCGCTGCGTGCGGACCCTGTTTGATATTGATTTCCTGCGATGTAAAAAACATGCAGAAAATAGCAACTGGCACTGGGCACTATGTCAATAGGTTAGTACCAAAAATGATATAAAGTGACTATAGAATGATTGTAAAACATCCTAGAATGATAACATAACAGCATGGAACAATCAAAAGTTATAGATACGTTGGAAATGTATAAGCATGCCCAAGCTTAATTCCTGCTCGTCCTCGAGTAGGTAAATGATAAAAACAGAATTATTGATGTGGAATGCTGCCTAACATGTTCATCACATTTCTTTTCATTATAGCATGGACATTTGGACTTTTATATGATTCAAAGCAATAGTCTAGTTTTGACATGAAGACTTTAATACTCAAGCATACCAACAAGCAACCATGTCTTTCAAAATATCAACACTAAAGCAAGTTATCTCTAGCCTATTATGCTCAATCATTGATCCATTCATGAAACACACTCGAATATTAGCTACACCCAATGATCAAATGCGATCATAGTGCCCCTTAGTTGGTGCTTTATAAGAGAAGATGGAGACTCAAATTCAAAATAAAAATTGCATAAGTAAAAGAAAGGCCCTTCGTGGAGGGAAGTAGGGATTTGTAGAGGTGCTAGAGCTCAAAGCTTAAATTGAGAGATAAAAATATTTTTGAGAGGCATACTTTTCCCACCAACCAAAACGACTTAGAGCTCCCAACACTTTCCATGCTAGAAGCATCATAGGCGGTTCCCAAACAGAATATAAAGTTTATTCCTTTTTCCACCATTCACTTTCCATGGCTAGCCAAATCCACGGTTGCCCTCCATACCAACACTTTCCAAGGAATTTACTATTTGACAACATAAAGTAAATTCATTTTTCATTTCGGGGCTGGGGCATCCCTAATACCTTTGTCATACTCTCGTGCAATGACAAGTGAATAAACACTCATTATGAGAATAACACATCTAGCATGGAAAATATTAGCTACCCCTCACCTCCTCGCGAGCGGTAGATGATGACCCACAAGTATAGGGGATATGTCGTAGTCCTTTCGATAAGTAAGAGTGTCGAACCCAATGAGGAGCAGAAGGAAATGATAAGCGGTTTTCAGCAAGGTATTCTCTGCAAGTACTGAAATAAGTAGTAACAGATAGTTTTGTGATAAGATAAATTGTAACGAGCAACAAATAACAAAAGTAAATAAAGTGCAGCAAGGTGGCCCAATCCTTTTTGTAGCAAAGTACAAGCCTGGACAACTCTTATAATAGGAAAAGCGCTCCCGAGGACACATGGGAATATCGTCAAGCTAGTTTTCATCAGGCTCATATGATTCGCGTTCGGTACTTTGATAATTTGATATGTGGGTGGACCGGTGCTTGGGTGCTGTTCTTACTTGAACAAGCATCCCACTTATGATTAACCTCTATTGCAAGCATCCGCAACTACAACAAAAGTATTAAGGTAAACCTAACCATAGCATGAAACATATGGATCCAAATCAGCCCCTTACGAAGCAACGCATAAACTAGGGTTTAAGCTTTTGTCACTCTAGCAACCCATCATCTACTTATTACTTCCCAATGCCTTCCTCTAGGCCCAAATAATGGTGAAGTGTTATATAGTCGACGTTCACATAACACCACTAGAGGCTAGACAACATACATCTTATCAAAATATCGAACGAATACCAAATTCACATGACTACTAATAGCAAGACTTCTCCCTTGTCCTCGGGAACAAACGTAATTACTCACAAAGCATATTCATGTTCATAATCAGAGGGGTAATAATATGCATAAAGGATCTGAACATATGATCTTCCACCAAATAAACCAACTAGCATCAACTACAAGGAGTAATCAACACTACTAGCAACCTACTAGCACCAATCCCGGACTTGGAGACAAGAATTGGATACAAGAGATGAACTAGGGTTTGGAGATGAGATGGTGCTGGTGAAGATGTTGATGGAGATTGCCCTCTCCCGGTGAGAGGAGCATTGGTGATGACGATGGTGATGATTTCCCCCTCCCGGAGGGAAGTGTCCCCGGCAGAACAGCTCTGCCGGAGCCCTAGATTGGTTCCGCCAAGGTTCCGCCTCGTGGCGGCGGAGTCTCGTCCCGAAAGGTTGCCTTCTATTTTTTTCTCATCGAAAGACTTCATATAGAACAAGATGGGCGTCGGAGAGCCACCAGGGGGCCCACGAGGTAGGGGGGCGCCCCAGGCGGGCGCGCCCCCCACCCTCGTGAGCAGGGTGTGGGCCCCCTGGCCTTCATCTTTGGCGACGATTTTTCTTTATTTATTTTAAGATATTCCGTGGAGTTTCAGGACTTTTGGAGTTGGCGCAGAATAGGTCTCCAATATTTGCTCCTTTTCCAGCCTAGAATTCCAGCAGCCAGCATTCTCCCTCTTCATGTAAACCTTGTAAAATAAGAGAGAATAACCATAAGTATTGTGACATAACGTGAAATAACAGCCCATAATGCAATAAATATTGATATAAAAGCATGATGCAAAATGGACGTATCAACTCCCCCAAGCTTAGACCTCGCTTGTCGTCAAGCGAAAAGCCGATAACAATAAATATGTCCTCATGTTTAGAGGTAGAGGCATCGATAAAAATAAAATACGGACATGAAGGCATCATGATTATTTCCATAACAGCAACATATATAGATTTTGTCATATGATTACTTATGTTCAAGTGATGATCTTTTCACAATGCAAAAGTATGAATCAGAAACCTTATTGAGCACCAACAAATTATAACCTCAGTCATTGAAGCAATTGCAATTTATCATAACATCGGAAAGAGACTATGTCAGAGCTTAAAAGCAAGTCCACATACTCAACTATCACTTAGTCCTTCATAATTGCTAACACTCACGCAATACTTGTGGTTACGGAGTTTTAATTGGACACAGAGAAAGATAGGGGCTTATAGTTTTGCCCCGCAACCTTTTACCTCAAGGGTAATGTCAACAATAATAATTCATACTCCCCTACATCCAATTAAATATATATATATATATATATCATGTTCTTTCCAACATGCTGAGCTTGCCAAAGGATAAAATGAAAAAGGAAAGGTGAAGATCACCGTGACTCTTGCATAAGGTAGAGGATAATAATAAAAGATAGGCCATTCGCAGAGGGAAGTAGAGGTTGTCATGCGCATTTAGGGTTGATGCACAAAATATTAGTGCAAAAGAACGTCACTTTATATTGCCCCTTGTATGTGGACCTTTATTATGCAGTCCGTCGCTTTTATTACGTCCACAACAAGTTCGTACAAAGCTTATTTTCTTCGCACTAATAAGTCATGCATATTTAGAGAGCAATTTTTATTGCTTGCACCGATGACAACTTACTTGAAGGATCTTACTCAATCCATATGTAGATATGGTGGACTCTCATGGCAAAACTGGTTTAAGGGTATTTGGAAGCACAAGTAGTATCTCTACTTGGTGCTGAGAATTTGGCTAGCATGAGGGGGAAAGGCAAGCTCAACACGTTAGAGGATCCATGACAACATACTTTATCTTAGATATAAGAAAACATAACTCATTATGTTGTCTTGCTTGTCCAACCTCAACTCTTTAGCATGTCATATTTTAATGAGTGCTCCCAATCATAAAAGATGTCAATGATAATATATCTATATGTGAAACCTCTCTTTCCTTATTACTTCCTATTAATTGCAATGATGACCAAAGCTATATTTGCCAACTCCCAACAACTTTTAATCATCATACTCTTTCTATGTGAAGTCATTACTTTCAATAAGATCAATATGAACTCTTTGATTCTTTTTATTCTTTTTCTTCTATTCACCCAAGATCATGGCAAAATAATCAAGCCCTTGACTCAACACTAATCTTTATTATATAGCTCACAGACTCGATTACAAAGAAGGATCATAAAGCAAAACTCAAAACTAGATCATGCCATAACTTTATTCTACTAAATCAAGATACTACTAATAGGATTGAACTAAGAAAAACGGTAAAGATAGGAGTTGTGATGGTGATACAATACCAGGGCACCTCCCCCAAGCTTGGCGGTTGCCAAGGGGAGTGCCCATACCCATGTGATTATTTCTCCTTGTTTGTTGTTGGGGTAATATTCTTGGCGATGATTCCCCTCAAAATACGATTCTCCTCCTCGAGCTTATTGACTTGCTGCTTGAGGTCCATTATTTCCTTGCGAAGCTTTCCTGTAATGGCTACAGCTCCTTGCACCCAAGGGTGTTGCATAGCTGCGGGAGAACAAGAGACACTCCTCCTCATATCTTCATAAGAAAGAAATCTAACATTGGAAGGGATAACCGAGTTTGGAATAGCTGAGCTCTGTAGTTCCCCCATCGTAAACCCAGTTCGGAGGCGAGAGGTGACTTCTTGATCTTCCATGGTGTCAGTGTCAAAACCGGCGGATCTCAGGTAGGGGGTCCCGAACTGTGCGTCTAGGCGGATGGTAACAGGAGACAAGGGACACGATGTTTTTACCCAGGTTCGGGCCCTCTCGGTGGAGGTAAAACCCTACTCCTGCTTGATTAATATTGATGATATGGGTAGTACAAGAGTAGATCTACCACGAGATCAGAGAGGCTAAACCCTAGAAGCTAGCCTATGGTATGATTGTCGTTCGTCCTATGGACTAAAACCCTTTGGTTTATATAGACACCGGAGAGGGCTAGGGTTACACAGAGTCGGTTACAATGGTAGGAGATCTACATATCCGTATCGCCAAGCTTGCCTTCCACGCCAACGAAAGTCCCATCCAGACACGGGACGAAGTCTTCAATCTTATATCTTCATAGTCTTGGAGTTCGGCCAAAGATGATAGTTCGGCTATCCGGACACCCCCTAGTCCAGGACTCCCTCAGTAGCCCCCGAACTAGGCTTCAATGATGATGAATCCGGCGTGTTAATTGTCTTCGGCATTGCAAGGCGGGTTCCTCTCCAAATCCTGTGTTGAATAGTGTCCGGCTTCTTGTAAATATCGCGCTCCTCGGCTTCCACGCCTAATAATGGCCATCTTCCACGTGTTGAATGAATGTGAAAAGCCAGGGTATTTTTTCATTTACCCCCCTAGCTACGCAAATGAGCCGCCTATAAAAGGGACGGGGATCTAGATCCGAATCACACCATCCTCCCTCCGCGAGCATTCATTAGAGCGCCTCTGACAAAAATCCATTCCATCATGGACAATCGACGCGACTCCTCCTCTCGCGCTCCCAGCCCTCAACCTGGAGATTGGGAGAGATGCTCGGTCCCGCACAGTGAGCTAGCGGCGCTCCAAACCAAGGGTTTTCTTCCCCCAGCCTTCATGGTTCCGGTTCGAGCCAGACTCGCCACTTACAAGGGCGGAAAACAGGCGGAGAGTGTTCCCAACCCCTCCAAAGGAGAGCGGGTATGCTTTATCTCTTATCTGATAAGAGGACTCGGATTTCCAATACATCCGTTTCTCTGGGGGCTCCTGGAGTTCTACGGCCTCCAGCTGCACCACCTTACTCCTGCCTCCATTCTGCACATCGCGGGCTTCGTGGCCCTTTGCGAGCTGTTCCTGGGCGTCGAGGCTCATTTTGCGCTGTGGAAGAGATTATTCTGCCTCGTACCCCGTTCTCATGAGGGGTCGATATATCAAGTGGGCGGAGCCGAGCTATGGCGCATCGCCGGGACCGGATATCTATCCAGAACCCCGAAGAAGGCGTCCGAAGACTGGCCTTCGGAATGGTTTTATATAGAAGACGCCCCGCTACCGGATCCAGTTCGGATCGGCCTCCCGGAGTTCAGTAATGCTCCCTTGAAGAAACACCTAAGTTGGCATCCACGGAGCTCTCAACGGGAGAATGACAGGGACGTCCTTTACCTGATGGGCCGAATAAGATTATTGGCTCATTCCGGATTGACCATGATCGGAGTCATGGCCACATGCATTATGCGGGGGGTGCAGCCGCTCCAGTATAGGGGCCACCCCATGTGGGATTTCAACGGGGAGGATGATGCCACCCGTCATGGCCGTAAGGGGCCGGGATCGGTCGCCGATCTGGTGAAGATCCTGTCCGGCCTGTACAAAGGGGAGGAGGAGGACTTCCTCCGTGCCAGTCCATTGAACGGATTTTCTATGAACAACCCTCGAAGCTGGGTAAGCGGACATTTCTTTTTGCCTATCCGATCCATATTCCCACGGTTAAGTATCTCATTTTGTGATTTCGACGCAGGAACTGCGCCAGGCTATAGAGGATATACACAGCCTGGCTCCACAACCCGAGGATCCGGAACGGTCCCTCGATCCGGCCTCCGAAGAGGATCCGGACATAAAGGTGGAGCTGATCGATGGGGTGTTCCATCAACTTACAATCGACAATGCTTTGGTCGCCATTACGACCGACTACCCCGGAATATTTCCAGCTTCCCAGGTAACTATGACCGAAGTCCTGATACCATGACCCATCCGTGCTTATTTCTGATCACCGCATACCAATGGTGTTCCGCAGGAGGTGCCTTTGAGGCGGGAAGCCGAGCGGCGGCTGGCCAACAAGGGGCAGCTCGGCCCAGCAGGCGGAAAAGAAGTGCGGTGCGGATCGAGACGTCGCCGCAACGGTATGGCGCGCCTTCGCGTTTCAAGGAAAGATTCTTGGAAGGCATACTAACGCTCGTGATTTTTTCAGGAGAAAGAGCGCTCGCCGGGCTGTGTCCAGAGAGGTTGCCAATCGAGCCTCCGCTAGCCAGGCTCCAACGCCAGGTCCGAAAGGGGAGGCAAACACAAGGCGCGCGTCGGATGCTCCTCCAACGGAGGATGCCGACAGATTGTCCGCCACCAGATCTGAGGTGGAGAGCGCCATGAATCACAGGCGCCGCCGGACAGTTCTTCGTGACGCATGTTTCTCCCAAGAGGCATTGAATGCCTTTAATTCAGGAGATGCGCACCTCCGTGCCGCTCAAGATGGTCTAGCCAGAGCCACAGAGCAGTATGTGAAAGACATACGGGTGAGGAATTTTGACAGCTATATATGCCAGTAGCCTCCGAGACTTAAAATAGTTAGAATAACTAATTTAAGGATCATTTGTTATGCAGGATCTTACAGAAAAGAATACCCAACTGTCCCAGGAGCTTCAAGAGTGCAAGGCCCAACTTGAGGCCGCACTGGCCGCGACAGGGGAAGCCACAGAGACCCCCTCTGGTAATATATGCTTCAAAAGAGAAGCAATTTGCTAAATGCGGCGTGTGTATAAGTCTAACAATAATATTGCAGATGGCGCCGGACTAGATCCGGACAAGCAACAGCTCCTGCGTCGGTTAAAAGCCGGCGAGAAAGTGCTTACAAGGGTGCGGAAAGAGAACAATAACCTCCAAGATGCCAACACCCAGCTGGGCGAGGAACTAAAAGATGTTCGGGCCCAGCTGTCTGACTCCGTGAAGGAGAATCGGCGGCTTCGTCGCGGCATTTATAGTAAGTGCTTGAGCAAACTTTTGAAAAGAAAAGTTTGGTGAGGAAGTCGTTTAACAGAAATATGTCTGTAGGTATGCTCGCAGGTCATCCTGCAGAGGAAATGCCCGGTTCAACAGGTGACCTACTTCTCGAGCTGCTGCAACTGCACAAACGAGTTCGGCAGGTGATGAGCGGCGTCGCCCAGGCCTTGTGGCCATCCATCTCCCTACCCGAAGGTCTTGGAGAGCTTGCAGAGAAGCTTCAGGGAGCACGGCGGCGCTTCCGGCTATGGAAGATATCGGCCTGCCGTCAAGGCGCCAGGGAGGCCTGCGCCATGGTGAAGACGCGGTACACGAAGGCTGGCCCAAACCACATGGCCGAGGTCGGACCTGTGGGCCCCGATGGGAAGGAGATCCCTGTGAGCTTAGTGTACGGCCAAGTAGAGTTGGCCGCAAAGTATTCCCAGCGGGACTATAAACTAGACAGCCTATTAGATGGTATTGAAGAGGAATACAATCAGTCAATTTGACTATGTAATTTAAAATGACATGTAAAATGCCTTCTAGCCGGATTGTAGATCGTTTGTCGTAGCGGACCTTTTCGCTTCAACCTCGGGACCCGACAGTCCGGAGTGTGTCTGAATACCCTCGCGGTTATATAAAAAACCGGGGCATGCGTGGAGACCAGGCGTAGGGGTCATTAGTGCTTTATCAGACAAGTGCCCAACTAGTTGTGTTATATTACATGGTTAGTAAGAAACATCTTCCAGGAAGAATAGTTCCGTTAGGGGTTCCTTTCCCTGGGAGGCATGCCCTAAAGTGCATGTCCGGACTACGAAAAAAGCAGGAAAGCATCTGGGGGCAGATAAATAAATAGGTAAGAAATCATCTTTTAATTCACCGACCGGATATTCCCTTAAGAACGCTAGCTTTCAGCTTCACCCAGTCTGAGGTACACATCCGGCTGACCCGGCAGTAACAATCGCAGAGGTGCTCCCTTTACCTCCTAGCCGAACAATCGGGAACGTAGAGGTAAGCACAGGAGCCAGGCAACCCATCTTGGCCAAAACTTAAGTCATATCGATGCATATAATGGTGAATAAAAGGTACATGCGGAAGTGTGACACATGTGTTGGGCATAAAGCCCGTATAAATAAAGCTTCTGTTAAAGAAGCCCCCAGGTATAATGAGTGCGAGTAGCACGTCAAGTGTGTGCGAACAATGCGCAGGCGAGCCACCAAAGGCTTTGAGAAAAAGGGAGGGAGAAGGAGAGAAATAAAAGACAGCAAAAGTATAAAATGTAGATGGAGGAAGGAGACGAACTCAGAGTCTGGCGCTAGGCATAGAATCTTCGGAGACGGGCTGCGTTCCATGGGTTCGGCTCGAGTCGGTTATCCGATGCGTTTCGCAGACGGTACGCTCCGCCAGTCAGGACTTGGTCGATGATGAAGGGATCTTCCCATTTGGGCTTGAGTTTGTCCTTTTTCTTGTCCGGCAGGCGTAGAACTAGTTCGCCAACATTGTAAGTTTTGGCCCGTACTTCTCTGCTTTGATATCTTCGAGTCTGCTGTTGATAGAATGCGGAACGAGCTTTTTCCACGTCGCGCTCCTCCTCTAAGGCGTCGAAACTGTCCTGCCGATCCAGCTCGGCTTCTCTTTCTTCGTACATGCGCATGCGAGGTGAGTCATGAATTATGTCGCAGGGCAAAACTGCCTCTGCGCCGTATACCATAAAAAATGGTGTGAATCCGGTAGTGCGATTCGGCGTGGTCCGCAGCCCCCAGAATACGGAGTCAAGCTCCTCTACCCAGTGTGTGTTAGATTCCTTAAGGGACCGCACTAGTCTAGGTTTGATGCCGCTCATGATTAGACCATTTGCTCGCTCGACTTGACCATTAGTTTGAGGGTGATAGACTGAAGCGTAGTCGAGCTTGATGCCCATGTTTTTGCACCAGAGTTTAACCTCGTCGGTCGTGAAGTTCGTGCCATTATCAGTGATGATGCTATGGGGGACGCCGTAACGGTGTACTACCCCTGATATGAAGTCTATCACGGGTCCGGATTCGGCCGTCTTAACTGGCTTGGCCTCTATCCATTTGGTGAATTTATCCACCATGACCAATAGGTATTTTTGCTTGTGGGTTCCTCCTTTAAGGGGTCCAACCATGTCAAGCCCCCAGACCGCGAACGGCCAGGTGATGGGTATAGTTTTGAGGGCGGTGGGTGGCATGTGGCTTTGATTAGCAAAGAGCTGGCAACCAACGCATCGTTGGACTAAGTCCTGAGCATCTGCCCGGGCCGTCGGCCAATAAAATCCTGTACGGAAGGCCTTGCCTACAAGGGCCCGGGCTGTGGCGTGGTGCCCACCGAGTCTGGCGTGAATTTCAGCCAGAAGATTTTGCCCTTCCTCTTCAGAGATACACCTTTGAAGGACTCCGGTTGTGCTTTTCTTATAAAGCTCTCCCTCATGGACCTTATAGGCTTTAGATCACCGTACTATGCAGCGGGCCTCGTTTTGGTCCTCGGGAAGTTCCTGCCTAGTTAAGTAGGCTAGGAATGGCTCGGTCCACGGGGCAATGACTGCCATTATTTCGTGGGCTGAAGGTGTTATTTCATTGGCAGAACCACCGATTGTGTCAGGATGTTCGGCGTCGGGCGGTGCGGTAGGGTCTGGATTGTTGTTTCCGGGCTCCCCTTCCCATAGTATGGATGGCTTGAAAATCCGTTCCAGGAAGATGTTGGGAGGGACGGCATCGCGCTTTGCGCCGATGCGTGCCAATACGTCCGCCGCTTGATTATTATCCCGGGCTATATGGTGAATTTCAAGCCCTTCAAACCGAGCTGACATTTTCAGGACGGCGTTATGGTAAGCTACCATTTTCGTATCCTTGGCGTCGAAGTCTCCATTTATTTGGGATATCGTGAGGTTCGAATCCCCATGCACCTCTAGGCATTTAATGCCCATGGAGACCGCCATCCGGAGGCCATGTAGAAGGGCTTCATATTCGGCTGCGTTGTTGGAGTCCGTGTACATTATCTGGAGTACGTATTGGACTGTGTCTCCGGTTGGGGACGTCAGGACGACGCCAGCCCCCAGGCCGGCCAACATTTTGGAGACGTCGAAGTGCATAATCCAACTGGAGTATGCGCCATACTCTTTAGGGAGTTCGGCTTCAGTCCATTCGGCGATGAAGTCAGCCAAAACTTGCGACTTGATAGCTCGTCGTGGTTTATAGGTTATGTCAAATGGGAGGAGCTCGATGGCCCATTTGGCAATCCGGCCCATTGCGTTGCGGTTGTTTATAATGTCATTAAGAGTTACTTCGGAGGCTACTGTTATCGAACACTCTTGGAAGTAGTGTCGCAGCTTCCGGGATGCCATGAACACCGCGTACGCTATCTTTTGATAATGTGGAAACCGGGACTTGCATGGGGTTAGGACAGTGGACAGTAGTAAACTGGTTTTGAAGAGGGAACTTGTGTCCGTCCGTTTCTCGTTCGACGACGAGCACCGCACTTACAACTTGATGTGTTTGTTGGGGAACGTAGTAATTTCAAAAAAATTCCTACGCACACGCAAGATCATGGTGATGGCATAGCAACGAGAGGGGAGAGTGTTGTCCATGTACCCTCGTAGACCGTAAGCGGAAGCGTTATGACAACGCGGTTGATGTAGTCGTACGTCTTCATGATCCGACCGATCCAAGTACCGAACGTGCGGCACCTCCGAGTTCAGCACACGTTCAGCTCGATGACGATCCCCGGACTCCGATCCAGCAAAGTGTCGGGGATGAGTTCCGTCAGCACGACGGCGTGGTGACGATGATGATGCTCTACCAGCGCAGGGCTTCGCCTAAACTCCGCGACGATATGACCGAGGTGGAATATGGTGGAGGGGGGCACCGCACACGGCTAAGGAACGATCCGTAGATCAACTTGTGTGTCCTAGGGTGCCCCCCTGCCCCCGTATATAAAGGAGCAAGGGGGGAGGCCGGCCTGCCCTAGAGGGCGCGCCAAGGAGGAGGAGTCCTCCTCCTAGTAGGAGTAGGACTCCCTCTTTCCTACTCCTACTAGGAGGGGAAAGGAAGGGGGAGAGGGAGAGGGAAAGAGGGGGGCGCCGCCCCCCCCCCCCTCCTAGTCCAATTCGGACCAGAGGGGGAGGGGGCGCGCGGCCCATGCTGGCTGCCCCTCTCTCTCTCTCTCCACTAAGGCCCATAAGGCCCATTACTTCTCCCGGGGGGGTTCCGGTAACCCTCCGGCACTCCGGTTTTCTCCGAAAACGTCCGGAACACTTTCGGTGTCCGAATATAGTCGTCCAATATATCAATATTTATGTCTCGACCATTTCGAGACTCCTCGTCATGTCCGTGATCACATCCGGGACTCCGAACAAACTTCGGTACATCAAAACTTATAAACTCATAATAAAACTGTCATCGTAACGTTAAGCGTGCGGACCCTACGGGTTCGAGAACTATGTAGACATGACCTAGAACTATTCTCGGTCAATAACCAATAGCGGGACCTGGATGCCCATATTGGCTCCTACATATTCTACGAAGATCTTTATCGGTCAAACCGCATAACAACATACGTTGTTCCCTTTGTCATCGGTATGTTACTTGCCCGAGATTCGATCGTCGGTATCCAATACCTAGTTCAATCTCGTTACCGGCAAGTCTCTTTACTCGTTACGTAATGCATCATTCCGTAACTAACTCATTAGCTACATTGCTTGCAAGGCTTATAGTGATGTGCATTACCGAGAGGGCCCAGAGATACCTCTCCGACAATCGGAGTGACAAAACCTAATCTCGAAATACGCCAACCCAACATGTACCTTTGGAGACACCTGTAGTACTCCTTTATAATCACCCAGTTACGTTGTGACGTTTGGTAGCACCCAAAGTGTTCCTCCGGTAAACGGGAGTTGCATAATCTCATAGTTACAGGAACATGTATAAGTCATGAAGAAAGCAATAGCAATATACTAAACGATCAAGTGCTAGGCTAACGGAATGGGTCATGTCAATCACATCATTCTCCTAATGATGTGATCCCATTAATCAAATGACAACACATGTCTATGGTTAGGAAACATAACCATCTTTGATTAATGAGCTAGTCAAGTAGAGGCATACTAGTGACGTTATGTTTGTCTATGTATTCACACATGTATCATGTTTCCGGTTAATACAATTCTAGCATGAATAATAAACATTTATCATGATATGAGGAAATAAATAATAACTTTATTATTGCCTCTAGGGCATATTTCCTTCAGTCTCCCACTTGCACTAGAGTCAATAATCTAGATTACACAGTAATGATTCTAACACCCATGGAGTCTTGGTGCTGATCATGTTTTGCTCGTGAGAGAGGCTTAGTCAATGGGTCTGCAACATTCAGATCCGTATGTATCTTGCAAATCTCTATGTCTCCCACCTGGACTTGGTCCCGGATGGAATTGAAGCGTCTCTTGATGTGCTTGGTCCTCTTGTGAAATCTGGATTCCTTTGCCAAGGCAATTGCACCAGTATTGTCACAGAAGATCTTCATTGGTCCCGATGCACTAGGTATGACACCTAGATCGGAAATGAACTCCTTCATCCAGACTCCTTCATTTGCTGCTTCCGAAGCAGCTATGTACTCCGCTTCACATGTAGATCCCGCCACGACGCTTTGTTTAGAACTGCACCAACTTACAGCTCCACCGTTTAATAAAAACACGTATCCGGTTTGCGATTTAGAATCGTCCGGATCAGTGTCAAAGCTTGCATCGACGTAACCATTTACGACTAGCTCTTTGTCACCTCCATATACGAGAAACATATCCTTAGTCCTTTTCAGGTATTTCAGGATGTTCTTGACCGCTGTCCAGTGATCCACTCCTGGATTACTTTGGTACCTTCCTGCCAAGCTTATTGCTAAGCACACGTCAGGTCTGGTACACAGCATTGCATACATGATAGAGCCTATGGCTGAAGCATAGGGAACATCTTTCATTTTCTCTCTATCTTCTGTTGTGGTCGGGCATTGAGTCTGACTCAACTTCACACCTTGTAGCACGGGCAAGAACCCTTTCTTTGCCTGATCCATTTTGAACTTTTTCAAAACTTTATCAAGGTATGTGCTTTGTGAAAGTCCAATTAAGCGTCTTGATCTATCTCTATAAATCTTGATGCCCAATATATAAGCAGCTTCACCGAGGTCTTTCATAGAAAAACTTTTATTCAAGTATCCCTTTATGCTATCCAGAAATTCTATATCATTTCCAATTAATAATATGTCATCTACATATAATATCAGAAATGCTACAGAGCTCCCACTCACTTTCTTGTAAATACAGGCTTCTCCAAAAGTCTGTATAAAACCATATGCTTTGATCACACTATCAAAGCGTTTATTCCAACTCCGAGATGCTTGCACCAGTCCATAAATGGATCGCTGGAGCTTGCACACTTTGTTAGCACCTTTTGGATCAACAAAACCTTCTGGTTGCATCATATACAACTCTTCTTCTAGAAATCCATTCAAGAATGCAGTTTTGACATCCATTTGCCAAATTTCATAATCATAAAATGCGGCAATTGCTAACATGATTCGGACAGACTTAAGCATCGCTACGGGTGAGAAAGTCTCATCGTAGTCAAGCCCTTGAACTTGTCGAAAACCTTTCGCAACAAGTCGAGCTTTATAGACAGTTACATTACCATCAGCGTCAGTCTTCTTCTTAAAGATCCATTTATTCTCAATGGCTTGCCGATCATCGGGCAAGTCAACCAAAGTCCATACTTTGTTCTCATACATGGATCCCATCTCAGATTTCATGGCCTCTAGCCATTTTGCGGAATCTGGGCTCATCATTGCTTCCTCATAGTTCGTAGGTTCATCATGGTCAAGTAACATGACTTCCAGAATAGGATTACCGTACCACTCTGGTGCGGATCTTACTCTGGTAGACCTACGAGGTTCAGTAGAAACTTGATCTGAAGTTTCATGATCAATATCATTAGCTTCCTCACTAATTGGTGTAGTTGTCACAGGAACCGGTTCTTGTGATGAACTACTTTCCAATAAGGGAGCAGGTACAGTTACCTCATCAAGTTCTACTTTCCTCCCACTCACTTCTTTCGAGAGAAACTCCTTCTCTAGAAAGGATCCGAATTTAGCAACGAAAATCTTGCCCTCAGATCTGTGATAGAAGGTGTACCCAACAGTTTCTTTTGGGTATCCTATGAAGACACATTTCTCCGATTTGGGTTCGAGCTTATCTGGTTGAAGTTTCTTCACATAAGCATCGCAGCCCCAAACTTTAAGAAACGACAACTTTGGTTTCTTGCCAAACCACAGTTCATGAGGCGTCGTCTCAACGGATTTTGATGGTGCCCTATTTAACGTGAATGCGGCCGTCTCTAAAGCATAACCCCAAAACGATAGCGGTAAATCAGTAAGAGACATCATAGATCGCACCATATCTAGTAAAGTACGATTACGACGTTCGGACACACCATTTCGTTGTGGTGTTCCGGGTGGCGTGAGTTGCGAAACTATTCCGCATTGTTTCAAGTGTAGACCAAACTCGTAACTCAAATATTCTCCTCCACGATCAGATCGTAGAAATTTTATTTTCTTGTTACGATGATTTTCCACTTCACTCTGAAATTCTTTGAACTTTTCAAATGTTTCAGACTTGTGTTTCATTAAGTAGATATACCCATATCTGCTCAAATCATCTGTGAAGGTGAGAAAATAACGATACCCGCCGCGAGCCTCAACATTCATTGGACCACAAACATCAGTATGTATGATTTCCAACAAATCAGTTGCTCGCTCCATAGTTCCGGAGAACGGCGTTTTAGTCATCTTGCCCATGAGGCACGGTTCGCAAGTACCAAGTGATTCATAATCAAGTGATTCCAAAAGTCCATCAGTATGGAGTTTCTTCATGCGCTTTACACCGATATGACCTAAACGGCAGTGCCACAAATAAGTTGCACTATCATTATCAACTCTGCATCTTTTGGTTTCAACACTATGAATATGTGTATCACTACTATCGAGATTCAATAAAAATAGACCACTCTTCAAGGGTGCATGACCATAAAAGATATTACTCATATAAATAGAACAACCATTATTCTCTGACTTAAATGAATAACCGTCTCGCATCAAACAAGATCCAGATATAATGTTCATGCTCAACGCTGGCACCAAATAACAATTATTTAGGTCTAAAACTAATCCCGATGGTAGATGTAGAGGTAGCGTGCCGACCGCGATCACATCGACTTTGGAACCATTTCCCACGCGCATCGTCACCTCGTCCTTAGCCAATCTTCGCTTAATCCGTAGTCCCTGTTTCGAGTTGCAAATATTAGCAACAGAACCAGTATCAAATACCCAGGTGCTACTGCGAGCATTAGTAAGGTACACATCAATAACATGTATATCACATATACCTTTGTTCACTTTGCCATCCTTCTTATCCGCCAAATACTTGGGGCAGTTCCGCTTCCAGTGTCCAGTCTGCTTGCAGTAGAAGCACTCAGTTTCAGGCTTAGGTCCAGACTTGGGTTTCTTCTCTTGAGCAGCAACTTGTTTGCTGTTCTTCTTGAAGTTCCCCTTCTTCTTCCCTTTGCCCTTTTTCTTGAAACTGGTGGTCTTGTTAACCATCAACACTTGATGCTCCTTCTTGATTTCTACCTCCGCGGCTTTTAGCATTGCGAAGAGCTCGGGAATAGTCTTGTCCATCCCTTGCATATTATAGTTCATCACGAAGCTCTTGTAGCTTGGTGGCAGTGATTGAAGAATTCTGTCAATGACACTATCATCAGGAAGATTAACTCCCAGTTGAATCAAGTGATTATTATACCCAGACATTTTGAGTATGTGTTCACTGACAGAACTATTCTCCTCCATCTTGCAGCTATAGAACTTATTGGAGACTTCATATCTCTCAATCCGGGCATTTGCTTGAAATATTAACTTCAACTCCTGGAACATCTCATATGCTCCATGACGTTCAAAACGTCGTTGAAGACCCGGTTCTAAGCCGTAAAGCATGGCACACTGAACTATCGAGTAGTCATCAGCTTTGCTCTGCCAGACGTTCTTAACGTCGTCAGTTGCATCAGCAGCAGGCCTGGCACCCAGCGGTGCTTCCAGGACGTAATTCTTCTGTGCAGCAATGAGGATAATCCTCAGGTTACGGACCCAGTCCGTGTAATTGCTGCCATCATCTTTCAACTTTGCTTTCTCAAGGAACGCATTAAAATTCAACGGAACAACAGCACGAGCCATCTATCTACAACAAACATAGACAAGCAAAATACTATCAGGTACTAAGTTCATGATAAATTTAAGTTCAATTAATCATATTACTTAAGAACTCCCACTTAGATAGACATCCCTCTAATCCTCTAAGTGATTACGTGATCCATATCAACTACACCATGTCCGATCGTCACGTGAGATGGAGTAGTTTCAACGGTGAACATCAATATGTTGATCATATCTACTATATGATTCACGCTCGACCTTTCGGTCTCCGTGTTCCGAGGCCATATCTGTTATATGCTAGGCTCGTCAAGTTTAACCTGAGTATTCCGCGTGTGCAACTGTTTTGCACCCGTTGTATTTGAACGTAGAGCCTATCACACCCGATCATCACGTGGTGTCTCAGCACGAAGAACTTTCGCAATGGTGCATACTCAGGGAGAACACTTCTTGATAATTTTAGTGAGAGATCATCTTAAATGCTACCGTCAATCAAAGCAAGATAAGATGCATAAAGGATAAACATCACATGCAATCAATATAAGTGATATGATATGGCCATCATCATCTTGTGCTTGTGATCTCCATCTTCGAAGCACCGTCATGATCACCATCGTCGCCGGCGCGTCACCTTGATCTCCATCGTAGCATCGTTGTCGTTACGCCATCTATTGCTACTACGACTATCGCTACCGCTTAGTGATAAAGTAAAGCAATTACAGGGCGTTTGCATTTCATACAATAAAGCGACAACCATATGGCTCCTGCCAGTTGCCGATAACTTCGGTTACAAAACATGATCATCTCATACAATATAATATAGCATCACGTCTTGACCATATCACATCACAACATGCCCTACAAAAACAAGTTAGACGTCCTCTACTTTGTTGTTGCAAATTTTACGTGGCTGCTACAGGCTTAGCAAGAACCTTTCTTACCTATGCATCAAAACCTCAATGATAGTTCGTCAAGTTAGTGTTGTTTTAACCTTCGCAAGGACCGGGCGTAGCCACACTCGATTCAGCTAAAGTGAGAGAGACAGACACCCGCCAGCCACCTTTAAGCATGAGTGCTCGTAACGGTGAAACCAGTCTCGCGTAAGCGTACGCGTAATGTCGGTCCGGGCCGCTTCATCTCACAATACCGCCGAACCAAAGTATGACATGCTGGTAAGCAGTATGACTTGTATCGCCCACAACTCACTTGTGTTCTACTCGTGCATATGATATCTACGCATAAAACCTGGCTCGGATGCCACTGTTGGGGAACGTAGTAATTTCAAAAAAATTCCTACGCACACGGAAGATCATGGTGATGGCATAGCAACGAGAGGGGAGAGTGTTGTCCACGTACCCTCGTAGACCGTAAGTGGAAGCATTATGACAACGCGGTTGATGTAGTCGTACGTCTTCACGATTCGACCGATCCAAGTACCGAACGTACGGCACCTCCGAGTTCACCACACTTTCAGCTCGATGACGATCCCCGGACTCCGATCCAGCAAAGTGTCGGGGATAAGTTATGTTAGCACAACGGCATGGTGATTATGATGATGCTCTACCGGCGCAGGGCTTCGCCTAAACTCCGCGACGATATGACCGAGGTGGAATATGGTGGAGGGGGGCACCGCACAGGGCTAAGGAACGATCCGTAGATCAACTTGTGTGTCCTAGGGTGCCCCCTGCCCCCATATATAAAGGAGCAAGGGGGGAGGCCGGCCGGCCCTAGAGGGCGTGCAAGGAGGAGGAGTCCTCCTCCTAGTAGGAGTAGGACTCCCTCTTTCCTACTCCTACTAGGAGGGGGAAAGGAAGGGGGAGAGGGAGAGGGAAAGAGGGGGGCGCCGCCCCCCCCCCCCTCCTAGTCCAATTCGGACCAGAGGGGAGGGGGCACGCGGCCCATGCTGGCTGCCCCTCTCTCTCCACTAATGCCCATAAGGCCCATTACTTCTCCCGGGGGGTTCCGGTAACCCTCCGGCACTCCGGTTTTCTCTGAAAACGTCCGGAACACTTCCGGTGTCCGAATATAGTCGTCCAATATATCAATCTTTATGTCTCGACCATTTCGAGACTCCTCGTCATGTCTGTGGTCACATCCGGGACTCCGAACAAACTTCGGTACATCAAAACTTATAAACTCATAATAAAACTGTCATCGTAACGTTAAGCATGCGGACCCTACGGGTTCGAGAACTATGTGGACATGACCTAGAACTATTCTCGGTCAATAACCAATAGCGGGACGTGGATGCCCATATTGGCTCCTACATATTCTACGAAGATCTTTATCGGTCAAACCGCATAACAACATACGTTGTTCCCTTTGTCATCGGTATGTTACTTGTCCGAGATTCGATCGTCGGTATCCAATACCTAGTTCAATCTCGTTACCGACAAGTCTCTTTACTCGTTACGTAATGCATCATTTCGTAACTAACTCATTAGCTACATTGCTTGCAAGGCTTATAGTGATGTGCATTACCGAGAGGGCCCAGAGATACCTCTCCGACAATCGGAGTGACAAAACCTAATCTCGAAATACGCCAACCCAACATGTACCTTTGGAGACACCTGTAGTACTCCTTTATAATCACCCAGTTACGTTGTGACGTTTGGTAGCACCCAAAGTGTTCCTCCGGTAAACGGGAGTTGCATAATCTCATAGTTACAGGAACATGTATAAGTCATGAAGAAAGCAATAGCAATATACTAAACGATCAAATGCTAGGCTAACAGAATGGGTCATGTAAATCACATCATTCTCCTAATGATGTGATCCCATTAATCAAATGACAACACATGTCTATGGTTAGGAAACATAACCATCTTTGATTAATGAGCTAGTCAAGTAGAGGCATACTAGTGACGTTATGTTTGTCTATGTATTCACACATGTATCATGTTTCCGGTTAATACAATTCTAGCATGAATAATAAACATTTATCATGATATGAGGAAAAAAATAATAAATTTATTATTGCCTCTAGGGCATATTTCCTTCAGTGTTGCCGCGATATATAATAACATTGGTTCCCCCAGGTTGGGCACGGCCAGGACCGGATTTGTTGCCAATATGGCTTTGATTTCTTCGAGTCCGGCCGTGGCGGCATCCGTCCACTCGAAGTGTTCGGTGCGCCGGAGGAGGCGATAAAGGGGTAATGCCTTTTCTCCTAAGTGGGAGATAAAGCGGCTTAGAGCCGCCATGCATCCAGTCAATTTTTGTATTTGCTTGAGGTCTTTTGGGATATCCAATTGTGACAGAGCTCGGATCTTGGCTGGGTTTGCTTCAATTCCTCTACCGGATACAATGAAGCCCAAGAGCTTTCCGGCTGGTACGCCGAAAATGCATTTTTCCGGGTTGAGCTTAATGTCATATGCTCGGAGATTGTCGAATGTGAGCCTCAAGTCGTCTACGAGAGTTTCGACATGCTTGGATTTGACGACCACATCGTCTACGTATGCCTCCACTGTTTTGCCGATCTGATTTGCCAGACATGTCTGAATCATGCGCTGATATGGTGCGCCGTTGTTTTTGAGCCCGAAGGGCATTGTGTTGAAGCAGAATGGTCCGTATGGAGTGATGAATGCCGTTGCGGCTTGGTCTGGCTCCGCCATCTTGATTTGCTGGTAGCCGAAGTATGCGTCGAGGAAGCACAATGAATCGTGCCCTGCGGTAGCGTCGATGATTTGATCGATACGGGGGAGGGGGAATGGATCCTTTGGGCAAACCTTGTTAAGGTCCTTGAAGTCGACACATAGGCGCCAGGATTTATCCTTCTTTGGGACCATCACCAGGTCTGCTAGCCAGTCCGGATGTTTTATATCTCTGATGAATCCGGCTTCCAAAAGTTTGGCTAGCTCCTCTCCCATTGCATGTCTCTTGGGTTCGGAAAAACGCCGAAGAGCCTGTTTGACTGGCTTGAATCCTTTTAGGATATTTAGGTTGTGCTCGGCCAGCCGGCGTGGGATTCCTGGCATGTCTGAGGGGTGCCACGCAAAGATGTCCCAATTTTCACGTAGGAATTCTCGTAGTGCGGCGTTGACATCAGGGTTTAACTATGCCCCAATGGAGGCCGTCTTTGTAGGGTCCGTTGGATGGACTTGGAATTTGACTATTTCGTCCGCTAGTTTAAAAGAGGTGGACTTGGATCTCTTATCGAGTATCACATCGTCCCTGTTCACCGTGGAGCGCAGCGCAGTGAGTTCCTCAGCAGCTAGGGCTTCGAATAGTGCCTCGAGGGCTAGTGCGGCTGTCTTATTTTTGGCACGGAGTGCTATGTCCGGATCACTGGCAAGAGTGATGATTCCGTTGGGCCCGGGCATTTTGAGCTTCATGTACCCGTAATGGGGTATAGCTTGAAAAATTGTGAATGCCTCTCGCCCTAATAAAGCGTGATATCTGCTGCTGAACGGGGCCACTTGGAACGTGACCTCCTCGGACCTGTAATTGTCCGACGAGCCAAACACCACATCCAGTGTGATTTTTCCTGTGCAGCATGCTTCCCTACTAGGGATTATTCCTCTAAAGGTTGTGCTGCTTCGCTCAAGGAGGCTCCAGTTTATTTCCATTTTTTGAAGGGTTTCCTCGTAAATGAGGTTTAATCCGCTGCCGCCGTCCATGAGTACCTTAGTAAGGCGAAAGCCATCCACTATTGGACTGAGGACCAATGCGGCTGGTGCTCGGGCTGTTCGGAATTTAGGTTCATCACTGGCGTTAAAGGTAATAGCTGTGTCACTCCATGGATTTATTGTTGCTACTTGGTAGACATGGCATCTACTCTCATCAGGTCAGCCTCCATCTCTTCCTCCGTTGCTGGCCCAAAGTGGTCAGAGTCACTGTTTGCCCTTGGTTCCGGTGTCGGGTTACATACCCGGCTCTCCCCGACTGACTCTTGAGAAGACATCTTGCTCTATTCTGCAGCAGCAACAGCTCGAAACAAAAACAGAGGATATTTGCGTGATACGAGAATCAAAACCTTCGGGAGAATATATAATGACTTTTTACCGACCAAAATACGTATTGTGCGAGAAAACGGAGTCCGGAGGGCACACGAGGTGCTCACGAGGTAGGGGGCGCCCAGGGGGGTAGGGCGCACCCTCCACCCTCGTGAAGGCCTCGTGTCCTTCCCGGACTGCCACTTATTTTTCTATTTTTCTAAATATTCTAAAACAGAGAAATATTGCCTTAAAAATTGTTTTGGAGTCGGTTTACTTACCGTACCACATACCTATTCCTTTTCGGAGTCTGAAACGGTCTGGAAAGTGTCCCTTATGTATTCCTCCAGGGTTACGGTTTCAATAATATTGGTTTCAACATTTATAGGATTACCTGAGATATAGTGTTTGATCCTTTGACCGTTTACCACCTTCGGATTTGTGCCTTCGAAGTTGTTGATTTTTATGGCACCGGAACGATAGACCTCCTCGATAACGTAGGGACCTTCCCATTTAGAGAGAAGTTTTCATGCAAAAGATCTTAAACGAGAGTTGTATAGCAATACATAATCACCTACATTAAACTCACGCTTTTGTATCCTTTTGTCATGCCATCTTTTAACTTTTTCTTTAAACAACTTGGCATTCTCATAAGCTTGGATTCTCCATTCATCAAGTGAGCTGATATCAAATAACCTCTTCTCACCGGCAAGTTTGAAATCATAGTTGAGCTCTTTAATAGCCCAATATGCCTTGTGTTCTAGTTCGAGAGGTAAGTGACATGCTTTTCCATAAACCATAATATACGGAGACATACCCATAGGATTCTTATATGCAGTTCTATAGGCCCATAATGCATCATCAAGTTTCTTGGACCAATTCTTTCTAGACCTATTGACAGTCTTTTGCAAAATTAATTTGAGCTCTCTATTGCTCAATTCTACTTGACCACTAGACTGCGGGTGATATGGAGATGCGATTCTATGATTGACATCATATTTAGCAAGCATTTTACGGAAAGCACCATGAATAAAATGTGAACCACCATCAGTCATTAAATATCTAGGGAGTCCAAACCTCGGAAAAATAACTTCCTTAAGCATTTTAATAGAAGTGTTATGATCAGCACTACTAGTTGGAGTAGCTTCTACCCACTTAGTAACGTAATCAACAGCAACTAAAATATGTGTATATCCATTAGAGGCAGGAAAAGGTCCCATATAATCAAAGCCCCAAACATCAAATGGTTCAATAACAAGTGAATAATTCATAGACATTTCTTGACGTCTACTAATATTACCAATTCTTTGACATTCATCGCAAGACAAAACAAACTTACAGGCATCCTTGAAGAGAGTAGGCCAATAAAAACCAGATTGCAATACCTTATGTGCAGTTCTGTCCCCAACGTGGTGTCCTCCATAAGCTTCGGAGTGACACTTGCGTAGGATCTGTTCCTGTTCATGCTCAGGTACACAATGTCTAATAACACCATCTACTCCTTTATAAAGATGTGGGTCATCCCAAAAGTAATGTCGCAGATCATAGAAAAACTTTTTCTTTTGTTGGTATGTGAAGCTAGGTGGTATAAATTTAGCAACAATATAATTAGCATAATCAGCATACCATGGAGTGCTACGAGAAGTGCTTATGACATTTAATTGTTCATCAGGAAAGCTATCATTAATAGGTAGTGGGTCATCAAGAACATTCTCTAACCTAGATAAGTTATCCGCAACGGGGTTCTCAGCTCCTTTTCTATCAACAATATGCAAATCAAATTCTTGTAGCAAGAGAACCCATCTAATAAGTCTAGGTTTTGCATCTTTCTTTTCCATAAGATATTTAATAGCAGCATGATCAGTGTGAATGGTTACTTTAGAATCAACAATATAGGGTCTGAATTTATCACAAGCAAATACAACTGCTAAAAGTTCCTTTTCGGTAGTAGCATAATTTCTTTGAGCGTTGTCTAGAGTCTTACTAGCATAATGGATAACATTTAATTTCTTATCAACTCTTTCCCTAGAACAGCACCTATAGCATAATCACTAGCATCACACATAATTTCAAAGGGTAAATTCCAATCAGGTGGCTGAACAACAGGTGCAGAGACTAATGCTTTCTTAAGTATTTCAAATGCTTCTACACAATCATCATCAAAGACAAATGGTACATCTTTTTGTAGTAAATTAGTCAAAGGCCGAGAAATTTTTGAGAAGTCCTTAATGAACCTCCTATAAGATCCGGCATGACCAAGGAAACTTCTTATACCTTTGATGTCCTTAGGACATGGCATCTTTTCAATAGCATCAACCTTGGCTTTATCAACTTCAATACCTCTTTCAGAAACTTTGTGCCCCAAGACAATACCTTCATTAACCATAAAGTGGTACTTTTCCCAATTCAAGACAAGATTAGTTTCTTCACATCTCTGCAAAACTCGAGCAAGATTGCTCAAGCAATCATCAAAAGAGGAACCATAGACGGAAAAGTCGTCCATGAAAACCTCACAAATCTTTTCGCAAAAGTCAGAGAATATAGCCATCATGCATCTTTGAAAGGTAGCAGGTGCATTACATAAACCAAAAGGCATACGTCTATAAGCAAAAGTACCAAAAGGGCATGTAAAAGTAGTCTTTGATTGATCTCTAGCCGACACAAGTATTTGGGAGAAACCAGAATAACCATCTAGAAAAAAATAATGTGTATGTTTGCATAATCTTTCTAGCATTTGATCAATAAAAGATAAGGGGTAATGATCTTTCTTAGTAGCCTTATTTAATTTGCGGAAATCAATTACCATCCTATAACCTATGATAATTCTTTGCGGAATCAATTCATCTTTATCATTAGGGACAACAGTAATACCTCCCTTCTTAGGGACACAATGGACAGGGCTTACCCACTGAATATCAGCAACGGGATAAATTATCCCTGCCTGTAGAAGCTTGAGTATTTCTTTTCTTACCACTTCTTTCATTTTAGGATTCAATCGTCATTGAGCATCACGAACTGGTTTGGCATCCGCTTCCAAATTTATTTTATGTTGATATAGAGTGGCACTGATGCCCTTAAGATCATCCAGAGTATATCCAATAGCGGCATGGTGCTTCTTCAGAGTTTTCAATAATCTTTCTTCTTCATGCTCTGAAAGGTTAGCACTAATAATGACAGGATATATTTTATTTTCATCAAGATAAGCATATTTAAGACTATCAGGCAACAGTTTAAGCTCAAACACGGGATCACCCTTGGGTGGAGGGGGATCCCCTAGGATTTCAACAGGCAAATTGTGTTGCAGAATAGGTTCCTGTTTAAAGAATACTTCATCTATTTCCCTTCTTTCATTCATGAACATATCATTTTCATGGTCTAGCAAATAGTGTTCTAAAGGATCACTAGGAGGTACGGCAATAGAAGCAAGACCAATAATTTCATCCTTACTAGGCAATTCTTCCTCACGATGTTGTTTATTAAATTTAGAGAAATTAAACTCATAAACCATATCATCCAAGCCAACGGTAACAACATTCTTTTCGTAGTCTATCTTAGCATTAACAGTATTCAAGAAGGGTCTACCAAATATAATGGGACAAAAGCTATCTTGTGGAGAACCAAGAACAAGAAAATCAGCGGGATATTTGGTTTTTCCACACAAGACTTCAACATCTCTAACAATTCCCATTGCAGATATAGTATCTCTATTGGCAAGTTTAATTGTAACATCAATATCTTCTAACTTAGCAGGTGCAATATCATGCATAATTTCTTCATACAAGGTAATAGGTATAACACTAGCACTAGCACCCATATCACATAAGCCATGATAACAATGATCTCCTATTTTAACAGAAATAACAGGCACGCCTACCACAGGTCTATGTTTATCTCTAGCACAAGGTTTAGCAATTCTAGCAGTTTCACCACGGAATTGAATAACATGCCCATCAATATTATCAGGCAAGAGATCTTTAACAATAGCAATATTGGGTTCTACTGTGACTTGCTCAGGAGGTGTATAAGTTCTAATATTGCATTTACGAACAAAAGTTGAAGCTTTAGCATGATCCTTCATTCTAACAGGGAAAGGTGGTTTCTCAACATAAGAAGTGGGAACAATAGGATCATTATAAGTGACAGTCTTTTCTTCAACTTTAATAGGTGCAGCTACTTTTACTTCTATGGGGGGATGATATTTAAACCACTTCTCCTTGGGGAGATCAACATAAGTAGCAAAAGATTCACAGAAAGAAGCTACTATCTCAGAGTCAAGTCCATATTTAGTGCTAAACTTACGGAAAATATCGGTATCCATAAAAGATTTAACACAATCAAACTTAGGTGTCATACCTGACTCCTTACCTTCATCGAGGTCCCAGTCTTCAGAGTTGCGTTTAATTCTATCCAATAAATTCCATTTAAATTCAATAGTCTTCATCTAAAAGAGCCAGCACAAGAAGTATCGAGCATGGTGCGATTGTTATCAGAAAGTCAAGCATAAAAACTTTGCATAATTACTTCTCTTGAGAGCTCATGATTGGGGCATGAATATAACATTGATTTAAGCCTCCCCCAAGCTTGAGCGATGCTTTCTCCTTCGCGAGGCCAAAAATTATATATATAATTGCGATCATGATGAACAAGATGCATAGGGTAATAATTTTGATGAAATTCCAATTTCAATCTTTTATAGTTCCATGATCTCATATCATCACATAGCCTGTACCATGTCAATGCGTCTCCCTTCAAAGATAAAGGGAAGGCCTTCTTCTTAACAACATCATCGGGTATACCTGCAAGCTTAAGTAGTCCACAAACTTCATCCACATAGCGTAGATGTTCATCAGGATGCTTTGTTCCATCTCCTGTAAAAGTGTTAGATAGCAATTTTTCCATCATACCCGAAGGAATTTCAAAAGGAGTTTCATTTTCAATAGGTTCAGTAGGTTCAGTAGGTCGAGGAGCAACTCTTTGCTCTACTGGACGGGGTGAAGATACCCCGAACAAGCCCCTCAGAGAATTACTTTCCATAGTAACAAGTGACAGAAAATTTCAACACACTATATAAATTTTTCCTTACCAAATTCCACCTACCAAAGGTGCTTCACTCCCCGGCAATGGCGCCAGAAAAGAGTCTTGATGACCCACAAGTATAGGGGATCTATCGTAGTCCTTTCAGTAAGTAAGAGTGTCGAACCCAATGAGGAGCAGAAGGAAATGATAAGCGGTTTTCAGCAAGGTATTCTCTGCAAGTACTGAAATAAGTAGTAACAGATAGTTTTGTGATAAGATAAATTGTAACGAGCAACAAATAACAAAAGTAAATAAAGTGCAGCAAGGTGGCCCAATCCTTTTTGTAGCAAAGGACAAGCCTGGACAACTCTTATAATAGGAAAAGCGCTCCCGAGGACACATGGGAATATCGTCAAGCTAGTTTTCATCACGCTCATATGATTCGCGTTCGGTACTTTGATAATTTGATATGTGGGTGGACCGGTGCTTGGGTGCTGTTCTTACTTGAACAAGCATCCCACTTATGATTAACCTCTATTGCAAGCATCCGCAACTACAACAAAAGTATTAAGGTAAACCTAACCATAGCATGGAACATACGGATCCAAATCAGCCCCTTACGAAGCAACGCATAAACTAGGGTTTAAGCTTCTGTCACTCTAGCAACCCATCATCTACTTATTACTTCCCAATGCCTTCCTCTAGGCCCAAATAATGGTGAGGTGTTATGTAGTCGACGTTCACATAACACCGTTAGCGGCTAGACAACATACATCTCATCAAAATATCGAACGAATACCAAATTCACATGACTACTAATAGCAAGACTTCTCCCTTGTCCTCAAGAACAAACGTAACTACTCACAAAGCATTTTCATGTTCATAATCAGAGGGGTAATAATGTTCATAAAGGATCTGAACATATGATCTTCCACCAAATAAACCAACTAGCATCAACTACAAGGAGTAATCAACACTACTAGCAACCTACTAGCACCAATCCCGGACTTGGAGACAAGAATTGGATACAAGAGATGAACTAGGGTTTGGAGATGAGATGGTGCTGGTGAAGATGTTGATGGAGATTGGCCTCTCCCCGTGAGAGGAGAGTTGGTGATGACGATGGTGATGATTTCCCCCTCCCGGAGGGAAGAGTCCCCGGCAGAACAGCTCTGCCGGAGCCCTAGATTGGTTCCGCCAAGGTTCCGCCTCGTGGCGGCGAAGTCTCGTCCCGAAAGGTTGCCTTCTATTTTTTTTCTCATCGAAAGACTTCATATAGGAGAAGAAGGGCGTCGGAGAGCCACCAGGGGGCCCACGAGGTAGGGGGCGCGCCCCCCACCCTCGTGAGCAGGGTGTGGGCCCCCTGGCCTTCATCTTTGGTGATGATTTTTCTTTATTTATTTCAAGATATTCTGTGGAGTTTCAGGACTTTTGGAGTTGCGCAGAATAGGTCTCCAATATTTTCTCCTTTTCCAGCCCAGAATTCCAGCTGCCGGCATTCTCCCTCTTCATGTAAACCTTGTAAAATAAGAGAGAATAACCATAAGTATTGTGACATAACGTGAAATAACAGCTAATAATGCAATAAATATTGATATAAAAGCATGATGCAAAATGGACGTATCAGTAGAGCACACAAAAGAAAATTTTATTTTGAAAATTAGAGATGGCACATGCAAATTTGCTTAGAACGGCATGGGAACACCGCATATAGGTAGGTATAGTGGACTCATAAGGCAAAAATGGTTTAAAGGGTTTTGGATGCACAAGTAGTGATCATATATACTTAGTGCAAAAATGAAGGCTAGCAAAAAGATTGAGAAGCGACCAACCAAAAAGCAAAAAATCTCATACCCAAGCATTAATCATAAGTAACACCGAATAATGCACCATAAGTAGGATATAAATTTCATTGCATAACTATTGACTTTCGTGCTTGCATAAGGAATCACAAACCTTAACATCAATATTCTTACTGAAGCACAATTACTCATCAATATGACTAACATATCATATCGTCATATCTCAAAACCATTACTAAGAATCAAGTTTATTTTGTCCAATGATCTTCATGAAAGTTTTTATTATATCCTCCTTGGATATCTATCACATTGGGACTATTTTCATATGTTGCTTTTAATAAGCTCAAACAAATATAAATGAAGAACATGAGCATAATTTTTATTAATCTCAAAATAATCTAAGTGAAGCAAGAGGGAATTTCTTAAAAAAATACTAACTCCCAAATAAATCTAAGTGAAGCATTGATACGTATCCGTCGTATCTATAATTTTTTATTGTTCCATGCCAATATTATTCAACTTTCATATACTTTTGGCAACTTTTTCTACTATTTTTGGGACTAGCATATTGATCCAATTCCCAGTGCCAGTTCCTGTTTGTTGCATGCTTTATGTTTCGCAGAAAAACCCATATCAAACGGAGTCCAAATGGGATAAAAACGGACGGAGAATATTTTTGGAATATTTATGATTTTTGGGAAGAAGAATCAATGCGAGACGGTGCCCGAGGGGGCCACGAGGCAGGGGGGGCGCCCCTGACCCTCGTGGGCACCCTGTAAGGCGGTTGCTGCTCTTCTTGTGCCGCAAGAAAGCTAATTTCCAGGAAAAAAATCATGTTGAAGGTTTCAATCCAATCGGAGTTACGGATCTCCAGATATATAAGAAACGGTGAAAGGGCAGAATCAGAAAACGCAGAAATAGAGAGAGACAAAGAGACAGATCCAATATCAGAGGGGATCTCGCCCCTCCCACGCCATGGAGACCATGGACCAGAGGGGAAACCCTTCTCCCATCTGGTGAGAAGGTAAAGGAAAAAGAAGAAGAAGAAGGGGGGCTCTCTCCCCCTCGCTTCGGGTGGCGTCGGAACGCCGCCGGGGGCCATCATCATCACCGTGATCTACACCAACACCTCCGTCATCTTCACCAACATCTCCATCACCTTCCCCCATCTATATTCAGCGGTACACTCTCCCGCAACCCGCTGTACCCTCTACTTGAACATGGTGCTTTATGCTTCATATTATTATCCAATGATGTGTTGTCATCCTATGATGTCTGAGTAGATTTTCATTGTCCTTTTAGTAATTGGTGAATTTCTATGATTGGTTTAATTTGCTTGTGGTTATGTTGTTGTCCTTTGGTGCCCATCATATGAGCGCGCGCGTGGATCACACCATAGGGTTAGTTGTATGTTGATAGGACTATGTATTGGAGGGCAAGAGTGACAGAAGCTTCAACCTAGCATAGAAATTGATGCATACAAGATTGAAGGGGGGCCAATATATCTTAATGCTATGGTTGGATTTTACCTTAATGAACGTTATTAGTTGCGGATGCTTGCTAATAGTTCCAATCATAAGTGCATAGAATTCCAAGTCAGGGATAACATGCTAGAAGTGGCCTCTCCCACATAAAACTTCCTATCGGTCTAGTAAAGTAGTCAATTGCTTAGAGACAATTTCACAACTCCTACCACCACTTTTCCACACTCACTATACTAACTTTATTGCATCTTTATCTAAACAGCCCCTAGCTTTTATTTACGTGCTCTTTATATTCTTGCAAACCTATCCAACAACACCTACAAAGTCCTTCTAGTTTCATACTTGTTTTAGGTAAAGCGAACGTTAAGCGTGCGTAGAGTTGTATCGGTGGTCGATAGAACTTGAGGGAATATTTGTTCTACCTTTATCTCCTCGTTGGGTTTGACCCTCTTACTTATCGAAAGAGGCTACAATTGATCCCCTATACTTGTGGGTTATCAAGACCTTTTTCTGGCGCCGTTGCCGGGGAGACATAGAGTGGGGTGAATATTCTCGTGTGTGCTTGTTTGATTTATCACTAAGTAATTTTTATTTGATGTTCTAAGTTGTTCTCTATCTTTAGTTATGGATATGGAATACGAAATACCAAAAAAATAGGTGTACTTGCTACTCATGGAGATGGGGAACCTCCTAAAACCCTCGATGCTGGTTATTTGAAAAATATTATGTACTACTTTGATAATCCTGAGAAAACCCCATTCAATTATGTTATGGGAGACATGTTGGATCAACGTGAATACTTTAGGGATTATCACTTGACTCAAAAAGGGAAACTATTATGGGATCAAATTTATATGTTGCATTGATATGCTCGACAACTGTGCTTGAGATATGATTATACTTGTTGCTCTAGGATGAAGGCTCCACACCTTCCCTTTTCATGCAAATTTAATGATAATGAAACCTTAGCTTCTTATGCTAATGGTATATATGATTACTATGGTGTGGAAAAAATAGAAGAATTCGTTGCTTTTATGGGTGCTTATGAAATTGAATCTCTGTTTAAAGAGTGTGAAAATCTTGATGATGTTGTTTACAGACCTGAAAAATTTGCTATACTTAAATATTGTTATGAGAATTATGAATACAATGTCGATATTGATGCCTTTATTGAGAAAGTCTTCGATGTCCAAGAAGAGACTAATATTTTGCAGGAGTCTATGGAAGAAGGAATTGATGAAACTATAGGCTCATTGGATGAAAAGATGAGGAGGAGAGCGAAGACAAAAGGAGGAAGAGCGGATTGATCACCCGTGCCCACCTTCTAATGAGAGTAACTCTTCAACTCATACATTGTTTAATTTCCCTTCGAGCTTACCGAAGGATGATTTGAAGGAAATATGCCCTAGAGGCAATAATAAAGTTATTATTTATTTCCTCATATCATGATAAAAGTTTATTATTCATGCTAGAATTGTATTAACCGGAAACATGATACATGTGTGAATACATAGACAAACATATAGTCACTAGTATGCCTCTACTTGACTAGCTCATTAATCAAATATGGTTATGTTTCCTAACCATAGACATGTGTTGTCATTTGATTAATGGGATCACATCATTAGGAGAATGATGTGATTGACATGACCCATTCCATTAGCCTAGCACTTGATCGGTTAGTATGTTGCTATTGCTTTCTTCATGACTTATACATGTTCCTGTAACTATGAGATTATGCAACTCCTGTTTACCGGAGGAACACTTTGGGTGCTACCAAACGTCACAATGTAACTGGGTGATTATAAAGGAGTACTACAGGTGTCTCCAATGGTACATGTTAGGTTGGCGTATTTTGAGATTAGGCTTTGTCACTCCGATTGTTGCAGAGGTATCTCTGGGCCCCCTCGGTAATGCACATCACTATAAGCCTTGCAAGCAATGTAGCTAATGAGTTAGTTACGGAATGATGCATTAAGTAACGAGTAAAGAGACTTGCCGGTAACGAGATTGAACTAGGTATTGGATACCGATGATCAAATCTCGGGCAAGTAACATACGATGACAAAGGGAACAACGTATGTTGTTATGCGGTTTGACCGATAAAGATCTTCGTAGAATATGTAGGAGCCAATATGAGCATCCAGGTTCCGCTATTGGTTATTGACCGAGAATAGTTCTAGGTCATGTCTACATAGTTCTCGAACCCGTAGGGTCCGCATGCTTAACGTTACGATGACAGTTTTATTATGAGTTTATAAGTTTTGATGTACCGAAGTTTGTTCGGAGTCCCGGATGTGATCACGGACATGACGAGGAGTCTCAAAATGGTCGAGACATAAAGATTGATATATTGGAAGCCTATATTTGGGTGAAATCGGAATTTTACCGGAACACCGGGGGGTTACCGGAACCCTCTCGGGGGTTAATGGGCCTTAGTGGGCCATGAGGGAGAAGAGGAGGGCCGGCCAGGGCAGGCCACGCGCCCCCTCCCCCCTAGTCCGAATAGGACAAGGAAGGGGGGGGCGCCCCCCTTTCCTCTTTCCCCTCCCCCCTTTCCTTCTCCACCAAGGCAAGAGGGGGGAGTCCTACTCCCGGTGGGAGTAGGACTCCTCCAGGCGCACCCCTAGGGGGCCGGCCGCACCTCCCCCCTCCCTCCTTTATATACGGGGGCAGGGGGGCACCCTAGAACACACAGGTTGATCTTCAAGCTCGTTCCTTAGCCCTGTGCGGTGCCCCCACCACCATATTCCACCTCAGTCATATCGTCGCGGAGTTTAGGTGAAGCCCTGCGCCGGTAGAACATCATCATTGTCACCACGCCGTCGTGCTGACGGAACTCATCCCCGACACTTTGCTGGATCGGAGTCCGGGGATCGTCATCAAGCTGAACGTGTGCTGAACTCGGAGGTGTCGTACGTTCGGTACTTGGATCGGTCGGATCGTGAAGACGTATGACTACATCAACCGCGTTGTCATAACACTTCCGCTTACGGTCTACGAGGGTACGTGGACAACACTCTCCCCTCTCATTGCTATGCATCACCATGATCTTGCGTGTGCGTAGGAAATTTTTTGAAATTACTACGTTCCCCAACAGTGGCATCCGAGCCAGGTTTTATGCGTAGATATCATATGCACGAGTAGAACACAAGTGAGTTGTGGGTGATACAAGTCATACTGCTTACCAGCATGTCATACTTTGGTTCGGCGGTATTGTGAGATGAAGCGGCCCGGACCGACATTACGCATACGCTTACGCGAGACTGGTTTCACCGTTACGAGCACTCGTGCTTAAAGGTGACTGGCGGGTGTCTGTCTCTCTCACTTTAGCCGAATCGAGTGTGGCTACGCCCGGTCCTTGCGAAGTTAAAACAGCACTAACTTGACGAACTATCATTGTGGTTTTGATGCGTAGGTAAGAACGGTTCTTGCTCAGCCCATAGCAGCCACGTAAAATTTGCAACAACAAAGTAGAGGACGTCTAACTTGTTTTGCAGGGCATGTTGTGATGTGAAATGGTCAAGACATGATGCTATATTTTATTGTATGAGATGATCATGTTTTGTAACCGAAGTTATCGGCAACTGGCAGGAGCCATATGGTTGTCGCTTTATTGTATGAAATGCAAACACCCTGTAATTGCTTTACTTTATCACTAAGCGGTAGCGATAGTCGTAGAAGCAATAGATGGCGTAACGACAACGATGCTACGATGGAGATCAAGGTGTCGCGCCGGTGACGATGGTGATCACGACGGTGCTTCGAAGATGGAGATCACAAGCACAAGATGATGATGGCCATATCATATCACTTATATTGATTGCATGTGATGTTTATCCTTTATGCATCTTATCTTGCTTTGATTGACAGTAGCAATTTAAGATGATCCCTCACTAAATTATCAAGAAGTGTTCTCCCTGATTATGCACCATTGCGAAAGTTCTTCGTGCTGAGACACCACGTGATGATCGGGTGTGATAGGCTCTACGTTCAGATATAACGGGTGCAAAACAGTTGCACACGCGGAATACTCAGGTTAAACTTGACGAGCCTAGCATATAACAGATATGGCCTCGGAACACGGAGACCGAAAGGTCGAGCGTGAATCATATAGTAGATATGATCAACATATTGATGTTCACCGTTGAAACTACTCCATCTCACGTGACGATCGGACATGGTGTAGTTATATGGATCACGTAATCACTTAGAGGATTAGAGGGATGTCTATCTAAGTGGGAGTTCTTAAGTAATATGATTAATTGAACTTAAATTTATCATGAACTTAGTACCTGATAGTATTTTGCTTGTCTATGTTTGTTGTAGATAGATGGCTCGTGCTGTTGTTCCGTTGAATTTTAATGCGTTCCTTAAGAAAGCAAAGTTGAAAGATGATGGTAGCAATTACACGGACTGGGTCCGTAACCTGAGGATTATCCTCATTGCTGCACAGAAGAATTACGTCCTGGAAGCACCGCTGGGTGCCATGCCTGCTGCTGATGCAACTGACGACGTTAAGAACGTCTGGCAGAGCAAAGCTGATGACTACTCGATAGTCCAGTGTGCCATGCTTTACGGCTTAGAACTGGGTCTTCAACGACGTTTTGAACATCATGGAACATATGAGATGTTCCAGGAGTTGAAGTTAATATTTCAAGCAAATGCCTGGATTGAGAGATATGAAGTCTCCAATAAGTTCTATAGCTGCAAGATGGAGGAGAATAGTTCTGTCAGTGAACACATACTCAAAATGTCTGGGTATAATAATCACTTGATTCAACTGGGAGTTAATCTTCCTGATGATAGTGTCATTGACAGAATTCTTCAATCACTGCCACCAAGCTACAAGAGCTTCGTGATGAACTATAATATGCAAGGGATGGACAAGACTATTCCCGAGCTCTTCGCACTGCTAAAAGCCGCGGAGGTAGAAATCAAGAAGGAGCATCAAGTGTTGATGGTCAACAAGACCACCAGTTTCAAGAAAAAGGGCAAAGGGAAGAACAAGGGGAACTTCAAGAAGAACAGCAAACAAGTTGTTGCTCAAGAGAAGAAACCCAAGTCTGGACCTAAGCCTGAGACTAAGTGCTTCTACTGCAAGCAGACTGGACACTGGAAGCGGAACTGCCCCAAGTATTTGGCGGATAAGAAGGATGGCAAAGTGAACAAAGGTATATGTGATATACATGTTATTGATGTGTACCTTACTAATCCTCGCAGTAGTACCTGGGTATTAGATACTGGTTCTGTTGCTAATATTTGCAACTCGAAACAGGGACTACGGATTAAGCGAAGATTAGCTAAGGACGAGGTGACGATGCGCGTGGGAAATGGTTCCAAAGTCGATGTGATCGCGGTCGGCATGCTACCTCTACATCTACCATCGGGATTAGTTTTAGACCTAAATAATTGTTATTTGGTGCCAGCGTTGAGCATGAACATTATATCTGGATCTTGTTTGATGCGAGACAGTTATTCATTTAAATCAGAGAATAATGGTTGTTCTATTTATATGAGTAATATCTTTTATGGTCATGCACCCTTGAAGAGTGGTCTATTTTTATTGAATCTCGATAGTAGTGATACACATATTCATAGTGTTGAAACCAAAAGATGCAGAGTTGATAATGATAGTGCAACTTATTTGTGGCACTGCCGTTTAGGTCATATCGGTGTAAAGCGCATGAAGAAAGTCCATACCGATGGGATTTTGGAATCACTTGATTATGAATCACTTGGTACTTGCGAACCGTGCCTCATGGGCAAGATGACTAAAACGCCGTTCTCCGGAACTATGGAGCGAGCAACTGATTTGTTGGAAATCATACATACTGATGTTTGTGGTCCAATGAATGTTGAGGCTCGCGGTGGGTATCATTATTTTCTCACCTTCACAGATGATTTGAGCAGATATGGGTATGTCTACTTAATGAAACACAAGTCTGAAACATTTGAAAAGTTCAAAGAATTTCAGAGTGAAGTGGAAAATCATCGTAACAAGAAAATAAAATTTCTATGATCTGATCGTGGAGGAGAATATTTGAGTTACGAGTTTGGTTTACATTTGAAACAATACGGAATAATTTCACAACTCACGCCACCCGGAACACCACAACGAAATGGTGTGTCCGAACGTCGTAATCGTACTTTACTAGATATGGTGCGATCTATGATGTCTCTTACTGATTTACCGCTATCGTTTTGGGGTTATCCTTTAGAGACGGCCGCATTCACGTTAAATAGGGCACCATCAAAATCCGTTGAGACGACACCTCATGAACTGTGGTTTGGCAAGAAACCAAAGTTGTCGTTTCTTAAAGTTTGGGGTTGCGATGCTTATGTGAAGAAACTTCAACCTGAAAAGCTCGAACCCAAATCGGAGAAATGTGTCTTCATAGGATACACAAAAGAAAATGTTGGGTACACCTTCTATCACAGATCTGAGGGCAAGATTTTCGTTGCTAAATTCGGATCCTTTCTAGAGAAGGAGTTTCTCTCAAAAGAAGTGAGTGGGAGGAAAGTAGAACTTGATGAGGTAACTATACCTGCTCCCTTATTGGAAAGTAGTTCATCACAAGAACCGGTTCCTGTGACAACTACACCAATTAGTGAGGAAGCTAATGATATTGATCATGAAACTTCAGATGAAGTTTCTACTAAACGTCGTAGGTCTACCAGAGTAAGATCCGCACCAGAGTGGTACGGTAATCCTATTCTGGAAGTCATGTTACTTGACCATGATGAACCTACGAACTATGAGGAAGCGATGATGAGCCCAGATTCTGCAAAATGGCTAGAGGCCATGAAATCTAAGATGGGATCCATGTATGAGAACAAAGTATGGACTTTGGTTGACTTGCCCGATGATCGGCAAGCCATTGAGAATAAATGGATCTTTAAGAAGAAGACTGACGCTGATGGTAATGTAACTGTCTATAAAGCTCGACTTGTTGCGAAAGGTTTTCGACAAGTTCAAGGGGTTGACTACGATGAGACTTTCTCACCCGTAGCGATGCTTAAGTCTGTCCGAATCATGTTAGCAATTGCTCCATTTTATGATTATGAAATTTGGCAAATGGATGTCAAAATTGTATTCTTGAATGGATTTCTGGAAGAAGAGTTGTATATGATGCAACCAGAAGGTTTTGTTGATCCAAAAGGTGCTAACAAAGTATGCAAGCTCCAGCGATCCATTTATGGACAGGTGCAAGCATCTCGGAGTTGGAATAAACGCTTTGATAGTGTGATCAAAGCATATGGTTTTATACAGACTTTTGGAGAAGCCTGTATTTACAAGAAAGTGAGTGGGAGCTCTGTAGCATTTCTGATATTATATGTAGATGACATATTATCAATTGGAAATGATATAGAATTTCTGGATAGCATAAAGGGATACTTGAATAAAAGTTTTTCAATGAAAGACCTCGGTGAAGCTGCTTATATATTGGGCATCAAGATTTATAGAGATAGATCAAGACGCTTAATAGGACTTTCACAAAGCACATACCTTGATAAAGTTTTGAAAAAGTTCAAAATGGGTCAGGCAAAGAAAGGGTTCTTGCCCGTACTACAAGGTGTGAAGTTGAGTCAGACTCAATGCTCGACCACGGCAGAAGATAGAGAGAAAATGAAAGATGTTCCCTATGCTTCGGCCATAGGCTCTATCATGTATGCAATGCTGTGTACCAGACCTGACGTGTGCTTAGCAATAAGCTTGGCAGGAAGGTACCAAAGTAATCCAGGAGTGGATAACTGGACAGTGGTTAAGAACATCCTAAAATACCTGAAAAGGACTAAGGATATGTTTCTCGTATATGGAGGTGACAAAGAGCTAGTCGTAAATGGTTACGTCGATGCAAGCTTTGACATTGATCCGGACGATTCTAAATCGCAAACTGGATACGTGTTTTTATTAAACGGTGGAGCTGTAAGTTGGTGCAGTTCTAAACAAAGTGTTGTGGCGGGATCTACATGTGAAGCGGAGTACATAGCTGCTTCGGAAGCAGCAAATGAAGGAGTGTGGATGAAGGAGTTCATTTCCGATCTAGGTGTCATACCTAGTGCACTGGGACCAATGAAGATCTTCTGTGACAATACTGGTTCAATTGCCTTGGCAAAGGAATCCAGATTTCACAAGAGGACCAAGCACATCAAGAGACGCTTCAATTCCATCCGGGACCAAGTCTAGGTGGGAGACATAGAGATTTGCAAGATACATACGGATCTGAATGTTGCAGACCCATTGACTAAGCCTCTTCCACGAGCAAAACTTGATCAGCACCAAGACTCCATGGGTGTTAGAATCATTACTGTGTAATCTAGATTATTGACTCTAGTGCAAGTAGGAGACTGAAGGAAATATGCCCTAGAGGCAATAATAAAGTTATTATTTATTTCCTCATATCATGATAAATGTTTATTATTCATGCTAGAATTGTATTAACCGGAAACATGATACATGTGTGAATACATAGACAAACATATAGTCACTAGTATGCCTCTACTTGACTAGCTCATTAATCAAAGATGGTTATGTTTCCTAACCATAGACATGTGTTGTCATTTGATTAATGGGATCACATCATTAGAAGAATGATGTGATTGACATGACCCATTCCGTTAGCCTAGCACTTGATCGTTTAGTATGTTGCTATTGCTTTCTTCATGACTTATACATGTTCCTGTAACTATGAGATTATGCAACTCCCGTTTACCGGAGGAACACTTTGGGTGCTACCAAACGTCACAACGTAATTGGGTGATTATAAAGGAGTACTACAGGTGTCTCCAATGGTACATGTTGGGTTGGCGTATTTCGAGATTAGGTTTTGTCACTCCGATTGTTGGAGAGGTATCTCTGGGCCCTGTCGGTAATGCACATCACTATAAGCCTTGCAAGCAATGTAGCTAATGAGTTAGTTACGGAATGATGCATTACGTAACGAGTAAAGAGACTTGCCGGTAACGAGATTGAACTAGGTATTGGATATCGACGATCAAATCTCGGGCAAGTAACATACCGATGACAAAGGGAACAACGTATGTTGTTATGCGGTTTGACCGATAAAGATCTTCGTAGAATATGTAGGAGCCAATATGATCATCCAGGTTCCGCTATTGGTTATTGACCGAGAATAGTTCTAGGTCATGTCTACATAGTTCTCGAACCCATAGGGTCCGCACGCTTAACGTTACGATGACAGTTTTATTATGAGTTTATACGTTTTGATGTACCGAAGTTTGTTCAGAGTCCCGGATGTGATCACGGACATGACGAGGAGTCTCGAAATGGTCGAGACATAAAGACTTATATATTGGAAGCCTATATTTGGATATCGGAATGGTTCCGGGTGAAATCGGGATTTTACCGGAACACCGGGGGATTACCGGAACCCTCCCGGGGGTTAATGGGCCTTAGTGGGCCATGAGGGAGAAGAGGAGGGTCGGCCAGGGCAGGCCGCGCGCCCCCTCCCCCCCTAGTCCGAATAGGACAAGGAAGGGGGGGGCGCCCCCCTTTCCTCTTTCCCCTCCCCCCTTTCCTTCTCCACCAAGGCAAGAGGGGGGAGTCCTACTCCCGGTGGGAGTAGGACTCCTCCAGGCGCACCCCTAGGGGGCCGGCCGCACCTCCCCTTCCCTCCTTTATATACGGGGGCAGGGGGCACCCTAGAACACACAAGTTGATCTTCAAGATCGTTCCTTAGCCGTGTGCGGTGCCCCCTCCACCATATTCCACCTCGGTCATATCGTCGCGGAGTTTAGGCGAAGCCCTGCGTCGGTTGAACATCATCATCGTCACCATGCCGCCGTGCTGACGGAACTCATCCCCGACACTTTGCTGGATCAGAGTCCGGGGATCGTCATCGAGTTGAACGTGTGCTGAACTCGGAGGTGCCGTACGTTCGGTACTTGGATCAGTTGGATCGTGAAGACGTACGACTACATCAATTGTGTTGTCATAACGCTTCCGCTTACGGTCTACGAGGGTACGTGGACAACACTCTCCCCTCTCGTCGCTATGCATCACCATGATCTTGCGTGTGCGTAGGAAATTTTTTGAAATTACTACGTTCCCCAACATGATTGCTATGATGATTGTTATGATCCCGTTTATTCTCTTAAAATACCCCTTTTTGATGATGCTTGCTATGCTTGTGGCCAAGATGCCAATATGAATTATGCTTATAGAGATGAATTTGCTATAGTTCCTTATGTTAAACATGAAATTGTTGCTATTGCACCCACGCATGATAGTCCTATTATCTTTTTGAATTCTCCCTACTACACTATATCGGAGAAGTTTGCCCTTATTAAGGATTATATTTGATGGGTTGTGTTTTACTACTACACATGATGATTTTGATAGATATAATATGCATGTGCTTGCTGCTCCTACTTGCAATTATTATGAGAGAGGAACTATATCTCCACCTCTCTATGTTTCCAATATGATAAAATTGCAAGAAACTGTTTATACTATGCATTGGCCTTTACTTGGTGTGCATGAATTGTTCTTTTATGACATGTCGATGCATAGAAAGAGAGTTAGACTTTGTTATTGCTCACTACTAAATTACAAATCATTGTTAATTAAAATTGGCTTTGATATACCTTGGGATCCGGGTGGATCCATTACTTGAGCACTATATGCCTAGCTTAATGGCTTTAAAGAAAGCGCTGCCAGGGAGACAACCTGGAAGTTTTAGAGAGTCATTTATTCCTATTGAGTTCTTTAATAATAAAGTTTAAAAATAAAAAATAAAGAGGGGAACCCAAAACTTTTCAAAAAGGAAAGTGAAAGTGAGAAAGACAAGCATTGTCGAAGTGGGGGAGCTCCTTGAACTTTGTTCATGCTCACGGAAACTTTGTGAATCTTAATTACAGAAACTTTTCATCAAAAATATTTGTCCCCTTGTGCAATTTCATTATATTATAAAAATAATGTGCCAAGGTTTGCCTTTAGGATGTTTACAATGCTTGTTGGTTTGTGCGGTGCAGGACAGAAACTTTGGCTGTAGTGCGCGATTTTAAATTTTTTACTGGAACGTCAAACGGTTCTGATTCGTTTTGCACTGTCTTTCTGTACAAATTTCTTATTTTTCCTAATTTTTGCAGAATTTTTGGTGTACAATAAGTATGGTGAATGTTCAGATTACTACAGACTGTCCTGTTTAAGACAGATTCTGTTTTTGATGCATAGTTTGCTTATTTTGATGAAACTGTCAATTTCTATCAATGGATTAAGCCATGGAAAAGTTATATTACAGTAGCTACAATGCAAAAACAAAATATGAATTGGTTGCAACAGTACTTAGAGTAGTGATTTGCTTTATTATACTAACGGATCTTACCGAGTTTCTGTTGAAGTTTTCTGTGGATGAAGTGTTCGAAGATCGAGGAGGTCTCGATATGAGGAAAAGGAGGAGAGGCAAGAGCTCAAGCTTGGGGATGCCCAAGGCACCCCAATTAAATATTCAAGGAGACTCAAGCGTCTAAGCTTGGGGATGCCCCGGAAGACATCCCATCTTTCTTCAACAACTATCGGTATGTTTTCGGATTCGTTTCATTCATGTGATATGTGCAAATCTTGGAGCGTCTTTTGCGTTTAGTTTTCACTTTTCTTTTATGCACCATGCTGGTATGAGATAGTCCATGGTTTATTTATAGAACGCTCATTGCACTTCACTTAAATCTTTTGAGTATGGCTTTATAGAATGCTTCATGTGCTTCACTTATATCATTTGAAGTTTGGATTGCCTGTTTCTCTTCACATAGAAAACCGCCATTTGTAGAATGCTCTTTTGCTTCACTTATATTTGTTAGAGCGTGGGCATATATTTTGTAGAAAGAATTAAACTCTCTTGCTTCACTTATATCTATTTGGAGAGATGATAGGAATTGGTCATTCACATGATTTGTCATAAAATCCTACATAAAACTTGTAGATCACTGAATATGATATGTTTGATTCCTTGCAATAGTTTTACGATATAGAGATGATAATATGTGGGAGGTTCTAGTAGATGGTTGTGTTTAGTAAGGATATTGGTGTTAAGGTTTGTGATTCCCGAAGCATGCACATATGGTCTCCTAACTATGTAACCAAATTGGCGTGCATCGTATTTTGATTGTTTATCTTTGCGCGAAGGTCAGGGGCGCGCGATGGTTAACTCCTACCAGCCTCCCCCCTAGGATCATGCGTAGTAGTACTTTGCTTCGAGGGCTAATAAACTTTTGCAATAAGTATATGAGTTCTTTATGACTAATGTGAGTCCATGGATTATACGCACTCTCACCCTTCCATCATTGCTAGCCTCTACGGTACCATGCATTGCCCTTTCTCACCTTGAGAGTTGGTGCAAACTTTGCCTGTGCATCCAAACCCTGTGATACGATACGCTCTATCACACATAAGCCTCCTTATATCTTCCTCAAAACAGCCACCATACCTACCTATCATGGCATTTCCATAGCCATTCCGAGATATATTGCCATGCAACTTCCATCATCATCATATACATGACTTGAGCATTCATTCTCATATTGCTTTGCATGATCGTAAGATAGCTAGCATGATGTTTTCATGGCTTGTCCGTTTTTTGATGTCATTGCTATGCTAGATCATTGCACATCCCGGTACACCGCCGGAGGCATTCATATAGAGTCATATCTTTGTCCTAGATATCGAGTTGTAAGGGGGGGGCGCCCCCCTTTCCTCTTTCCCCTCCCCCCTTTCCTTCTCCACCAAGGCAAGAGGGGGGAGTCCTACTCCCGGTGGGAGTAGGACTCCTCCAGGCGCACCCCTAGGGGGCCGGCCGCACCTCCCCCCTCCCTCCTTTATATACGGGGGCAGGGGGGCACCCTTGAACACACAGGTTGATCTTCAAGCTCGTTCCTTAGCCCTGTGCGGTGCCCCCACCACCATATTCCACCTCAGTCATATCGTCGCGGAGTTTAGGTGAAGCCCTGCGCCGGTAGAACATCATCATTGTCACCACGCCGTCGTGCTGACGGAACTCATCCCCGACACTTTGCTGGATCGGAGTCCGGGGATCGTCATCAAGCTGAACGTGTGCTGAACTCGGAGGTGTCGTACGTTCGGTACTTGGATCGGTCGGATCGTGAAGACGTATGACTACATCAACCGCGTTGTCATAACACTTCCGCTTACGGTCTACGAGGGTACGTGGACAACACTCTCCCCTCTCATTGCTATGCATCACCATGATCTTGCGTGTGCGTAGGAAATTTTTTGAAATTACTACGTTCCCCAACAGTGGCATCCGAGCCAGGTTTTATGCGTAGATATCATATGCACGAGTAGAACACAAGTGAGTTGTGGGTGATACAAGTCATACTGCTTACCAGCATGTCATACTTTGGTTCGGCGGTATTGTGAGATGAAGCGGCCCGGACCGACATTACGCATACGCTTACGCGAGACTGGTTTCACCGTTACGAGCACTCGTGCTTAAAGGTGACTGGCGGGTGTCTGTCTCTCTCACTTTAGCCGAATCGAGTGTGGCTACGCCCGGTCCTTGCGAAGTTAAAACAGCACTAACTTGACGAACTATCATTGTGGTTTTGATGCGTAGGTAAGAACGGTTCTTGCTCAGCCCATAGCAGCCACGTAAAATTTGCAACAACAAAGTAGAGGACGTCTAACTTGTTTTGCAGGGCATGTTGTGATGTGAAATGGTCAAGACGTGATGCTATATTTTATTGTATGAGATGATCATGTTTTGTAACCGAAGTTATCGGCAACTGGCAGGAGCCATATGGTTGTCGCTTTATTGTATGAAATGCAAACACCCTGTAATTGCTTTACTTTATCACTAAGCGGTAGCGATAGTCGTAGAAGCAATAGATGGCGTAACGACAACGATGCTACGATGGAGATCAAGGTGTCGCGCCGGTGACGATGGTGATCACGACGGTGCTTCGAAGATGGAGATCACAAGCACAAGATGATGATGGCCATATCATATCACTTATATTGATTGCATGTGATGTTTATCCTTTATGCATCTTATCTTGCTTTGATTGACAGTAGCAATTTAAGATGATCCCTCACTAAATTATCAAGAAGTGTTCTCCCTGATTATGCACCATTGCGAAAGTTCTTCGTGCTGAGACACCACGTGATGATCGGGTGTGATAGGCTCTACGTTCAGATATAACGGGTGCAAAACAGTTGCACACGCGGAATACTCAGGTTAAACTTGACGAGCCTAGCATATAACAGATATGGCCTCGGAACACGGAGACCGAAAGGTCGAGCGTGAATCATATAGTAGATATGATCAACATATTGATGTTCACCGTTGAAACTACTCCATCTCACGTGACGATCGGACATGGTGTAGTTAATATGGATCACGTAATCACTTAGAGGATTAGAGGGATGTCTATCTAAGTGGGAGTTCTTAAGTAATATGATTAATTGAACTTAAATTTATCATGAACTTAGTACCTGATAGTATTTTGCTTGTCTATGTTTGTTGTAGATAGATGGCTCGTGCTGTTGTTCCGTTGAATTTTAATGCGTTCCTTAAGAAAGCAAAGTTGAAAGATGATGGTAGCAATTACACGGACTGGGTCCGTAACCTGAGGATTATCCTCATTGCTGCACAGAAGAATTACGTCCTGGAAGCACCGCTGGGTGCCATGCCTGCTGCTGATGCAACTGACGACGTTAAGAACGTCTGGCAGAGCAAAGCTGATGACTACTCGATAGTCCAGTGTGCCATGCTTTACGGCTTAGAACTGGGTCTTCAACGACGTTTTGAACATCATGGAGCATATGAGATGTTCCAGGAGTTGAAGTTAATATTTCAAGCAAATGCCCGGATTGAGAGATATGAAGTCTCCAATAAGTTCTATAGCTGCAAGATGGAGGAGAATAGTTCTGTCAGTGAACACATACTCAAAATGTCTGGGTATAATAATCACTTGATTCAACTGGGAGTTAATCTTCCTGATGATAGTGTCATTGACAGAATTCTTCAATCACTGCCACCAAGCTACAAGAGCTTCGTGATGAACTATAATATGCAAGGGATGGACAAGACTATTCCCGAGCTCTTCGCACTGCTAAAAGCCGCGGAGGTAGAAATCAAGAAGGAGCATCAAGTGTTGATGGTCAACAAGACCACCAGTTTCAAGAAAAAGGGCAAAGGGAAGAACAAGGGGAACTTCAAGAAGAACAGCAAACAAGTTGTTGCTCAAGAGAAGAAACCCAAGTCTGGACCTAAGCCTGAGACTAAGTGCTTCTACTGCAAGCAGACTGGACACTGGAAGCGGAACTGCCCCAAGTATTTGGCGGATAAGAAGGATGGCAAAGTGAACAAAGGTATATGTGATATACATGTTATTGATGTGTACCTTACTAATCCTCGTAGTAGTACCTGGGTATTAGATACTGGTTCTGTTGCTAATATTTGCAACTCGAAACAGGGACTACGGATTAAGCGAAGATTAGCTAAGGACGAGGTGACAATGCGCGTGGGAAATGGTTCCAAAGTCGATGTGATCGCGGTCGGCATGCTACCTCTACATCTACCATCGGGATTAGTTTTAGACCTAAATAATTGTTATTTGGTGCCAGCGTTGAGCATGAACATTATATCTGGATCTTGTTTGATGCGAGACAGTTATTCATTTAAATCAGAGAATAATGGTTGTTCTATTTATATGAGTAATATCTTTTATGGTCATGCACCCTTGAAGAGTGGTCTATTTTTATTGAGTCTCGATAGTAGTGATACACATATTCATAGTGTTGAAACCAAAAGATGCAGAGTTGATAATGATAGTGCAACTTATTTGTGGCACTGCCGTTTAGGTCATATCGGTGTAAAGCGCATGAAGAAACTCCATACTGATGGGATTTTGGAATCACTTGATTATGAATCACTTGGTACTTGCGAACCGTACCTCATGGGCAAGATGACTAAAACGCCGTTCTCCGGAACTATGGAGCGAGCAACTGATTTGCTGGAAATCATACATACTGATGTTTGTGGTCCAATGAATGTTGAGGCTCGCGGTGGGTATCATTATTTTCTCACCTTCACAGATGATTTGAGCAGATATGGGTATGTCTACTTAATGAAACACAAGTCTGAAACATTTGAAAAGTTCAAAGAATTTCAGAGTGAAGTGGAAAATCATCGTAACAAGAAAATAAAATTTCTATGATCTGATCGTGGAGGAGAATATTTGAGTTACGAGTTTGGTTTACATTTGAAACAATACGGAATAATTTCACAACTCACGCCACCCGGAACACCACAACGAAATGGTGTGTCCGAACGTCGTAATCGTACTTTACTAGATATGGTGCGATCTATGATGTCTCTTACTGATTTACCGCTATCGTTTTGGGGTTATCCTTTAGAGACGGCCGCATTCACGTTAAATAGGGCACCATCAAAATCCGTTGAGACGACACCTCATGAACTGTGGTTTGGCAAGAAACCAAAGTTGTCGTTTCTTAAAGTTTGGGGTTGCGATGCTTATGTGAAGAAACTTCAACCTGAAAAGCTCGAACCCAAATCGGAGAAATGTGTCTTCATAGGATACACAAAAGAAAATGTTGGGTACACCTTCTATCACAGATCTGAGGGCAAGATTTTCGTTGCTAAATTCGGATCCTTTCTAGAGAAGGAGTTTCTCTCAAAAGAAGTGAGTGGGAGGAAAGTAGAACTTGATGAGGTAACTATACCTGCTCCCTTATTGGAAAGTAGTTCATCACAAGAACCGGTTCCTGTGACAACTACACCAATTAGTGAGGAAGCTAATGATATTGATCATGAAACTTCAGATGAAGTTTCTACTAAACGTCGTAGGTCTACCAGAGTAAGATCCGCACCAGAGTGGTACGGTAATCCTATTCTGGAAGTCATGTTACTTGACCATGATGAACCTACGAACTATGAGGAAGCGATGATGAGCCCAGATTCTGCAAAATGGCTAGAGGCCATGAAATCTAAGATGGGATCCATGTATGAGAACAAAGTATGGACTTTGGTTGACTTGCCCGATGATCGGCAAGCCATTGAGAATAAATGGATCTTTAAGAAGAAGACTGACGCTGATGGTAATGTAACTGTCTATAAAGCTCGACTTGTTGCGAAAGGTTTTCGACAAGTTCAAGGGGTTGACTACGATGAGACTTTCTCACCCGTAGCGATGCTTAAGTCTGTCCGAATCATGTTAGCAATTGCTCCATTTTATGATTATGAAATTTGGCAAATGGATGTCAAAATTGTATTCTTGAATGGATTTCTGGAAGAAGAGTTGTATATGATGCAACCAGAAGGTTTTGTTGATCCAAAAGGTGCTAACAAAGTATGCAAGCTCCAGCGATCCATTTATGGACAGGTGCAAGCATCTCGGAGTTGGAATAAACGCTTTGATAGTGTGATCAAAGCATATGGTTTTATACAGACTTTTGGAGAAGCCTGTATTTACAAGAAAGTGAGTGGGAGCTCTGTAGCATTTCTGATATTATATGTAGATGACATATTATCAATTGGAAATGATATAGAATTTCTGGATAGCATAAAGGGATACTTGAATAAAAGTTTTTCAATGAAAGACCTCGGTGAAGCTGCTTATATATTGGGCATCAAGATTTATAGAGATAGATCAAGACGCTTAATAGGACTTTCACAAAGCACATACCTTGATAAAGTTTTGAAAAAGTTCAAAATGGGTCAGGCAAAGAAAGGGTTCTTGCCCGTACTACAAGGTGTGAAGTTGAGTCAGACTCAATGCTCGACCACGGCAGAAGATAGAGAGAAAATGAAAGATGTTCCCTATGCTTCGGCCATAGGCTCTATCATGTATGCAATGCTGTGTACCAGACCTGACGTGTGCTTAGCAATAAGCTTGGCAGGAAGGTACCAAAGTAATCCAGGAGTGGATAACTGGACAGTGGTTAAGAACATCCTAAAATACCTGAAAAGGACTAAGGATATGTTTCTCGTATATGGAGGTGACAAAGAGCTAGTCGTAAATGGTTACGTCGATGCAAGCTTTGACATTGATCCGGACGATTCTAAATCGCAAACTGGATACGTGTTTTTATTAAACGGTGGAGCTGTAAGTTGGTGCAGTTCTAAACAAAGTGTTGTGGCGGGATCTACATGTGAAGCGGAGTACATAGCTGCTTCGGAAGCAGCAAATGAAGGAGTGTGGATGAAGGAGTTCATTTCCGATCTAGGTGTCATACCTAGTGCATCGGGACCAATGAAGATCTTCTGTGACAATACTGGTTCAATTGCCTTGGCAAAGGAATCCAGATTTCACAAGAGGACCAAGCACATCAAGAGACGCTTCAATTCCATCCGGGACCAAGTCTAGGTGGGAGACATAGAGATTTGCAAGATACATACGGATCTGAATGTTGCAGACCCATTGACTAAGCCTCTTCCACGAGCAAAACTTGATCAGCACCAAGACTCCATGGGTGTTAGAATCATTACTGTGTAATCTAGATTATTGACTCTAGTGCAAGTGGGAGACTGAAGGAAATATGCCCTAGAGGCAATAATAAAGTTATTATTTATTTCCTCATATCATGATAAATGTTTATTATTCATGCTAGAATTGTATTAACCGGAAACATGATACATGTGTGAATACATAGACAAACATATAGTCACTAGTATGCCTCTACTTGACTAGCTCATTAATCAAAGATGGTTATGTTTCCTAACCATAGACATGTGTTGTCATTTGATTAATGGGATCACATCATTAGAAGAATGATGTGATTGACATGACCCATTCCGTTAGCCTAGCACTTGATCGTTTAGTATGTTGCTATTGCTTTCTTCATGACTTATACATGTTCCTGTAACTATGAGATTATGCAACTCCCGTTTACCGGAGGAACACTTTGGGTGCTACCAAACGTCACAACGTAATTGGGTGATTATAAAGGAGTACTACAGGTGTCTCCAATGGTACATGTTGGGTTGGCGTATTTCGAGATTAGGTTTTGTCACTCCGATTGTTGGAGAGGTATCTCTGGGCCCTGTCGGTAATGCACATCACTATAAGCCTTGCAAGCAATGTAGCTAATGAGTTAGTTACGGAATGATGCATTACGTAATGAGTAAAGAGACTTGCCGGTAACGAGATTGAACTAGGTATTGGATATCGACGATCAAATCTCGGGCAAGTAACATACCGATGACAAAGGGAACAACGTATGTTGTTATGCGGTTTGACCGATAAAGATCTTCGTAGAATATGTAGGAGCCAATATGATCATCCAGGTTCCGCTATTGGTTATTGACCGAGAATAGTTCTAGGTCATGTCTACATAGTTCTCGAACCCATAGGGTCCGCACGCTTAACGTTACGATGACAGTTTTATTATGAGTTTATACGTTTTGATGTACCGAAGTTTGTTCAGAGTCCCGGATGTGATCACGGACATGACGAGGAGTCTCGAAATGGTCGAGACATAAAGACTTATATATTGGAAGCCTATATTTGGATATCGGAATGGTTCCGGGTGAAATCGGGATTTTACCGGAACACCGGGGGATTACCGGAACCCTCCCGGGGGTTAATGGGCCTTAGTGGGCCATGAGGGAGAAGAGGAGGGTCGGCCAGGGCAGGCCGCGCGCCCCCTCCCCCCTAGTCCGAATAGGACAAGGAAGGGGGGGCGGCGCCCCCCTTTCCTCTTTCCCCTCCCCCCTTTCCTTCTCCACCAAGGCAAGAGGGGGGAGTCCTACTCCCGGTGGGAGTAGGACTCCTCCAGGCGCACCCCTAGGGGGCCGGCCGCACCTCCCCTTCCCTCCTTTATATACGGGGGCAGGGGGCACCCTAGAACACACAAGTTGATCTTCAAGATCGTTCCTTAGCCGTGTGCGGTGCCCCCTCCACCATATTCCACCTCGGTCATATCGTCGCGGAGTTTAGGCGAAGCCCTGCGTCGGTTGAACATCATCATCGTCACCATGCCGCCGTGCTGACGGAACTCATCCCCGACACTTTGCTGGATCAGAGTCCGGGGATCGTCATCGAGTTGAACGTGTGCTGAACTCGGAGGTGCCGTACGTTCGGTACTTGGATCAGTTGGATCGTGAAGACGTACGACTACATCAATTGTGTTGTCATAACGCTTCCGCTTACGGTCTACGAGGGTACGTGGACAACACTCTCCCCTCTCGTCGCTATGCATCACCATGATCTTGCGTGTGCGTAGGAAATTTTTTGAAATTACTACGTTCCCCAACATGATTGCTATGATGATTGTTATGATCCCGTTTATTCTCTTAAAATACCCCTTTTTGATGATGCTTGCTATGCTTGTGGCCAAGATGCCAATATGAATTATGCTTATGGAGATGAATTTGCTATAGTTCCTTATGTTAAACATGAAATTGTTGCTATTGCACCCACGCATGATAGTCCTATTATCTTTTTGAATTCTCCCTACTACACTATATCGGAGAAGTTTGCCCTTATTAAGGATTATATTTGATGGGTTGTGTTTTACTACTACACATGATGATTTTGATAGATATAATATGCATGTGCTTGCTGCTCCTACTTGCAATTATTATGAGAGAGGAACTATATCTCCACCTCTCTATGTTTCCAATATGATAAAATTGCAAGAAACTGTTTATACTATGCATTGGCCTTTACTTGGTGTGCATGAATTGTTCTTTTATGACATGTCGATGCATAGAAAGAGAGTTAGACTTTGTTATTGCTCACTACTAAATTACAAATCATTGTTAATTAAAATTGGCTTTGATATACCTTGGGATCCGGGTGGATCCATTACTTGAGCACTATATGCCTAGCTTAATGGCTTTAAAGAAAGCGCTGCCAGGGAGACAACCTGGAAGTTTTAGAGAGTCATTTATTCCTATTGAGTTCTTTAATAATAAAGTTTAAAAATAAAAAATAAAGAGGGGAACCCAAAACTTTTCAAAAAGGAAAGTGAAAGTGAGAAAGACAAGCATTGTCGAAGTGGGGGAGCTACTTGAACTTTGTTCATGCTCACGGAAACTTTGTGAATCTTAATTACAGAAACTTTTCATCAAAAATATTTGTCCCCTTGTGCAATTTCATTATATTATAAAAATAATGTGCCAAGGTTTGCCTTTAGAATGTTTACAATGCTTGTTGGTTTGTGCGGTGCAGGACAGAAACTTTGGCTGTAGTGCGCGATTTTAAATTTTTTACTGGAACGTCAAACGGTTCTGATTCGTTTTGCACTGTCTTTCTGTACAAATTTCTTATTTTTCCTAATTTTTGCAGAATTTTTGGTGTACAATAAGTATGGTGAATGTTCAGATTACTACAGACTGTCCTGTTTAAGACAGATTCTGTTTTTGATGCATAGTTTGCTTATTTTGATGAAACTGTCAATTTCTATCAATGGATTAAGCCATGGAAAAGTTATATTAAAGTAGCTACAATGCAAAAACAAAATATGAATTGGTTGCAACAGTACTTAGAGTAGTGATTTGCTTTATTATACTAACGGATCTTACCGAGTTTTCTGTTGAAGTTTTCTGTGGATGAAGTGTTCGAAGATCGAGGAGGTCTCGATATGAGGAAAAGGAGGAGAGGCAAGAGCTCAAGATTGGGGATGCCCAAGGCACCCCAATTAAATATTCAAGGAGACTCAAGCGTCTAAGCTTGGGGATGCCCCGGAAGACATCCCATCTTTCTTCAACAACTATCGGTATGTTTTCGGATTCGTTTCATTCATGTGATATGTGCAAATCTTGGAGCGTCTTTTGCGTTTAGTTTTCACTTTTCTTTTATGCACCATGCTGGTATGAGATAGTCCATGGTTTATTTATAGAACGCTCATTGCACTTCACTTAAATCTTTTGAGTATGGCTTTATAGAATGCTTCATGTGCTTCACTTATATCATTTGAAGTTTGGATTGCCTGTTTCTCTTCACATAGAAAACCGCCATTTGTAGAATGCTCTTTTGCTTCACTTATATTTGTTAGAGCGTGGGCATATATTTTGTAGAAAGAATTAAACTCTCTTGCTTCACTTATATCTATTTGGAGAGATGATAGGAATTGGTCATTCACATGATTTGTCATAAAATCCTACATAAAACTTGTAGATCACTGAATATGATATGTTTGATTCCTTGCAATAGTTTTATGATATAGAGATGATAATATGTGGGAGGTTCTAGTAGATGGTTGTGTTTAGTAAGGATATTGGTGTTAAGGTTTGTGATTCCCGAAGCATGCACATATGGTCTCCTAACTATGTAACCAAATTGGCGTGCATCGTATTTTGATTGTTTATCTTTGCGCGAAGGTCAGGGGCGCGCGATGGTTAACTCCTACCAGCCTCCCCCCTAGGATCATGCGTAGTAGTACTTTGCTTCGAGGGCTAATAAACTTTTGCAATAAGTATATGAGTTCTTTATGACTAATGTGAGTCCATGGATTATACGCACTCTCACCCTTCCATCATTGCTAGCCTCTACGGTACCATGCATTGCCCTTTCTCACCTTGAGAGTTGGTGCAAACTTTGCCTGTGCATCCAAACCCTGTGATACGATACGCTCTATCACACATAAGCCTCCTTATATCTTCCTCAAAACAGCCACCATACCTACCTATCATGGCATTTCCATAGCCATTCCGAGATATATTGCCATGCAACTTCCATCATCATCATATACATGACTTGAGCATTCATTCTCATATTGCTTTGCATGATCGTAAGATAGCTAGCATGATGTTTTCATGGCTTGTCCGTTTTTTGATGTCATTGCTATGCTAGATCATTGCACATCCCGGTACACCGCCGGAGGCATTCATATAGAGTCATATCTTTGTCCTAGATATCGAGTTGTAAGTAAATATAAGTGTGATGATCATTATTAGAGCATTGCCCCAGTGAGGAAAGGATGATGGAGACTATGATTCCCTCACAAGTTGGGATGAGTCTCCGAACTTTATGAAAAATAAAAGAGGCCAAAGAAGCCCAAATAAAAAAAAGAGGCCAAAGAAGCCCACTAAAAAATAAAAAAAGAGAGAAAATAAAAAAATGAGAGCAAAAGAGAGAAGGGGCAATGTTACTATCCTTTAACCACACTTGTGCTTCAAAATAGCACCATGTTCTTCATATAGAGAGTCACTTGAGTTATCACTTTCATATACTGGTGGGAATTTTCATTATAGAACTTGGCTTGTATATTCTGATGATGGGCTTCCTCAAACGCCTGAGGTCTTCATGAGCAAGCAAGTTGGATGCATACCCACTTAGTTTCAGTTTGAGCTTTCATACACTTATAGCTCCAGTGCATCCGTTGCATGGCAATCCCTACTCCTCGCATTGACATCAATTGATGGGCATCTTCATAGCCCGTTGATTAGCCGTGTTGTTGTGAGACTTTCTCCCTTTTTGTCTTCTCCACACAACCTCAACCATCATACTCTATTCCACCTGTAGTGCTATCTCCATGGCTTGCGCTCATGTATTGTGTGAGGGTTGAAAAGGCTGAAGCGCGTTAAAAAGTATGAACCAATTGCTTGGCTGACACCGGGATGAGCATGAGGGGTACCTTGTGTTAAGAAAAGGGAGCATAAAATACTATATGATTTTGTAGGGATAACGTTCTGAAGCATTGATATTTTGAAAGACATGATTGCTTGTTGGGATGCTCGAAGTATTATTGTTTTTATGTCAAATGACAGAATATTGCCTTGAATCACTCGTGTCTTAATATTCATGCCATGATTAGATTACATGATCAAGATTATGCTAGGTAGCATTCCACATCAAAAATTATCTTTTTTAACATTTACCTACTCGAGGACGAGTAGGAATTAGGCTTGGGGATGTTGATACGTCTCCGTCGTATCTATAATTTTTTATTGTTCCATGCCAATATTATTCAACTTTCATATACTTTTGGCAACTTTTTATACTATTTTTGGGACTAACATATTGATCCAGTGCCCAGTGCCAGTTCCTGTTTGTTGCATGTTTTATGTTTCGCAGAAAACCCATATCAAACGGAGTCCAAATGGGATAAAAATGGATGGAGAATATTTTTGGAGTATTTATGATTTTTGAGAAGAAGAATCAACGCGAGACGGTGCCCGAGGGGGCCACGAGGCAGGGGGGCACGCCCCTAACCCTCATGGGCACCCCGTAAGGCGGTTGATGCTCTTCTTTTGCCGCAAGAAAGCTAATTTCCAGAAAAAAAATCATGTTGAAGGTTTCAATCCAATCGGAGTTACGGATCTCCGGATATATAAGAAACGGTGAAAGGGCAGAATCAGAAAACGCAGAAAGAGAGAGAGACAGAGAGACAGATCCAATCTCGGAGGTGCTCTCGCCCCTCCCACGCCATGGAGACCATGGACCAGAGGGGAAACCCTTCTCCCATCTAGGGAGAATGTCAAGGAAGAAGAAGAAGAAGGGGGGCTCTCTCCCCCTCGCTTCCGGTTGCGCCGGAACGTCGCCGGGGGCCATCATCATCACCGCGATCTACACCAACACCTCCGTCATCTTCACCAACATCTCCATCACCTTCCCCCACCTATATTAAGCGGTCCACTCTCCCGCAACCCGCTGTACCCTCTACTTGAACATGGTGCTTTATTCTTCATATTATTATCCAATGATGTGTTGCCATCCTATGATGTCTGAGTAGATTTTCGTTGTCCTTTCGGTAATTGGTAAATTGCTATGGTTGGTTTAATTTGCTTGTGGTTATGTTGCTGTCCTTTGGTGCCCATCATATGAGCGCGCGCGTGGATCACACCATAGGGTTGTATGTTGAATGGACTATGTATTGGAGGGCAAGAGTGACAGAAGCTTCAACCTAGCATAGAAATTGATGCATACGGGATTGAACGGGGGCCAATATATCTTAATGCTATGGTTGGGTTTTACCTTAATGAACGTTAGTAGTTGTGGATGCTTGCTAATAGTTCCAATCATAAGTGCATGGAATTCCAAGTCAGGGATGACATGCTAGCAGTGGCCTCTCCCACATAAAACTTGCTATCGGTCTAGTAAAGTAGTCAATTGCTTAGGGACAATTTCACAACTCCTACTACCACTTTTCCACACTCGCTATACTAACTTTATTGCATCTTTATCTAAATAGCCCCTAGCTTTTATTTACGTGCTGTTTATATTCTTGCAAACCTATCCAACAACACCTACAAAGTCCTTCTAGTTTCATACTTGTTTTAGGTAAAGCGAACGTTAAGCATGCGTAGAGTTGTATCAGTGATCGATAGAACTTGAGGGAATATTTGTTCTACCTTTAGCTCCTCGTTGGGTTAGACACTCTTACTTATCAAAAGAGGCTACAATTGATCCCCTATACTTGTGGGTTATCAAGAATGAGAGTATTTTTTCAAAAATAACAAAGCACACCATGCTCAAAATGATACAAGTGAAGCACTAGAGCAAATCCATGGCTCTAAAAATTTAAGTGAAGCATGGGAGCAAGCATTGCATAATTTTTGGCTCTCTCAACAAGATGTGCTCACCAAGGATTCATGACTTAAAACACAAAGCAAAACAAGCAAAGACTCATATCATACAAGACGCTCCAAGCAAAACTCATAATATGTGATGAATAAAAATATAGCTTCAAGTAAAATACCGATACTTGTTAGAAGAAAGCGGGGATGCCACTCGGGGGCATCCCCAAGCTTAGTTGCTTGCTACTTCTTTGAATATTATCTTGGGGTGCCTCGGGCATCCCCAAGCTTATCCTTTTGCTAATATTTATTACTTCATCCATCGTAAGATCACCCAAAACTTGAAAACTTCAATCACACAAAACTCCAACAAAAACTTTGTGAGATCCGTTAGTATAAGAAAGCAAACCACTACTATAAGTACTGTTGCAAACCTATTCTTATTTTGTTTTTGCATTATATCTACTGTATTCCAACTTTCCTATGGCAAAAACTCATCAAAGAAAACCATAGAATCATCAAAACAAGCACACAACGCAAAGAAAACAGAATTTGTCAAAAGCAGAACAGTCTGTAGCAATCTGGATATTTCAAACACTTCTGTAACTCCAAAAATCTTGAGAAATTAGAAAACCTGGGTAATTTGTATATTAATATTTTGGAAAAAGAATCAACTCAAAAGCACTTTTCTGTGATTTATGAAAACTATTTTTGAGTGAATGCATAAGTTTCTGTTTTTCAGCAAGATCAAATCAACTTTCACCCAAATCAACCCAACGGCCTTGCTTGGCACAAACACTAATCAAAACACAAAAAACATAATCATAACAGTAGCATAATTATGCTAACACACAAGAATAGAAAGAAAAAAGCAAAAATAAATTTTATTCATTGGGTTGCCTCCCAACAAGCGCTATCGTTTTAAGCCCCTATCTAGGCATAATGTGTAGGATCTAAGTTTTGTCATCTTTGTTTCTAGATCCATAGGATGCCCTCATGATTGATTCATATGGTGTCCTAATTCTTGTTCTAGGGAAGTGTTCCATTCCCTTCCTTGTGGAAATTGAAATTTAATGTTGCCTTCTTTCATATCAATCACGGCACCAATAGTATGCAAAAACGGTCTACCAAGAATAATTGGACAAGACGGATTGCAATCAATATCAAGAACAATAAAATCTATGGGCACGTAATACTATTTTCAAGAATAAGAACATCATTAATTCTTCCCATAGGCTTTTTAATAGTAGAATCTGCTAAGTGCAAATTTAAAGAGCATTCTTCAATATCGGTAAGACCACGCACATCACATAAAGATTTCGAAATTGTAGAAACACTAGCACCCAAGTCACATAAAGCAAAACACTCATAATTTTTAAACTTAACTTTGATAGTAGGTTCCCACTCATCATGCAATTTTCTAGGAATTGAAACTTCTAATTCCAACTTTTCTTCAAAAGCTTTCATCATGGCATCAACAATATAGTAAAAGTTTTATTTTGTTCATAGACATGGGGTGAATTTATCATGGATTGCAACAAAGAAATACAATCAACCAAAGAGCAACTATCATAATTAAAGTATTTGTAATCCAAAATAGTGGGCACATCACTAGTTAAAGTCTTGACCTCTTCAAACCCACTTTTATCAATTTTTTTCAACAAGATTTTCACCCTCCGAATCATGGGGACACCTTCTAACTAAAGTTGACTCTTCTCCGGTCCCTTTTTCATCCATCTTAATTTTACTAAACAAGGAACATTAGAAGAAACACCAATCATTTTAAGATCTTCATCATTTTTATGAAAGTAATCACTAGAAAATGCTCTTTCTAAAAATTATCTTTTAGCTCTAAGCATAGCGGTCATTTTCTTACTTTCATCCATAGAAACATAAAGAGCTTTAATTGATTCTTCAACCTTAGGCACAAAAAATTCATCTTGAGAGTTTCTACATCATGAGAAATTCTATCAACACTTCTAGACAAATCATCAATTTTATTCAACTTTTCTTCTATCGAAGTATTGAAAGCTTTTTGAGTATTGATGAATTATTTAATATTGTTCTCAAGATCAGAGGTGTTTCTATTATTATTATAAGTAGGATTACCATAGGAATTACCATAATTATTAGAGGAATTACTAGGAAAAGGCCTAGGATTAAATTTACCTCTATAAGCATTGTTATCGAAATTGTTTCGCGAGACAAAATTCACATCTATGGCATCACTATTTTTTGCAATCAAAGTAGACAAATGCACATCATTAAAATCAATAGGAGCACTTTTATTAGCAACCAACTTCGTAAGAGCATCAACTTTTTCACTCAAAGAATTTATTTCTTCTACCAAATTGACTATTTTACTAGTAGGAGCTCTTTCGGTATGCCATTGTGAGTAATTTGCCATAATATTGTCTAGCAATTTAGTAGCTTCTCCCAAAGTAATTTCCATAAAAGTAACCCCCGCGGAGGAATCTAATAGATTACGAGAAACAAAATTCAATCCCGCATAAAAAAATTGTATGATCATCCAAAGATTTAATCCATGAGTTGGGCAATTCCTTAGCATCAATTTCATCCTTTCCCAAGATTGTGCAACATGCTCATGTTCAAGTTGCTTGCAATTCATGATCTGGTTTCTAAGGGAAATAATTTTAGCGGGCAGAAAATACTTAGTAATAAAAGCATCCTTGCACTTGTTCCAAGAATCAATACTATTGCGAGGCAAAGAAGAAAACCAAATTTTTGCACGATCTCGCAAAGAATATGGAAATAATTTCTCTTTTACATATCGCATAATTCCATGAATGTGTTAAGATGGGACGCGGCATCCTCATTAGGAGTATCGGCAAATTGATCTTTCATGGCAAGATTCAGCAAAGCAGTACTAATATCACAAGACTCCGCACTAGTGGCGGGAGGAGCAATCGGAGTGCTAATATAAAATCATTGTTGTTGGTATTTGAGAAATCACACAACTTGGTGTTCTGAGTCATGATGACTTCACAACAAGATTGCACTCAAAAACAGATCTAACAAGAAAACGGCAAACAAAAAAGAGGGCAGAAAAAACAGCAAATTTTTGTGAAGTGGGGGAGAGGAAAACGAGAGGCAAATGGCAAATAATGTAAATTACAAGGACATGAGATTTGTGATTGTGAACCTGGTTGATGTTGAAGATCCACCTCGGCAACGGCGCCAGAAATACCTTTTGATGTCTGCTAGAACTACGTCGGTATTTTCCCAAAGAGGAAGGGATGATGCAGTATAGCGACGGTAGGTATTTCCCTCAGTGATGAGACCAAGGTTATCGAACTAGTAGGAGAACCTCCTCACACCACGTAAACAGCACCTGCACACAAATAACAAATACTCGCAACCCGACGTGTAAAAGGGGTTGTCAATCCCTTTCGGGTACGGCGCCTCAAGATAGGCAAATAACGTGAGGTAAAGGTGGTAGATAGGATAAATAGTCGTGGAACAAACAAATTGCAGCAAGGTATTTTTGTATTTTTGGTTTAATAGATCTGAAAATAAATGCAAAGAAAAGTAGATCGCAAAGTCAAACATGATGAAAAGAGACCCGGGGGCGTAGGTTTCACTAGTGACTTCTCTCGAGAAAAATAGCAAACGGTGGGAAAACAATTAATGTTGGGCAATTGATAGACTTCAAATAATCATGATGATATCCAGGCAATGATCACTATATAGGCATCACGTCCAAGATTAGTAGATCGACTCCTGCCTGCATCTACTATTATTACTCCACACATCGACCGCTATCCAGCATGCATATAGTGTATTAAGTTCATGGAGAAACAGAGTAATGCAATAAGAACGATGAGATGATGTAGACAAGATCTATTTATGTAGAAATATACCCCATCTTGTTATCCTTAATAGCAATGATACATATGTGTCATTTCCCTTTCTGTCACCGGGATCAAGCACCATAAGATCGAACCCATCACAAAGCACCTCTTCCCATTGCAAGATAAAAAGATCAAGTTGGCCAAACAAAACACAGATATCGGAGAAGAAATACAAGGCTATAAGCAATCATGCATATAAGAGATCAAAGTAGACTCAAATAACCTTCATGGATAAAAACATAGATCTGGTCATAAACTCAAAGTTCATCGGATCCCAACAAACACACCGAAAAAGACTTACATCATATGGATCTCCAAGAGACCATTGTATTGATAATCAAGAGAGAGAGAGGGAGAGAGAGAGAGAGGAAGCCATCTAGATACTAACTATGGACCCATAGGTCTACAAAGAACTACTCACGCATCATCGGAGAGGCACCAATGGAAGTGGTGAACCCCTCTGTGATGGTGTCTAGATTGGATCTGGTGGTTCTAGACTCTGCGGCGGCTGGAATTGATTTTCGTCGACTCCCCTAGAGTTTCTGGAATATTGGGGTATTTATAGAGAAAAGAGGCGGTTCAGGGGCACCCGAGGTGGGCACAACCCACCAGGGTGCGCCTGGGCCTCCAGGCGCGCCCTGGTGGGTGCTGCCCCCCTCGGGGCACCCCCCCCCCCCCCCCAGGTGCTTTCCTGGCCCACTGGATATCTTCTCGCCAAAAAAACCCTCAAGAAGTTTCGCTGCGTATGGACTCTGTTTGATATTGATTTTCCTGCGATGTAAAAAACATGCAGAAAACAGCAGCTGGCACTAGGCACTATGTCAATAGGTTAGTACCAAAAAATGATATAAAGTGACTATAAAATGATTGTAAAACATCCAATAATGATAATATAACAACATGGAACAATCAAAAATTATATATACATTGCATACGTATCAATGACTGTGTTGTTTCTAAACCAGAAGTTGCAAACAACTTTTTGTTGGGGAACGTAGCAGAAATTCAAAATTTTCCTACGCGTCACCAAGATCTATCTATGGAGAGACCAGCAACGAGTAGAAAGGAGAGAACATCTACATACCCTTGTAGATCGCTAAGCGGAAGCGTTCAAGTGAACGGGGTTGATGGAGTCGTACTCGTCGTGATTCAGATCACCGATGATCCTAGTGCCGAACGGACGGCACCTCCGCGTTCAACACACGTACAGCCCGGTGACGTCTCCCACGCCTTGATCCAGCAAGGAGAGAGGGAGAGGTTGAGGAAGACTCCATCCAGCAGCAGCACAACGGCGTGGTGGTGATGGAGGAGCGTGGCAATCCTGCAGGGCTTTGCCAAGCACCTACGGGAGAGGAGGAGGTGTCATGGGAGGGAGGGAGGCGCCAAGGGCTCAGGTATGGATGCCCTCCCTCCCCTCCACTATATATAGGGGCAGGGGAGAGGGGGGAGGCGCAGCCTTGCCCCCTCCTCCAAGGAAGGGGTGCGGCTAAGGAGGGGGGAGGAGTCCATCCTCCCCAAGGCACCTCGGAGGTGCCTTCCCCCTTTAGGACTCTCCCCTTTTTCCCATATCTTGGCGCATGGGCCTCTAGGGGCTGGTGCCCTTGGCCCATGTAGGCCAAGGCGCACCCCCTACAGCCCATGTGGCCCCTCGGGGCAGGTGGCCCCACCCGGTGGGCCCCCGGGACCCTTCCGGTGGTCCCGGTACAATACCGATGACCCCGAAACTTGTCCCGATGGCCGAAACAGGACTTCCTATATATAAATCTTTACCTCCGGACCATTCCGGAACTCCTCGTGACGTCCGGGATCTCATACGGGACTCCGAACAACATTCGGTAACCACATACAAACTTCCTTTATAACCCTAGCGTCATCGAACCTTAAGTGTGTAGACCCTACGGGTTCGGGAGACATGTAGTCATGACCGAGATGTTCTCCGGTCAATAACCAACAGCGGGATCTGGATACCCATGTTGGCTCCCACATGTTCCACGATGATCTCATCGGATGAACCACGATGTCAAGGACTCAATCAATCCCGTATACAATTCCCTTTGTCTAGCGGTATGGTACTTGCCCGAGATTCGATCGTCGGTATACCGATACCTTGTTCAATCTCGTTACCGGCAAGTCTCTTTACTCGTTCCATAACACATCATCCTGTGATCAACCCCTTGGTCACATTGTGCACATTATGATGATGTCCTACCGAGTGGGCCCAGAGATACCTCTCCGTTTACACGGAGTGACAAAATCCCAATCTCGATTCGTGCCAACCCAACAGACACTTTCAGAGATACCCGTAGTGTACCTTTATAGCCACCCAGTTACGTTGTGACGTTTGGCACACCCAAAGCACTCCTACGGTATCCGGGAGTTGCACAATCTCATGGTCTAAGGAAATGATACTTGACATTAGAAAAGCTTTAGCATACGAACTACATGATCTTGTGCTAGGCTTAGGATTGGGTCTTGTCCATCACATCATTCTCCTAATGATGTGATCCTGTTATCAACGACATCCAATGTCCATGGTCAGGAAACCGTAACCATCTATTGATTAACGAGCTAGTCAACTAGAGGCTTACTAGGGACATGGTGTTGTCTATGTATCCACACATGTATCTGAGTTTCCTATCAATACAATTCTAGCATGGATAATAAACGATTATCATGAACAAGGAAATATAATAATAATCAATTTATTATTGCCTCTAGGGCATATTTCCAACAGTCTCCCACTTGCACTAGAGTCAATAATCTAGTTCACATCGATATGTGATTAACACTCAAGGTCACATCCCCATGTGACTAACACCCAAAGAGTTTACTAGAGTCAATAATCTAGTTCACATTTACCATGTGATTAACACTCGATGAGTTCTGGGTTTGATCATGTTATGCTTGTGAGAGAGGTTATAGTCAACGGGTCTGAACCTTTCAGATCCGTGTGTGCTTTACAAATCTCTATGTCATCTCCTAGATGCAGCTACCACGTTCTATTTGGAGCTATTCCAAATAACTGTTCTACTTGGAGCTATTCTAAATTGTTGCTCCATTATACGTATCCGGTATCTCTACTCAGAGCTATCCGGATAGGTGTTAAGCTTGCATCGACGTAACCCTTTACGACGAACTCTTTTACCACCTCCATAATTGAGAAAATTCCTTAGTCCACTAGTTACTAAGGAAAACTTTGACCGCTGTCCTGTGATCCATTCTTGGATCACTCTTGTACCCCTTGACTGACTCATGGTAAAGCACACTTCAGGTGCGGTACATAGCATAGCATACTGTAGAGCCTATGTCTTAAGCATAGGGGACGACCTTCGTTCCTTTCTCTCTATTCTACCATGGTCGAGCTTTAAGTCTTAACTTCATACCTTACAACTTAGGCAAGAACTCCTTCTTTGACTAATCCATCTTGAACACCTTCAAGATCACGTCAAGGCATGTGCTCATTTGAAAGTACTATTAAGCGTTTTGATCTATCCTTATAGATCTTGATGCTCAATGTTCAAGTAGCTTAATCCAGGTTTTCCATTGAAAACACTTTCCAAATAACCCTATATGCTTTCCAGAAATTCTACGTCATTTCCGAACAACATATACTCATCAGAAATTCTATAGTGCTCCCACTCACTTCTTTGGAAATACAAGTTTCTCATAAACTTTGTATACACCCAAAATCTTTGATCATCATCAAAGCATACATTCCAACTCCGAGATGCTTACTCCAGTCCTTAGAAGGATTGCTGGAGCTTTGCATACTTATTAGCATATTTCAGGATAGACAAAACCTTCTGGTTGTATCACATACAACCTTTCCTCAAGAATCGTCGAGGAAACAATGTTTTGACATCCTATCTGCAAGATTTCATAAATAATGCAGTAATTGCTAATATAATTCCAACAGACTCTTAGCATCGCTACGAGTGAGAAAGTCTCATCGTAGTCAACTCCTTGAACTTGTCGGAAAACATCTTAACGACAAGTCGAGCTTTCTTAATGGTGACATTACCATCCACGTCCGTCTTCTTCTTAAAAGATCCATTTATCTCAATGGATTGCCGATCATCGGGCAAGTCCATCAAAGTCCATGCTTTGTTCTGATATATGGATACTATCTCGGATTTCATGGCTTCTAACCATTTGTCGGAATTCGGGCCCACCATCGCTTCTCCATAGCTCGTAGGTTCATTGTTGTCTAGCAACATGACCTTCAAGACAGGATCACCGTACCACTCTGAAGTAGTACGCATCCTTGTCACCCTACGAGGTACGGCAGTGACTTGATCCGAAACTTCATGATCACTATCATAAGCTTCTACTTCAATTGGTGTAGGTGCCACAGGAACAACTCCCTGTGCCCTGTCACACACTAGTTGAAGAGACGGTTCAATAACCTCATCAAGTCTCCACCATCCTCCCACTCAATTCTTTCGAGAGAAACTTTTCCTCGAGAAAGGACCCGATTCTAGAAACAATACATATTGCTTTCGGATCTGAATTAGGAGGTATACCCAACTGTTTTGGGTTTCCTATGAAGTTGTACTTTATCCGCTTTGGGTTCGAGCTTAATCCTGAAACTTTTTCACATAAGCGTCGCAGCCCCAAACTTTTAAGAAATGACAGCTTAGGTTTCTCTAAACCATAGTTCATACGGTGTCATCTCATCGGAATTACGTGGTGCCCTATTTAAAGTGAATGTGGTTGTCTCTAATGCCTAACCCATGAACGATAGTGGTAATTTGATAAGAGACATCATGGTACGCATCATATCCAATAAGGTGCAGTTATGATGTTCGGATACACCATCACACTATGGTGTTCCAGGCTGTATCAGTTGTGAAACAATTTCCACAATGTCTTAATTCTGTGCCAAACTCGTGATTCAGATATTCATCTCTATGATCATATCATAGATCTTTTATCCTCTTGTCATGACGATCTTTCAACTTCACACTGAAATTACTTGAATCTTTCAATAATTCAGACTCGTGATTCATCAAGTAAATATACTCAACATCTACTCGAATCATCTGTGAAGTAAGAACATAACGATATTCACTGCATGCCTCAGCACTCATTGGACTGCACACATCAAAATGTGTTACTTCCAACAAGTTGCTATCTTGTTCCATCTTACTGAAAATGAGGCTTTTCAGTCATCTTGCCCATGTGGTATGATTTGCATGTCCCAAGTGATTCAAAATCAAGTGAGTCAAAACGGTCCATTTGCATGGAGTTTCTTCATGCATATACACCAATAGACATGGTTCGCATGTCTCAAACTTTTCAAAACGAGTGAGCCCAAAGATCCATCAATATGGAGCTTCTTCATGCGTTTTATACCGATATGACTTACGTGGCAGTGCCACAAGTAGGTGGTACTATCATTACTATCTTTTGGCATGAACATGTGTATCACTACGATCGAGATTTAATAAACCATTCATTTTAGGTGTAAGACCATTGAAGGTATTATTCAAATAAACAGAGTAACCATTATTCTCCTTGAATGAATAACCGTATTGCGATAGACGTAATCCAATCATGTCTATGCTCAACGCAAACACCAAATAACAATTATTTAGGTTTAACACCAATCTCTTTGGTAGAGCGAGCGTGCGATGCTTGATCATATCAAGCTTGGAAAAACTTCCAACACATATCGTCAGCTCACCTTTAGCTAGTCTCCGTTTATTCCGTAGCCTTTTGTTTCGAGTTACTAACACTTAGCAACCGAACTGGTATCTAATACCCTGGTGCTACTAGGAGTACTAGCAAAGTACACATTAACACAATGTATATCCAATATACTTCTATGGACCTTGCCAGCCTTCTTATCTACCAAGTATCTAGGGTAATTCTGCTCTAGTGGTTGTTCCCCTTATTACAGAAGCACTTAGTCTCGGGTTTGGGTTTTACCTTGGGTTTCTTCACTAGAGCAGCAGCTGATTTGCCGTTTCATGAAGTATCCCTTCTTGCCCTTGCCCTTCTTGAAACTAGTGGTTTCACCAACCATCAACAATTGATGCTCCTTCTTGATTTCTACTTTCGCGGTGTCAAACATCGCGAATACCTCAAGGATCATCATATCTATCCCTGATATATTATAGTTCATCACGAAGCTCTAGCAGCTTGGTGGCAATGTCTTTGGAGAAACATCACTATCTCATCTGGAAGATCAACTCCCACTCAATTCAAATGATTGTTGTACTCAGACAATCTGAGCACAAGCTCAACAATTGAGCTTTTCTCCTTAGTTTGCAGGTTAAGAAAGTCATCGGAGGTCTTATACCTCTTGACATGGGCACGAGCCTGAAATCCCAATTTCAGCCCTCAAAACATCTCATATGTTTCGTGATGTTTCAAAAACGTCTTTGGTGCCTCAACTCTAAATCGTTTAACTGAACTATCACGTAGTTATCAAAACGTGTATGTCCGATGTTCGCAACATCCACAGACTACGTTTGGGGTTCAGCACACTGAGCGGTTCATTAAGGACATAAGCTTTCTACTGTCCGCATAATCGCTACTATCAACTTTCAACTATATTTTCTCTAGGAACATATCTAAACAGTAGAACTATAGCGTGAGCTACGACATAATTTGCAAAAACCTTTTGACTATGTTCAGGATAATTAAGTTCATCTTATGAACTCCCACTCAGATAGACATCCCTCTAGTCATCTAAGTGATTACATGATCCGAGTCAAACTAGGCCGTGTCCGATCATCACGTGAGACGGACTAGTCATCATCGGTGAACATCTTCATGTTGATCGTATCTTCTATACGACTCATGTTCGACCTTTCGGTCTCCGTGTTCCGAGGCCATGTCTGTACATGCTAGGCTCGTCAAGTTAACCCTAAGTGTTTTGCATGTGTTCCGAGGCCATGTCTGTACATGCTAGGCTCGTCAACAACCGATGTATTTGAACGTCTGAATAAAACACCCGATCATCACGTGATGTTTTGAAACAGCGAACTGTCGCAACGGTGCACAGTTAGGGGAGAACACTTCTTGAAATTGTTGTAAGGGATCATCTTATTTACTACCGTCGTTCTAAGCAAATAAGATGTATAAACATGATAAACATCACATGCAATCAAATAGTGACATGATATGGCCATCATCACTTTGCTCCTTTTGATCTCCATCTTCGTGGCTCCATGATCATCATCGTCACCGGCATGACACCATGATCTCCATCATCATGATCTCCATCATCGTGTCTTCATGAAGTTGCCTCGCCAACTATTACTTCTACTACTATGGCTAACGGTTAGCAATAAAGTAAAGTAATTACATGACGTTTAAGTTGACACGCAGGTCACAAATAAATAAAGACAACTCCTATGGCTCCTGCCGGTTGTCATACTCATCGACATGCAAGTCGTGATTCCTATTACAAGAACATGATCAATCTCATACATCACATATATCATTCATCACATCCTTTTGGCCATATCACATCACATAGCATACCCTGCAAAAACAAGTTAGACGTCCTCTAATTGTTGTTTGCATGTTTTACGTGGCTGCTATGGGTTTCTAGCAAGAACGTTTCTTACCTACGCATGAACCACAACGTGATATGCCAATTGCTATTTACCCTTCATAAGGACCCTTTTCATCGAATCCGATCCGACTAAAGAGGGAGAGACAGACACCCGTCAGCCACCTTATGCAACTAGTGCATGTTTGTCGGTGGAACCGGTCTCACGTAAGCGTACGTGTAAGGTTGGTCCGGGCCGCTTCATCCCACGATGCCGCCGAATCAAGATAAGACTAGTAACGGCAAGCATATTGAACAATATCGACGCCCACAACTACTTTGTGTTCTACTCGTGCAAAGAATCTACGCAATAGACCTAGCTCATGATGCCACTGTTGGGGAACGTAGCAGAAATTCAAAATTTTCCTACGCGTCACCAAGATCTATCTATGGAGAGACCAGCAACGAGTAGAAAGGAGAGAGCATCTACATACCCTTGTAGATCGCTAAGCGGAAGCGTTCAAGTGAACGGGGTTGATGGAGTCGTACTCGTCGTGATTCAGATCACCGATGATCCTAGTGCCGAACGGACGGCACCTCCGCGTTCAACACGCGTACAGCCCGGTGACGTCTCCCACGCCTTGATCCAGCAAGGAGAGAGGGAGAGGTTGAGGAAGACTCCATCCAGCAGCAGCACAACGGCGTGGTGGTGATGGAGGAGCGTGGCAATCCTGCAGGGCTTTGCCAAGCACCTACGGGAGAGGAGGAGGTGTCACGGGAGGGAGGGAGGCGCCAAGGGCTCAGGTATGGATGCCCTCCCTCCCCTCCACTATATATAGGGGCAGGGGAGAGGGGGGAGGCGCAGCCTTGCCCCCTCCTCCAAGGAAGGGGTGCGGCTAAGGAGGGGGGAGGAGTCCATCCTCCCCAAGGCACCTCGGAGGTGCCTTCCCCCTTTAGGACTCTCCCCTTTTTCCCATATCTTGGCGCATGGGCCTCTAGGGGCTGGTGCCCTTGGCCCATGTAGGCCAAGGCGCACCCCCTACAGCCCATGTGGCCCCCCGGGGCAGGTGGCCCCACCCGGTGGGCCCCCGGGACCCTTCCGGTGGTCCCGGTACAATACCGATGACCCCGAAACTTGTCCCGATGGCCGAAACAGGACTTCCTATATATAAATCTTTACCTCCGGACCATTCCGGAACTCCTCGTGACGTCCGGGATCTCATCCGGGACTCCGAACAACATTCGGTAACCACATACAAACTTCCTTTATAACCCTAGCGTCATCGAACCTTAAGTGTGTAGACCCTACGGGTTCGGGAGACATGTAGTCATGACCGAGATGTTCTCCGGTCAATAACCAACAACGGGATCTGGATACCCATGTTGGCTCCCACATGTTCCACGATGATCTCATCGGATGAACCACGATGTCAAGGACTCAATCAATCCCGTATACAATTCCCTTTGTCTAGCGGTATGGTACTTGCCCGAGATTCGATCGTCGGTATACCGATACCTTGTTCAATCTCGTTACCGGCAAGTCTCTTTACTCGTTCCATAACACATCATCCCGTGATCAACCCCTTGGTCACATTGTGCACATTATGATGATGTCCTACCGAGTGGGCCCAGAGATACCTCTCCGTTTACACGGAGTGACAAAATCCCAATCTCGATTCGTGCCAACCCAACAGACACTTTCAGAGATACCCGTAGTGTACCTTTATAGCCACCCAGTTACGTTGTGACGTTTGGCACACCCAAAGCACTCCTACGGTATCCGGGAGTTGCACAATCTCATGGTCTAAGGAAATGATACTTGACATTAGAAAAGCTTTAGCATACGAACTACATGATCTTGTGCTAGGCTTAGGATTGGGTCTTGTCCATCACATCATTCTCCTAATGATGTGATCCCGTTATCAACGACATCCAATGTCCATGGTCAGGAAACCGTAACCATCTATTGATTAACGAGCTAGTCAACTAGAGGCTTACTAGGGACATGGTGTTGTCTATGTATCCACACATGTATCTGAGTTTCCTATCAATACAATTCTATCATGGATAATAAACGATTATCATGAACAAGGAAATATAATAATAATCAATTTATTATTGCCTCTAGGGCATATTTCCAACACTTTTTTGTGCAACTTCAGACTTGAGATGTGCAACATGATCGATTTGAAAATAACAATTAATCATGTGAGGTAGAAATTGCATGGCTCCTCAACTTTTTTATAAATTTGTGCTGTTTTTCTTAAATTTATCGCTGCTAACTTTGAGTTTGATGCTTCTCACAACTAGATTTTGTCTTGAGTGCATTGTTTACACATTTGGGCTTTTGATTCGATAAAAACATAGTTGTATGATGTTGTTGTTTGTGTTTTCTAAAAGATTGAGCTGGCAGTGATGTGGTATCAGCGGAGTTAGTGTGGGGCTAGCACGAGATAGAGCCTCCAAGGACAGAAGAGCGTTGACGACAGCTTAGTCGGTGCATGAGACCTCGCCAAATGGTTGGGGTTGTAAGACAGGCTTGCTAGCTTCAATGGGGAAGCCGAGAGGGGAGTTTTCATCAAAGTGGTTATGGTTGTGAGGAAAAATTACTATGGTACGCATCGCCGAATGAAGCACGGATTGGATCGGTCGCCTCCATAGCCGTTGAATAATGTGTGCGTCGTCCGATCTCTGCCATGTCAGTCACCCAGTTCTAAACCAACCATTTGCAACATGGATCGTGTTGTGCTCGAGGGTTGCAACATGAGCCATATTGCGCCATGTACAAGGCGTTTTCTATCACTGCAAAGTGGCCAATGTTGCAGCCGCAAAAAAACCTCTTTGATGCTCGCCTCCGTCCAGACAGAGTTGCGCCAACCACGACCGATGTTGCAACCTTCTGCAACATGGACTACATTGAAGTCATTGCCAAGGTTCCATCCATCATAACATCCCTCATGTTGTAGTCGCTACATCTTCCATATTGCAATTGTCGCCAAGGTTCTTGCCATCGCAATATCTTCCATGTTGCAATCGTCGCCAAGGTTCCGACCATTACAACATCTTCCATGTTGCAGATGAGAGATCCCTCGTGACACAGATGAGAGATCCCTCGTAGCACCACTGAGTGGTGCACCCAGGCCTTGTAGTATCCTTGCATCATGTTGCAGCAATGGTGGCCTTGATGAGAAAAGAGCCCCCCCCCCCCCGTGCGTAGAAGTAGCCATCAACTCATGTAGCAACGTGTGCTGAGCTCTGTCTGGCCGGGTAGGGGAGAGCAGGAGGGAGCTTCTTCATCATCGATGATTGTGGGAGAGCTACATGGATGTTGAAACTTTCATCCACTTTGAGAGGATTGGGCAATGACGGTCGACTGCCCGTCTTCACCGTCTAGCAGTTGACTGTACTGAATCAAAAATATCGTTGGAGCTAATTCATGGTGGAGGTTTTTTAGCAAGTGATGCACAAGTAACATGCGAGCCAATAAGGTAAAGCCTATGCCAAATGTTTTGGTTTATGACATAATAGCAATCTTGGATCCATCTAAAAGTCCATCACAACTCGTCGCCCAGTTGATCTTTGCCAAAGATCAGTCGGGTTACAAGCCGCTGGATCTGACCACACGTAGTCGTTGGGTCAGGCTAATGCGGCCGCCCATCACAATATGGACAACCTTGTGGTTGCCATTACAACATCGCCCATGTTGCGGTCATCGCAATTGCATGAGACACACGTCGTGTGCCTGAACCACATGCTATGTTGCAACCCCGTGACGTGCCTAAGGCACCAACGACGTTGCAATCCAGCGATATGCTTGAAACCCTGGCGATGTTACAACCCTCGATCCGTTTTCGATTCACCGACCACCCCCCCCCCCCCCGCCCAGCGATTGCGCTTGCAACATCGTCGAGAAAGTCAGTTACAACACTGGGTGCAACCGTTGTCCTGCTACATTAACTGTTAGGTCGCAGCACCAACGAGTGCTTCTCCTTGGTCACGACCTAGAAACATATTCTGCCATGTCGCGGCGCTGCTACAACACCGACGTGTGATGGCAACCTCGCAGCATGGCAACTGCCCCTCGAAGCAATATTGTCTATCTGAGGTAGGCTTGCGGCCATGCGCTGCATTGCAACATCTGCTTGTCGATGCAGGATGGTTGTGGGGTATGTGCGAGGGTGAGCTGCCAGAGTGGTAAGAGAAAAGAACAGGTACGGGACGATATCCAGGGTGAAAAGAGGTTGGCGGAGAGGAAAAACAAAGTGTCAATGGGTGGTTGTGCTCATTGTTAGGCATAAGGGTAGATGTGGAAAGCGATGCGTGGGCCCCGTGAGGGACACGTGGCGGCCGCTCCAGATGGCGAATCGCTTGGTGTGATCAGTGGTTGTTTGTTAGTTCCCATGGTCGACGCTGGCCGTCAACGCATTGATATCTTGGGAAGGGATCGTTCATGTTACTGGCTGGCAGCTTTGTGTGCACATAGCATTCCACTGCCAACATTGCAACATAGATGATGTTGCAGTTGCCCACTGCAACATGAACGATATTGGGTGAACCATTGCAACATATGCGACATTGTGGTCGCCCATTGACGTTGTAGTCGTTCATTGCAACACAGATGGTGTTGTGGTCGTTCATTGCAACACAGACGGTGTTGCGGTCGCGCATTACTAACACGAACGATGTTGTGGTCACCCCACTCAATACGAACGATGTTACGAACCTACCACTCTTTGCGGTAGTGCTACCTCTAACCATGCCTTACAACTTATTTGGAAAGAGAGGAGAGGGGGAGAAGGATCGATAACCTTGGAGCTTCCAGGGGGAGGATGGAAAGAAAGGGAGCAAGCTTGAGGGTTCATTTGGGAAAGATAAATGCTTACCAGAGGATAAGGATGAGGATGGATACAGAGAGGATAAGTGTGTGCAGATGGTTGATGAGACACGGATAAGTGTGTGTGGATGGTTGATGAGACATGTGTCTGGGTGGTTGGGCAGTGGCCGAAGCCACCGATGGGCGCACTCTGTGTCGCATGACTAAAGCAGATCCAACGACTTCCCATGTCATTGGCGTAAACGACGCGATCAGTTGGTGGATTTTAATCCTTTCTCAAAAGAATAGAAGAATTTCAGAAAATGTCATACACAAATTGCACAAGCCTCCCACATAATTTTGAGATTTCCAGGTGCTCCCACACCTCCCATGCTACGATGATATAGGGACTCGCCGTCCGCTGGATCAAAGATCCGATGGTCATAGGAAGAGCTGGCTCAAACTTGCAGAAAACCCCTCGAAGAGTATCATAATCTTGCGCAGGCCTAGAGGCTTCAACACTAACCGTTGATCTCCCATCTAACGGGCCACAAATTCATGTATCATGGTAACACGGGAGGTGCGGGAGCACCTGAAATTCTCCCCTCTCACATAAGCGCCGACGTGGGTGAAGGGTTTGACAGTTTCCCCTCTTTTTGCGCCCTCGCCGCCGGGCTCCGCCGCCTCTTCCGCCGGCCGTTGCCACCCCGCCCCACCCTAAATCTCGCGACTTCGTTCGACTCCGATAAAATCATCTCGTGCTGGTCGCGGCGAAGGAGGGAGGGAGGGAGGGAGGAGGATGGCCGCGAACGACGGCGGCCCAGATCTGCCCGCCAACGCCCCCGTCGGCGGCGACGCAGACGCCGGCGGGCCGTACATCCCCGCGGAGCTGGTCCCGGACATCGCGAAGCACCTGACGAGCCTGCACGACTTCTTCGCCCTCCGCGCCGGCTGCCGCGCCTACCGCGCCGCCCTGCCCAACTGCCGGTACCTGCTCGCGAACCAGCCGCCGCACCTCCTCGTGCCCCACACCGCCGACCCCTCGCTGCCCCTCTTCAAGGTCCTCGAGCCCGGCTGCGCCGCCTTCTCGCTCGCCCTCTTCCACGTCCCCGACCGCCGCCTCCTCCGCTTCCGCGCCCGCCTCCCCTTCGCCAGGACCGGCGGCGTCCTCACCTCCGACGGCGCCCGCGTCGCCGCCGTCGACGGCGCCACCGGCGAGATCCTCGTCACCGATCTCCTCTCCGGCGTGCAGGCCCGCCTCCCCAGGCCCCCGCTGGAGTACAGCCGCGTCATCCTCAGCGGCGGCTACGTCTTCGCCCCGGCGAAGGGCCGCACGGAGATCCAGTACTGCAGCCTCTGGTACGCCCACTGGGCCGTCGCGTCCTACGGCGGCGACTTTGAGATCCAGGACTGGCGCATCGTCAACGGCGCCCTCTACGGGCTCCTCCCCTCCTGCGGCCTCGTCATGGCTTCGCTCCCCAAGGACAACACTATGGAACTGTGGATGCTTGGAGGCGAATTCGACGAAGACCTTGAAGAGATTCTGAAGGAGACCGTAGGCGGATCATTGCTGGGGGAGTGCGGTGGCGAGCCCTTGCTTATCTGCAAGGTGGGGCGCATCGATCCGGAATACAAGATTCTCCGGTGGGACTTCAATGTGGGGAAGTGGGTGATGACAACGAGCCTCGGTGGACAGACGCTGTTTATTGGCTATGATGATTTCGTCGCGTGCCTTGGTCCTGATGTCCCAGGGATCCGTGCCGACTGTGTGTATGGATCATTGCCATGGAGTGGGGGATGGAGCGAGTATTCTCTGGTCGATAGGACCTGTAAATGCTTCCCTGCACAGTATCCAGGTGAACCAGGGGTTGGTTTCGGGAGGCCGCAGGTTTGGGTGCTTCCAAGCTTGTTCTGCGACTACTGAGGTTCAAAGGAATCGTGCACCAAGGTATGCTTGCTCTTGGCTCTCTTGTTGCACAGCGTGCACGGCATATATGCTCAGCTGTCTTTAAGTTTAATTGTTGTCATCCATTAGATATCATGTATGTTTTGTTTGAGTATTACTCTATGAATTGAAATCCTGTTTGCTGAGTTGCTGTAAAGTTGAGAGTATCTTCAGTTTGCTGCCTTGAAGGCACCAGCCGCGCCACAGCCAAAGTTCTTTATAAATATGACTTTGCCAGAGTTTGTCATGTGTATTTGAGGAAAATAAATAAATAAATTTATGACCTGAAATTAGCTATTACACACCCATCCATTAACAAATCATAATTCTGTAGTGCTAGCATATCATATTGGTAATGTCAAACATGACCCTGTTTTATTTATTTGTTTTAAGTAACATGACCTGGTATCAGAAATTGTGTTGTTGCTGATGGTGCATATATATGCTAAAACTACATTGGTGGACTCCAATGCAGCCTACCATGCTCTAACGTTTGGTGAAGGTTCATGGAATGACTAACTGTTTCATACTGAAATAAAAAGTTCGGAGTATTAGGTTCACAGAATCACTGAATATTTCACATGCCTTCATCTTGACAAGTATTTCATCACAATTTGCATGTCAGCTGTTATAAATTCTAATTGGTATCGAGTGGGGCACTTTGGTGATCGGGCTCCATGGAGCCCGGAATTTTTTTAAAAATCAAAATTCAAACTTTCCGATTTCAAGAAAATCTGAAAAAATGTGCAAATACAAGGAGAAATGTACATGTGTGTAAAAATTCAGGATGAAATACCTTGAAATGCAACCTGTACAAAAAAACAAATTCATGGACTTTGAGGATGAATAGTATCATCTGCTAAAAAGCCCCAGATTTGTTTTTGTTTTTTTGCAGAGCCCTCATTTCAACGTATGTTGTCCTGAAAATTTACACAGATGTACATTATCCCTCCATGTATATCTGAATTTTTTTTTTGGAATTTTTTGAAACATACAAATATGAATTTTCATGAATTTTGAAAATTGCAAAGGGAGCCCTTCATGGAGCTCGGCCTCCAAAAGCAATTTTCGATTGGTGTCATCCCTTAGAATGCATGTGTATTTTGTTTGTAGCATTATTTTGTTAGTTGAAATCCTGTTTGCTGAGTTGCTGTGATATCGCTTACTGCTTTGAAGATGGCAGCCACGCCACAGTCGAAGTTCTTTATAAATGTGACTTTGCCAGAGTTTGTCATGTGTATTTGAGGAAAATAAATAAAGTTATGGCCTGAAATTAGCTATTCTATATCCATCCATTAACAGATCATAATTCTGTAGTGCTAGCATATCAGTTTGGTAATGTCAAACATGACCTAGGTATCAGAAACTGCGTTGCTGCTGATGAATGATGATGCATATGTTAAAACATACGTTAGTCGAGTCCAATGCAGCCTACCATCATGGTTGTTGAAGGTTCATGGGATGACTGATTGTTTCATGCTCTTGTGACATAAACTGTACCTGCATTGGCAGTCATTTACCCTTTGATATCAAAGCTATGTCGTTATTTCTTATAATTGCTGTGCCTTCTCTATACTCTATAGTAAAAACCATATATTCATGCCTTCTGTGTAGTAAAACTTATAATGTGATTGATTTTTATTTTTATAGAACTTATGCGACCTTTTTTTTCCTGTTGCAGGAACCTGATTCCAATAAAGTCTCCTTGCGATTAACTTATATTTGCTGTTTCAGCACAACATTGGAGAAATAACTTGGCAAGAAGCTTGTCTCCGCGGTCTGCTGTTAACTGTAGTCGATGTAGACATCGCTCTATTGTGAAGCCGAAGTGGAGTTCTTGCGTATAGCCGAGCCTTTGGTGCAATGCAATGAAGAATCATGCTTGAACTGAAATTTCGAGTCATGCTAAATTTGTTGTTTTCCGCAACTTTTACCATAGGGATGGGTTTGGTTTGCCTCAAAGGATTAAGATTAACAGTATGGTTAATCATTATGTGTGCTGTGTTATCTTGGATTGTTTCACCTTCTTTATGTGTTTGATGGTGTGCTTTTATATTTTATTAACTACTAAGCTTGAGAACACATTGTTTTACCTTAGCCGTATTGATGCAGGTTTCCAGATACAATAGGATGTGATCATGGCATGGATTTCCCATCCTACAAATAGTAGTTTATTCGATATTCTTTCGGTGTTCAAATCTGACATGGTTTTTATATTTCCATAATCTGCATTCATATTCTTGAAAAAGAGCAGATATGTAATTTACTGCAAGAAGTGATACTTCTGGCAAAAGATTACTCTTTATGCCCCATAATCTTCGCCGCGTTAGATGTTGCATGTGAAATATCAGCCTTTATCATATCTGATCTTGGAGTGCTAAAAAGTTGCATTGACAAAATCCGGCTGGCTTTGAAAAAAAAAGATGTTTATTTCAAAAATGTGTTCAATCTACATCCATAAAAGATTTACTATCCTGACATCATTTGAATATGAATATGGCCATTCCTCCCTTCAGTCCGTTTTCAGGTATGGCCAAGAAAATAACTTGAAAAACTTTGTACAGCTATATACTAGTACATAACAAGAAACAAGTGAGAAACTAACTTTTCGAGACGCGGCAACCCAATCTTTGGTATACAAATTAATTCTTCCACCATCTCGGGGTCGAGGCGATTATGGAATAGATCAACAACACTACCACCAGATCAAAAGCCTGACTCTAAAGCAATAGTGCATTCTCGCATAGTCGCATGGCCAAGACGTCTTGAGCAAGTAGAGTAAACATGATATGGACTTCCATTGATCCTCCACCATGGTAAGATGTCAAATATATCCATGATTTAATTATGAGACAAACACATCTAACATGAAAGAACAAGCCGTCACAAACTAAGGATGACTTCTCTCTTTAATATCAGCAACAACATCTTTGATGACAGAAAACTTGCGGCAGAAATATCCAAAGTCAAGGAAAACACTTTCTTATCAATAAACCATCTTGTTATACTTGCACAAAATGCATCCGACATGTTCATACCATTGTGCCGTCCTTCTAGGTGCTTGAAACTGATAAACCTTTTCTGAATATTACCGCCCTCGTCAATCCAATGGATGGTGATACATATGTATCCTTTGTTTTGGTTTGATGTCCACATGTCCATGGCCATATAGAATAACTGCAAAGATACTTCTTGACCATACTTATAAGGTGGAGCTGCAGCAGTTTCACCGGCCTTCTTCTCAATCTTGAGCTGCTGCTGACCTAGAACTACCTTGTGTTTCTTTAGGTGGTTCTTAAATTAAATACTGACATTCCATTTCGGCAACCTATCCCTGGCTCCCATATAAAGCAGTGAATCGTGAATTGAGCGACCGCAAATCTGGCAATTATGTACAGTAATTGACTAGAGCTAGTTATGCAAATTGTATTGCTTGAATGCATAATCATCAGCTCAGTTGCACTTCTGCCTCTCAAATTTTTAGAATTCTTTAGCCCTCTTTCGAGGACATATAAAAAAATCCTAGCACATATACAAGTGTACATACAGTATAAGACATGGTGTATGGCAGGCTGTTGCTCTTAACTTGACCTTGATCAGATTACTCTGCAACTGGCTACGTTTTTATAAAGGGTGGTTAAGAAGACACACTTGGCCATATGTCTCGGCCAGTGGATGGACACGACAAAGTCTTGACTCCAATCAGATTACTCTGCGCCTCAGCTGTTGTAGAAGTCTTTCTTCATTCCGGAAATTTTGCAGGATAAGCATTAGCTCGGTCGTACTACGGCCTCTCGTATTTTCAGATTCTAGTTCAGCTCCTGAGACAGAATGTGTATGCATTTTATATAGGGTGCGTGCATTTGGATACATTCCACGACTTTTGCAGATCATGGTCATCTTATGCTATGCAAGTGGCTACATTTTATTTGAAGGGCCGTACAGAAGTACCATGTAAGACTTGGCCGTACGTTTCGATCAGCGGATGTGAAGTAAGACGACTCGACTACAACCGATAGCCGATGTTATCTTCGGAGCGGCGACCTTCTTCACTCGCCCCTCGTCGTTGCTGCGCACTACACGATATCCACTTGTTTTTCCTTTTTTGCGAAATAGAGAATTTTCAGAATGTTTACAATCGTCACCACACAGCAGTTCAACAATGTTCAGAAATATCCACTTGTTGTGAGACTTTAATATCTAGACAGACAGGATTGCTCCATCTAGTAAACTTCCCCTCTACTTCCTAACTCCCTTTTTAAAAACTCCCCACAGGATGAATATATTTCAAAAAATAATTGTTTTACAAGATCAGCCAAGACGAAAGGTTGGGTAGTCCAAGGGCACTCCATATCTGGCGTGCAACAGGCAATTGAAGGAAAGTTGGCCTTAATCTTCGGGAACATAAGAGCATCGTGGTCATGCGATCTAGGTAGAACAACCACCCAAAGACACGGGCCCGGCTAGGGATCCTAGTTTCCTAGTTGAAGGCGAGGTTGGGGTCGGAGAGCTAAGAACCCAGCTCATCGTAAGCACCCTTAGTGGTAAAAGTCGGTCCGTTGAGAAGCAACCTGGAGTAAGGGGCTCCCGTAAGGCTCACATCCTGCAACAATAATCTCAAGGTAGAAAGTTCATTGGTATCAGTTAAGGTTAGCCAGCTAAGATCAACCCCCTTCATCATAACGCTTGCAACCGGAGCATTGAGTTTGGTGTGGTGTGTAAAAAGTGCAGGGAGAGCAGTGCATAAAGGTTCAGGAAGAACCCATCTGTCTAACCAGAAGAAGGTGGAGGTACCGTCACCAACTGTCACGTGGGAGAACTCACATAGTTTATGTAGGTGTTTGAGAATGACCTGGACGAGGTAGGAGGCAATGTTTACCTAAACCTATATATGTGAAGGGGAATGATGAAAAATCCAATCCTTCCAAGGCAAGTTTTAAGAGTGTAGGAATTTAAACGCAAATTTTGACATGCAACAAAAAAAAATTGTGCTTGCAAGTTTTTAACACCTAGACCACCTACTTGACGTGGCATTCAAACCCGGTCCCACGCTACCAGGCACTTAGCCCTCGAAAAAGTATCATCGTTGGACCAGAAGAAGATTCACCTAAGCTTGTCTATTTCCTCGAGGACACTTTTTGGAAGGGTGAAGCCCATCACGAAGAAAGTCGTTGGGCTATCTAGGATAGCAAAGAGGAGAATGAGACGACCACTGGGAAAACACAATTAAAAACCTTGATTGGCATTGAAGTGGATCAGTGGATGGCCACCATGGCATTCCAGGACATCGGCATTTTGGTGGCCATGGGAGTGAAGAGGGGCTCGTTGGTGGCCGTGGAGGAGATGTGGGTGGCTAGGGTTTGGGAGCGGCGGCTGCATAGTGCTTGGTCTTTTTACTCCTAACGACCCTATCTTCGGAGCAAGTCGGGCGCACAAATCTAACCAATGATCTGATGTTTTATATATAGAGATAAAATATGATTGATGGTAAATTAACCTGTCCGCACTAATACAGGAGTTTGTTGCATCGTGAGGGTCCGAAAAAGGAGATCTTGGACCATGCGAGGATGAAAAGTAGCTGGGCTTGTTCATGATCTACATGTCTGGTTTGTGGGGAGAGGAGGAGAGGGGTGTGGATGAACATGCTAGAGTATGTCTCTAACAGAATGTCAAACTTATGATAGATGCTACTTCCTCCGTCCGGAAATACTTGTCATCAAAATGGATGGAAATAGATGTATCTAGAACTAAAATACATCTAGATACATCTATTTCAATGACAAGTATTTCCGAACGGAGGGAGTAGATATTTCTAGTAGAATGTCTAACTTAATATCAATTAAAGCCCCTCACATGGGATTATGGTTAGTACTGTTTCAAGATTAAGTAAAGAAATCCAGTTATTAAAATGTGAAACACCAACAGTACCACTAATATATCATCTTGTGATTGATGCTAATCATATTGTTTCGATTACACAAGTCAACTAATCATGGTGTTGCTCCCCACGCATCCACCAGCCCACTTGATTTTCTAGCTCGCGTACACGTCCTCCTCGGGTCGCCTCTCGCTTGCCATTATTGCTGCAGCAACGTCTCCATGGCGACTTTTTCTTGGGTCGCCTCTCACGTGCCATTGCCACTGTGGCAACGTCCCAATGACGACCTTTTCTGCGAGGAGGATTTGTACGCGAGCAAAAAAAATAGGCAGGCTCATGGATCCAAAATGATGCTTATGCTGACAGTGAAAGAGTCTAATGTACTTTCTGTGTTTCAAAATACATAACCATTACAATTTGCACAGAACTCTGCGGAGCAACCTTGATTGTTAATATTGGTACAAATGTGTGAGTAAATAATGTGAAACTATTTCTCATGGCGAATTTAATCGTGCAGTTTTAATCTAACTAATGTAAATAGCTTATCTTTTTCTTAGTGGTAAAGCTATTGATCACTTTCTAGAGTGTCTTCTATTTTGGAACGAGGGTACTGTATTGATAGCTAATAGCCCAATAATTCATGAAAGAACTAGTCGGTAATGAACTTCTCTATTGCCGAAAAAGTAGTGTGGTGGGATACAAGGGTACCGTGTTCCTCTTTATTAATCCTACAAAAGAAATGTGGGGATTCCTACAAAGAGATTAATCGCACAAGATCTATATTTGCATTATACACCGTCAAATAAACACACACACACACACACACACACACACACACACACACACACACACATATTATAATGTGAAATACAGAGTAGTAAGAAATATTGACTTGCTGGATTAACGAATTATTTTCGCCATTAACTGCATTCTTGTCATATGTTACTTCATGAAATAAGAGATCATTAGGGTATTTATGAGTCCTAGAAGAGGATTTGTTTGTTTTTGCGGGTAATCCTGGAAGTATATTTCATTCATTTTTTTTTCGAAAAGACTATATTTCATTTACATCCCCATCATTTTGAGTAATGTGATATCAAAGAGGTGCTCCAAAGAAAGGGTTTTCAGATTAACTGAATGTCCAACCCTCTACCAGCTATCCGTGTATACAGATATAAAAAACAAAGCAAAAAAAGGTCCGCATATGCGCATCAGGCATCACAAGCATCTCCTGGCTAACCGCTGGAAGTAGCTTGTTGGGAGGGACGACGCTAAAGAAAAATCCATATGGTGTCATCTATACATTATTCGTACTGCATTAGTGTCACCTTCTAAAACAAACAATAGTTAGTACTGATTAATTAAGAGTTTTCAAACATTCATTGGGGTCAGCTGACCCCCAATGCCAATATGCCAGCTCCGTCTCTTCTTGTTTGTCATGCATATGGGTATCTTATCTTTGCACATCATCAACACTATACTAACTCTTGGGCTACCTAGTTTAGTGTTCATGTATGCTATAAATACCCCTTATCGTCTTATGTTCTTCACACAACACAAACCACAAAGCTTTACAGTCTAGTTAGTTGCCATTTGCTAGTTTGGTCTCCCACACCACAATACCTAATGGCCATAGCCGTGTATAACATCAGCCGTTACTACGGTGCACCCGTGGAGAACACCAGGATTGATTTCCAAAAGTTATATTTGCGCCGAATCTTTAATGGAGAGAACTCCAACCAGGCACAGATAATAGATGGGCATGCTCATACTGCTAGCCCATTTGCCACGACTAGTGTCAACAACTGGGCAATATATGATGGCACTGGCGCGGGAGCAAGTATAGTTGCCCGTGCAAAAGGCATCCACGTGGATGTTGATAACTGGTACATCTCATTCGTCATGGTGTTCGACACTAAAAGGTATATATGTAGCCTATATGTAGTTGTATTTGCATTTGTTCTTCTTTTTCTCATGGTCATACGACAGTGAAGATCCTAAGGTTTCATCCCATTCGTGTTGGATTGTTTGGTACATGCACGGTGCATGATATTTTCTCATATATGTGAGTTCACACAGGTTCATGTTCAGGGTCGGGCAGTTCATGATTCCGTCAACGCTTGCGATAACGGGAACATCCATGGCGGAACCAGGGGAGTGGGCTATTGTTGGCGGGACCGGCTACTTTGCAATGGCGAGTGGTGTTATCAAGAAAATCGTGTACGTGAATCCATTCAGTTTTAAGAACGATTGCGAACAAGTACAAGAGCTTACAATCGAGGCATTTTGCCGCACTCAACCTCAGGTGATCATGATATCCAATGTGGTTCCCATTTACTTGCACTATTTACCCGTTTCTTCTTAGCTCATGCATTGTAAGTTGTTGATGATTAGTCGGATAAATAGTCAATATGGATCATGTGTATCTTAGTATACATACATATTAAGAAGATGTGTATGCAGATGAATATACCTTTGAATTAATGGGTTGTTTTCAACAACTTAAATGTTGTATAGCCCATAATCATGATACCAGGTATACAGATGTTTTAGTTCCACTATACTCGATAATGTTTGCTTGCGCTATCAGGCTGATTTCTAAAGAGTTGCTAACATGCATTGCTCCATTTTCCATTTTGAATGCACTAACACTGTTCCATTACTTGCACGCATGCAGCCCGCTGCACGGATTGAACCACCACATGGTAGTGAAAATGCAGGAATCGTTCGTGACATTACAGAGCTGCCTCAGTACCTAGAAAGTGTGACAATTACCACTGGAGGGGTAATTGATGCATTCACATTTTCCTACATTGACCAAGCTGGGGGCAGACAAACCGTAGGTCCTTGGGGCGCTGGTGGACCAACTGACGCGGTCACTACAACAGTGCGTTTACCCCCTACATATTTTCTCGTGCATCATTCACAATAGTTTCTTTCTTTTATTTGAGGTACAACCAAAACATATGATGTATTTTTGGCATCTTCCTTTGCTTATGTACCGGTTGCAGATTCGGATGCGCCCTTCAGAGTTTGTGAGGGCAATACATGGAACATGGGGCAAAATTGATCCTAAAATAAGTGAAGTCATTGTTATAACATCACTTACAATTGTCACCAACCTCCAAACATATGGACCTATTGGAGATCCCAACTATATGGGTAAGGAGAACAACACAGCTTTCAGCATTGAAGTGCCACCAAACAGGGGCATTATGGGTTTCTATGGACGTTCGGAACGGTATCTCAATGCGATCGGCGTCTATGCAATGGATCTTGGTCTCGTACAGTGATGGTGATCGACGAAGTGTGGAAACAAGGTAGCTAGGGACCTCATCCCTACACCAGCTTTAGTTTCGGTATCGTTCTTGTAATAAATAAGATGGCCAGGGACGTATTGATCCCTGCGCCAGCCTGTGTGATCTCTTACCTTCCCTGTACTTTGAGTGCTTGTTTCACAAATTATGTTCTACTATTAAGAACAAAGCTATTGTATCATGTTATGTAAGGTTTGCAAGTTTATCTATCATGAGTGATATTGGTGAATTTTTCTGATGTGCATGGATGCTTACATTCGGTCATCTTGTACATTTTTCGTTCACGTCATGTTGAAACTTAATTAGTTTTATTTGATGTAAATAAGAACTTAACTAGTTATCCACAAAAATAAAATAGTTTAATTAGCTATTCCATAGATGATGTTTTCAGTAATACCATGATCCATATACTTTCCCATTCAAGCATGTAAATTGTTAGTTTACTGCAGTTTCTCCTGCATGTGAAACATTAGCGTTTTATCACAGGTGAACTCAGAGTGTAGAAATTGCATTTACCAGTTTCAGTTTATTTAAAAATATTTATTTCAATTATGTATTCGGTCTACATCCATAAATGATTTATCCAAATCTGAGAACCTTTGCAACCTGCATAAGTGCAAGTATCCATCCATATTCAGATATGTCAGTCTATCGCACGCTAAGAACATACTTAACCATCAACTCTCAGAACACCAGCAACAGGAATAACAGAACAGAGACCCACACAAGGCGCAACAACGACAATATAACAGAGGCAAAAATATCTCTCCGAAATGTATCAAGGGCTCAGCCCTAGTTCTTCTACATGTGAGCCAGCAACACAATTAGGAGGGAAACGATGACGTGCATTCGGATTACAGAGCAGGACATTTGCTGGCAAGAATAGGCACGGTAACGCAGGGAGCTTGTTATCGTAGTACAACTGCCGCATTCCTCACGGCCAGGTACCTCTGGACGTATTCTTCGGGGAGCATTCTGATCTGCCTGAAGACCTCAGGATCGGCGTAGCGCAGCTTCGTCCTCGGATCCACGTATGGTGCCTGCATGAAGGTAAAAAGATCAGACTTGTAAAAAGTACTCCCTGATAAGGGATGGCACCTAGTGCGCAACCAAAAATGCTCTGTATCAGATAAATGCCTCAGCTAGTACTCCTGGAAAATCTGTAACCAGCGACACCATGTCCGTAGCAACAAACAGGTCATACAAAATACAACAACATGCACATGCTTGAACTGATTGATAAGATACAAGTAGGTTCTTGGCGGCAACACAGATGTTTGTGTTATTTGTTTTTTCTCTAGTTATAATATGTTTTCTCTTCTATTTTTTGCCAACACACTACATCATCTGGACTACAGTCCTCAGCAAAATCCAAGCTTAGGACAGATGGCCAGTGTTGGGCGCTGCTTCATTTTGGTCACTTTCCCTACCTCCAAGCTTTGAGTTCGATCAATAGGATTGTCATACCATTAGGGTTAGTTCATTTATTTAGGACAGCAATGCGTGGGTGAAAATGTGAACTACTTGTACAGATGACAGTAGGGCGATGTTCAAATTGTTCATGCATTACTAACAGTTGCAGACGTGCAGTGAAGTTTATGACCCTTGGTAATACTGTACATGGCAGTACCAAGTTGAAATTAACTAAACATGTTGTTCGCAGAGGCCGCGAGAGAGATACGAACTGTGAAAAGAACACTATAACTGAGAAGTACTGATTTTAGTTCACTTGCCTGTTCTAAAAAATTAGTAAACCCACCCAAAACACTAATCAAGTTTTCAACTCTTAAGTTCTATAATATGTGTATACACTTAAGTTCACTTTTTATGGGGGCTATGTTATTAATACTGTATTACAAAATATTTACCGACTATAGTAGTGTATTTCGTTCATGCAGACTCCTACTCCATTCATATAGGAATCTGTTAGAACAGCAGACTTTAATTACATATGTTTAGGGGTGTTCACACCAGACTTTTACAAACCGTTCTAAATCGTCAACACATTGCCAATTTTGCAATTTTCCTAAACTGCGATACATAAGTGCTAGTAAGTTTGTTGGTCCACAGGTTAGTCAACCGGTGTAAACAGCGATTGAACACCCCTGCATAAGTGGCAGTATGAAAGCTACCAAGAACATCTCAATTTAGGTTGATACTGAAATCTGTTCAACATTTTTTCCAAAATGAATTACAATTTTAGCAGCTCAATCTGGATTTTTGTTCCAACCCAGCCCTGCTGGGTTTCTGCTATGCCAACAAGTTGAATCAAAAAGCATCCATATTAACCGTACAATTCAATGATCAAAATAACTACGGCTCTGCTTTTTTTCTCCTGTTGCAACAATACTGTATTAGCCTCAAATTACATAAATGTCCACACAGATGAATATCCATATGCAAAATTTAATGAGTCAGCATAAAATCAAATCTGAGGAACATTGCAAAAAGTATAGTCAATAATTCTGAAAAATGGAGTGAACTCTTGCAAAAGAAAAGGGGGGGGGGGGGGGGGGGGGGGGATGGAGTAAAGCGATTAGAACAATGCTGAATTAGAGCTTTCAGTGGGTCACCCATACAATTCTCACATTATTTAGCGGCACTTTTTTGTAGTAGTTAGAAGTTACCAAATACAATCAACTTTCAGATAATCACAAATTTAACTGGCTACTGTTTATTTGGTTTCAACCTACACAAAACCTTGATCATACGGCGTCAAACAATAGGTTGCACACACAAACTTATCTTGTCAATAATACAACCGAGTTGCTTTTAAGAAGGCTTGTGTTGGTTCATACAAAGCAGATAAGTGAGGACAGTGAAGAACTCCAAACGAAATGTTTATGGAGAATAATTATAAGACATAGAAGATAACATTGTGCCCACGGTTTCTAACATGAAATTATTTTTTGTTGATCTCTACCGGTACTGCTGTGTCTTAGATCTAGCTGCTCATAAGCTACTTGCTGAGTTTTCCTATGAGCCAGCTACTGCGAGAATAACTAAACTCAAAGTATCAGCTTATTCCTTCAAATTTATAGGCCTTGTTAAGCACAGCGCAAAATTTCTATCTCACTGGGAGAGTTTGCAACCAATTAACACTACATATAAACACGCAGTTTAGCATGATAAACAAAATTATGGTAAACACAGGACACAACATTATGATCTACTTCAGACCTAAATATATTCAAATTCCAAACCTTATCATTTAGAAGCATTGCAGGATATGTAAATCAACAGTTGGAGTCTATTGGGGTTACTTACCTCAAAACCTGTAACGTCACAATATCTCTTTGGTGGATAAACGGATGGGGGCGACTGAATATTTAGATCTGCATAAAGAACATACTATGAACATTATATTCGCCACAACAATTTGCTCTAAATACTACAGGTGTAGACTACCTGAACACACAAATAACTTGTTTCGCTAATGTCAAAAACAAAAATCTAGAGTGTTATCCAGCTTTATACTCGTAACTGAGAGACACAAGTTCGTGTAAGAGCTGTCTAATAGCCTTAGCAATGGAAGCTAACACTTCAGAAGTTATGAATATGAGACAGAAAGCCAACAATGTATTGGTCTATTAACATGGCATTCTATCAAGCACGAGTGCGGAACCAACTTTTATTCTACGAAAGACACTCCCTGTAAATTGAGAAAACAATGATGTTTCAGGGCAAAGTATTTGCATCTAAGGCTCTAAAGTGAATTGTGAGTTTGCATTCTGTAACATAAGAAGAAGCAATTCAATTGCTGCAATCTGTTAGCACCAACATACAGCACAATGTGCAAGCTCCCTGCATAGGTGGGCACTAAAAGAAATCCATCATGCAGTTCCAATTTTCAATCTCTAGTCACCACAAATTTCTAGGCCTAAAGTGGATCATCGAATAGTCTTAAATTTATAGAATACTTGATTTGCAGACCAAATCTCCAGTAATTGGGCAACTAGCAGCAGGAAGGGGATCGAGGCGCTCACAGTTGGGGCGGTCCGGGGGCAGCGAGGTGGCGTCGGCGGCCTGGAGGAGGTGGCGGAGGTGCTTCCACTGGCGGCCGCGGGACTGGCCCTTGGGGTACTTGTCCGCCGTCTGCACCTTCTTGAACGCCATCGTCGGCGCCAGCAGCATCTCCGCCCTCACTACCTCCGACTCCATGATCCCCCTCCCTCCCGCTTCGAGGGGCTCGGGCTCGCGGCGCCTCCGCCGATGGGCGCTTAGGGTTCGAGGCGGTGCGGCCTACCGGCCAGCGCCTGCTTCAGCCACCGGTGGCCGGCGAGGGTAGGCGGCTGCGGCGGCGAGACGGTTCGGGAAGTCACGATGCGGTGGGGGCGGCGGTCGGGAGAGGAGGGGCTGAGACCTGAGAGAGTGACCGCGTGGTACACGTCACGCGAGTAATGGTCTTCCCCGGCTGTCCGACGGATCCAGCGCTCATGCCTCATCCGACGGCTGGGATCCTTCTTCCTCCGCGGGTGCCACGTGGCGTGGCCGCCGTGCGTCGGAGCAGCGGTGATGGCGCGGCAAAGGTTGAGTACACGGTGACGAGTCACCGCTGCGAGTTTTGCCTCCCTCATCAGATGTGATGAGGTCACCGCCGCGAGCGTGTTGCAATCACTACGATGCCATGTGCTCAACTTTTCTGGCAGGTACTTTGAGGCTACCTCTCTCTACGACTCGTCTGTCCAAGATTCACCTGCAGCCGTATGTGGATCGTGGTATCGGACATCTGCCGACGTGGAAAGCCTCGATGCTCTGATGTGTTGGAAGGTTGGTACTAATTAACTCGACTCACATTGCTACGGTGATCTTCCGTATGCCCGTTCTCGATCTTTCTGTTGTGGTTTCCCTCTTGCATCGACAAGACCAGTTCGGATTTTTTCTAGTGTGGACATGTTGAAGCAAAGGGGAGAAGCTGTCTGGTCAATTGGAAGCTGGTTTGCACGTTGATGAAGTTCGGTGGGTTAGGGTCAAGAACCTGCATCTTATGAAAAGGCATGAGTGGACAAACCTCGGGGAGGCCTGCTGATTGATATTCCTCAGGAGGCATGTGATATGTTCGATGTTGCGGTGGAATGTTCGCTAGGGCACGGATCGAATATCAAGTATTGGTAGGACTGGTGGTTCGATGGCACGAGTGTGGGACGACACATATGTGAGGCTAGCGGAGTGACGTCAGCTAGTTGTTGAGGTTTTGCCAGAGGCCAAGTGGTTGCAAGCTATCAGGGAGCTTCCATCTGTCTCGGCAATCACTGAATTATTAAACCAATGGACCATGATGTAGAATGTCGAGTTGGCTCCACACCTTCACACCTTCAATTGGCGTCTGACTGCGGACGGATAACTTCGTTCTCTATGTATTTCGCTTCCACTCACAATTCATGGATCAATGGTTACATCCACACAGGGAACACATATGTGACCTTTTTCATGCTTTTATTTTGCTTCTCACTAGTTACAAGTTCACTGTGTTTGTTTGAGAAGATGAAAACTCAAAAACGGTAGAGTCTGAGATCTAACTTCACTATTTAAATAAAGAGGTAAGAGCACTAGAGACCCAGAAACTTGCGTCGGATGTGATGATTTAGTTCAGAAACTTGTAATAGGTGATCAACTAGTCCATAAACTTGCAAATCATGGGATGGTTTTAGTTCACAGCCAATCAGAGGCGGACAATTGGCGCCCAGCTGGCTGCTTCGTGTCACACCTGGTCGGACCAACATTTTTGTGGAAAACCCCTCAACGTTTCAGGAAATCATGCCTGCAGTCCCTGTTTCCCTTGTCTTCTTTCCCTGTCCAAATCCCTAGCTCTCTCCCATTTCCCACTTTCCCTGTCCCCGTCGGTGAGAGAATGAGGGGATCAGAGGCTGATGGGCCAGATAAAGTCGCAGAACCGGTGACACTGGAGCCCCTTCAGCAACCTAAGGACCCGGTTCAGGAGCAACCAGCACACCTCCAAGAGCTCGGACGCCCCGCCACTTCCCGGCAAGGACGCGCGGGGTTTGGAAGGAAACTATCGATGATGTGCTTGGGAATCAAGGGCAAATAAGATGCTAAGACGTTGTAGGTTTATATGGACTAACAGTCGACCAGCCAGTCACTATTGATCTCTTGCTAAGAAAAGAAATGTCGGCCTAATCCAGTGGTGGATGATTTTGTAGCGTTAACCAGGAAAGCATCTGGTTGATTTGATAAGCAGTAATAGACGGGGCTGATGTATCATTTCACTTGTCCCTGCGATATTTGTCTAGCTTGGATGCGGTTGCCTGCAGGTTGAGTCGTGCTTGATGGTGCCATCCATTCCCTGCCAGTGATAGACGCGACCTATTCACAACTTTATTGTAACCTTACAGATGTTCGAGTTGCAGCAAAGTTGGTATTCGTAGCGTGCTCCGCCTTTGGTTCAGCACCGGGGACACGGACAGCACGGCACTGGCGATCAACCATCGAGGGAGTGCCACAGTCAGTCAGTCGGCACAACCCATGTGCACCCGGTCGCGGTCACGCTAGCCTCGCTTCGCCTCCTCCGTCCGCCCGGCTGACACCTGCCGCCGCGCGCCGTCGTTTTCGCGGCCGTCGCGCTCCCGCCTCCCCCCGACGACAAAACAACCCACACACAGCGCGCCCACGCGAATATACCCACCACCACTTCCTGGGATCTGTGACTTTATCTGGTGTCGGCGCCTACTCCATGGGATCGGAAGCCACTGCCATCCCTGCTCTTCTTCTCGCCGCCGCCGCCATCGAACGCTCTCATTCTCTCACCGCCGGGGACAGGGGAAAGTGGGAAATGGGAGAGAGCTAGGGATTTGAACAGGGAAAGAAGACAAGGGAAACAGGGACTGCGGGCATGATTTCCTGAAGCACCGAGGGATTTTCTGCAAAAATGTCAGTCCGACCAGGTGTGCCACTGAGCAGCCAGCTGGGCGCCAATTGTCCGCCTCTGATTGGCTGTGGACTAAATCATCACATAGTTTGCAAGTTTATGGACTAGTTGATCACCTTTTACAAGTTTCTGGACTAAACCATCACATTCAACGCAAGTTTCTGGGTCTCTAGGGCTCTTGCCTCTTAAATAAACAAGGAGAGGAACAAAAGGGTCGGGTGTTGTTTTGCATAAAGCATGTAAACCATTTGTCAATACATATGTGATCATCTTTTAGATCTCACAAATTCTCACTAGCCAACGTAATGAAATAAAATTTCTTTTAAATAGCATATATAATTCTCGTTGCATACAAACCAAAACTAAATATTGGGACTGGAATGACAGCTTATACCACTCTTTCCACTTTTTATAAAACATGACATGAGGGCTTATCATATCACTCCCTCATTCAACTCTTATCATTTTCACATACCATCAAACGTGATGTGAGAGCCTATCATACCGCCTCGTGGGATGTCTTTGGTTATGTGGTTTGCATGTGTAACGCGGTTCACAATGAAATCTGGTATGATAAACGACTACTTGGACCTGACCTGGCCGATGCAAATTTAGCACATGTTCGGCCAAACACTACTCGTTCCTTTGAAGTTTTCCCGAAACAAATGGTGCAACACTTGTGGGAAGATTTTTAGGACATAGCTTATCCCACGACATGTGAAACATATGGTTAATAAAGTGTAACAAGCTACAATTATAAAACTACAACAATTGAATAAACATGTGTTTACAAAACATTGTGATGAACATATTTCAAGAAATCAAACATCCAGATCCATCCACCTACGTGAAGAAAATGAGGCTACCGATTAATAGACTTTCACACCCGATGCCAAAATCCGAAGTGACCATGGCATGGACCCACCATCGCCTCACCCATCTCCACCTATTTCTACTGCTCCCAGTTCCTCATTTGTCCGTCACACCCGGAGAGGGAAATATCCCACTTATATAGCAGGTGAGTTATTTCTCTCTAAAAACTACAATGAGCCATCTCTTTAGTCAAGGTCATGCCACCATGGAGCTCGCACCAGCTTGAAAGCATCGGCTTTCCATGGAACTTAACCTGGCCGTCTTGGAGCTTGCTTCACTTTGTCTGGGTGTTTGATATGGCCACAATGGAGATTGTCGGGGCGCTCAATCTGGCCACGATGGAGACTGTTCAAATCACCGGGGGCTCAATTCAGTCGTCGTGGAGCCCGCTCCAGTCGATGGGGCACTCAATCTATCGCGGAGCACATTCAGGCCATTTGGGGATCGATCCAGACGTGGTGGAACTCACTCTACCGCTGGGGTGCTCAATCTAGCCGTGGTGGAGCTCCCTCCGACCGCTAGGGCGCTTGATCTGGCCGAGATCCAGTGCATGGGGCTCTCGATCTGGCTGAGATCCACCACAAGGGGCACTCAATCTAGTCGTGCTCCATCCAATTACCAGGGAGCGATAGGCTGCCTAGTCCAACCAACTGGCACAACAGTAAATCTTACCACAAATTTCTTGCCTCCTTTTCCTCTCCCTTTTTCTCCCACCTTTTATTGTTTCTTGCTTTCCCTAATGGACCTCCACGTCACATAACGAGACCACGGTCCGGGCCCCATGCTGCCAGGGGCAAGGGCTATGGTGGCACCACCCATCCACATAGATAGAATAAAACGAGGCGATAGGTTCTACTCTACCCCCCCCCCCCCCCCCCCCACACAAGCCGAGACTACAACCTCACAAGGGCCATACTCCCCTCCCTCTCCAAAGTACAATATTCCAAATCCATCTTCCTCGTACGCATCTTCTTTCCCAAACCCCCTTCCATATCCATCTCTATGTACGATCCCAGTCGCCACTAACAGTGCTTTCTGGCACAAAAATTCCGAGATCTATCGCCTCTGCCTCATGTTTTTTCTACCTGTTCCCAGATCTGGATCCATTCATGCGCTCTCTTCCTGGGTGCGCTTCCAGGATGTGCAATGGCTGGTACAAGATGTCACTCCTTTGTTTATGTCGGCATCCAACTGTGTGATGGTGTGCATGGGCACGATCTCAACCAAAAAAGTCGGCACAGATCCGGGACGACCGTGTTCCTCCTAGATCCAACACCGCCATGCCGTTTTCTACCGGATCTTGTGTTCAACCAGATCAAGGCCATTGCCAAATGGACGAGCTAAAGGCTATGTGGTCGACGAACTCAAGGTATTGCAGGCATCGACCATGGCGTGCGCACTTGCGCTACCTCCGTACCATACTACATCTTTCCTTTTTCGCCTTGTGTTTTCTTACCTTTTCCCCTTTTATTACCTAACCGCCACCAACTTTGCTTTTTGGCATGAAAATTGTCGGATCCAGCGCCTTTTCCACATGTTTTTTCTACCTGTTCCCAGATCTGGATCCATTCCTGTTCTCTCTTCTTGGGCGCGCTTCAAGGATGTGCGATGGTTGGTACAAGTTGACACTCCTTCGTTTCTGTCAGCATCCAACTGCGTGATGGTGCGCGTGGGCACGATCTCAACCGAAAAAAGTCGGCGAAGATCGGGGGACGACCGTGTTCCTCCTAGATCCAGCACCGACGCACTGTTTTTTTGCTGGATCTCGCGTTCAGCCAGATCAAGGTCATTGCTAGATGGACGAGCTAAAGGCTATGCGGTCGACAAACTCGAGGTATTGCAGGCACTGACCATGGCGTGCGCACTTGCGCTACATCCGGACCACACTATATCTTTCCTTTTCCACCTTGTGTTTCCTTGCTTTTTTTTCTTTTTATTACCTAACCACCACCAACTATGCTGTTTGGCACAATAAATTCCCAGATCCGTCGCCTTTGCCTCATGTTTTTCTACCTGTTCCCAGATTTGGATCCGTTCTTCCGCTTTCTTCTTGGGTGCGCTTCAAGGATGTGTGTTGGCTGGTACAAGATGTCCCTCCTTCGTTTCTGTCGACATCCAACTATGTGATGGTGCGCCTGGGCATGATCTTGACCGAACAAAGTTAGCGTAGATCGGGGACGACCGTGTTCCTCCCAGATCCAGCACTGCCCCGCTGTTTCTACCGGATCTCATGTTCAACCAGATCAAGGCCATTGTTAGATGGACGAGCTAAAGGCTATGTGGCTTCCAAACTCAAGGTATTGCAGGAACCGACCATGGCGCGCGCACTCGCGCTACGTCTGAACCACACTATATCATTCCTTTTCCGCCTTGTGTTTCCTTGCTTTTTTCCTTCTATTACCTAACCACCACCAACTATGCTCTTTGGCATGAAAAATTTCGAGATCCATCGCCTCTGCCTCATGTTTTTTTTCTATCGGTGGCCAGATCTGGATCCATTCTTGCGCTCTCTTCCTGGGTGCGCTTCAGGGATGTGCGATGGCTGGTACAAGCTGTCACTCCTTCGTTTCTGTCGACATCCAACTGCATGATGGTTCGCCTGTGCACAATCTCGACCGAAAAAGTCAGCGCAGATCGGGATGACCGTGTTCCTCCCAGTTCCAGCACCGCCGCGCCGTTTTTTGCCGGATATCGCGTTCAACCAGATCAAGGCCATTGCCAGATGGACGAGCTAAAGGCTATGTGGCTGACGAACTCAAGGTATTACAGGCACCGACCATGGCGTGCGCACTTGCGCTACGTCTGGACCACACTATATCTTTCCTTTTTCGCTTTGTGTTTCCTTGCTTTTTTCCCTTATGTTACCTAACCACCACCAACCGTGCTCTGGCACAAAAAATTCCCGGATCCATCGCCTCTCCCTCATGTTTTCTGTCGGTGGCCAGATTTGGATATATTCCTCGTGCCCTCTTCCTAGGCGAGCTGTAGGGATGTGCGATGGCTAGTACAAGTCATACACTCCATTCTTGCTGGAACCCATATGTGTGATCATCCACCTGGGCACGATCTCAACCGAGCAAGGCCGGTGCAGATCGGTGACGACCGCGTCCCTCCCAGATCCAACACTATTGCGCCGATTTTCTGCCGAAATCCGGTCGTGGCAAGTCTGGCCTTGAACTAGATCGAGCCCATGGCCAGATGGACGAGCTTAAGGATGTGCGGTCGGCGAACTTAAATGTATTGTGTGTGTGTGTGTGTGCGCGCGCGTGCGCAGATCATTGTGTGCGCACTTGGCCCGGACCACAATCTCTCTCTCCTTTCCCCCATCTATACCCTTGCTTTTTGTTACAACGTCCAAGCTCTTCAAATGGCATTTGGGCATATTTGGATTTATGTTTATGTGTGTGGTTGGGGGTGCCAGGGCGGCGGCGACGGGGGAGGGGGGGGGGCAGCGGTATTGGGCCATACCATGAAAACTGCCCTCGTTCGAACGAAACACAGTCACACTAGCACACATGCGCTAAGTCCAGACCACTCTCTCTTTCCTTTTCCTCCCTATCTCCCTAGCTTTTCACTGCAGCAGCCAACAATTCACATTGGCATCCGAGCTAGTTGGCTCCAGTGGGAAGGCAACGGTGTGGGCCATATCATACTTGACATTGCCCTCATTCAAGTCACCTACACATTCACCCCCCTCTCCCCCTCGTCCAGCACACAAGGTCTACCAGCAACCAGATCAGAATTACAGAGTTTCAAGATTAACAAAGTCACCACAGACATCTCGTCCCGGCCTCCCTTGGCCCACGGAGCAGGTCGGGGCGACCCATTGGCCAATTTTGTCTGGCCGAGTGATAAAAAAGTAAAAAAATGAAAACCGGCATTGGGCGGCGCCGCATCTGAAAATCGCGAAAAAGAGCCGCGGAAACGGGCCTGCAGCCCGCGCAGCGCTAGGGCACTCCCGCACCCATTTCCCGCCGCTCTCCTCATCCTGCCGTCAGCCCCCCCTCCCCTCCCCACAATCCTTTTTCTCCCCCCCGTCGCCGCCCCCATCCCCTCCTCCTCCCCCGTCCCTCGGCCCCCAGCCCTCGCCGGTGGCCCAGATCCGGACGCCCGCCCCCGTCCCGCGGCGCGCCCCGCCCCGCCGATCGCCGAGGTACCGCTCCCCTCCCCCCTCTCCTCCTCACCGCCCCGTACTCGCCCTCCACGCGCCCTCCACCCCGCGGTTGCCCGCCCTCGCCGCCCGCCGCCGCCGCCTCTCCCGCCCCGTAACCACGCCCGCGTTCCTCGCTTTGGCCGGATCTGACGCGCTACGGTGAAATTTCCGCGGTTCGGTTGTGGGGAATTCGAGCTAGGGTTTGCGCGTACCGTCGCCCGCGTCGTCGCGGCGTAACCCTAGAACCTCGAGGAAACTGGCCCGTGTTGGTACGATCAGATTCGCGTATCTGGTCACATGTTTTGCTCTTTGATTTTCGCAGTAGTTTCGCTCGTATAATCGTTTATCTGGTCTTACAACTTTTTGGAGGACTAAATTCGACCGAGTTCTTCTCGAAAAGTACTAAATTAGACAGATTAATTTTTTTTTAATTTTTTTATTGGAGCTAGCACTGTTGCCTTGCACTATATGAGCGCTCTGGATCTTTAGTGCTCGCAGTGATGGTAGTATGGAATCATTACTCATGTGCAGATGTGCAGATACTGAAATCATGGACGGTTATCTTTACCTCTGTTTGGAAATAGGAAAATATTTCATCGTGTTCATTTCACAGATTAGATGACTGTTATTTATCCTGAATTCTTGTTTGCAGATCAGATTTCTTGTTTTCACAGTATTAATTCAGAATAATTGAATCAGTTTGCACACTATGTTTTCAGGGTCAAAAGACTGATAAGCAATTGAGCATTGATGTTCTGGACTATCACTCCTCTTCTTCTGTGAGGTATTTGTCTTGGACTTGAAGTATTTTCTGCACATCCATTGCCCTTGATACTGTAAAGTGGTATTTAGACAGGCCAATGCCAATAATCTTCATTTGTTTGAACTAGTTTATTTCCCTGAAGTGTGGCATCATTACTCATGTGTGGATACTTAATATCATGGACAGTTATCTTTGACCTCTGTTTGGAAATAGGCAAAAGGTTTCATCATGTTCATATTAAACAGATAAGATGACTATTTTTTTCCCTGGCTTCATAAACCATGTAGCGCTTTATGCTGTTTTAATGATGAGATTTCAATTCATTCTCGATAACCTAAATCTGCATTACCAATCTGTTTAACGTTGCAAGAAATTATTATGGAGATACATGTATTGTTTCGTCTCAAAACATATGGTGCTTCGATGCTAACCAGTGTGGCAGTGTTTGGAGTGATACAAGACTGGGTTTCTTGTTTTTGCAGTATTAATTCAGAACAATTGACTCAGTTTGCATGCTTTGTTCCCAGGATAAACGGTTGTGATAAGCAATTAATCCTTGGTGTCCTGGATTGTCACTCCTCTTTTTCTGTGAGGTATGTATCTGGGACTTGAAATATTTTCTGAACATCCATTGCCTTTGATAGTGTAAACTGGTATTTGTCGATGATTGCACTAGCTAATTATCATCAATTTTACTGCAGTTTGGCTTGGTTAATGTGTGCTTCGTGGTAAAGATGGCAGAAAATGGTAAAGCAAAGTCAGGCTCAGGAGGAGCCTATACAATCAATCTAGAGATCTTCAGTAAGCGGCTTAAGGTGTTTTATGACCATTGGAACGGAAACAAGTCTGATCTTTGGGCTTCTTCTGATGCCATTGCAATTGCTACTCCACCTCCTTCTGAGGATCTCCGTTATTTGAAATCCACAGCTCTGGATGTTTGGTTACTTGGATATGAATTTCCAGAAACCATAATTGTCTTCATGCAGAAGCAGATACATTTCTTATGCAGCCAGAAGAAGGCAAATCTCATTGGAACCCTCAAGGATGCTGCAAGTGAGGCTGTTGGTTCTGATATTGTCTTGCATGTGAAAAGCAAGAATGGGGATGGCATTGACTTGATGGATGACATCCTGCGTGCTGTTTCTGCCCAGTCGAAGTCTGACACTCCAGTTGTTGGTCACATTGCAAAAGAGGCACCTGAGGGTAAGCTCCTTGAAACATGGGCAGAAAAGTTATCTGGTGGAGCTGTACAACTTGCAGATGTAACACATGGGTTTTCTGAGCTTTTTGCCGTGAAAGACGCCACAGAGATCATATGTGTGAAGAAGGCTGCTTACCTAACTTCGTCTGTGATGAAAAACTTTGTGGTACCGACCATGGAGAAGGTTATTGACGAGGAGAGAAAAGTCTCACACTCCTCATTGATGGATGACACAGAGAAGGTCATTCTTGATCCTCTGAAGGCCAAGGTGAAGTTGAAGCCTGAAAATATTGATATATGCTACCCTCCTGTCTTCCAAAGTGGAGGGAAGTTTGATCTTAGGCCAGGTGCCTCCAGCAATGATGATTATCTCTACTATGATCCTGCAAGTATTATCATCTGTGCAATCGGGTCCAGGTACAGTAACTACTGTTCCAATGTTGCCAGAACATTTCTGATAGATGCTACCCCGGCACAGAGTAAGGCGTACGAGACACTTTTGAAAGCCCAGGAAGCTGCTTTAGCAGCATGTAAACCAGGCAATCAGATGTCTGCAGTTTTTAAGGCTGCAGTTGCCGTGTTTGAGAAGAATGCCCCTGAACTGCTTCCTCATCTAACAAAGTCAGCTGGAACTGGAATTGGCCTTGAGTTCCGAGAATCTGGCTTAAACTTGAACGGCAAGAATGACCGTCTGATAAAAGAGGGCATGATTTTCAATGTCAACCTTGGTTTGAGTAATATGCAGGCAGAAACAAACAATGAGAAGACAAAGCAGTTCTCTTTGTTATTAGCTGATACAGCTTTAGTTAATGACAAGGCTGCAGAGATCTTGACCAATTGCTCCAAGGCTGTCAAAGATGTTGCATATTCATTTAATGAAGATGAGGAGGAAGTTCCGAAGCCCAAGCGGGCTAAGGTTGAGCCAAATGGCGCGGAAGCACTACCATCCAAGGCAACACTTCGGTCAGACAACCAGGAGATGTCCAAGGAAGAGCTCCGTAGACAGCACCAGGCTGAACTTGCTCGTCAAAAGAATGAAGAGACTGCTAGAAGGCTTGCTGGGGGTGGTTCTGGTAATGGCGATGGCCGTGGTCCTTCTAGGAATTCAAATGAGCTTGTTGCGTACAAGAATGTGAATGATGTACCTTACTCGAGGGAGTTGGTGATACAAGTAGATCAGAGGAATGAAGCTGTTCTCTTACCTATATATGGCAGTATGGTCCCTTTCCATGTTTCTACTGTTAAGAGTGTGACCAGCCACCAGGACAACCGCACCTGCACTATCCGCATTTTCTTTAATGTACCTGGCATGCCATTCTCAAATGACAAAGATCTGAAGTCTCAAGGAGCTATCTACTTGAAAGAGATTACATTCCGCTCAAAGGATCCACGGCATAGCAGTGAAGTTGTCCAGCAGATCAAAACATTGAGGAGGCAGGTAGCTTCAAGGGAGTCAGAGAGAGCCGAAAGGGCCACCCTTGTTACCCAGGAGAAGCTCCAGCAGGCAAGCAACAAAACAAAGCAAATGAGGCTTAATGATGTCTGGATAAGGCCTCCATTTGGTGGTCGTGGGAGAAAGCTGACAGGAACTCTTGAGGCCCATGTTAATGGTTTCAGATATTCCACTTCAAGGGCTGATGAGCGTGTGGATATCATGTACGGGAATATAAAACATGCTTTCTTCCAGCCAGCAGAGAAAGAAATGATTACCCTCCTTCATTTCCATCTGCACAATCATATCATGGTTGGAAACAAGAAGACAAAGGATGTCCAGTTTTATGTTGAAGTGATGGATGTTGTTCAAACTGTTGGTGGCAGCAGGAGGTCAGCCCTTGACCCTGATGAGATTGAAGAAGAGCAGCGTGAGAGGGACAGGAAGAACAGAATCAACATGGAGTTCCAGAACTATATCAACAAGGTTAATGACCACTGGTCGCAACCACAGTTCAAGGGGCTTGACCTGGAGTTTGATATCCCTCTTAGAGAGCTTGGATTCCATGGGGTTCCGTATAAAGCTTCAGCTTTCATCATTCCAACTTCAACTTGTTTGGTTGAGCTGATTGAGACTCCCTTCCTGGTGGTGACCCTGGGTGAGATAGAGATTGTTAATCTGGAGAGGGTGGGCTTTGGAACAAAGAACTTTGACATGGCTATCGTGTTCAAGGACTTCAAGAAGGATGTTCTCCGCATCGACTCCATCCCGTCAACCTCACTTGACGCGATAAAGGAGTGGCTTGACACCACTGATCTCAAGTACTATGAGAGCAGGCTGAATCTGAACTGGCGCCCTATCCTGAAGACAATCATTGATGACCCTCAGAAGTTTGTTGACGATGGTGGCTGGGAGTTCCTGAACATGGAGGCAAGTGATTCTGAGGCAGAGGAAACAGAGGAATCAGACCAGGGGTACGAGCCTTCTGATGCTGAGCCCGAGTCTGAATCGGAAGAAGAAGACTCCGACAGCGCGTCCTTGGTGGAATCAGACGAGGATGAGGAAGAGGATTCTGATGAAGACTCTGAGGAAGAGAAGGGCAAGACCTGGGACGAGCTGGAGCGGGAGGCGACCAACGCGGACCGGGATCACGGCGCAGAGTCTGACAGTGAGGAAGAAAGGAGGCGCCGCAAGGTCAAGACCTTCAGCAAGTCCGGCGCACCACCGCAGCGTGGTGGTCCTAGCAGCAGCAAGCATGCTCCGCTGCCGCAGCGTGGTGGCAGCAGCAGCGGCAACAAGTCTCGCCCACCTCCCAGTAGCTCCAAGGGAGGGCCACCCTCGAAGAAGCCAAAGTTCAGGTGATTGGTTCGTCTTGGTCGCGCGCCCTCTGAATCTGCCCTTTCGAGAGGCATGGTATTCGTATGGTTTGGTTGTAGCAGAAGCCGTCTTGTTCGCTCTTTAGACCGTCTGTCGTACTCGTTTCTGCAGTAGCTTTGCTCGTATTATCGTTATATAGTCAGTCGGAACCTTGGTGAATTGTTATGTTGTTATTACCTAGCGTGTGTGACAGAGTCTGAAGACTTGTTTTTTGTCGTTTGGATAAATTTCAAGCTGGTTCATCTGCTGTGTCATGGTTGATGTAATGCTTTATTGTAGATTGTCTGACATCCAGTTTGTATAATTTTTCATTTGACAAGTCTTTCCGCCTGTTTTCCGCGACTGTTCCTCTGCGCGGGAGGGACAAACATTTGGCTCCGTTACTGGTTGCCGAAGGCTTTGTCCCGTGACGAGAATTTCTCGGTGCGGTGCAGAGTAGACACATTTTGGCTGGACTCCATCAATATTCGGTCTCAGCATGTCCACCTGGAGGTCTCCATGCCCACAACTCCATGGTTGTTCGGTGAACTATCTATCTCATCAGGGCGCAGCCGCCCTTCTTTCTTTCTTTCTCGCCCGATTCCTCTCATTCCACCATTCCCACCAAAAATATAGGGTCTGCTCCATTGGCAACGGCCATAGATAGTCGACAGCGGCTACTACAACAGTATCAAATCCCTCAAGCGCCCGGCCTGTCGCACCTTCTCATTTCCTTCCCATGGCCGGCCAGATTTCCTTCACTTCCTCACACCAGACAGACAAAGAGGTGCCCAGCACCCTCCTCCTCATTTCTGCCACAGAAAATACATTTAGTGTCCTCTATTTGCACACCTCTGGTCACAAGATTTGTCCGTGTTGCAACAGAGTTACGTGCCAGTCGCCATGTAAACATCTTAATCTTGTTCTGACACGGCATCTTCCAAGCACGCCTTCACAACTTGTCCTCGCATCCCTACATTCTGTGAGCCAGCATCTCCATTCCTTGCAATTTCCTCTAACTTAACTTGTACTCCCTCTGTAAAGAAATATAAGAGCGCTTTGCCGTCTAGACGCTCTTATATTTCTTAACGGAGGGAGTACTAGCTTATAGGCCTGCTAGACAGAATGCATGCCTTTGTCATCAAAGTGCCAGGCTATGAAATCTTCAACACCTTCTCTCGGCGGGATTCCGAGGACGAGGTTGGCATCTTCCGGGTGAAAGACATCCCTAACAAGCTTTCTTTTTTTTGATGGGGACATCCCTAACAAGCTGCTCATCCCATTTAGCAGTGATCAGATTCATTACCTAGTTCACTTGCTTTATCCAGCAGAAAGAACCCCATTCCTCGGCGTTGTGACACGCCTACACCATGCCTTTGGTTGCCATGGATCGTCCCAGGTGTTCAGACTCTGACCATCGCCGATACGCCAAACATACCCCTGTTTTACTAGCTCAAGCCCATGTAGAAGGCTCCTCCAAGCATACGAAACGCCGTCCTTTGGTGCAGCCGGCCCCAAATATGTTGCCGTCAGGGTAGTATTTGGCCTGCAGTACCTGACCACAAAGGGCTCTCCGGTCGCTCCATATTTACCTCGAAAGCATCGAAACAATGTATATCCCGGAAGCCCAACTGTCTCTACAACCTCTAATCTCAGTGGGTAGCTGTGGCTGCTCCTTTTTGCGTGGTGGCGTACCTGCCGGTAAGCGATAACCCCTCGCCTACACACCTGCTAGAAATTTTGATGCAATAGCTGTATTTGTAAATGTCCAATACAGCGTGCAAGCGTTGCATGCATACAAGGAGAAAGCCAAGCATCAAAGGTATGAAAAAAGGCCGATAAAGTTAAAAAACGGAGTGCCAAGGCGCGCATATGCTTCTAGTATATTGTATTGGTGCATATGATTTACCTTGTGTGCAATGCTTCATTTTTCTATGCATGAATTTGGAAGGTCCGTCAATCCTCAGTGGAGATGCAAATGGAAAATAATTATCTTGGACAATAGGGCCAGTAAGTTCTTTGCATTTCAACCTTGGTTATATTTTTTTTTGCATGTCAACCCCGGTTATAATTAACCAATTAAACCAACTATTTGAAGTGAAAGGCAAATGCTCACTGCCTAAGGCATTCACTTTAAAATCACAAACACGTGAGCACGTCAGTGGAGAAAGGTTGAGAAGTACAACACTCGAGATTTCAAGAGTAACACCCTGTGCCGAGAGAGCTAATTAGGTTTTTATTTTTGCAGGAAGAGAGCCCATTAAACTTGCACATAGTCCGGCCTGTAATAAACTGACGATGTCACTGACATGCATGATTGAATAATCCATGCACTTAACCATAATTTTATTAGCAGATAGTCTTAATACAGTATGTGTATCCGGTTATATGAGACAAATGAAATTCTAATATACATGCACTCAACCATAAACAATTATTGAATAAATACAATATGATAAAATTGGGGGGGGGGGGGGGGGGCAAAGGCCCCCTACATACTTGCTGCCGTTATGCTCTACAAATCAGAGTTTATAATTTGTTTAGCTATGTAAATATATCGGGCACTCATTTAAGACGGGCCCTAAGCCACCATAACTTTTGCCATGGCCTAAGGCCATCCCTTTTCAGACTCCGCGATCATGGTTGGTACTTGGTAGAGGTGTCGCACAGAAAAGCGAAGGAAAACGCAGGGTTGGAAGTACCAAAGCGGCAGCGACGAACCAGATAGGCCCGACTAGGAGCGAGCGTGCTCGACGGAGAAGAGAAAGAGGGAGGAGGAAAGGAGTGTCAGTGACGTGCCAAGGCGATGATATGGACAGTGAGGTGCACCCAGTCATTCACGGCAGAAGGTTAGTGCACACGATCCCCTGCTAATTTTGGCCATGCACACGAGGTAGAGGATGTGGTTTTTGGCCGATGTGGCGGTGTTAGGGGGACGAGTGGCCAAATACGAGTGGGGAACTCAATGAGCGAAACTCAATATCTCGCCCAATTCATAAGAACAAGAGCTCAACTTTTCGTGCACAAATTTGGCACCATTTCTGCGAGATTTTAGGGGTGGGATCAAAATCTTCCGGACGCATAAAAATCACGGGGACGAGCACGAGTTTGGCAGCAGCAGCAGGAGCTAGCAACAGGGGATGAAAACTAGTGGGCAAAACTCTAGCACTGCTTCGTCACAACAAAATAAAATAAAAAGTAAAATCTAGCACTGCTTGTGTCTCGTATCATGTAGGCCAAAACATCCAGAGAACTGAGCAAGTTTATTTTGCGGCATTGTGAACGATGTAGGCAACAATTCCCATATGCACGAACACTACATAGGCAACAACCTGCTATGCTAAAACTTCCCATGTTGAAGATATCCTGTGTAAAAGAGAGAACATAAAAATAAAGTCCGCACATGATTAGTTGAAGCATTTTCTAGCCCGTGAGTGCATTTTAAATTCTACTCTCTCCGTCCCAAAATATAAGACGACTTTTGACACTATCATAGTATCAAAAAACGTCTTACATTTTGGGACGGAGGGAATACCTGATTGTATTTAGCTGTTTGATAGCCCTTGCCTCGTGGCAGTAAAGCTGAACTAACATACCATGGTTCAGTGAGGCTACTAGTAAAAGCAATTAAGTACCCAAATGACGAGTGCAGAACGTGTGGCAGGAAGTACTCCGGCCCTGATGTTTTTTACAACTAAAAATGCTATTAAAAAACATAAAAAAGGTAATTTGCCATCCAAAAAAAGTTGTCATCCTCGAGTCACTAAACTTACTATCAAAAAAATATTCGAAGTTGCCATGTGTTTGTGCTACACGTGTACACTTATCAGGTCTATTAAGTATTGTTTTGAGCCCGTTCTGCTGTGAAATACGAGAGTGATTCGAATTCACCTCATTTATGTTAAATTATTAAAAAAAGGCAATGACCATTAAATTTATGAAAAACAAATGATTTGCTAGCATGTGGCTATTTGACTTAACGTGATTAGTAAAGAAATATTAAGAGCAGACCAAGTAATTGAGAATAACGGATCCACTGCATAGAAAGAAAAACACACAATTTTTTGAATATGTTTGGCACTGATGTAGTGACTCCTGAACTTTTGATTGTGGAGTCATGGTCGGAGCTGCCGCTCTCGGAAGGACGCCTTGTCCTAGCCGCAAGAGTGTCTTGGAGAAGGCAATACATGGCTTCACAGATAATCCAAGGGACATTGTGATATTTCCTGCATTAGGTACCAGTTTTGATACGTTGGGTGAAGCTTACGACTTTTACAAGTTGTACTTGTGGGAGAAAGGATTCAACATTAGGTACAAGATGTAATCAACACTACTAGCAACCCACATATACCAATCTGAGGTTTCGAGACAAATATTGAATACAAGAGATGAACTAGGATTTGAGATAAGATGGTGCTGGTGAAGTTGTTGATAAAGATTGGTCCTCCCACGATGAGAGGATTGTTGGTGATGTCGATAGCTTCGATTTCCCCCTTCCGAAGGGAAGTTTCCCCGTCGGAATCGCTACGCCGGAGTGCAAAAGTGCTCCTGCCCAGGTTCCTCCTCGAAACGGCGACGCTTCGTCCCGAAACCTTCCTCTTGATTCTTTTCTAGGTCAAATGACACCTTATAGCGGAAGATGGGCTTCATAGGCCTGCCAGGGCCCCACAAAGTCCAGGGGCACGCCTTGAGGGGTAGGGCGCGCCCCCAGGCTTGTGGCTGCCTAGTGGGTCCCCAGCTGATGATTCTTTCGGCAATAATTTTTTATATATTTCAAAATAATTCTCCGTCAATTTTTAGGTCATTTGGAGTTGTGTAGGATAGGTGTCTCTAATATAGCCCTTTCTGGTCCAGAATTCCAGCTGCCGACAATCTCCCTATTCATATGAAACTTGCAAAATAAGAGAAAAAGGGCATGAGAATTGTATCATGTATCATAAAGTGAAATAACAATCCAAAACACAATAAATAACAGCAGGAAAACATGATGCAAAATGGACGTATCAATCCGCTAGTCAGATGTGGGGCGGGGGCACTGTTCGATATGGGACATATAAAAGTAATAGGTGAGCTTGTACTAGTCAGATGTGGACAGACGTGTGAGATAAAGTGCGCATCATTACTGGACTCTTTCCTACGAAGGATTGGTCTAGGCAACCCAACCTTTATCACATACACAGAAATAGGGGTTGTCCACATTCTAGATGTACATGAAGTCCCTTAGCATCATACATGCAACAACAAGGTCCTTAGTTATCCATCTCTTTTTGAAAAGGTATAGGCAACTTTTCTCAAAATTATTTTTACTTCTAAATTACACTTGAAAGTAAAGTTAACCAATAGACTATTAACCCAAAATTTCAATGACAAGGGTATCCACAACAACACTTATCAAATCCATGAACGATAACTTAATGAATCATGGTGAAAGTAGCTTGCGAGATTCTCGTATGTACTCAAGATTTAGTCCCTACAAGAAACACAACTGGCTTGCAGTCCCTCATTCCTAAATAAGCGTCTCAACTTTGTACTAACTTTAGTACTAACTTATTTTGGGACGGAGGGAGTACTTAGTCTACATAGGGATTGGGCCACTTGCTGCATTCTGTTGCTTTTTGTTACTATTTACCTTGCTACTAATTATCTTGCTACCACATAACCTATCAAATTTTCTTTACAACATTTACAATGAACCATTGCTGAAAACTACTTATCAATTCCTTCTGCTCCTCGTTGGGTTTAATATTCTTACTCATCGAAAAGACTATGATTGATCCACGGGAAAAAACTAGGAGGTTAGTCGGAGATGCAGACTAACTACTCCAAGGTTGTGGATGGCTTTGTCGTTTGTCTGCACCTGCATGTAGAAGAAGTGGCGAAACGGCTCAAAGCGAGGAGCCGTCCCAATGTAACACTCATAGAAGGTGATGAAGTTGGCGATGTGGTGAATTCCATTTGTCAATAGGTGATGGAGCTAACAGCCGGAGAATAAGAATAGCCCGTGCACAAACCTGTGCAGCTGAACCCAAGCCCACGACCAAAGAAATCTTGATAGAGCACGCGCTCGCTGGCGGCCGACGTCGACGAGACCTCATGTTCAGGTACCCAGTGCTCCAGATCCACTGGGAACAACCTCTCCGCCTTCAGCCTCTTGAGATCTTCGTTCGAGGAGGTCGAGGGAAACCACTTTCCGATGGTCTCATTAGCCTCCCTCTTCTTTTGCTCCTCAGCGACGACCCTCTTCCGTTTCCGCTCGGCGATCAACGTCGCCTGAACGGTGCCTTTCCAACGGCCTCGAGCTGCGCCGGGAATCAACACTAAGTACCCTACCGAGGGTACTGACGGGAATCTGCACCATCAATTAGGACAATTATTGCTAGTAGATTCACTGAACAAAACAAGTTTACTCTACCATGCACGCTGCAAAGAGGCAACCAGTGACTTCGGCCATACTCCATCGGTCAAGCCTCTATTTAGCTGCAAAAGATGATGCTCTAGCGTAAGAAGATGCGAAGTAGGATATCTATCCATCTATCCATCTATCCATCTATCTATCTATCTATATCTACCTATACTAATTTCTGACTTCCTAGAAATTCTCACGTTAATCAGTAATTAGGAGCCGTTAATCTGGTGGGACTGAATTATTATGGTGTAGATCAATTCATGTATATATCATTATGTCTCGGTTGTCTATCGAGAAAAACAATTCTCGGTTGTATAGACTAGCCGCCATCAAGTTCAAAAAAATAAATAGACCAGCAGCCATGTATAGAGATCCATCTATAACCGTTGGATAAAAAAATTCCTGAAGTCCTCTCTTTATATCCTTCCTTCTCTCCCGAAATCACGGTTGGCCCAGCTGAAAAAATGGAACCGTCCTCTCTTTTATCTCCTTCCTCTCCTTATTTCTTTTTATCTCCTTCCTTCCTCTCACGAAACCCATCTTCTCTGCCACTACCTCCTGGTGGGGTAGGAGTTTTGATCTCGCTGCCATCCCATTCTCTAACCGTCCAATTGATCCATGTCCCTTGGCTCAAGGAGGATTTGTTGCCTCTGCGTCCCCATGGCCTCTCCTCATTGTATGGTCTGTGTGCCTTTGACGCATTTGTAGCAATGGCAGATCAGATTAAGACTGGGAGCCTAGGGGAATATTGCATCAATGAACCGATGGCCATCAAACACCCATGGATGAGTGAGACGGTCAATTAAATCAACCCATGTCGCATGCCCTAGCTGCAGGCCGGTCACAAACTTGCTGATATGAAGACTTGGCCTGATAAAGCAACATGACCAGATGACTAGCTCTAGACATCATGGGCATGGAGGCAGCGTGGGATTGTTCTAGGCAGTGTCGTCCCATGACCAGGAAAATCTGGACCTTTTATAAACACACGTTGAGGTATGCAACCATATGTTATACACAATATAGTAATTTCGACTGTGCAATACAGATATGTGTCAGGTTGCTCCACGGAAAGTACACTATACATAGTATATATAACAGGTAGGTTTTTCTCGCCACACAGAAAAAAGGTGTTCCTAGCCATGAGCAGCATGAAGGCATATACCTCCTAATCCTTCTCTTGGCACCGACCAGCCTTGCTGCCTCCCGGAGTAGTATAGGTATTCTGTTGCTAATTATGTCCTATTGAACTATGTATACATGTACTATGTTGCAACAACCCGTCCGAAATACAATGAAAAAGAAGGCACCAGACGTCGAATCAACCTTCATAAAGTGTGTTTTTTATATGCTTGCAGAAGGTGATAATCGATTAGGACATGACTCGAGTACAACTCGGCTGATTTGACTATGATCATGCTCTCGGCGAAAACTAATTATCTACGAGCGAAAATTGGGTCTACGCCAATGGCTGAATTTTTATTGCTAATGTTTTTTTGTTGCATGCTTCAGCTTTTTTGCACAGTATCTGCACGGCAGTCGTTAGATTTGCACAGTATCTGCACGGCACGGCAGAGTAGACACATTTTGGCTGGACTACATGTCAGAATAAATGTTGGATACTCACACACCTGCAAGTGTTTGGATGTGGCTCAGAATAAACCAATGCCGCCATGCGAAGGGTGGAGTGAGTGCCGGACCGGGAATCTGTTTCGATGCATATGCCGGCTGGGTCGCCAAGTCCACTGCGCAGACGGCTGCCTGTAGCTCAGCTGCAGATGCATCATGAACATGCTCATGTTTCCCTGCCATGCCATGCAGACTGAGAGCTCCCGGGCACATAAGCCCCATCAATATTCAGTCTCACATGTCCACATCTGGAGGTTTCCATGCCTGCTTCTATTTTGGGGTCTGGGGCTTTTGCTTACCGGCGATCACAACCCACAACTCCATGGTTGTTCGGTGAACTATCTATCTCATCAGGGCGCAGCCGCCCTTCTTTCTTTCTTTCTCGCCGGTCTCCATGCCTGCTTCTATTTTGGGGTCTGGGGCTTTTGGCTGGACTCCATCAATATTCGGTCTCAGCATGTCCACCTGGAGGTCTCCATGCCTGCTTCTCTTTTGGGGTCTGGGGCTTTTGCTTACCGGCGATCACAACCCACAACTCCATGGTTGTTCGGTGAACTATCTATCTCATCAGGACGCAGCCTCCCTTCTCTCTTTCTCACCCGATTCCTCTGTGCTCCTTTGGCAACCACCATAGATAGTCCTCAAGCGCCCGGCCTGTCGCACCTTCTCATTTCCCATGGCCCGCCAGATTTCTCGCACTTGAGGTGTCCAGCATCCTCCTCCTCATTTCTGCTACAGAAAAAGACATTTAGTGTCCTCTATCTGCACACCCCTGGTCACAAGATTATTACGTAGTTCACTTGCTTTATCCAGCAGAAAGAACCCCATTCCTTGGCGTTGTGACACGCCTAGACCATGCCTTTGGTTGCCATGGATCGTCTCAGATGTTCACACTCTGACCATCGCCGATACGCCAAACATACCCCTGCAGTTTCACTAGCTCAAGCCCATGTAGAAGGCTCCTCCACGCATACGAAACGCCGTCCTTTGGTGCAGCCGGCCCCAAATATGTTGCCGTCAGGGTAGTATTTGGCCCGCAGTACCTGACCACAAAGGGCTCTCCGGTCGCTCCATATTTACCTCGAAAGCATCGAAACAATGTACAACCTCCAATCTCAGTGGGTAGCTGTGGCTGCCTGCTCCTTTTTGTGTGGTGGTGTACCTGCCGGTAAGCGATAACCCCTCGCCTCGCCTACACACCTGCTAGAAATTTTAACGCAATAGCTGTATTTGTAAATGTCCAATACAACATGCAAGCGTTGCATGAATACAAGGAGAAAGCCAAGCATCAAAGGTACTAAAAAGGCTGATAAAGTAGAAAACGGTGCGGCAAGACACGCATATGCAATTTTCTATGTTGATATGCTTCTGAGTAGTATGTTGTATTGCTGCATATGCTTTACCTCGTGTGCGATGCTTTATTTTTCTATGCATGAACTTGGGAGGTCCGTCAGTCGTCAATGGAGATGCAAATGGAAAATGATTATCTTGGACAATAGGGCCAGTAAGTTTTTTGCATGTCAACCCTGGTTATATTCTTTTTTTTTTGCATGTCAACCCCGGTTATAATTAATCAATTAAACTAACTATTTGAAGTGAAAAGCAAATGTTCACTACCTTAGGCATTCACTTTAAGAGTTGAAATTGAAGAGCACAACACTCAAGATTTCAAGAGTAGCACCCTCTGTCGAGAGAGCTAATTAAGCTTTTATTTTTGCAGGACGAGAGCCCATTAAGCTTGCACATAGTCCGGCCTGTCATAAACTGATGATGTCACTGACATGCATTATTGAATAATCCATGCACTTGACCATAATTTTATTAGTAAATAAAGTCTTAATACACTATGTGTATGTGGTTATATGAGACAGATGAAATTCTAATACACATGCACTCAACCATAAACAATTATTGAGTAAATACAATATGATGAAATTGGGGGGGGGGGGGGGGGGGGCAAAGGCCCCCTACATACTTGCTGCCGTTATGCTCTACAAATCAGAGTTTATAATTTCTTTAGCTATGTAAATATATCGGGCAGAAGATATGCATCATTTGACGACGTACAAGTTTCCCCTCCTGTGTAGCTCCCGTGGGCGACCCGGGAGGAACCCTAGCCGCCACCGCAGCAGTCCCCCTCTCCTCCTCCTCCTCCCGCCGCCGTCGGAGGGCGTTGCCGGGAAAATCCCCGCGCGGCGGCGGGGACGACTCTCCTCCTCTCGATGGCGCGGTGCGGGGCGCTCCTATGGCGGCGGGGGCTTGCGTGCGGCCTGGGGCGCGCGCCGGCGGCGGTGGCGCCTGGAGGCGGCGCGGTGGTGTGGGCAGCGGTGGTCCGGGTCAGCCGCATCGATCTGGGGGTGCTCCATGCCCAGATCTGGCTCCCCTTGAGCAGCGGCTCACTCGTTCTACCGGTGCTCCCGGTGGCCGTGTTCGGAGGATGATGGCGGGCCAGAGATGCTGGGCGGTGCGGCATGGTGGCACGGACAGCGAGGTGGCGAAGGTGAGCTGCTCTGCTTGGTCTGTGAGGCTTCATGGCGTCTAGATCCGGCCTTTCCTGTGGCAGCAGATGGCTCGGGCGGCGGTCTTCCGTGGCCACGGCCGGGGGGTCGGTGGTGGATGCTGCCGGCGGGGCATGATGTGGCGGTGGTGGAGGCGTGTGGCATGTGGTGGGAGGTTTGGTGCTGATGGCAGCCAAGGTTGCTCTAACTCCTTTTTGTGCGGATGCTCGAGGTGAGTGGCCGTGTCTTCGGAGCTTCTTGCTGGTCCTGGCGGGGACGCTCGCCGTGACTAGCATGGGGATGGGGTGGTCTTGTGTTGCTGGAATCAAGTGTTGGCATCTGCGGAGACAACCAGGTTGGGGATGCTTCAGGCGAAAGCCTTGTGCCGACCTTGTCGGCAACGATGACGGCGACGCCTTTGGGCGCCGTTTCCCTTCTTGAAGGGTCATTGGGGAGCTGCTGCCACCTGCTCATTCGTGTGCTCCAGGAGAAAGCCTTAGATCCTTTATCGGTTCGGACAACGATGGCATCTCGATGTCGTTCTCCCCCTTGGGGGCGTTGTTTTTTGGAGCCACGAAATTCGCTGTTGGTTGCTCGATGTCTGGGTAGCAGAGGTTGTTGGGTGGTTGGAATGCTCGGTGGTGGCGGTGGAAGTGGTCTGTGGCGGCGACTGGTGCCTTGGTCATCCTGGTGCTGTTGGTTGACCTCTCATGGGGGCTCTTGGCGACGGTGATGTCTCGGTGTTCGGTGCCCTTCGACGGCGCATGAGGTTTTGTTGCTTTGCATAGTGCTCTGGCTCCCTCTATTTGTGATGGTGGCCATGGTGTGGCCTAGAGGAGGTGCAGGGGCTGTCTCGGCGGAGCATTGCCCTTCGGCACGGTCAGTGGCTCTCTCTGTCGCGATGTGGCTAGGCAATGGGATGCCCTTCGATGGCGACTGTGACTTCCTAGCTCTTCAAGGTGTGAGTGATCACAGGGCAGCGGGTGACTTCTCTTCGTCTTCTCGGCAACAAATCTCCTTTCGACTGATCCATTAAAGCTAGCTCCTGCTCTTCTCGGTTAGCCTAGTGGTAATGGGTGCTAAGTTCTTGGTGTCAGCTACTTGTCGTAGCTTGTTTCCTGGTTCTTCTCTGTTGTTCCCTGTTCCTTCTTGTGTGTGTTGGGTGCTACACTTGTGTAGCCGTTGTGTTTGTATCTCTGTCTTAACTATGATTATAAAAATGGTTCAGGCCGGCGTAAGCCCGCCGTAGCTCCGTCAAAAAAATAAATATATCGGGCACTCATTTAAGACAGGCTAGGCCACCATAACTTTTGCCATGGCATAAGGCCATCCCTTTTCGGACTCCGCGGCTGTGGTCAGCAGAGGTGTCGCACAGAAAAGCAGCCAACAGTACCGAAGCGGCAGCGACGAACCAGGCCCGACTAGGAGCGAGCGTGCTCGATGGAGAAGAGGAAGAGAGAGGAGGAAAGGAGTGTCGGTGACGTGCCAAGGCGAGAGGTGCGCCCAGTCATCCACGGCAGAAGGTTAGTGCACACGATCCCCTGTTAATTTCGGCCATGCGCACGATGATATGGACGGTGAGGTGCACCCAGTTTGCTTGAAATCTGAATCAGGCTTGGGGATTTGGCTGAGCCAGGACCGCCATGCTAGAAGAGGTCAACGATAACGAGGTTCCAATGGAGCCGCCGCACTACCCAGCGTGGCCACAGTAGCACATCAACTATTCCTCATGGCGGCGGCCAGCGCTGATGGGCACCATCTGTGCGGCCGAGGGAGAGCCTGACAGGGAAGCAGAGTATGAACCGCAAGCTTCCGAGCAGTCCATCGAACAGATTGACCCGAAAACTCCTCAATGGACGCGAAGGTAATCATTTGGCCGTGCATGATTTCAGCTTGATGGTGTGTATTTCCTGCGAGGCCGCAGTTGTGACTGAGCTGGCTCGGATTGCATTTGCAGCATGGGATTATATATGGTGAGTGGTACATAGCTGATATGGAGATATCCTGTGTAAATGAGACAACATAAAAATAATCCGCACATGATTAGTTGAAGCATCTTCTAGCCCGTGAGTGCATGTTAGATTCTACGTACTAGATTGTATTTAGCTGTTTGATAGCCCTCCCCTCGTGGCAGTAAAGCTGAACACACTCTTTCCAAACTCAATCAGTTTTATAAGTAGCGCAACAAGAAGTCTTGGGATGTAGCAGGTGATCGCAATACTAAATTCTTCCACCAAGCTGTTCTCAAGCGTAGGAAAAGAAACACGATTTGTTCCATCAAAGATGAGAATGATTTGATTCACTTTAAACCTGCTGCTATCACGAATACTTTTGTTAACTATTTTCGTTACATTTTTTCTTCCTCCAATGATACTGTGGACAGACCGTATCCTCACACTCAATGGTCTACTGATTCTGTTGATCCCACTTACTCTGTTCCTGATAAGAATGAGATCTTGCAGATCCTTAAGGACATGAAACTCAATGCTTCTCCAGGGCCGGATGGGTTCAATGTAGAGTTTTATCTAGCTACTTGGGATTGGATTGGGGATGAGGTAACTCAGCTTGTGACTAACTTTTATACTTCCGTTGTCCTTCCTCCTCATATTAATGATACCAATATTGCCCTTATCCCTAAAAAACTGGTTCCTCAAGTTCCCATGGACTATCGTCCTATTAGTCTTTGTAATGTTTTTTACAAAATCATTGCTAAATCTCTGGCTAATAGGATCAAACCTCATCTCCCTGATTATATTGATCCAGCTCAGTAGGCTTTTATTGAAGGTAGGCGTATTACTGATAATATTATCATTGCCCAAGAAATTGCACACTCTTTCTCGCTCAAATCTTGGAAACATCATGCTTTCATGCTTAAAATTGATCTTGCCAAAGCTTTTGATCGTTTAGAATGGAATTTCATTGTTTCACCTTTGACTCGTAAAGGACTTCATGATCATTTTGTTAATCTGGTTCATGCTTGCATCTCTTTGCCTACGTTTTTTGTGCTCACTAATGGACAACCCTCTCAAAAATTTAAAAGTTGCCGAGGTATCCGAAGGTTGTCCCATGTCACCTTATTTGTTTGTCATTGCCATTAATGAGCTCTCTATCATGCTCAATGAGGCTCTTCAGGCTAATCATTTGCAGGGTATTTCTCTTGGACCAAATTGCCCCTCTGTGCATTCTCTTCTTTTGCAGATGGTTTGTTGGTGTGTGGGCAGGCATCTTGCCAAGAGGCACAAGCTATGGCTAATCTCATTCGACATTTTTGTGCTCTCTCTGGCCAAACTCCTAATTGGAATAAATTTGCCATTCTTTTTAGCTCTCATGTTTCTCAAGCCACTATGATTGACATTAAGCAAATTTTTCCAGTTGCTAATCTTGATGCTAATTTCACTCATCTTGGTCATCCTCTTATTCTTCCGGCTAGAAATAGAGGTGTTGCTTATAATTTTGTGTTAGATAAATTTTTGAACAAGCTGCCATCTTATAAAGCGAATATGCTCTCTCATGCTGCTCGACTTGAACTTATTCGCTCTGTCTTCTCAGCTATTCTAGTTTATTATATGGCCAACATTTTGTTCTCAAAAAAATTCATTGCTAAACTCATAGCTATCATTAGGAATTTTTGGTGGACAAGTGTTCGTGAAACATATTCGAAAAAGAGTCTTTGTCTCAGGGCTTGGAAGGATATTACTAATTCCAAGGCAGAGGGTGTCTTAGGAATCAGGAATTTAAAAGCGATAAATGAAAGCCTTATCCTCACTGCAGCCTGGAGGCTAGCAAAAAAAATAATCCTTCTTCCCATTTGTATCGTGTTCTTCAGGCCAAATATTTTCATACTTCTTCCATTTGGAAAACTACGACTACTCCTCCTAAATCTGCTTTTTGGGCTTCCATTTTAAAAATGTTGCCTAAGCTTAAAGAACATGCTTTTTACCAACTCACTCAAGGTAATATTTCGTTGTGGAGCATGCCTTGGTGCAATCTTTGGAATTCTATTCATGATTATCTCATTCCTCAACAACCAGGCTTTGTTTATCCTTCTTTGGTTAGAGATCTTTGATTGCCTGGTCAAAAAAGATGGAATCATGAACTTATTTTCTCTCTTTTTCAGGAGCCTCTTGCCTCTCATATTGTTACTTTGGATATTATTGATGATGATACTGAAGATTTGCTTTGTTGGGCTCTTGCTCTTAATGGTATTTGCTCTTCCAAATCTGCCTATAAACTTTGCTTGCAGGCAATTCATGCTCATCCTAGAACTGCTCCCGTGGATGTTTCTTCAGACTTGAAAAACTTTCTTAAGACTATTTGGAAAAAGAAAAATTTTCTTCCTAGAGTTCAAACCTTTGCTTGGGGACTTCTTAGTAGGGCTCTGCCTACGGGAATGAGAGCAGGTCATTTTTCCATTCACATCTCTCAAAACTGATGCAGATGTGCTCAGCCAGAAGATGTTATTCATCTATTCTTTCTTTGTGACTTTGCTAGGGCAGCTTGGTTCTCGTCCCCTTGGTTTCTTCGATCCGACATTCTTGTTCAAAGACACTCCAAAATGCATTCCATTCTTATGCATCTTGTTACTATGGGCCATCCTCATGCTTCTTTGCAGAATGTTCTCAATTTTTTGCGGTGCATTTGGAAAGCTAGAAATGATTTTCTGTTTGATCGCAAAAAAGCATCTTCCTTATCAAGTCCAAATTTTTGCTTCTAATATGGATTATGGCTTTCAAGAGGAGCCTTTACATTTCCCTAATAAGCAATCCTCTAATAATAATCAACATGCTTCTCATGATCTTCCTATACAAGGCCGCACTCTAAAGTCTAATTTATCGATCCTTGGTACTAAGATTTTTTCGGATGCAGCGTTTCAATCCTCAAAAATCCTAGGTCTTACACATGGAGAAGCGGGGACAGGCGTCGGTGTCTATTTTTGTATTCCTTCAAACCAAGGTGAGATCAATATTCAGGTTCAAGTTTCGACACCTCCTACTTCTACTCCTCTTCAAGCAGAAGCTGTAGCTCTTGCCTGTGCAGCTCAGTTGGCGGCTCGCCTTAATATTCATTGTCCCACTTTTTTGACGGACTGTCTTTTGCTTGCCTCTGATGCTGCCTCTCGGAACATTTCTCATTCTACTTCGCATTGGAATATTAGAAAGAATTGGCAACCTTTGTTAAGTGTACCTCTAATCGAAATCCTCAGGTGTTTCACATTTCCTGGGACATTAATGGAATTGCTCATAACCTTGCCCAGCAGGTTTTCCGATCTATTGGAGGACCCTTTTTGACATGTTCTGCTCATTCTCATTCATCTTCTCCATGTCCAGTGGCAAATACATTTTCAGGTTTTCACCTTGAAGGTATTCAGCTGCATACGGTGTACTGTTTCTAATGCAAGCAAAATCCAGTTGCAGATCAAGATGAACGATATTCTTCTTCATGGAGTTATTCTAGGAACATGCATGAATAGTTTTATATATCTGTTACCTTTTGTAATCTGATCATGTTGCTCAGGGCATTGAACTTCTGTTCACTTTGCCTCCTTAGGATCCTTCCTTCAGCTCCCTCTCTGAGTTTCTGTTGTATTCTTCTTCTTCTCTTCTTTTGCAGAACTCTGTATCTGACTTGTACTTCCCTTTGAGCTGAATGGAATATTTGGCACCTTTGGTGCCTTCTTTTGTTCAAAAAACATACCATGGTTCAGTGAGGCTACTAGTAAAAGCAATTAAGTACCCAAATGATGAAAGTGCTGTCCAAAAAAATGTAACTTGCCATCCAAAATAAGTTGTCATCCTCGAGTCAGTAACTTGCTATCAAAAAATGTTCGGAGTTGCCATGTGTTTGTGCCACATGTGTGACACTTATCAGGGTCCATTAAGTATTGTTTTGAGCCCGTTCTGCTGTGAAATACGAGAATGATTTGAATTCACCTTGTTTATGTTAAATTATTAAAAAAAAGCAGTGAACATTAAATTTGTGAAAAACAAATGATTTGCTAGCATGTGGCTATTTGACTTAACCTGATTAGTAAAGAAATATTAAGGCTAGTCATAGTGGGAGTAATATAGGCAGTAACATGCATGCCACATAAGCAAAAATGTGATGTGACAAGTAATTAAATAGGAGATAGACAAATAGAGTGACATAATATATTACCATCACATAGCGATTCCTAATGTAAAATGAGTCTACAAAGTAATAAATGAGGTGATGCATGATACTACACATATGTTACTATCCACTATAGAGGTAGTAACATAGACAAGTAACATGCCTATGTAACTAGAAGTTACTCCCCACTATGACCAGCTTAAGAGCAGGCCAAGTAATTGAGAATAACCGATCCACTGCATAGAAAGAAAGATGCACAATTTTATGAATATGTTTGACACTGATGTAGTGACTCATGAACTTTTGATTGCAGAGTCATGATCGGAGCTCCTGGAAGGACACCTTGTCCTAGCCGCAAGAGTGTCCTGGAGAAGGCAATACACGACTTTACAGATAATCCAGGGGACATTGTGATATTTCCTGCATTGGGTACCAGTTTTGATACGTTGGGTGAAGCTTACGACTTTTACAACTTGTACTCGTGGGAGAAGGGCTTCAACATTAGGTATGGGAAGAGTAGACTTAATGTCAAGAGGACGAAGTGCATCCAACTGTTTGTGGGTGCTCGGTATGGATTAGTGGATCTCACTATATTTGTATGTCTAGGTAGTTGAATCATGAACAATATTCCGAATGACATATGGTCTTGTGTACTACTGTTTCACAGGGAAGAGATGGGGTGGAGAACACAAGGTCTTGCCGGTGTGAGTGTCCTGCATTGATTCGACTGTTGCGCTCAAAAGACAATGGGTGGTACATAGCTAGCTGAGCATAGCAAGCAACATAACCGTTCCCTGTCTCAGACATATGGTCAAATGATACGCCCATTTTGCATCATGTTTTTCTACTGTTATTTATTGCGTTTTCATTCAATATAACACTTTGTGGAGTAATTCTAATGCTTTTTCTCTCATAATATGCAAGGTTTACATAAAGAGGGAGATTACCAACAGCTGGAATTCTGGACCTGAAAAAGCTACGTCAGAGATACCTATTCTGCACATCTCCAAATGAGCTAAAATTTTACGAAAATTTATTTTGGAATATATAAAAAATACTAGAGAAAAGAAATACCAGAGGGGGCTACCCAGGTGCCCAGTAGGTGATACGTCTCCAACGTATCTATAATTTTTGATTGTTCCATGCTATTATATTACCCCTTTTGGATGTTTATGGGCTTTATTTTACACATTTATATCATTTTTGGGACTAACCTACTAACCGGAGGCCCAGCCCATATTGCTGTTTTTTTGCCTATTTCAGTATTTCGAAGAAAAGGAATATCAAACGGAGTCCAAACGGAATGAAACCTTCGGGAGCATTATTTTTGGAACAAATCTGATCCGGAGAGCTTGGAGTGCAAGTCAAGAAGCTCCCGAGGGCCCCACGAGATAGGGGGCCGCGCCCCCCTGTAGGGCGCGCCCCCAGTCTCGTGGGCCCCTCGGGCGGCCACCGATGTACTTCTTCCTCCTACATATACCTACGTACCCTGAAAACATCCAAGAGCACCACGAAACACAATTTCCACCGTCGTAACCTTCTATATCCATGAGATCTCATCTTGGAGCCTTCGCTGGCACTCTATCGGAGGGGGAATCGACCACGGAGGGCTTCTACATGAACATCCTTGCCCCTTCGATGAGTTGTGAGTAGTTTACCACAGACCTACAGGTCCATAGTTATTAGCTAGATGGCTTCTTCTCTCTTTTTGGATCTCAATACAATGTTCTCCCCCTCTCTTGTGGAGATCTATTCGATGTAATCTCTTTTTGCGGTGTGTTTGTCGAGATCCAATGAATTATGGGTTTATGATCAAGTTTATCTATGAATAATATTTGAATCTTCTCTGAATTCTTTTATGCATGATTGAGTTATATTTGCAAGTCTCTTCGAATTATTAGTTTGGTTTGGCCTACTAGATTGATGCTTCTTGCCATGGGAGAAGTGCCTAGCTTTGGGTTCAATCTTGCGGCCCAGTGACAGAAAGGGTTGCAAGACACGTACTGTATTGTTGCCATCGAGGATAACAAGATGGGGTTTATATCATATTGCATGAGTTTATCCCTCTAGATCATGTCTTATGAACTTAATACTCTAGATGCATGCTGGATAGCGGTCGATGTGTGGAGTAATAGTAGTAGATGCAGGCAGGAGTCGGTCTACTTGTTTTGGATGTGATGCCTATATACATGATCATGCCTAGATAATCTCATAACTATGCGCTTTTCTATCAATTGCTCGATAGTAATTTGTTCACCCACCATAATACTTATGCTATCTTGAGAGAAGCCTCTAGTGAAACCTATGGCCCCCGGGTCTATCTCTTATCATATTTGCTTTCAATCTACTTTTATTTGCATCTATCTTATAAAAATACCAAAAATATGTTTATCTTATCATACTATCTTTATTAGATCTCACTTTCGCAAGTGGCCGTGAAGGGATTGACAACCCCTTTATTGCGTTGGTTGCGAGTTCTCAATTTGTTTGTGTAGGTGCGTGGGAATTTTGAGGAGCCTCCTACTGGATTGATACCTTGGTTCTCAAAATTGAGGGAAATACTTACGCTACACTTTGCTGCATCACCCTCTCCTCTTCGAGGAAAACCAACGCAAGCTCAAGACGTAGCAAGAAGGATTTATGGCGCCGTTGCTGGAGAGGTCTTCACTCAAGTCAAGACATACCAAGTACCCATCACAAACCCATCTCCCTCGCATTTACATTATTTGCCATTTGCCTCTCGTTTTCCTCTCCCCCACTTCACCCTTGCCGTTTTATTCGCCCTCTCTTTCCCAATCTCCTCTTCTCTTTTTCGCTCGCTTTCTTCCTCCTTGTTTTTGTTTGCCGCTATGTCTGAAATTGGGGAGATTATCATTGATATGGACAATAATGATAACACAGAAAATCTCGAGGCTTCGGACGATGAACCCCCTATCTTGCATACTAAAAAGTTTCGAATCGGTAGTGGTAACATCATTGGCAAAGGTGTTATTCAAGATTTCTTTACTTGTGCCGGTGCTTTACCTTCCATGGGTTGTTCTATTCTTCATAGAACTAGTAGTCTTGAGGATGCTATCACTATGCTTGTAGTTGAACTTGAAATACAATTTATGCATATGCATCCTTGCATACAAAGAATTTTCCTAGAATTCTCTAATATTGAGCATTCTTCTGTTAAGCACGCTGTTACTATATTTTTGGCTCATGAGTTTAGATTTATCATAAGAGAGGCCAAAGAAATCTTTGCGCACTATAGGGTGGACACCAGTCGTCCTCCCATAGAAGCGATCCTCTATGATCAAGAGGAGATTAGACGTTTTCAATCTTCAGACTATGTCGCTTTTAATGAAAACCTTAGAAAAAAGGTTCCTATCAATGTCTTGGTTGATTGCATTAACGAGCTTAATAATGATTTTGCCCTTCGAAACAATGAGCTAGGATACTCTCTTGAGTATAGGCTCACAAAATTTTGCCAAAAGAATGCTTTTAATGATGAAATAGTTGTGCACTATGAAGGGCCAAGGAGGAACCCGTTCCTCCTGTTATTGATCTTGGGGACCTTTGTCCCACTAAATTCAGCCCTTTTGATTACTTTTGCTTGCCTCAAAGGAAACTTGCTGCCGAACGTAGAGAATATGAGATGAGCTTCCAAGATCTATCTTATTATTACGGCACTACTTAAATCTATCCTTGCTTTTATGCCTAGCTAGGGGCGTTAAACGATAGCGCTAGTTGGGAGGCAACCCAATTTTCTTTATGTTTTTAGTTTTTGCTCCTGTTTAGTAATAAATCTTGCATATACCTTCTGTTTAGATGTTTTTTTATCTTTTAGTTAGTGTTTGTGCCAAGTAGAACCTATAGGATAACCTATGATGATAGTTGATTTGATTCTGCTGAAAAACAGAAACTTTGCACACATGAATATAATTTTATTAAATCACAGGAACGTGATTTTGCGTTGATTCTTTTTGCTGCTGTTCAATAGACAAATTTTCCAGGACTTCCTATTTTGGTAGGATTTTTAGAGTTCCAGAAGTTTGCGTTAGTTACAGATTGCTACAGACTGTTCTGTTTTTGATAGATTTTGTTTTTCGTGTGTTGTTTGCTTATTTCAATGCATCTATGGCTAGTAAATTAGTTTATAAACCATAAGGAAGTTGGAATACAGTAGGTTTAACACCAAAGTAAATAAAGAATGAGTTCATTGCAGTACCTTATGTGGTGGTTTTGTTTTCTTCCACTAACGGAGCTTATAAGATTTCCTGTTGAGTTTTGTTTTGTGAAGTTTTCAAGTTTTGGGTAAAGCTTTTATGGACTATGGAATAAAGGGTGGCAAGAGCCTAAGCTTGGGGATTCCCATGGAACCCCAAAACTTTCAAGAATAGCCAAAAGCCTAAGCTTGGGGATGCCCCGGGAAGGCATCCCCTCTTTCGTCTTTGTTCATTGGTAACTTTACTTGGAGCTATATTTTTATTCGCCACATGATATCTGTTTGCTTGGAGCGTCGTGTATTATATTAGTCTTTGTTTTTTAGTTTGCCACAATCATACTTGCTGTACACACCTTTTGGGAGAAGCCTATTTGATTAGAATTTGCTAGAATACTCTATGTGCTTCACTTATATCTTTTGAGCTTGATAGTTTTTGCTCTAGTGCTTCACTTATATCTTTTAGAGCACGGTGATATCTTAATTTTGAAGAAATTGCTAGTCTCTCATGCTTCACTTATATTATTTTGAGAGTCTTTTAGAACAGCATGGTATTTGCTATTATCATAAAGTTGGTCCTAGAATGATGAGCATCCAAGTTGGGTATAATAAAAACTATCATAGGAAGTGAATTGGATGCTATGATCAATTTGATGCTTGATAATTGTTTTGAGATATGGAGGTAGTGATATTAAAGTGATGCTAGTTGGGTGATTATGAATTTATAGAATACTTGTGTTGAAGTTTGTGATTCCCGTAGCATGCACGTATGGTGAACCGCTTTGTGATGAAGTTGGAGCACAATTTTATTTATTGATTGTCTTCCTTATGAGTGGCGGTCGGGGACGAGCGATGGTCTTTTCCTACCAATCTATCCCCCTAGGAGCATGCGCGTAGTGCTTTGGTTTTCGATGACTTCTAAATTTTTGCAACAAGTGCATGAGTTCTTTTGATTAATGTTGACTCCATGGATTATACGCACCCTTTCACCCTTTTATTATTGCTAGCCTCTCTTGTGCCGCGCAACTTTCGCCGGCACCATACACCTACCATATGCCTTCCTCAAAACAGCCACTATACCTACCTATTATGGCATTACCATAGCCATTCCGAGACATATTGCCATGCAACCTTCCACCGTTTCGTTCATATGACACACATTACTTTTGTCATATTGCTTTTTGCATGATCATGTAGTTGACATTGTATTTGTGGCAAGGCCACCTTCATAATTTTCATACATGTCGCTCTTGATTCATTGCATATCCCGGTACACCGCCGGAGGCATTCATATAGAGTCATATCTTGTTCTAGCTTTGAGTTGTAAATCCATAAAAGTGTGATGATCTTCATTATTAGAGCATTGTCCTAGTGAGGAAAGGATGATGAAGACTATGATTCCCCCACAAGTCGGGATGAGACTTCGGACTTTACAAAAAGAAAAAAAAAGAAAAAAAATAAATAAATGAGAAAGGCCAAAAAGAAAAAAAGAAAAAAAAGGAAAGGCCAAAGAAAAAAAAAGAGAGAAAAAAGAAAAAAAATGAGAGAAAAAGAGAGAAGGGACAATGCTACTATCTCTTTTTCCACACTTGTGCTTTAAAGTAGCACCATGATCTTTATGATAGAGAGTCTCATATGTTGTCACTTTCATATACTAGTGGTAATTTTTCATTATAGAACTTGGCTTGTATATTCCAATGATGGGCTTCCTCAAAGTGCCCTAGGTCTTCATGAGCAAGCGAGTTGGATGCACACCCACTTAGTTTCTTTTGTTGAGCTTTCATATATTTATAGCTCTAGTGCATCCGTTGCATGACAATCCCTACTCACTCACATTGATATCTATTAATGGGCATCTCCATAGCCCATTGATATGCCTAGTTGATGTGAGACTATCTTCTCCTTTTTGTCTTCTCCACAACCACCATTCTATTCCACATATAGTGCTATGTCCATGGCTCACGCTCATGTATTGCGTGAAAGTTGAAAGAGTTTGAGATTACTAAAGTATGAAACAATTGCTTGGCTTGTCATCGGGGTTGTGCATGATTAAATACTTTGTGTGATGAAGATAGAGCACCAGCCAGACTATATGATTTTGTAGGGATAACTTTCTTTAGCCATGTTATTTTGAGAAGACATGATTGCTTTGATTAGTATGCTTGAAGTATTACTATTTCTTATGTCAATATGAACTTTTATTTTGTATTCATTTGGATCTGAACATTCATGCCACAATAAAGAAAATTACATTATGAATTATGCTAGGTAGCATTTCACATCAAAAATTCTCTTTTTATCATTTACCTACTCGAGGACGAGCAGGAATTAAGCTTGGGGATGCTTGATACGTCTCCAACGTATCTATAATTTTTGATTGTTCCATGCTATTATATTACCCCTTTTGGATGTTTATGGGCTTTATTTTACACATTTATATCATTTTTGGGACTAACCTACTAACCGGAGGCCCAACCCATATTGCTGTTTTTTTGCCTACTTCAGTATTTCGAAGAAAAGGAATATCAAACGGAGTCCAAATGGAATGAAACCTTCGGGAGCGTTATTTTTGGAACAAATCTGATCCGGAGAGCTTGGAGTGCAAGTCAAGAAGCTCCCGAGGGCCCCACAAGATAGGGGACCGCGCCCCCTGTCTCGTGGGCCCCTCGGGCAGCCACCGACGTACTTCTTCCTCCTATATATACCTACGTACCCCGAAAACATCCAGGAGCACCACGAAACACAATTTCCACCGCCGTAACCTTCTGTATCCGCGAGATCTCATCTTGGAGCCTTCGCCGGCACTCTGCCGGAGGGGGAATCGACCACAGAGGGCTTGTACATCAACATCCTTGCCCCTCCGATGAGTTGTGAGTAGTTTACCACAGACCTACGTGTCCATAGTTATTAGCTAGATGGCTTCTTCTCTCTTTTTGGATCTCAATACAATGTTCTCCCCCTCTCTTGTGGAGATCTATTTGATGTAATCTCTTTTTGCGGTGTGTTTGTCGAGATCCGATGAATTGTGGCTTTATGATCAAGTTTATCTATGAATAATATTTGAATCTTCTCTGAATTCTTTTATGAAAGATTGAGTTATCTTTGCAAGTCTCTTCGAATTATCAGTTTGGTTTGGCCTACTAGATTGGTTCTTCTTGCCATGGAAGAAGTGCTTAGCTTTGGGTTCAATCTTGCGGTGTTCTTACCCAATGACATAAAGGGTTGCAAGACACGTATTGTATTGTTGCCATCGAGGATAACAAGATGGGGTTTATATCATATTGCATGAGTTTATCCCTCTACATCATGTCTTCTTGCTTAATGCGTTACTCTGTTCTTATGAACTTAATACTCTAGATGCATGCTGGATAGCGTTCGATGTGTGGAGTAATAGTAGTAGATGCAGGTAGGAGTCGGTCTACTTGTTTTGGACGTGATGCCTATATACATGATCATGCCTAGATAATCTCATAACTATGCGCTTTTCTATCAATTGCTCGACAGTAATTTGTTCATCCACCGTAATACTTATGCTATCTTGAGAGAAGCCTCTAGTGAAACCTATGGCCCCCGGGTCTATCTCTTATCATATTTGCTTTCAATCTACTTTTATTTGCATCTTACTTTTTGCATCTATCTTATAAAATACCAAAAATATATTTATCTTATCATACTATCTTTATTAGATCTCACGTTCGCAAGTGACCGTGAAGGGATTGACAACCCCTTTATTGCGTTGGTTGCGAGTTCTCAGTTTGTTTGTGTAGGTGCGTGGGACTTTTGAGGAGCCTCCTACTGGATTGATACCTTGGTTCTCAAAACTGAGGGAAATACTCACTACAAAAAAATACACTTCCGTGATGATACGTGTTTGTCACAGTAGGTCGCGTTTTTTGTCATGCATGTACATCCATGACAAATTTATGACAGAATCAAGATAGTCATACCTGTGCTGTCGTAGAAGTGTTCGATGACATTACCAAAATTATCACCACTGAAGTGTCCACTTCCATGACGATAAATCGCGCGTCACATAACTGCTTTTGTCAAGGGTGACCGACACGTGGCATCCACCGTAACAGAATGCCGTTAAGCTATCGGGTCGGGTTTTGGATCCGATAACCCGTTAACAACCCCGACCAATGGGGATTTTCCACATGTAAAATCATCATTGGCTGGAGGAAACACGTGTTGGCTCATCGTTGGGACAGATGTCATCCACTCATTGGACAAAAGGCGCCTATGATACGTCGACACGTAGCATGGCCCAACAGAGGCCCATTCCTGTGAAAAGGCCGGCCCGTTTGACTTGGTCAAAAGGTGGCGGGCCGGCCCATGGAAAGCCTGTTAACGACCTGTTCGCATATAGACCATTTACAGCCCGCTAACCCAAGGCCCGTTACGCCCTATCCGAATTAGGCCCAGTAGCGTCATCTGGGCCATCCAATATGATTCTAGCCTGTTTTCACTTCTGGCCCATGTATGACCCATGACATCTTCCGGCCCATATGAGGCCCTATGTAACTCTTGGCCTATTAACAGCCCGTGGTGAAACTGGCCCGCAATGAACAGTGTATCACTTTACACCCACTAACGGCCCGTGGTGAAACTGGCCCGTAATGAACAGTATATCACTTTATACCCATTAAGGGCCCGTTATTCGGTTGGGCCGTTTCCAGCAAATGTTATCTTTCGGCCTTCTCAGAGCCCATTTATTCTTGGGCTCATTTCTAGCATTCGTTTACTTACAGGCTGTTACTGTCATTTTCTGCTTGTGGGCCAAATTCAGCCCGTGGTTACATCGGCCCGTTTGTGGTCCGTTAATACGTTGGGCTGTTTTCATAGCGTCATCAAATATGGCCTATTAAAGATGGCCCGTTATGGTCATACGGCCCGTATAAGGCCCATTGATGATACGGCCCGTAGAAGGCCCATTGTTTCTATGGCCCGTAGAAGGCCCATTGTTTCTACGGCCCGTAGAAGGCCTACTGTTTCTACGGCGCGTAGAAGGCCCACTGTTTCTACGGCCCGTAGGAGTCCCAGTGTCACTACAGTAAATATTAGCCCATGGTTATTATGGCCTAGTTTTAAAAAGAACTGCACTGACTACAAGCAAACAAATAAACAAGACAACAAGGAAATAAATAAGCAAGCAACTTATGCTAGGCTATCACGGCTGTTACACATATTACATCCACTGGGCATCAAAGTTCGCCACCAGTGCAAATATAGGGAACAAAGCATCATATCATATACACTGGTTGTCAAAGTTGGCGACCAGCGCAAATAAACACCGCAGCAAAACAAATCTAGAACTGAAACCACTTCAGAAGATCTCAAGAAACAATATCCCGGGTACCCATAATGCTGGCAAGATGCTTAGCAAGCTTATTAACTTTCTCTTGTTTGGCGCTTAAATCCTCCAGCGCTTGCTGTTGCACCAGAAAATATGCATCTGAATTCTGCAGGGATTTCCTCAGTCCTTCAGCTTCCTGTCGCAGCACATCTGATCGATGTCTTTCAACTTGAAGTTGAGAATCAAGAAGACGAACTGATTCAGGCAGCGAGTTCGAGGAGCTTGTGCCAGCAGTAGTGGCCAGTAACTCGAACACTACATCAAGACAGGACTTTTGGGTTCCCTCACTGTTGTCAAGATAGTTTTTATCAGCTTTCTTGGAGACCAACATGGATGTCTCACTATCTTGAACCTTATCTGTATTACTTCCTTTACCATTGGATAACGCGGTACTGTTCTCCAATATTTTTTCCACATTCTAAAAGAGAAACAAGCAGACACATCACATGTTTACCATGTTGTATATGAAACTCATTTTGGTAAATGAGTTCAGTAGTAAAGTGGACAGGATAACAGCATGAAACAAACATATATCTATGTACCATGGTCACTTTATGGTCTATATCATTCTAGTTTTTGTTGCCAAATCAAGATAGAGACACAGTTCAAATAATATTTGTTCAAGACAAAGCAGAATAGACAGAATATAAGTGTGGGTAACTATAGAGCAATAACAACACTTGTAATGTGCATGACATGAGAACATAACTGTTTATTCAATTGAAACTGAAATCAACATAGAGCAGGTTACAACAGCAAACCAGTTAAAGAAGCAGGTTTAAAACATACCTGTTGCGCCATTGGAGTTTCAATTCCATCCTTAAAATTTGAAAATAGTTGGTATGAGTAAATACAGTAATGCAAGAGCAAAGGAGTATGAACCATAGCTACAGAACCTGACCTAAGAACAAATCTTCTTCTCCTTTAAGCGTTGAGTTGGGATTCAGAGTGGTGGTCCTCGTGCTTTGAGAACTGCAATTCCCTTACTATCTGCTCATGTTTGGGTGCTCTGTGGTGGAGACGGTGCTGTGTCAACTGGAACTGGGTTACTATCTATCGGGGTTGGAGTTAGAAGGGGTGTAGCTGGTTCTCTATCCAACTGGGTAGGGGTACAATCTGCGAGAGTCTGGGTTATGTGTGGTGGATCTGGTCCTTGGGCAAGTACAACCGTGGTTCTATCTCCATCAGCTGGTAGCACTATCTTTTTTGAAGACCGTGTTGTTACTCCCTTAGATATTGCCATCACACTCTCCAATTCAAATGGCTGATAAACAAGAAAAGTAATTGAAAGTATAGACATTGTATGATAGACAGGTGCAATGGATATTGGGGAATAAAAGAGGGCATGAAATAATTCATATTTATGTTGTCTAACCAAACATGATAGCATGACACAATTTCACATATATGATGGCTAACTAAACATGATAGCATGCCACAATTTCACATTATGATGGCTAAATAAAAAAGATGGAAAGACATAGTTCAAAATATGAGACTATGTAAACATGATGACATGACATAACTATATAATGTGTTTATTAAATAGGTTGGCATGCTATAATTCACATACATTCACGGATAGAATGCCATAATTCAAAATATGATGACTGTAAACACTAAACAGGATGAGATGATATAACTATATGATGTCTTTATTAAATGGGTTGCCATGCCATAATTCAGATACATGATGTGTATGTACTATGTAAACATGATGGCATGATATAATTCAAATATATGATTTATATAGTAAGCAAGTAAGCAGATGGCAATCCATATATGATGTAAAAACTAAGCAATGCAAGACGATATGCATGACATGGGTAATATAACCCTTCCAAGTTTTGAGCATAGACCTCAGGGGGGAAATAGGACTGGTCATCAGTCTCTGAATCCTCCTCCGAGGAGCTCTGTGTAACCAGCAAGATGTCTGCTTCAGCAGGTAGCATTGTCTGCTCTGAATACCTTGTTTTCACTCCAGATACTTCCATCACCGCTTCAAATGGCTGATGCACAGGAAGAGTAGTTGAATATACAAACGTTGTCGACAAATGGAACACATAATACAAAAACAATGATAGCATGATATAATTCACATACATGATGATTGGCTAAATAGCATGGCATTGCATAATTCACATATATAATGCCTTTGCAACAAGATAGCATTGTATAATCCACATATATAATGTCTTGCAACAAGATGGCAATGCATAATTCACATATATGGTAATTAGACACTGAACAGGTGGCATTCACATAAAGCATGTCTAAACTAATCAAATGACATAAAAATGCGAGACACCATACGCACGATATGAGCAACATAACCCTGCCAAGTT